>NC_080422.1:49219711-49959711 GCF_029873635.1 Malania oleifera | reverse complement strand
TCTTCCTATAATAAAATTCATAAATCAGTTAGTATTATTTATCATTCAAGTATAGATAATAAATAATCAAATAAAATGTTGTTACTGATATCTATGTTTTATTTTTCTTATAATTTCAAAAGCCTCTGTAACAATCTTTGGTTTCCAATAAATAAGAAGGTTAATTAAGGGAGAAATTTCATTTGGGTTTCAATCTTGAGTTTGAATTTGCTAAAATTTTGGTAAATTTTTGCTTCAATTTCAAGATTTGGTAATTTTGTATGATTTGTAGAAATTTCAATGGAAATCCTATCAGGCAAAATTTGATGCCTTTTTGGACTTTAAGGTTTGATGGAAATTTATGACCATGATATGGCGAGAGAGAAATACGAGAGCTTTAGAAGGAATGTCTACTTCTCTCACAGCCCTCAAAGATAGATGGCTTATAATTCTACCTAATTGGCTTGGCGGATTGGACATTGTGGATGCATTGACCATTCTTGATTCTTTGGATACATTGTCACACAAATGATTCAACACTTTTTTGATCTTTTATCTTCTTCTGTTGTACCTGGGTTGCATCCCCTCAATGCTCTTTTAACGAATTCTCATTTTATTGATTGAGAAAAAAAAATCTCTTATTCTCTTCTAATGACTAGTAAGTAGCACGTAAAAAAATTGAATAAGAACATTAAGAAACTCATGTTGTGTTTTATTTGTAGAATTTCTATTATTAGGAATAGAATGATCCAATGTTTTAAAAGGCGAAGGCTTAAGGCGAGGCGTTTTAACCATCAAAAGGTGAGGCATAAGCCTTAAGGCGTTGGGGCGTAAGCCTTTTGAGAGTTTATTTTTTAAGATAAAAATTTGTTCAATAAATTATATTTATTTAAAATAAAGTAAAAATTAAGAAAATCACAAATGTAATATAGAAAAGAAAAATTAGACGTACTTTGCAAAATACTTGTTGGCCATTCAAAAATTGTTAACTTGAATACATGACATAAATCATGACAAGAGATAGCTATACAATTACAAAGTTCAAACTATTTTCATGATGCAAGAGACAACTCTCAGTTATTTTGGAAAGGTTGAGGTTCAAGAGTTTTAGAAATAAACTCATATCATGACATTTCTTTTATACAAACATGTAGTTAAAATTTTATACCCAATTCTAACTTGAGAATCACACATCCAAAATGCATAAGCCTTAACTAAAAAGGCTCAAAAAGCGTGTTTTTTGTAAAAATGCGTAAGCTTCAACATGTAATGTGTTAGCCTTTTTGGAATTTGGTATTTTATATTGAGCCTCAAGGCATTTTAAGCATGCCTTGCAAGGCTCGCCTCCATTGAGCCTTTTAAAGCACTGGAATGATCACAATATAAAGATTTAATTGCTTAACAAAAAAAAAAAAAAAAAAGTGAGAGAGAGAGAGACGAATGTGTTGTCATCATAAACTAAATGGCAATGTAAAATTATAATCAATCAATAACATGGAAGAGACAAGGAATGACTATTTTAAAATTTTACTAGGGATTGTCAATTCATGTCCGATTCTATGTTGTGAATAACACAAACTTTTGCATGACTGACTTTTTTATTAGTCATTATACATTTGTGCAATTTTTATTCCGTTCCCATCTTGTTCTATTTTATTTGCATGAATTGACATTGCCCAAACAAACATAACCCTATATCTATCTTCTAGGAGATACAGCAAAGTCATATATGAAAAATTGTCCACAAAATTCACAAAGTATTGCAAATAGTTTCTTGATTGTGTAAGAACCTCAAATATTTGAATAAAGTGGAAAAAATAAGGAATTATTGCGATGGAGTAAAATAAGACTATCCTAAGATGAAGGAAGACCTATTGAGTTTCCCTAACTAACACACATAATGGGAAACAAATGTAAAAATAAGGCAACCTTGTTGTATTTTTAGAAGCAATGAATGCCCCACATGAGAATGCCACTATTATAGACTAGAGAAATACCATGACAAGAAAATGAAGATTTTGTATGAAAGGAACAAAACTTCTACTGCTAACATTGAAACCATATAGTCATCCCTCTCAAGCTCTCCACCAATTTCTTCTATGTTTGATCTTGGTTAACACAATTAGAAGGATAGAAGGTAACTGGGCAAATTGAGAGACTTTTTCAATTGACTTAAAAATGACTTTAGAGGAAAATATAAGGAAAAGAAAGAATTTCTCGACGATGAGAAACAGGTTTAACCAAACTATTAGCAATATAAGCTTTTAGAGTATCAAGTATAGGGTTTCAAGGACAAAAATAAGTGAGGTCTACTTGGCATGTAAGATGATGATTCAAGGATTGGAGGATAAAGGTTAGAAGCTTTGATGTACTTAATTGGGTCTTAGTTGCACTATACATAGTAGAAGGCAGATCGAAGCAGTTTGACCATATGGGATTGACCAAAGAACTCTTCTTGAGACGGGCAATGTGCTCATCTTGCCAATATGGAGACTAGGTGTGCTAGAAGAATTCACTTCAATATCACTACTAGCAAAGAGCTTCTTGGCCTAGACTGTCCATACTCTTGGTAATATGTGCAAACATGACCACCACAATAACCAACACTTCTACCAAAACCAACACCTACTAAACAACCTCCCATAAATTTTTGAATTTTGTAATATGCACACTACACTCGAGAGAATTGGGATCAAAAGTTTGGGGGCCAAGGGTGAAGGTTCTATTGATTCTAGATGCCACAAGGAGGATTCTACCGGCTGTATTTGGTGTTGGCTTTGGAGCCAATGAGAGACATTCCAAATCTAAATAACCTTCTTAAGGACTTGGGTCTAAAATTAGTTAGTTTAGTTGGGGCCAAGGTGAAATTGCCGATGATTCCTATTATGAGTACAAAAAAAGAAGGTGCACAAAGAACTTAAGAACCTGGTTTCTTCTATCAATTATGGGGTAGGGAAGGGATGAAAACAAGTGAAATTATGAAAATTGTCAATTGGAATGTTAGAGGTCTAGGAGATTTTTGAAAGAGGGGGCTGGTCAAAGAGGCCCTACTTAGATATTTCCTGACATTGTTCTAATTTAGGAGATCAAGCTTGAGAATGTTGATGTTGACCCGGGGGGGGGGGGGTGTTAGTGGGATATGAAAGTACGTAATAAGGATTGGGCCTTTGCCTCTTCTTAAGGGTCAGTGGTATTTGGGACACTCGCTCTATTGTTAAAGTGGATAGCCTAGCAGGCTTTTTCTCACCTTCTATCTTGGTAGAAGTGGAAGGTCAGGGCCAATGGTGGGTATCGTCTGTGTACGGTCCTTCTAGAACAACCCTTGGGAGCTCTTTTTCTGATGAGCTTTGTTATGTGTTTGGCTTTTGTGCTCCTAATTGTATAGTGGGAAGTAATTTTAATCCTATGAGGTTTCCCCAAGAGAAGAAAGGGGGTGATATGGCTATTGTTGCTATGCATAGTTTTGATTCCCTTATTAGGGGTTGTGGTTTGAGAGATCTCCCCCTTGATAACTTTATGTGGTCAGTGGGTGCTAAAGTAGTCGCAAGCAGGCCCGACAGATTCCAGTTTTGCATGGAGTGTGAGGGTAAGTTCCCTAATCTCTTTCAATTTATTTTACCTAGGCCCACTTCTGACCTCTTTCCCATCATGTTAGAATTGAGGAAGGTTTCTTGAGGTCCTACTCCTTTCAGGTTTGAAAATATGTGGTTGGATCATGATTCCTTTGAGCCCTTAGTGAGGAATTCTAGGAATAAGGATGTGGAGAGGGGGTGGGAATGTTTTAGATTCATGAAAAAATTGAAGAGGTTAAAAGAGAAGTTGAAAGAATGGAATAGGGAGGTATTCATAGATTTAAGGTTTAGAAAGGCTAGTATTATAGGAGAGTTGGTTGAGTTAGGAAGGAAGAAGATAGTACTCTCTTGGGGGAGGAAGAGATGCAAAAAGCATCTTCGAGAATGAATTGAAGGAGGTGATATGAGAAGCTGGAGGCAAAAGAGGATTTTAAATGGAATAGAGATTGTGATTGTAATTCTAGATTTTTTCATAGTATAGCTAATGGGAAAATGAGGAAGAATTTGACTAGGGAGTTGGATGTGGGCAAGGGGGGTATTATCTCGATTAGAGTCAAGTTGCTTATGAAATCATTGAGTTTTATTCTAATTTGTATTCCAAGGAGGATGATAGTAGACCGATTGTTGATGTTTTAGATTGGGACCCTTTGTTCGGCGATGAGGTTGCTTGGTTGGAGAGACCTTTTGAGGGAGAGGAAGTGGGGTTACGGTTTTTGGGATGGAGAGGGTTAAAGCTCCAGAGCCTAACGGATTTAATATGGCTGTCCTCCAAGATTGTTGGGAGGTGGTTAAGGTTGACTTACTTAAGGCTTTTAATGAATTTTATGGGAATGGGATTTTAAGCAAAGAGTATTGATTCCACTTTCATATTTTAGTGCCAAAGAAGAATAAATCCATCAAGATGTTGGACCATAGACCAAGTGGCTTAGTTTCTAGTGTTTATAAAATCATCACTAAAGTTTTGGGTAATAGGTTGAGTGTGGTCCTTGATAGGATTATCTCTAAGGCTTAGAGTGTGTTTGTTGGGGGGGGGGGGGGTAGGTAAATTGTGGATGCCATTTTCGTTGCCAATGAGGTTGCTGATGATATTCGGAGAAGGAAGAAGGGTCTCATTTTTATTTTGAGAAAGCTTATGATAGAGTGAATTGGAGCTTTCTGAATAAGATTTTTGTGAGAAGGGGGTTGGTGAGAGATGGCAGCGTTGAATTAGAGGCTGTTTGATAATGTGAAATACTTGGTTTTAGTGAATGGTGAGTCCAAATCTTGGTTTAAGGCTACAAGAGGGATTAGGCAAGGTGATCGTCTTTTCCTATTTTTATTTTTTTTAGTGGCAGATATTTTGAGTAGGATGGTGGATAGGGTTGTGGATAGAGGTTTGGTAGAAGGGTTGGAGATGGGGAGAGTGGGGGGGGGGGGGGGGGGGTTAGGGTCTCGCACCTTCAATTTGCTAATGGTGCTATCTTCTTTTAGAGGATCACAAACCCTCCTTTTTGAATATTTTGGGTCTCCTCCACACTTTAAAGAAGGTTTTTGGGCTTAAGAATAATATGGGGAAGAGCGGTATTGTAGCTATCAATATGTCTGACGAAAGTGTTAGGGAGTTGTCTACGGAGGTGGGTTGTATAGTTTTGGATTGGCCACTCTCTTACCTAGGGGTTCCTTTGGGGGGTAACCCTAGATCTGTGAGTTTGGGATCTTGTTGTGGAGAGGGAGTGGGTGGGTGGAAAGGTGGTCTTTTTCCTCTCTGTGGTAGAATAACACTCATCCAGGCTTGTCTTTTGAGCATCCATTTATACTTTTCTTTCAATTTTTAAGATTTTGGTTGGGGTTGCTAGTAGGATTAAGAAGATAATGAGGCACTTCTTGTGGTTAGGTGTAGGGGGTTTTAGGGATCATTTGGTAAATTGGGAAGTGGTGGGTAGGTCTTAATGGGAGGGTGGTTTGGGTATTGGAAACTTGGTGTCTAAAAACACAACTCTTCTGAGTAAATGGTTTTGGTGGTCTCTACTAGAGAATTCTTCCTTGTGGAATATAGTTGTTAAAAGTACATATGGATTAGATGAGAATGGGTGGGATACTAATTTGAGATTTAGATGTTCTTCAGAGAGTCCTTGGAAATCTATCTTTTAGAGTTAACCTTTCTTCATTCCCCATATTAAATTCCTGGAGGGAAAGGGTAGTAATATCCTTTTTTGGAAAGATCCTTGGTTGGGGAATATAGATTTGTCCACCTCCTTTCCGCACCTCTTTTGCTTGAGCTCAGGATAGGATGGTTCCATTTATTCTTTTGTTGTTGATCTAGGTGGTCTTTTGTTTCTTGGGATTTCCATTTTTGTAGGTTGTGAACAGTGGGGAGATGGTAGAGCTATGCTGTTTGCTAGCCTTGTTGAAAAACTTTTGTTTTTCTTTAAAGGAGGATAGTTGGTCTTGGTCTTTGGATACGTTGGGGGTTTATTCTTGCAAATCTTTGTGTGATTTTCTGACTAGATCTAATTCATATTTTCCTCTCTATCGACTCATTTGAAAGGCCAAAGTCCCTTTTAAAATCAAGGCTTTTATCTAGTTGGTTGCACTTGATAGAATTAATACCAATAACTTGCTGCAGGTCAGGAGACCTTTGAAGGCTCTATCTATAGTTGTCTGTGTTCTTTGTTTTAACTGTTCAGAATCTGCTTCGCATTTGTATATACATTGTGATTATTGTTGGAGGTTGTGGTATAAGCTATTTGGTTTTTTAGGCGAATGTTGGGGGAATTCAGAGGCAGTCGAGGACTTCTTGGCAGTTTCTTTTTTTGATTTTGGCAGGAAAATTCAAGGGCAGTGCTCTGGAAATGTGCTATCTTTGCAGTATTTTGGGGGTTGTGAATGGAGCATAATGCGAGTGTTTTTCTGGGGAAGAAGTTGTTGCATTTGCTGGTTTTTGGGAAAAGAAACATTATTCGGCTTCTCTTTGGTGTGTGGGGCGGGGGAATTTTTAGGGGTTGAGCTTTTCCGATATTTAGTGCGATTGGTGTTATGTGTTGGATTGTTAGTTAGTGCCGGTTTTATTTGGTTGTTTTCAGGGTTTTTTGTTTGTTTGTTTGTCCTTTTATCTGGAGTTTTCCAGATTCTGCTAAGAAGATGTCTTATTCTCCTAGCTGTTTTTTCTTACTCTATTAATGAAATTCTTCTTTTACTAACAAAAAAAATCTATTTTAATTACTGAAGAGACTATATACATATACATACATATATATATATATATACCTTTTTTTTTTTTTTTTTCGGAGGATGTATGTAGGCCTATGTACGAGGGGTTGGAGTGGAGTCATCTTTCTAGAGGATTGTTTAGGTGGATGGAATGACTTTTTGAGAAAAGTGAGGTCAAGGCAGTTGTGGAACGTCAAAGCTGCAGGTCTGGATGGGTTTTGTATGGTTTTCTTTTAAGATTGTTTGGATGCAGTTAAGGGGGATTTAATGAAGATTTACAATGAGCTCTATTTTAATGGGACATTAGGTAAGATTATTAACTCAACTTTCCTATACTTTGGTACCTAAGAAGAATATGTCTGTTAAAGTTGCAGATTTTTGGCCTGTTGAGTCTAGTGACTAGTATGTATGAGATCATTGCAAATGCTTTAGCTTTGTGACAGGAGACAATTTTTTTAGGCCAAAGTTTTGTGGGAAATAGACAGATATGGATGCTATTTTAGTGGAAAATGATGTTGTTGAGGATGTTCATAGGAGGAAAGAGAAACGGGTTGTGTTTGTTTGAAAAGGCTTATGGCTGTAAGTTGGAATTTTTTTATAGCATCTTTATTTGGAAGGAATTTGGTGAAGGGCAGTGGGTAGCATGAGGTGGTTTTTGTCTTGTCTTGTCTTGTCATTATTAGTGGAGAACCTAAATTATGCTGCAGGGCTTTGAGGGAGGTTAGACAAGGGGACCCGCTTTCACTTTTTCTATTTGTTTTCATGGTAGATGTCTTGAGTAGTTTGGTTCATAGGGCTGTAGATTAGGGTTTTGAGTGGGATTCGGTTGGGGAATGAGAGGGTCGTGGTTTCTCATCTTCAGTTTGTGGATGATATTCTCCCACCCCCCCCCCCCCTCTGGGGGTGGAGGATCATAGTGAGTCTTTCTTAAACGTGCTTACTATTTTCCCGATGTTTGAGAGGGTTTCTGGATTAAACATAAATTTGAGTAGTGTGGTATGGCTTGTATGAGCTTGCGTGTATCTAGGTCTTGGGAGTCATCCTCTTTAGATAGGTGTGGCATTCTAGATTGGCATCTGACTTATTTAGGAGTGCCTTTGGGTGGTAATCTTTGGTCAGTTGTCTTTTGGAATCCAGTGTTGGAGAAGGTGTCCAAGAAATTGGATGGGTGGAAGGGTGCTTTATTCTCTCTTGGTGGGTGTCTTACCCTCATTTTGGCACGTCTGTACGGTATTCTTCTCTATTTCTTGTCTGTTATTAGAATTCTAGTTATGTAGCTTGAAACATGGAGTCTTTAGAGTTTGGCTATGGTCTAAGGTGGGGGAAAAGGATCATCTGGTTAGTTGGGAGATTTTTTGTAGGTTCAGAAAGGAGGGAGTATGGGTCTTGTTAAGTTGGTGCGTGCCTGAGAACATTTCTTTAATAGGCAAATGGCTTTGGCATTTGCCTTAGAGGAGTCATCCCTGTTTTCTTTTATTCCTTTTGCTAAACTTGTGGTGGGTAATGACATTCAATTTTGGGAAGACATTTTGGGTGAGTGATTCTGCAGCATGCAATTTTTCCCTCATTTTGTAAAGGTAGTCCTCATTCCTTTGGCTAAACTTATGGTGGGGTAGCAGGTATCGCATTCAATTTTGGGAAGACATTTTGGGTGGGTGATTCTGCATGGCTTCTTAGTTCTTATTATTACTTTTACTACTACTATATTATTATTATTATTATTATTATTATTATTATTATTATTATTATTATTGTTACTGTTATTTTTACTGTTATTGTGATTGTTATTGTTGTTGTTATTGTTATTCTTCTTCTTCTTCTTCGTCTTCTTTACTATTATTATTATTATTATTATTATTATTATTATTGTTATTATTATTATTATTATTATTACTACTATTACTATTATTGTTATTATTATTACTATTATGATGATGATGATGATGAATTTAATCAAATGAACATCAAATGAGCATGTTTTTCCCTCGTCATCATACTATTTGGAAAGCCAAAGTCCCCTATAAGATTACAGCTTTTATTTGGTTAGTTACGTTGTTCATAGTAGTGTTGCAGAGTAGGAGGCCTTTGAAGGCTTTATCTTAGGATTTATGTTCTTGTTTGGTGGTCCAGAATCTATCTCTTATCTGTTCCTTTTAATGGAGGGCGTGGAATAACTTATTTGGTCAATTTGAAGAGATTGGGTGTGTCTGGAGTTGGTGGAGGATTTGTTGCCTATATATTTTCTGAGTTTGGGAAGAGTGGAGGTGGTTCAGCATTGTGGAGGTGCTGTTTTTTTGTTGGGCTTTTGGTTGGAGCATTTTGTACGTATACACTTTGTATTTACGTTGGGATATGATTCAGTATTTAGCCTTATTCTGGGCCTGTGCAGTGGTTGTTTCAGAGGATTGTCAGTGCTGTTTGATATTTTCAATTTTTTTTGTTCTATATTTTCAGAGGGTTTCTTATGCTCCATTTTGTATTTTCTTTTCTCTTCAATAAAATCTCTTCTTTTTTCTATTATAAAAATGTGCAGTAAAACTATTTGGACTTATTCGTAGAAGCCATAAAAACAGCCCTCTACGCAGGAGTGGACAAGAGTAATATGGCTGTCCAGTCGAAGAAAAGAATACTACAAAGCAGGGAATACTGCAGAATACAGATTAGATACAAACCAGGGAAATTTAACCACGAAACACTGTAGTGGCACACCATAGCACATAACACTTGAGGATCAGCTGCAGCAGACATGGAAGCTACTGGGAATAGAGCCAACTAGAGGCCATGCCAGATATACATTGCAAACATCAAAATGACGGATCAAAACCGCTGGAAACAGAGCAGTCTACAATACCATAAGGCCGTACCCAGTGCACAAGGCTCCCACTTTGAGTGGGGTCTGGGAGAGGTGGATGTCGGCAAGCCTTACCCCCATTTTTGGAGAGGCCGCTCCCAAGTCTCAAACCCGGGACCACCCGTACCGAGGCGAAGGCACTTGCCATCGCACCAAGGCACGATCTCAGCAGTCTACGATATCATGCAACAGTAAAAACAGCAATGGGAGCAGCCAACTCAGAGTTTTGAATTGAACAAACGCAACAGTACAGGCAAGAGATGAAACACCCATAATTCTGCCAATGGAAAAACACTGAAGAAAGCATAAACTTTGAGCCTCACAAACCAACCGCTGGCCTCATAAATCAACTGAAACACCTGAACCAATCAAACACATCAATTAATGCATATCATATGCAGGGATGGAACCACTATCTACTGAATGTCAACTGTGCCAGTCCTCTTAGAGTTTGCATCACATGTGTTAGATTATTACTTTACCTAAAAGCTTAAACTACTAGGTTGTGGGCCGACAATGTATATATCAAGCTTTAACACCCCTGCATGTGCTGCCCGACTGTGCATGGAGAGATAAACACACAATTAATTACACCCATTACAGGGAATAAATAATTTTTTAAACACCACACAAAAAAACGCAGGCAAGGACACTAAAATTCAACCCAAGAAATGGAACAAATGTAAGAAAATATGAGAATGAAACTCACCATTACTAAGGAGCATAAAACAGATATAAAGAGATAGTCTTACTAGGCCTTCTAAATTGTTGTAGATTGTTGCTGTTACCTATTAAATTTATAAATCACTTACCAAACCAAAGTCCTGGCTTGATAGGAGCTTTATCCTCCAATATAATTTACTAAAGGAAGAGATATAAGAAATCCTTAGTGATATTATCCTAATGGAAGGGCCCATGGTTCACTTATGGCCTTGTCGCCCAGGCCCCTCCTAGCAGTGGTTGCTAGAAGTGGGGATTCTATGGTCTGTGAAAGTAGAATATGATTCCCGAGAAAAAAAGGGGGGGGGGGGGGGAGGGGGCGTGAATTGGATTATTTTAGACTTTTAGGCTCTTTTAAAAACTTTTACTTGTTTTAGTGCAACAACAAGAACGTAAGTAAATCAATCAAACCAAAACACACCACAAATTCCAATCAACCACAATATTGAAATCAATCAATCAAAATAAACAAGAACTCGATGCTTTCAGCCTTTGGTAATAGCCCCGTGATTATATGCAAGCCTTGTTTTGTTTTTGTTTTGTAA
Organism: Malania oleifera; assembly: GCF_029873635.1. Lineage (NCBI taxonomy): Eukaryota > Viridiplantae > Streptophyta > Magnoliopsida > Santalales > Ximeniaceae > Malania > Malania oleifera. Next base: position 49,948,855 of record NC_080422.1, on the reverse strand, counting down.
TGCACTTTCTTAATCAAGAGTTCCGCAAATTAACCAACGTACTTCCTTGATGGTTTCCGCAAAAGGTTAATTGAAACGTACTTTCTAGAATTAAGAGTTTTCTCTGAATTTTTACTTAAGCCCTGCAATCAATCAATTTGCATCCAACAAATACAAGTAAAATGCAGAAAGTAGAGAGTAAGGAGGAGAGAAGAACACTGAGATTTTACGAGGTTCGGCTTATCCCCAGCCTACGTCCTTGCCTTTGGCAAACCACAAAAGGATTCCACTAGCTTAGTTCCTTTGCCGGGCGGAACAACACCTTTTACAACTACTCCTTCAAGTAGGCTAGAGCCCGCCTCTCCAAACGATATTCCCTCATTCGGTCAATAATCTAACAAGCCTGGAATCGTCTAATAACTACAAGAGAAACAACAAGTAGATGTGTACAAAGAGTGCTCTCACACAAAGCTGATTAGTACAATTCAAATCTATATATTTTAGAATTTAAATATCAAATTTGAAATACAATTCGAAGCTCAAGATTAGAATTCACCAAGTCTCCTTTTCTCCAAATGAGAAATTAGTATGTAGAAGTCAAGGATTGATGATCAACACTTTCAGAATATCAGCACTTTCAGATTGCAAGAGATTGAGCAAGCAGTGACTTTGAATGCAAGAGAGCTTGGGGCAGATTTTTCAATTCTTGGTATGATTCAATTTGTAAAACCATGTATTTATAGGCTAATAAAGTTAGTTTCGTGCTACCCAAGATTACTTGGAGTGTTTCCCAAGTTTTAAGAAAATTTGGAGCACAAGAAACCAATTTAAAACATTTAAAATATTTAAAAAATTTGACCGTTAACAGTGTTCAGACGACTGAACTATCGGGTTCAGTCTTCTGAAGTTCCTTAAAGCTTTGAAAATTTTGAACTGGACATAGGGTCAGACGTCTGAAGTTGGGGTTCAGACTTTTGAAATTGCGGGTTCAGACGACTGAAGGCAGGGTTCAGTCTTCTGGTAAGGTTCTGCTTGTTTCTGTGTTTCTCCAATAAATCTTCAGATGACTGAACTTATTCTTCAGTCTTCTGAAGTAATTCTTCAGACGTCTGAGCTTAAACTTTAGTCTTCTGGGCTGTGACTTCGGTCTTCTAAATAGTACAATTTTTTGGTTTTTCATTTTATTTTTCAAAACCATTTTTGCTCTCTTTCTTTGCTCTTTTATAAAACATTTTTCGGGGTTTTAAAATAGGTGTCTAAGTCCATGTATTTCCCCTAAAGAGCTTCAAATGATATTTCGACAAATATTCAACTTTGAAGTATTTACATTGCTCATCCTAAAACTTTATACTCTAAGCTTAAAATCTTCCATGACATGGTCACTTTGAAATCCCTTGGACTTTAGCTTGAGCTGGTTTTAGATTCCTCATGCATTGATCAATCTGGTGTTGCTTTGAGCTTCTCTTGGATCACTTGTTTGTGAATGTGGCTTGATGGTCCATAATGATCCTTGTATTATTGTCAAACCTGAAACATCATTACTCAATCATTCCAAGTTAGATTATCCTTTGTTTGTTATCACCAAAACTGATTGAAAAGCCCGGTTAGGTCAACAGTCTGTAAGAGAGGGTTGAGCAAAGTTTTGGAGCTTAGGTACTATGGCCAGAAAAGGGGGGAGGGGGGAGTAGAATGATGTAAGGGTGAAGGGAACAAATGCTGTGTTGTCGAGATGGTAGACTGAGGTGAGATGATAGGAAGTTAGGTAAAAGAGAAGCTTTGAGGCGAGAGTGTGCTAAAAAGATTCCCAGCTTAGGGGCATAGGGGTATTTTTTGTAGTGGTAGGATTAGTGCTGCTTGTTGGGGGCCTATGCCATTGCGCATGCGAACCATTAAAAATGGGGTATATTGTTTGTTGAATAAGAAATGATGAGTGAGACATGTTTCTATGGAGGACATATGAGTGGTAGTTCAACTTACTAGGAGGGTTTAACAGTTATTGGCTTCCCTTAACAGGCCCAAACTGAGCCCATGTGGCCAACTCTATACAAATGCTCACTAGAATCTGGGGTTAAAACCCACAATTAATCGCTTCTGAGGCATTTCTGTCCTCCCCGCACCTTGCAGGTTGCCATTTGCCCCTTGATTATTGCCTGACGAAAATACAAACCATCTCAAAAACTAGTCAAATCTGACAATAACAACAGATATAGAGGAAGCAGAATAGTTCAGGTTGATTTGGCTCATCTGGAGAGATTGCACACAAATGTTGCACCGTGGGAATCAGGGATTAGAGGCCCAAAAATTCACCGGTCTGTTGACTAATGCTGTTAATCACATGCGTGTTAAAATTTCCTGCGTCTTCTGCAAGCCTTTGAGTGACATTCAATGATATTGAAAGAATTTGATTTGCCAGTTTTTGCATTTGGCTGTTTATTTTGTTTTATTTTGCTTTTGTTTCTTCTTTGGCAGGCTTCCTGTCCTTTGTTTTTTTATATTTTTTATTTTCTTCTTTTCTTAATAAATTCTTTAAAAAAATCACATACAAGACAATTAAGTTATCTCCTACAGCTTTTCTATGGAATGCTGAAGGGAACTTAAGAAAATGTGGGACACTGCCATAGATTGAGCACATGACAACGTTTCTCTAATTCAAATGAGTACTGCTTAGAGTAGCTTCTTGAATTTTTTTTTTCCAGGGTGAATCTGACATTATATTTTCCTTGCTTAGGGCTTGCTTTACTAATAAGTAATAATTAAAAACAAATCATTTGGAAGGTAATCCTCATCCTGATGCTATGTTCTTTTGCAGTTTGTGATGCCAACATTTGGTTGGAGGTGGTTACTTGCACTGTCCGCCATCCCTTCATCATTTCTCCTTATATTTTATTTTGCGACACCTGAATCACCAAGGTATTTATGCTTGAAAGGTAGAACAACTGATGCAGTTAGAGTTTTAGAGAAAGTAGCAAGTGTCAACCGAACAAAAATCCCTTCTGGCATTCTTGTTTCTGATCAACAAATTGAGCTGCATGGAAGGTGTATTTCATCAGAAGATGCACATTTGCTGTCACCAAGAACAAATGAAAGCTCTGTCATTGAGGTTGCAGATTCTGATATTGGAGGCTTATCATCATTGTCGATGATCTTTTCAGGAAAATTAGTTAAGTCAACCCTGCTTTTATGGGTGGTATTTTTTGGAAATGCATTTTCATATTATGGCCTTGTTTTGCTGACCACTGAGTTGAGTAACAGCCATAATAAATGTGTGCCAAAGGAGTTGCAGTCAGAAAAGTCCCAAGATGTTAGCTATAGAGATGTTTTCATCACTAGTTTTGCAGGTATGTTGCCTATGGTGTCATTTTTAGTATACTTATTTACAGAGAAACATTTCTTATGCATGATCTAAATTGTTTCTTTATCCAAAAAAGATTTTTTTTTTTAACATAGAAAAATGAGTAACATTTAAAATTCATTTGCTTCAAGAGTTCCCTGGGCTCCTCTTATCAGCTGCCATGGTGGATAAACTTGGTCGTAAGTTGTCAATGTCGGCAATGTTCTTTCTGTGTTGCATGTTTCTACTTCCTTTGGTCTTTCACCTGCCTGCGAGTTGGACAACCGGTCTTCTGTTTGGAGCACGAATATGCATTACATCAACCTTCACAGTGGTTTATATATATGCTCCAGAGGTAAGTTATAAATTATTGTTCTAATAAATTATTAATTTCCATCTTTTTTCCTGACAGCAGTTTGAAAAAATATGTATGTAATGTAATGTTGACTATGGTGGTGATGTTTGAATGGGCTTGACCACCATGGAATTAGATGAATTGTTTCAATGATCCTATATTTTAATGTTTCCATTTTCATGTCATTTTGCTGCTAGACTGTTACGTATATTTGTTATAGTCTTTCTCCCACCAGTGCAAGTGATTTTTAAGCATTTTATTACTAAGCAGATTCCATTTGGTTCCCACCTCCATCCCACTAATAAAACAAGCCATTCTATCTTTGAGCACCGGCTATTCACGCTTAGTGGGCAGTTCTTGCAACAACTGTTTTCAAGCTCCCTGATTGAATTTCACTCCATTTAAGTATTTCTACTCAAGTCTTGAATTTTGATTGGACATTTCTATATTTAGGTCAAACTATATTTACCCAGAACACCGGATTTTGGGTCACAGTATAGGTATAAGGGTGGGATCATTGGCTAAGGACCGGCAGTCTCTGGGGGTTGAAGCTCATGGGTAACATCTAATTTTTAAAAATTTTGTTAGATTTATTTTTTTACTATTAATTATTTATAACCATAAATTATTATGATATCAATTTAGACATAGCATCACAGCTCTCAAACCAAAAAAATTTTCACTACATTGGATTTCCTCATCACTTGGTTTTCCTTCGCTATTTTTTTTGTTTTATTTTGAAATAGGCCCCCAACTTTTTATTTATTTGGACTTGAGAGTATGGAGCAACAAGTTGAGTGAGTGCAATCCCAAAAGGCATGACACTTTAAGCCTCCTACATATATAATATAGGGAGATTTTTGTTAGTTGAGTGGGGGCTACAGCCTGTAGATCCGCCCATGAATGGGATGCTTAGTCCGTGGTATGTGAAGGTAAGCATGGTTGACCACTATTTCGGATTGTGGTGCACTTCAAAGCTGGCATATCAAATATTTTAAGGTGACATTTGGAGAATATTGGATTAAATAAATAAATAAAATAAAATTAATGGCTTTCTCTATTTCTTTCATTTGCAAATTGTTTTGGGCTAGCATTTGAACTTTTGTTCATTTTTTGAATATTTTTTGGATCTCAAAAGAAATTCATTAAGAAGCATTAGTGTGAAACAGTTTCGTTGTTTTACCACCCCGAACACACTTTCACTTTGTTTTGTAGTAGCTCTACATTTCTGAGTGTTCCATCTTTTAAAGGAAAATTCTGATCTAGGAAAATGATTCGCTGCAGAAAAGACCTCATAAAGCAGAAAATAACTACCAGCATTACCAGATTCAGATAAGCTGCTTTTTATTTATTTTTTATTATTATTTTTTCCTCCTCGAAAACAAAGAATAGAAAACAAATTCAAGCATTTGATTCAAATGGTACACAACTGGTCATTTTTAGCGGACAAAGTTTAACCTGGAGGCAATTTTTCTGCAGAAATAGGGGCTATACCTCCAAAAAAATCATCCAAGCATGGTTAAATGTTTGGTTTAGACCTTGACGTTTGCTATATCTTTTATTAAACCCTGTGCGCAATCTTCAGTTGACTGCTTCTGCCAGGTACTAATTGTGTTCTAATTTTCAATTGTAGATATACCCAACATCAATCAGAACCACTGGTGTGGGAATTGCAAGCTCAGTGGGAAGAATTGGGGGAATGGTATGTCCTCTTGTGGCTGTAGGTTTGGTACATGGGTGTCATCAAATTGCATCGATTGTGCTCTTTGAGATTGTTATCTTCGCTTCTGGGATTTGCACACTGCTCTTCCCGTTTGAAACGAAGGGATGTGAATTAACTGATCAAGTGCCTGATTCAAAGACGATTAAAGGGCTTGTACAACTTCAACAATAGTATGAGTATGTGGGGCTTTGCATCTGAAGTTAGATAAAACAATTCACTGATAGAAATATAAACAGAAACAACTAGAAATACAAACACAACTCCGCCTTTCGGCCCCAGGGTCAGCCGTTTAATCTCTTTAAGAATTTTTTTACACAATCACAATGTTGCACGTGTTTTTATGTACTCGTGCTCATTTGTATGTATTCATCCACGGAGTGGTCTGAAGAATTCATAATTAAGCACTTGTTGTAATTCAATCTCATTTGTAATTTGACAGCGAGCTTGTAAAACTACTGATTTCTGAATCTTACTATACATTTCATTTCAAATGTGCCTGTATATGTATGATTTCAACGTCGAGATCAGTGCATATATTTTTAATGTACCGTTGTGGCTGGTATTAGGCTGCCGGCCACATGGGCCCATTTCTTGGAGGAAAGGCTAAACTTATAAAATAGATTAAATGAAAAAAACAATTTAGGTTTGCTATTCCGTAAAAGATAAATTAATTGATTAAATTATATACTTCATCTTAGCGACGGGGGTTGCATAATCATGGTTTTATATGTTTTGATGATATTAATCTATATGTTATTCCTAATGTTTTTCATTTTTACAGATTATGTTTAGTATAGGTTCAAGGGACGAATTTATGAAATATTGGTCATAAGGCAAAAATTAGACCGAGTTGACGTTGGAATAGGAAGATCAAATGGACACGTACTTGGAAGAATCCAAGTACAGCCAATGGAAGCTTAAATGTAGTCTTATATGCATTTATGAAGTGTTTGAGGTAGTCTATTTGGTAATTCTTGTGGATTTGGTTCTTACATGATTTTTGACTAAGAGTTGAGCAAATGCACATGCATATTAGGACACGTGAGTTCATAGGATTTTACCTAATTCACAAAGTCAATTTTCACAAGTTTTCAAAGATGTTTGAAAGCTTGTCCCTTTGAAAGCGTATTTTGAGTTTAGGATTCTTTTGAGAAACTCTTAAATTTATCTTTGAAAATTTGTGAAAATTGATTTTTTTATTAAGTGAAATCCTATGAACTCATGTATCATAGCAAATGCACCTACATTAAAACTTGTGAGACTTCCCTTTGAAAGCGTATTTCAAACATCTTGATTCATGAAAACACATTTGAAAGCTCATTTTGATATCTTATAAGTTAGCATGTCCTTTAATAAAAATATACTTGAAAGGGAAATTAACTTGGACAAGTTTTAATCAAGATATCTTATGTTCATTAATCAAGATATCTTATGTTCAAAGGGAAATTCACTTGGACAAGTTTTAATTTTTATTAGACTTAAAATATTTCATATACTTTTGTCCAAAAATGTTTTAAGTGATTAAAAGACTTTTTGACAAAGAAAAACAGAGCAATCATTAACTAACGTGGTGCAGCCTTGAGTCCTGAGCACTTTTCGGTATTTGGGGCTTAAGTTTTGCTAAAAAAGTCCAAAAAGGACGATCTTGGTGTTCTTATAAAGTTAAGAAAAAATCTCACAACTTTCATATTGATGACTTTGTATAATTTAGGGCGCTTGTCGACGAGCGTAGGGCACTAGTTGATGAGTTGCAGGCAGACACTAGTCGACGAGTCGCTGGTAGAATGTTAATGATTGCTGGCAGAGTGTGACTAGTCAACGAGTGGGTGCACTAGTCGACGAGTGACATCGTGAACAACGCAATAATGGGTAGAAAACGGCTAGTTTCGTTTGGGAATTGCTCCCAACGGCTAATTAATGACTAGAAATGGATTTTGGCTATAAAAACAAGTCAACAGACTTGTTTAGTATGGGTTTTGATTATTATTACAAGCATTTAGTGAAAAATATCTTTGAATCCAAAACCTAACACTTTGCATATTAGTTCTTCATTACAAGTGCTCATTATCTCTTGCTCTTTAATTGTGTTTGATTCAATTCTTAAGAGAGAAGTGTGAGGTTTGATTTGTATTTGTTATCAGCTCAATAAGGAGCATTTTATTGTAATTTTTCAATTGTTATAAGGTTCTTTGTGAAACGAAGTAAAGGCTCTTGGTGAGCGCGGTAGGGATTTGTTCCCGAGTTGTAAGGTTTGCTCCGCCGGTGAAGGAGTATTTTAGTGGATTGTGGAATCCTTAGTTTTGTGCTAAGGCGTTGACGTAGGCTTGGTGTCGAACCATGTAAAAATACCGGTGTTGATTTTCTTTCCCTTCACTCTTTATTATTTGTCTTGTGCATGATTTAAATTTCATATATTGTGATATAATTGCTTGCATCTATTAGGCTTTGTGGAGCCTAGTTGGGTTTGATCTGGATGATGACCCGACTTGAATTAATGCAGCGTGGTTTTTAATGAGAGATCTTGGGCTCGTTTTGTAGCCCATTGCTGTGCGCAGGAATATAAAATTATTGTTTTCGGTGATTAGGGTTGGCCGTCATTTTGTGTGTGAGAGAGGCATAGTTTCTGAGTGAGAGTCGCACTCTGTAATTTTTCCCTGATAATAGTGAAATTCTTGCAACTCAGTGAATGTAGACAATTTGCCGAACTACGTAAATACTGTCTTGTGCGTGTGATTGATTTTTCTTTGACGTATATTTTCTTTATTTTGTTTCTCATAGAATTTGAGAATTTCGTGTTAATTCTCTACATTGCCAAGACTTTTGTTTTATAGAGAAAATTGTTTATATGCGAAAAAGAGTCCATTCACCCCCCCTTTGGACTATATACTCCTGAGTGGGATGATTAACACTTCATATGATTGAATTTATTAAAGTTCAGTTGATAAATTTGACAGGCACTGTAATACAGTGTCATTCAAGGTAGTGTATTTTTTTCGTACTTGTTGCGACGTTCCTAGGCAGAACGAAGCAAATAAAAAGTGAATTTAAATTTTCATGAAAAATGGTGTAATAGAGTCGCCACTAACCTTTTAGTGTGGGTAAGATACTTGATTACTACCCAATTAAGGGTAGAATCGGTCTGCGTTACCAAAGGCGGGCTCGGGAGTGCGATTACGCAAGGGGAAGGTATTTGCACCCCCTACGCACTCGTTCTTACGAACGGTACCAAATTAGTCAAAAATTATCCCAAAATTAAATTAATAAGCCTTTAAAATTATTTCCTTTTTAAAATTGTAAAAAAAATACCCGGAGAAAAATAACATATAGGTATTCCCTCAGAACTGGTGCATTTTATGCTTTGAAAAGCTCAATGCCCTTCTTTGCAATCATCGGGATCGAAAAATTGTGAAAATAAGTTTTTACAAAAAATAACTCAGGTATTTTGAAAATTATAGGATTTTTCTAAGGAAAAATGACATTTTTGAAACCTTGGGAGATTTTGGGCTCATTTGGGCTAAAATTGTTTCCTGGACCTTGAAAATGTTTTTGTGATTTTTTTTTAAGTGTGAAAACATTTTTGTGACTTATGATTTTCTAATATTTTTCCCGATCTTCAAAATATCACAAATAAAATTAAGACAAAACTCATAGAAGTCAAAGTTTGAATTTTTTTTTGGAATTTTTCCTAAAAACTTTTGTGATTTTTTTTTTTGACATTTTATGATTTTTTTATGGGTTTTTCGAATAATTAGACGTTTAAAGGAAAGAAAAAAAATTCGCATACTAAATAAAACAATAAACTGGTTCCATACAGACTCAAGGGTTCAAACAATGCGCAGAGAGATAAACGAGATTTAGGTTCAAGGTTGAACCTAACCTTGGGTTTGAGTCCCCGATTCACAACTTCATACCCCATTTATTACACTTTAGAATGTAACTCAAGAAGAGAAAGTCCATTAGTTTTACCTCTTGTCTTCCTTTCCTCCGGTCTTCTTTTCTTGTCGGTGAGTTTACAGGGTTCAGTCTACAACGTCTTCCCGAGGGTGGTTCTTGAGCTCTGACTCGAGGCACTACAGAGTGCCTTCTTCAGATGGGGTGACTCGACACCAGTAGGAAATGGGATCGGTCGACCACTTGATCTTCTAGAGAATGAAACGTAACCTCACTCCTTACCCACAAAGAGAGAGACAAGCTTTAAAAACTTACAATAGAAGACTTCAATATTCAAAATCTTCTCCTACAATAAATAAAAACTCCTCCACTTGTGCTTAGAATGAGATTGTTATTTATGGACTTAACTTGGAGCAAGCATGGGAAACAAGACATAAGGGAGTAATTATTTGGGGGGGGGGGGGGACAAAGCATGAGGTGAAAAATGATGGAGGAAATATAGCATGAGATAAATAATAAAGAGGGGAACAAAACATGGGCTGAGTAATGATGAGGGAACAAAGCATGGGGTGAAGAATGATGAAGGGAATATAGTATGAGATGAATGATAAAGAGGGGAACAAAGCATGGGGTGAGTGATGATGGGGGAACAATGCATGAGGTGAAGAATGATGAAGAGAATATAGCATGGGACGAATGAAAAAGAGGGGAACAAAGCATGTGCTGAGTGATGATGAAAGGAATATAGCATGGGATGAATGACAAAGTGGGGAACAAGGCATGAGGTGAGTGATGATGGGGGGAACAAAACATGCTTGCATTTGACAAATTAGATAAATAATAATAATAATAATAATAATAATAATAATAATAATAATAATAATAATAATAATAATAATAATAATAATAATAATAATAATAATAATAATACGGGGGTCCAAGAAGTCATGCGGAGCTCAATGGAGAAGTATGGGGCCCACAAGCCGTGTCAAGGTTATAGGAACCCGAGCTAGCATACACCAGATATAGGGATCCGAGCTAGCATACTAAAGGAGGTAATGTGCACCGGATGTAGGAATCCAAGCTAGCGTATCAAAGGAGGTAACGTGCACCGGATGTAGGAATCGGAGCTAGCGTACCAAAGGAGGTAACGTGCATCGGATGTAGGAATCTGAGCTAGCATACAAAAAGGGGTGACGTGCATCGGATGTAGGAATTCAAGCTAGCATACCAGGAGAGAATGTTTGGGGTTCACAAGCATCGTGGGCCCTACAAAGATGTGTGGGGTCCACAAGCAGCGTGGAACCTACAAAGATGTGTGGGGTCCATAAGCAGCGTGGGACCTTCAAAGATGTGTGGGGTCCCCAATCAGCGTGGGGGAGGGTTTGACATGAGGTCTGCTCGGAACGGTATGGTTAAAATTAGGGTATCTACAACTCACCCTCTCTATAGGCCTTGTTGCTTTGGGGTAACAGTAGGAACTTTCCTATGTTATCTATTGCAACGAGCTTATAAAGATAAAAGACACCTATTTTAACCAGGCCATACAAATGACCACGTGTCATATTCTGAGTAAGGTTATGTGTCGACCAGTAAAAAGGGGGGATAGAGGGTGACCCAAATCGAAGATATGGCATGATCTTGTCTGTCATGGAGAAACATAGATCGAACGGCTCACAAGAGACTACGTCGCATATGATAGTGTGTAGGAGGGCGTGTCATGTGTCAGTAGCTGAGTGGCTGGTCAAATGTGACCCGGATCTAGGCGTGGCACAATATTGACCTTCCCTAGAGAACACAAATCGTGTGGTTGAGGTATGACACGCTTAGATTCATTACGTGGCACGATCTTTACCGTTGCCAGAAAACACAGATCCAATGGTGGTTAGGAGGGCCACACAGGACTCTTCGTGCGTTGAGGAAAACGAGCCATGTGTCGGTGGCCCGATTGGTGAGTATATGCGGGTGCAGATCGGTGATGTGGCTCAATCCAAGCCATCCATGGAAAAGCGGGATTCAATGGTCGAGGTGAGGCAAGCTCGGATTGCTAACATAAAGAGATCCTCATCATACTGAGAAAACACACATCGAACGGTGAGTAGCAAGTGGTACTCAGATTACTAACGTGGAGCAATCCAAGCCATCCCCAGAAAACACAGATCGTGCGATTGAGGAGGGGGTGCAGACTTCTGATGCTGACGTGCTGATGTGGAGTGATCCGGACTGTTGGTGCACTGTAGGGATCCGATGATAGGAATTTGACCCGCATAGATCTCCTGTCGTGGCATGATCTGATCCATCCAATAGAGGGACGATCTGACGGCTTGTGGAGAGGGCTCGTGGGCTTTTATGCGCATTAATGATGAGGGCCACGCACTTGCCATGTGTCACTTGGCGAGTGGAGAAACGTGCAGACACTCATGATGGCTTCTTAAATGAGGCGATCTTGACCTTTACTGATCTGCGAGGATCAGATGGCTATCCAAAGTACTAACACGGTGAGATCTGGGCTATTGATGGGAAATAGAAACAGACAGACGCAAGGGAGCCACATGTTTTCTTCGATCGAACAGATGATGGAATGCCACGTGGTCGAATCTTGTGGCTCCGGGGCTTTAGATACTTAAACCCAATTTTTTTGTTTTGTTCATTTTTTCCACGTCTCATTCTCTCGAATGACCACTCTCTCTCTTCTCTCTTCTCTCACCCTCTCAGTTCTTCTCCTGGTCTCCTCTGTTCTTCTCTCTCAGTCTCTCTTTTCTCACCCTCTCTGTTCTTCTCCTAGTCTCCTCTGTTCTTCTCTGTCAGTCTCTCTATCCCCATCTCTCAAACGGACCCCCTTCGAAACTCGACTCTCAGACCACCTATTTTTCCTTCTTGTATTAGTAAAGCTTCTATCCTTCTCATTCCTCGACTGTCAACGGGTTACTGAACACACGAGTGTGTTCAAAACTACACAAGGTTTGCTTGGACGATGAAGAACAACTAGTTGGTCGAAGGCGTTTCAAGGAGTCACCCAAGAAGATCCAAGAAGTCTAAAAAGCTAAGTGCCCCATGTTCTCCCTTTATTATATTATTTATATTTTTTTTGTTGTTTTTGTTAATTTTCTCCTTTTTAGATCTAGTATGTGTGTGGTTCGAATGGGGGTGCGAGTGATATTTGTGATGATCTGAAGGGTGTTGATGTTAGGCTCTGGTTTCAGGGATTAGGGTTTCAGGTTGGTTGGTGAGGTTGAAGACGAGTAAACTTGCTTCGACTCGAGTGAGTTAAGTGAATTCGGGGGACCCCGAGCGAGCCACATGGGCTCTATCGCATGTCTAGGTCACGTGTGGACTTTGGGACTTATGAGAATAGGTTTGAATGAATCGGGCCTGAGTTTGATTTCAAAAAATGGACTTGGATTGAGTTTTAAAAAGCTCCAGCCCACTTTTGAAAAAATAGGGCCTATATCACTTTTAAAACGGGCCAGCCCACTTTCCTTTTTTAAAAAAAGGGCCCGGGTTTATTTAAAAGGTTGGGCTTGGTTAAGGGTTTGGGCTTAGGCTCCTTTTAAAAATAGGTTTGGTGCTTTGGTTTTAAAAATGAATAGGATTGGGTTTAAAAAAAAGACGGTTGTTGGGCTTTGTGCGAAAAAAAAAATCAGCTTCAAGTTCTTTTAAAGTGGGCCCTGGGAATAAATGCGCTTGTTTTTTTTTTTTTTTTTGGTTTCTTGGGTTTAGATATTACGAGGCTCCCTATCTCTCAAAATTTGTCCCCAGATTTTTTTCGCCGCCTTGTGAACATAGACCTCCACTAATAGCCGGGGGACTTCATGACTCTCACAACTTATCCTTACTCACAGTCCCTGGGGGCTTCTCGATGCACATAAACTCTCATCACCATCTTCATGGCTCATTCTCACTCATAGCTGCTGGAGGCCTCTACGCACATCTTTTACTTTCTCTTCCTCCTGTCGTTCACACACTTTAAAACATATAGGCAATCTTAATATTGTTTTATTTAACACACTTCCTCTCGCACCTAAACACTACAGGCAAACTCCATGTGTAACCACAACCAATCTTTGGCCACCCTCTGTTACGACAATAACACTTTAACCATTTCAAATTTCTTAAAACTCTCAATCATTTCTCATGGCAGGAGTTTCATCTTCCAAACAAGTTCCTAATTTGAATGCGGCACTGGAGGTGCCATCCTATCCTAGTTTCCTTGGCTCCTTCCAATTCTCTCATCAGTTCCAAAATGAAATGCTAAGGAATGAGATAGTACTAGCCATGATGTTTGATGCCGGCGTAGCTACCTAGGCACTCTATCATAGTGCCCAAGCAATGACCTCGACATCTCACTTAGTCCATCATTTGTAGAACTAGAACCAAACCGTGACCCTCCTCGGAAATGAAGTCAATCTTTTACGGCAGGAATACTAAGAAGAGCAACAGAAAATGAGGGACTTAAGGCAAGAAAATAAGATGCAGAAACGGGAGGTCGGGGATTTGAGAAGAATGGTGGCCGTTTACTCCAACGACCTTGGGCCTAGAATAGCCGGGTTGGAGAAAAGCCGGGAGGACTTCCAGCGGGAGCATAAATGGCTCAAAATCACAGTGCATGGAAAAGGCCAAACTTCTCGTTTCTCAACCTAAAAAGGGAAGTGGAGAGACATGAAGAGCCATAATGTTATGTATTTATGTTGTCATACGAGGCATGTAAATGTACACCCCCCCCTTCTTTTCTTTTTTTTTGGAAGAGTTTTGGTTTAGTTTTGGGAGAGTTTTGGTTTGGTTATTGTAATCTCCCAAAACTGTAAATGTAACCATGATATTCCTTCACCATAAGTGAGGGTGATTAATAAAATATGGGTGGTTTTCTTTTAAAAGCGGACAAGAGTGTTGTTGATACACCAACCCGAGCTATAATTTTCTCTGAATGGCTTGCCGTGGATGTTTATATTCGGGCCATGGGGGTACAACGACCCAAACCTCTATGATGGTTGGCTGTGGATGTAGGAATTCGAGCCACATGCGTACGATGACCCAAACCTTTGTGTCGATTGGCTGCGAACGTGGGAGTTCGAGCAGTGGGGGGTACGATGACCCAAACCTTTGGGTCGGTTTGCTATAGATGTAAGAATCTGAGCCGTGGGGGTATGATGACCCAAAACTTTGTGTCGGTTTGCTGTGGACATGGGAGTCTGAGCTGTGGGGGGTACGATGACCTAAACCTCTATGTCGGTTTGTTGCGGATGTAGGAATCTAAGTCGTGAGGGCATGATGACCCAAACCTATGCATCGGTTTGCTTCGGATGTAGGAATCTAATCCATGGGGGTACGATGGCCCAAACCTTTTTGTTGGTTTGTTGCAGACATGGGAGTCTGAGTGTGGGGGTACGATGACTCAAACCTCTGTGTCGGTTTGCTGCAGACGTAGGAATTCGAGCCGTGGGGGCACGATGACCCAAACCTCTGTGTCAGTTTGCTGCTGATGTAGGAATCCGATCCGTGGGGGTACGATGACCCAAACCTTTGTGTTGGTTTACTGCGGATGTAGGAATTTGAGCCATGGGGGAACGATGACGCAAGCCAAGGTTTCCCTCGAAGGGCTTGCTATGGATGTGATAATCCGAGTCAGGGCAGGTTCGATGACCCAAACCTTTGTGTCGGTTTGCTGTGGATGTAGGAATCCGAGCCATGGGGGCACATTGACCTGAGCCAAGGTTTTCCTCGAATGGCTTGCTACGGATGTGATAATCTGAGCCAAGGTGGGTTCGATGACCCGAGCCAAGGTTTTCCTCAAATGACTTGCTACAGATGTGATAATCCGAGCCAAGGCGGGTTTGATGACCCTAGCCAAAATTTTTAGGTAGGAAATCTTGTGTTGGAAGAATGACTACTTTGAGATTTTTTGGAAAATGAATCTTTAGGTTTGAAACATAGTTGTCCCGCTGAGGATGATCAATCGGAAAAGAAATCTCGAGATTCTTTTTTTTTTTGGAGAATGCCCTTAAGCGTAGGGCTCCGAGTTGCTCCACTGGGGATGATCAATTAGGAATGAAATTCTGAGATTCTTTGAAGAATAAGCTCATGTGCAGGGTTCTAAGTCCTGAAAAATTGCTCCACTGGGGATGATCAATTGGGTGCTAGGTCCCGAGATCTTTTGGAAGGTCAGTATTTTGGAAAATGGTTACCTTACTGAGGGTGATCAATCGAGTGCAAGACCCCGAGATTCTTCTAGAAAATGTCCTTAGGTTTAGAGCTCAGAGTTACTCCACTGGGGATTATCGATAGGGAACGAATTTCTGAGGTTCTTTGGCTGTCTTTAGATTACCCACTTTGAGACTCAACAACCAATGCCTTAATTGATTCCTGGGGTCAACTGCCATAGTTTCAAAGTATGTCAATCTGTGCATGGGGTCAGCTGCCCCAGTTTCAAAATCTGTCCCAGTGTTTGGGGTCAACTGCCCCAGTTTTCAGGTAACTCTTTGTGTGCCTGGGGTTAGCTGCCCTTGTTTCCAAATATGTCAAGACAAGAATGGCTCAGTCAAGCATGCAAAAGGATTATTCAAAAGTTTATTCAACTAAACAAGTATGAATGAATTGTGCTCTACTACTATATGTATGCATGTTGCTACCTGAGATGCTAGAATGCAGTGATATGTTACTATGTGTACGTGTGCATAATGATGCATGAATGCAAAGATGTATGAACGTTGTATGAGATGCCCTTTGTAGTTTCTTTCTTATGCAACACATGGAATATATGCTGATGCATGAACTTTCCTTCCTCCAACATGCTTGTAGTCGACAACCCCATCCATGTCCTTGGCCATTTTCAAATTCCAATTCAATATAAGGGTCCTTGAATTTGATTCATTCAAAATTCATCCTGTCATTTGCCCCAATTACATTGGTTTGTGCATGCTCTTTGCCATGTTTTCAAATTCCAAGTTGCCGATGATTCTGGCCGTGTCTCAAATTCCAAAAGTGCTCAAAATCTGCCCCAGTGTTTACCTACCACTGATCTTGGCTATGTCTTCATCTTGTGCTCTGATATGAAGGCATCGAAATCAGTTTAGACAAAACTCAACCCAAAATTTGCCCCAATTACCATCGTTTGTTATTGATATTGGCTTCAAATCTGGTTTTGACATGAAGGCACCTCAATAAACTTCACTGGAACTCAACACGAAGTTTGCCCAGTTGCATTTGTCTATTGCTAGCCTTGGCTCTATTTTCAAATTCCAAATTGCCGCTGATTCTGGTCATGCTTCAAATTCGAATGGGTGCTCGATATCTGCCCTAGTGTTTGCCTGGACATTTTTTAGATTCAACAGGCGTTCAAAATCTGCCCTAGGAGGCGCCCAAAATCTACCCTAGTATCGAGAACTCTTACTTTTTTGACTATCCATTTTTAGGGTTTTGAAAAACAAAAGGATATTTGATTATGCATTTATGACATTAATTTGCTGACTCAGTGTATCAGACTATGCAAAATAATTGTTTTTCTATGTTCATAAATTATTTTGGGAAGAGGGTAAACTTGACACCAGTGCCCCTTGTCAAGGTGATGACATTAATTTATGAAGCCAAAACAACTCTTCCCTTTTCACGAACTGCCTTTTTTCATCGAAAAGAACTCATTTCTCCTTTTAACGCTGTAAGACCGAATGATACTCTTTGTTCATTTGTTTGTCCATGACCCGATTGGGCATTGTTCATGTTTCGATATCTAGATGGTCTTTAAGACTTGGGACGAAACATTGGCTTTAAGAATGAGGGCTTTCAGAAGAACGCGAAAACTAAAGCTCAAAATCCCACCCCCAGATGAACGTGTTCTCCCCCAGTTTGGGGTTTTTGCAAAGCATTGACCGAGCTTGTCAATTTGAACAAGCTGCCTATGTACCTTTACAACATCAGGTTATTACATAGTTCAAACTCAATATGGAGTCTGACAAATCATTTGAGACAACAACATATGCCAATCTGGTCAGGTCTTTTCATTCGGGTTGTAATGTAGGCTGTGGGTATTGGTTAAAGAAGAAAGGGTGCATGAGGCTCAAACTTATGAATTTTACCAAAGGGTGAATTGGCCAAAGATCACAAACAACGGTTGTCCTTTGTCTCTCCTTTGCTTTGATTTTCCCCTTTGTTCTTTTGCCACATTTTCTCTTTTTGCCGGGAATTGTGCCTCCATTTATTCATTGAGGCTTCGTTCGGGACTGGTCTTTCCAAAACTACCCCAGTGTGGGGTGTGATTCTTTGGCGGATTTAAAAAAAAATTAAACATTTTCAGGCTCAACAGGGGGTATCAAGGGGTGTTTTCTTTCTCTAACTTTTGGGTAGTAGAAAAATGGCTTGTCGTTAGTTTGACACTGCGTTATTGCCTCGCATGATTTGCCCGACCTTTGAAAATCCCAATCCGGTTTAAATTTGGGAAATGACTTTTGAAGAAAATGGCTTAACTTTTAAGTTCAAAAGGGTTTTCCAAGTGATAGACAAATTTTTGGGTTTTTTAAGGGAGAACTGGTTGGCCAAAAATGACCATCTATCATCTAATCAAAACATGAACAAATAGAGGGCGCATGAAATAACAACATGATCAATTTATTGCTTTTTTTTTTAGAGTGTGCAAGGCCTCTAAGCATAATATTTCTTTACAACATCAAGATTAACAGGGTGCAGGAGGTTGGCTCCATCCATGTTTGCCAGCAACAAGGCGCCTCCTGAGAATGCCTTTTTTTACCACGTAAGGCCTTTTGTAGTTAGGTGTCCATTTACCGCGGGGATCCATATGGATTGGAAAAATTTTTCTCAATACTAAATCCCCTTCCTGGAATTGCCGAGGTCGCATCTTCTTGTTGAATGCCCTCGTCATCCTTTTTTGGTACAACCAGCCCATGAGCTATTGCGGCCATCTTTTTTTCCTCAATCAGGTTCAACTGATCATACCGAGATTGTATCCATTCTGCTTCGGTCAACTTTGCTTCCTTCAGGACCCGTAGGGATGGGATTTCAACCTCTAATGGGACCACAACCTCTGTCCTATACACTAGTGAGAAAGGAGTGGCACCTGTGGAGGTTCGGACTGTGGTTTGTATGCCATTAGGGCAAAAGAGAGTTTGTCATGCCAATCTTTATAGGTTTCCGTCATCTTTTCCAAAATACTCTTGATGTTCTTATTGGCTGCTTCCCCTGCCCTGTTCATCTATGGTCTATAAGGAGCCGAATTGTGGTGCCTAACCTTGAACTGATTACACAACTTTGTTATTACTTCGTTATTAAGGTTCTTGGCATTATCCTAGAGTATCCTTTCAGGAACTCCACATCGGAAAATTAACTCCCTTTTTATGAAGCGATTGACCACGTTCTGCGTGACACTAGAGTATGATGCCGCCTTTTCCCATTTTGTGAAATAATCAATAGCCACAAAGATGAAACGATGCTCGTTGTTGGCTTTCGGAGTAATCGGCCCAATCACATCCATGCCCCAGGCTGAGAACGGCCAAGGTGCGGATAGGGCATAGAGTGGGGCTGGTGGAACTTGAATTCGGTCTTCGTAAATTTGGCATTTGTTGCACTTCCGGGTATATTCAATGCAATTCTTTTCCACGGTCATCCAGTAATATCCACTCCTGAGGATTTTTTGGGCCAACGAGTGACCTTTGACATGAGTACGACAAACTCCCTCATGGACCTCATGCATGATATGCCATGCTTCCCGTGCTTCTACACAACGTAGAAAGGTCATATTGTGGTTCCTTTTGTACAACAACTCATCATCTAAAAAGAACCCCATGGCCAACCTCCTGATCGTCTTTCAGTCATTGTTGGTTGCTTCTTCAGGGTACTCATTTTTCTGGATGTGTGTCGGAATGTCAAGGAACCAGAGTTTTTCGTTAGCTTCTTCTACCCCTACACAATGAGTCGGCTCTGACTGTATTCTAAATTGAATTGGATCAATCTCTACTCTAGGTTCTACTTTGATCAAAGCTGCCAGGGTTGCTAGGGCATAAGGAATTAAATTGTTTTCCCTTGGAAGGTGTGAGAAATTGATGCTATCAAATCCTTTGATCATCTTCCGAATGTACTATTGATACGACACTAATTTGGAATCCTGGGTTTCCCATTTTTCTGTCACTTGATGAACGACCAAGGCTGGGTCTGCCTTCACGACTAATTCTTTGATATCTCGGTCCATGGCGGTCTGTAAACCCAATATACACGCTTCATATTCTGCTATGTTATTGGTGCACAGAAAAGTTAGCTTGGCTACAACTGGATAAAGACTCCTTTCTCGTGATATGAGTATGGCTCCTATTCCATGTCCCCACACATTAACCGCTCCATCAAATAACATTGTCCATACTTCATAATCTTGTTCTTCTTCTTGGATTATCGAATCGATATCCTTATTTGGGAAGTCAAACTCCGTGAGCTGGTAATCCTACACAACTCTATCTACTAGATACTCTGCAATAACACTTCCCTTAATAGCTTTTCGGGTCACACAAGTGATATCATATTCAGTTAACAACATCTGCCACCGTGCAACCCGTCCTGTTACTGTGGGCTTTTTGAAGACAAACTTGATTGGGTCCATTTTAGAAATCAGCCAGGTCAAGTAATACAATGTGTATTGTCTCAGCCTACTGTCCACCCAAACCAGAGCGCAACATGTTTTCTCCAAGTTTGAGTACTTAGATTCATATTCTGTGAACTTTTTGCTAAGGTAATAAATGACCCTTTCTTTTCTTCCTGACTCATTGTGCTGGCCTAATACACAACCCATGGAATTTTTTGATACTGCCAAGTACAAAATCAGCGGCCTTCCGGGCACTGGGGGTACTAGTACCGGGGGGTTCAGGAGGTATTCCTTTATTTTCTCAAAAGCTTCTTGGAATTCCTCATTCCATATCTTCTGGTTATTTTTCCTTAACAACTTAAAGATGGGTTCATAGGTAGCAGTTAGTTGGGATATGAATCGAGCTATATAATTAAGCTTGCCAAAGAAACTCCGTACCTCATTTTCAGTCTTGGGATTAGGCATTTCCTGAATGGCTTTAATTTTATCAGGGCCGACTTTGATTCCTTTCTCTCTTACAATAAACCTCAATAATTTTCTTGAAGTAGCACCAAAGGTGCACTTTTCCAGGTTCAGCTTTAATTGGCATTTTCGGAGCCTTTTGAATAACTTCTCCAAGTTCATCTCGTGGTCACTTTCATTCCATGACTTGATGATCATATCATCCACGTACACCTCAATTTCTTTGTGCATTAAGTCATGGAATATAGTCACCATAGCTCTTTGGTAGGTAGCCCCAGCATTCTTTAGACCAAATGCATGACCTTATAACAAAAGGTCTCTCATAATGTGATGAAATTGGTTTTTTCCTTATCCTCTGGGGCCATCTTGATTTGATTATACCCAAAAAAACCATCCATGAACGAAAAAAAAGTGTGCCCTGCAGTGTTGTCCACCAACACGTCAATGTGCGGGAGCGGAAAATTGTCTTTGGGGCTAGCTTTATTTAGGTCCCGGTAGTCCACGCAAACTCGCACATTGCCATTCTTTTTCATAATTAGAACGATGTTGGCCATCCATTCAGGATATTGGGCTACCTCTAGAAACCCGGCCTCAAATTATTTTTGCACCTCTTCTTTTATCTTAAGCAACATCTTCGGCCACATTCTCCTTAACTTTTGCTTGACCAGCTTCGAACTTAGGTAGAGGGGAATCTTGTGGGTTACCAAATCCGTGTCTAGACCTGGTATGTCCTGTTATGACCAAGAGAACACATCTTGGTATTCTTTCAACAGTTTAGTTATTTTGCTCCTTTCCTCACCCCTCAGTAGTGCTCCAATCTTCACTTGTTTAGGTTCCTCTTTAGTTCCCAGGTTGATTATAGTGGTGGGGTTACTATTGGTCACTGTTGACTTTTCATCTGACTTTAACATTCTCTCCATTTTAGGGGATAAATTCACCTTATCTTCTTCAATTTCGGTTTCATGAATAATATTTTCAAAATGAACGTCAATTTCTTTATCAAGGGTACTTGTGTCATTATCTATCCTATTCCTACATGAAGTCATAGAAAACAAATTTTGACAGCTGAACCAGGGATGCAAACAAACGTCAAGAAGTGCATAATTTTTTTTTTCATGAACTGAAAAGAAATTGCCCATGACTATAGTGCCTTAGGCTTATAAAAAAAATAAAATGAAAAATCTAAAACAAAGAAATCATTTTATGAAGAAAATGGGACAATCAAAAGAACCCAATTGTGCAGTTCCTCTCCTAACTGAAGATGGTGGACCCATTTGTTTGAGGTGGCTGATAAAGCCTCTAAATCTAGAACATATATGCTTAGTTGTCTCATTTCAGACTCAAGATCATCTTGACTGCTTTTTATGAATGTTTGATTGATATGAGGGACGCCTGACCCCCACCGAGCGCTGGTCTCACCAGTAAGTCTTTCCCTTCCCTGAGCTTCTTTTTCCGCTCTCTTCTTTTTCTTTTCTGCAAACGTAAGCCTATATCCCAGACCGTATTTGTCTTTAATTTCTGGAATCACTAGTGGCCTCAAAATCTCCTGTAAAAATCTTCCCAGCCCTTGACTAGGATGATACTTGTGTCTGATCAATTCTATCTCAATCATGGGAGCTGTTGAGGAAACTCGTCGTTGTGGGATTGGGAACCCTTCGATCACAGTTGCTGCATTGATTATTTTAAAGGCTCGAAATGAATCCTCTAGGGCTTCTTCAGCAGCTTCCACATAAGGGGTGGAGGTAGGTTTGGTTACCATCAAGTCTATTTCTCTGTATACACAAACCAATTTCCTATCCACCACAAATTTGACCCGTTGGTGCAAAGAGGACGAAACTGCCCTGGTGTTGTGTATCCACAACCTTCCCAATAAGCAACTATAATATGGGGTGATAGCCATGACTTGGAAAGTAATGTCGAAGGTGATAGGTTCGATTTGCATGGGGATTTCAATAGATCCTACCGAGTCCCTGCGGGTGCCATCGAAAGCCCGCACAGGCATATTGTTTTGCCTCATGTATGATAGGTCAACGGGAAGCTTTTGTAGGGTTGTCATGGGCATGACATTCAAAGATGACCCATTATCAATCAACACTTGAGCAATCATATGATCTTGGCATTTAGATGATACATGTAACGCCTGATTATGCCCCTATCCTTCTACTGGGATCTCTTCATCAGCGAAGGTGATGTAGTTGGTAGTTGTAAGACCACCAATCACATGGTTAAATTTATCGATGCTGATGTCCTGGGGAATGTAGGCCTGGTTGAGGGCCTTTCATTAAGCTTCCCAGTGGGCTTCTGAGCTTAGCAACAAAGACAAAATAGAGAAATGGGCAGGCATCTTTTTCAACTGATCAATGATGCTGTATTCGCTGTGTTTAATTATTTTCAGGAATTCCTCAACTTCTTGAGGCTGAACCAGCTTCTTTAGGTTCCTGTTCTGTTCCTGGTCAGACTGCACTTTCTTCAAGACCTTTAGCTTATAAACCCTTCCACTTTTGGTTATCCCTCTTGTTTCAGCAGTACTGCTTGTTTCTTCCTCGGTGCGTACTTCACAATTGTAACTCCACGGTACTGCCTGGTTACTGTGGTATGCTAAAGGGCGAGGGATCGAGATCACTACTCGAACTGGTGCCTTTGGGACTTATGGAGTTCTTCACATGGTGGGGATAAATGGCTTGTTTGTGAATTGGGGGTGGTTAGATTCCCCAATAGCTGAAACTTCATTGTTATTTGAATACTGTCAACTTCCACCTATTTGCTATCTATCAAGCTACTCAGGAAAGTTTGGAAAGTTCTACATTGTTGTACAGATCCATTTACTGTACTTCGGCATGCATAAGGGGTGCCTTCAGGGAAAATAACCTTTGGTCTTGCTAGGCCTGCTGCTGTCAGTTCATTGTACACCCAGTCTAGTGTCATCCGTTCCCACTCTCTTTCAGAATTTTTCCTCAGTTTCTGCTTCGATCATTTCAACGTTGTCCCTTCTATGATTAGGCAAGGGGTTCTCTTGAATCCTTGCTTGCTTGCTGTCAAACGACAACCAACTAGCATCCCTTAGATCTTGCACTTTGTGGTATGCACATCGGGCCTCGGGATTATACCAGTGCGGGGGAGTGTTGGTGAGAGGAATCCCAGGAATGGTAGATACCATTATTTGTTCTAACAACTTAGGGAATAAATCGGCGTACGACATGGGAATCGGGTCCACCCTCTAAAAATTTCTGGGTGTATTCCTCGCATGTGTTTGCTGGTTCGAGCAGATTGGTATGTTCGGCTGGGCTGGCACAGGCGTGGGGGCCACACACTGGGGGTCTTGTGCCTGTATATGTTGCTTGGTTTACTAAGGGTTCTACTGAAAAGTTTCGGTTGGACCATTGACTACGAACCTTTGGATTTTTTCTATTAGATGGTCCCTCAACCATTATCTCTCTTCATCCTTCTTCTTTCTGGTCCATTTCTTCTTTGACACGACCTGATTTAATATCAACCTTGATCCTCCCCCCAGTGGCCACTGTGTCCATAAAGTAGTGGGGAGTTGCCCTCCTCAAATGTTCTCGGTAGGGTTCCTTTAAGGTGTTAACAAAAAGGGAAATTGCTTCCCGGTCACCCACCAGGGGGGGGGGGGGCGACTTAGACTGCTAGGTCTCGCCATCTATAGGCGTATTCTAGGAACGTCTCGATAGGCTTCTTCTCCATTTCAAGCAGGGCCATCCGATCTGGGGCCATTTCCATCACGTGTCGATACTGGGCTACAAAGGCGGTAGCCAGGTCTCCCCATGTCTAGACCCGTGTTTTGTCTTGGTAGATATACCACTTGGCCGCTGTCCCTATCAAACTGCTCCGGAAATAGTGTATCATCAGCTTTTCGTCATCGGAGTATGTGACCATCGCCTGGTAGTACAACCATAGGTGGGTTTGAGGGCATTTAGTTCCGTCAAACTTCTCGAATTTAGGCACCTTAAACTTTGGTGGGAGCACCACCTTGGGCACCAAGCATAGATCCGCAGGATTGACAGAATTGGATGTTTGGGTCCCTTCAATAGCTCTCAAGTGCTCTTCAAGCTCATCGCAGCGAAATTCAGTTGCTGTCTTGCCTGCCCCACCAGCGGCCACCATTGCTGGAGGCATCCCAATTCTTGGGATCTACGCCATTGGGATGAAGGTAGTGGCACTTGGTGGTGGTCCTTCTAAGATGAATGGCGGCGGTCCAGATGACTGCCCATGGATGGGTGTGAAAACAGGAGGATGAATAGGATCTGTGTTAGCTTCATGGTCCTGTTCTTGAACCGTCTTTCCCTTGCTCAATAGCAAGTCCAGTATTCTTTTCATTTGATTGCTTAGCTCCTATTATCCTTACTCAATGCCCAGGAAGCGATTTTACAGTTGTTCCGCCATAACTTTTGCTTTTCTACGAGTGTTGTAAGGGTGTGTAGTAATGTTTATTTTGCCTGTTCTCGATCACGCCTCTTTTCCCCCTGAACATGAAACCCACGTCTTTCAGGACAAATGTATGATATGCCATGAATGTTTATGCAAATATTTATTTAGTGCATGAATGAGCAAATACAATTATGCAGCTTATGTGCTTCGACCAAGGTTCCGAAAAAAAAATCATCATTTCATTACAACTTTTCATGAAATACATGGATCTTTTGAATGTACTACACAGACGGAGGATTCTAATCGTCCCGTTTACTCTTGTTGATGCGATGCGAGCCTCCTTGGGCTGGCTCTGAGGATAAGGCCAAACCATTTAGCCAGGTACTGGATAAGGCCAAACCATTCATTGAACAGGCCAGGTACTGGGAGGACAAATACCAAGCGCTAAAGGTTCCCCTCTGCTTATCCCATTGGTCGTCTAATTCTTGAATGTGGAGGGTTCTCTTTTCAATTTCAGCCTTTGTGCCTTCCAACATCTTGGATTTTTGATCGAGCGCAGCTTGAAGTGTCCGTTTCTCTTTTCTCAAGGCCATTACTTCTCTTTTTGACAGTGCGAGTTGAGTTTTCTACCGTTTGACTTTCTTACAGTAAAAGGCAACCAACTCTCCCTTCCCACGCTCCGTTTGTTGACTTTCTGATACCGTTTCCTTCTTTGAGCGTGACTCCATTTGTAACTGTGGATCCTTTGATGACTGGCCATGAGTAGCAAGGACTCCAAAAGTTTCTTCGAATTGGGGGTTCACCCGGTTGACCCGCCACACCTCATGGCTCTCATGAATTGCAATTGCTTCCTCACCTGGGTCTACCAAGTGCACGTGTTTCCAAGCCATTGTGAACTTCCTGATCTAATTCTAGGCATCCGTTGCTGTACAAGCGAAGTCTGATTTTGCCAACCCGTGGGTTTCTGGCAAAAATTGAGATGCCCCCATTTGCCTCCTGGCCATGAGAGGAGCATATACCACTCCTCCCCATGGACTTAGTAACAGGACCAATGGGAGGTTTTCACATCGGTATATCATGACAGGAGGCTTCATCCATGGCGCTTTCTAGATTAGTCTCGAATCTCCCAATTTGTGTAATTTTTCATTCCATAAGGCCTTGCTCTATTGGACGATCTGCTGAGCTCCTTCAAACTCCACTAAGGGAATTTTTAGAGCTGAAAAGGTGTCATGGTACTCCCCTCGGTTGCTTGGTAGGTGACTGGTGAACTAAACATAAAGTAAAGGAACACAAAACTTCAATCATTCTTGACCCTTATCCCTGCATTTTTTGAGGGATCGGAAAGTTTCCGCCAAAATACCTGGGACCAGATTAACTCCATTCTTCACTTGTGCCACAGAAGAAATGGTGGTTTGGTCGATGGTCCCTAATTATTTGGGGAATATAACTAGACCATATATTGCCAGGGCTAGTAGATGCATCTGAGTCTCCTTACCTTCTTATTCTTCCAACAATGCCTTTAGGCACTTCCAAGTGATTTTCTCGTCTTCCCCTGTGGCTCGCTGAATCTTGATTCCAGCAACATTATGCAATTCTCTTGTGAGGGAAGCTTGAGAATCGGGCGTATAAATTTGATAAGGTGACCGTTGTTTCATCAAATGTAGGAGTGACATGTACTATTCAATTGTAAGAACCATGTCTATCCCATTGACTGTGAAGCATGTGTATGGGAGATTCCAAAAATCGAATAACGCCTTCACCATCTGAAGGTTCATCGATATGTGCAACAAAAAACCTATGTGGTCATATAACTACGAGAACTCCAAATAGCACTGCGGTGTCCACCCTTTCCAAATAGTCTTTTGTTCATCCAGTGGGTTTGACCGAGTATATATGCAAACTTTTTCCGGTTCACCACTGACTCTTTGTTCAGGCAGTCTCCCCACTATCTCTATTGATCTTCAGAATATAACCGTACCACAGACTCGGTTTCCTGGTAAATTATTGCGTCCTCCATGAATGACCCTGATTTTTTCTCGGAACCTTGGTAAAGTAGGTGAGATGCCTATATGTATGCAATATGTTAGTAATACTACCGTGCAATTCAAAGAAAATATGTATAGCCATAAGATCTCTTGGAGAAGGATGGAGTTCCTATCTCAAAGCCCGGGTGGATATATACAAGGTTCTTCGAGACTCTATCCTAGGTAGGGGATTTTAGATAAGCATGTGAGGTTAAGCTCTAATCCCCATAGACAAAAGGATCCTAGATTGAAACTCCATCCTCCCTCGCAGAGGTTTGGACAAAGCTCTCACTGAGTGGAGTGGTTCACAGGTCCCATCAAGCTTAAGCTACGAAGGGACAAACGCTATTACACCTCTATCTAATCCTAAAAAGGAAAGCCTGGGTATAGAGCTGTGAAGGTGTGTGAGTTCGTCCATTTTATTATACGCCCTCTACCCCATATTCATCCATTTGTTATTTACAATCAAATACATGCAACACATCACATGTTAGAAATCTGTACAACTAATCACATGCTTACCAACCAATCATATGCTCAACATGGCAAATATTCACAAGTATCAATTACCTTTTATTCGAACATAAAAGGTAGGTAAAAAAGTTACGGTTATTAATATGCACAATTACTCACCTTTGCACCATTAGTTTTATCAATTTGCACAAAAAGAAAAAGGGGTATTCAAAAGGTTCATTATTTGAAATTAGGATAATCGACGATTAATCACTGGCTCGACTCTTAACCACCCTAGCGGAGTCGTCAAGCTGTCGCGACGTTCCCAGACGGAAAGAAGCGTATGAAATGTGAATCTAAATTTTCATGAAAAATGGTGTTATGGAGTCGCCACTAACCTTTTAGTGTGGTTAGAACACTTGATTACTACCCAATTAAGGGTAGAATTGGTCTGCGTTACCAGAGATGGGCTCGGGAGTAGGGTTACGTGAGGGGAAGATATTTGCACCCCCTACGCGTCAGTTCTTACGAACGATACCAAATTAGTCAAAAATTATCCCAAAACTAATTTAATAAGCCTTTAAAATTACTCCCTTTTTAAAATTGTAAAATAAATACCTGAAGAAAAATAATATATAGGTATTCCCTCATAACCGGGGCATATCCTACTTCAAAAAGCTCAACGCCCTTCTTTGCAATCATCAGGATCGAAAAATCGAGAAAATAGGTTTTTTTTTTTAAAAAAATAACTCCCAAGTATTTTGAAATTTATTGGATTTTCTAAGTAAGGAAAAATGACATTTTTGAAACCTTGGGAGGTTTTGGGCTCATTCAGCGTAAAATGATTTCTTGGACCTTGAAAATGTTTTTGTGTTTTTTTTTAGTGTGAAAACATTTTTGTGACTTTTATGATTTTTCAATATTTTTCCTGAACTTCAAAATAGTACAAATAAAATTAAGACAAAACTCTTAGAAGTCAAAGTTTGAAAATATTTTTGGAATTTTTCCTAAAAAGTTCTGTGATTTTTTTTGACATTTTATGATTTTTATGGGTTTTTTGAATAATCAAACGTTTAAAGGAAAGAAAAAAGAAATCGCATACTAAATAAAACAATAAACCGGTTCCATACCGACTCAAGGGTTTAAACAATTCGTAGAGAGATAAACGAGGTTTAGGTTCAAGGTTGGACCTAACTTTGGGTTTGAGTCCTCGATTCACAACTTCATACCTTGTTTATTACACTTCAGAATGTAACCTAGGAAGAGGAAGTCCATCAGTTTTACCTCTCGTCTTCCTCTCCTCCGGTCTTCTTTTCTTGTCGGTGAGTCTACAGGGGTCAGTCTATAGGGTTTTCCCAAGGGTGGTTCTTGAGCTCTAACTCGAGGCACTACAGAGTGCCTTCTTCAGATGGGGTGACTCGGTACTGGTAGGAAACGAGATCGATCGACCACTTGATCTTCTAAGAGAATAAAACGTAACCTCACTCCTTACCCACAAAGAGAGAGAGACAAACTTAAAAAACTTACAATAGAAGACTTCAATATTCAAAATATTCTCTTACAATAAAAAAAAAAAAACTCCTCCCCTTGTGCTTAGAATGAGAAGACTATTTATAGACTTAGCTTGGGGCAAGTATGGGAAACAAGACATAAGAGAGTAATTATGGGGAAAACAAAATATGGGGTGAAAAATGATGGCGGGAATATAACATTGGATGAATGATAAAGAGGGAAACAAAGCATAAGGTGAGTGATGATAGGGGAACAAAGCATGGGGTGGAGAATGATGAAGGGAATATAGTAAGGGATGAATGATAGAGAGGGGAACAAAGCATGTGGTGAGTGATGATGAAAGGAATATAGCATGAGATTAATGATAAAGAGGGGAACAAAGCATGAGGTGAGTGATGATGGGGGAACAAAGTATGGGGTGAAGAATGATGAAGGGAATATAACATGAGATGAATGATAAAGAGGGGAACAAGGCATGAGGTGAGTGATGATGGGGGAACAAAACATGCTTGCATTTGACAAATTAGATAAATAATAATAATAATAATAATAATAATAATAATAATAATAATAATAATAATAATAATACGGGGTTCCAAAAAGCCGTGCGAAACCCAATGGAGATGTGTGGGGCCCACAAGCCGTGTAAGGGTTATAGGAACCCGAACTAGCATGCATCGGATATAGGGATCCGAGCTAGCGTACTAAAGGAGGTAACGTGCATCGGATGTAGGAATCCGAGCTAGTGTACCAAAGAAGGTAACGTGCACTAGATGTAGGAATCCGAACTAGCGTACTAAAGGAGGTAATGTGCACTGGATGTAGGAATCTGGACTAGCGTATGAAAGGAGGTAACGTGCATCGGATGTAGGAATCCGAGTTAGCGTACCAAAAGGGGTGATGTGCATCGGATGTAGGAATCCTAACTAGCGTACTAGGATATGTGGGGCCCACAAGAATGTTTGGGGTTCACAAGCATCGTGGGCCCTACAAAGATGTGTGAAGTCCACAAGTAGCATGAGACCTACAAAGAAGTGTGGGGTCCATAAGCAATGTGAGACTTACAAAGATGTGTGGGGTCGACAGTCAGCGTGGGGGAAGGTTTGACATGAGGTCTCCTCGGAAAGGTTTGGTTAAAATTGGGGCGTCTATTGTACTCATTTTATATAAATGCAAATAAACATGGACAAAGCTAAGTAGGAAATTTCATTACATAGAATTAAATCTGTAGTAGGACATTGGTATCGGTACATTCTATTGTAATAATGAATGGTATTTGTAGCATTGCTTTGTGCACGTGCTTGCTTTTCTTTATTTGTCTTGATTGTATTCCTTGACGTAGACCAGATTAGACTAAACCACGTAAATCTGGGGTCCTTATTTTGTGTGCTTATTTTGCTTGTGTGTGTGATTACTATTCCTAGATCCCCAACACTTCACCCATTTGAGTCACAGGAACATGTACATAAGGAATACGAGAATTTCCACCTTGTTGAAGATCTAGTGGTGCTACCTGAAGACTTAAATGAATAGCCATCACAGTTAAGAACAACCGAGATCCAATGAGAATTTGCACATAGCTTTTGGTCTTTGACATCCAAAAATAAGGTTGTAATAACGGAATGGACATCATATGAGAATTTGGTCCAAGCTAGTGGAAGAAGAAAGACATGAGAAAAGCCAAATGATGCCAAAACAAGTATTCCATACCACTGCCTAGGAAAAAAAAAATTGATGAAGTATTCTATAACTGCAAATTTAAAGCGTTGGAACAATTTAGGGTTCCTGCAGAAAAAAAGAACAAAAATGGTGACCGGAGTGGGTAGGGATATGGAAAAATTTGCTAACCCTTTTATTCCTCCGCCCTTTTTATGTGGTGCTTCTTATTTTGTTCTCTTTGAAGGTTCCAACTTTTCTAATAGTGGAAGGTTTCGGCAAGCTGTTGAATAGCAACTTCTGCCATAGGATAGTTTGGAATTACAGAATAAGTTATTTTTTTTAATTTATTTTTTTAACTAATAATAAATTCGATGAATACTGATAATAAGTACTTAATTAAAAAATATTAAAAATTCATAAATTGTATAAGAGCCATTTAGTTGTCTTAACAAATATTAATTATAAATACTTATAAAATAAATTGTGTTTGAATACTTTTTTTTTTACTAATATTTCGTAAATATATATTATTATCATACGAATAATATCATTATATTTCTATATATCTGTACACTATAATATTAAAAGACATTGGTGTGCCTTCATAGGCCTCCAAGCCCCAAATCCAAAATTTTCATAATTTTGAATTTTTAAAATATTTTACTATTTTTTGATTGGTTGCTGTTTAAGATCCTGAATTATGATTGGCTCAATTATTTTTATAGAATTTTGATTTCAATAAATTTAAGGAAAAATTTAATTGGTTGAAATTTATTATTTTTAAATGCAATTTCTTCATGAGGCATGGATCACTCTCTCAATTGCATCTCTCTTTCTCTCTTCCTCTATTAATGGGGTGAAAAAAAAAAAAGAGAAGAAATCACAAAAAAAAAAAAAAGAGTCTTATTATCACCCTCAAACATCTCCAAGCCACCTTGTCACTTTATCATGTTTCTATCCAACTATGAACCAGTAGAACATCTGCAACTCTGAACTTTCTTCCCTTTATTTATGAACATCTATCCTTTGATCCCAACTATATTAGCTCAAATGAAACAATACAAAAATAATCGTTGAATTTGGATGTAAACCTAGCCTCACCCAATTCAACATTCACTATTGGGAGTTCCATCAATGAGAAGACATAACCAATGCAAAGTAAAATTTTAGGAGATATCAGCATTTTATGACATAACACATTACTTGATGATTATGTCTTGTCTTACCCTTAACTTATTAGATGACAATGGTATTTAGGTCTTGATGGAGCATTGGGGGACACTCTTACTGACAATTTTTTTTTTCTCTTTTTGGCGAGATTGGATATAAGATACATATATTTTCTTTTTAAAGCGAAAAGGGATATGATCTGTCTTCTTGAATTTGTCGATTGGGAAAAAATATATATTTTTAGATTTTAAATTTATAAATTTTTACTTTTTATGTTGGAAAATTGTAGCATT
Organism: Malania oleifera; assembly: GCF_029873635.1. Taxonomy (NCBI): domain Eukaryota; kingdom Viridiplantae; phylum Streptophyta; class Magnoliopsida; order Santalales; family Ximeniaceae; genus Malania; species Malania oleifera. Next base: position 49,917,041 of record NC_080422.1, on the reverse strand, counting down.
GGTTTTGCATAGTGGATAGTTTATAGATAAACAATGAATAATTGGTTTAGTTTTAATTTATTTGAATATGTTTTTATGCATGTTGGATTAAAATTGTAGAGGAATAATTCTTTGATTTTGCATCATTGAATAGTTTATGGACACTGAATGATTGGTTTAATTTTATCTTAATTGAGTTTTTTTTTAATACATGTTGGATTAAAATTGTAGAGGAATAATTCTTACACTAACTGATTACAATATGTTATATTAATGTTCTTTATTTCTCTGAAAAGATGTTGTTATTATTGTATCACATGTATTATTGTTTAATTTTTTTTAGTTAATTTGATTTTATTTAATATTTGTTTATTCAATTATTTATATGTATATTTCAATTTGACTCAAATTATATATTCCTTTTGCTGACTTTTACTATGAGAAAAATAAAATTTAATATCTTTTAGTTATTATGTTTGTAATTATTTTTGTAATTAAAAAAATTATTGAGACGTTTATTAGTGAAGAAATATAAAGAGAAATTAAATAACGTTAAATAAATATTTCATTCTTGCTTGATTCTTTACTTAATTTGAGTTAGAAAACAGGGACTTAATGATTTGGATTAATGTGTATATAAATATATATATATATATATATATATATATATATTTTATTGTTATAATTGTGATTAGTAGCCAAGACTCTATGCTATGCACAAATTTAAAAAAATTATATGTTAAAATTAAAATATAATTATGTCATATTAAGTACAAAATTGAATATAATTTTTACAATTGAATATCTAAAAAAAGATACAAAATAACACTAATAATATTTGTTTACGGATTATGTTATAAATAATAATCAAATAATTAGTATGCCTATTTATTATTAGATATTATTAGATAAATTAATTAGTATTAATAATTACAAATTTATTAATCAGTTTATTAATTTAATTATTAATAGTGATTAAAAATGAATTATCTCAAATATTCTAATCAATTAAAAACTAAATTATAAAATGTTGGAATTGGTGTGATCCCAAGAAGGGGGTGAATTGAGTTTTAAAAATATTTTGGTTAAATTAAACATTTACGCCGATTCACCACATATCATATCCCATTCAATATAATAATGCGCATGAAAAATGATTAAGTTATAAGTGTGAACATACAAGTGCAACATATCTCATTTAAATAAAAGTGTGTATGTAAATAATTATAACCAAAAATGAACAAGCATACATATGTTGAATTTAAATGCCATAAATAAAATGAGATAAAGAGAGAGTGACACACGATATTTGTTATCAAGGTTAGGTCAAACCAGCCTATGTCCCCGCCTTGAGCATACCCCCTAAGGATTCCACTAAACCTGCTCACTTAAACGGGCGGAGTAGAAGCCGTTTACATCATCTCCTTGTAGGGCGAGGAAAACTCCAACTCAATTACAAGCCTGAACCCAACTTGTTTCATTTACGGGCTTAAGACTCCCCAATTCAATTCCCGGGCTGAACCGAACTGGTCTCACTTACAGGGCTGAGACTCTCCAGTTCAATTTTGGACTGAACCCAACTGGTACAATGAAAACATTTTTGTACATGATAATGCTTTTGAAAATATAAGTAGAGATATACACGTTTAAACTCTACATGCACTCTCTAATATGATATAAAATTAATGCTCAGTAGAGTAAGAGTGTTTTCAAAATAATTGTGCAATCTTTGAGTATGATGTATAAATAAAATTTTTGAACAAATTAAAAGTATATGATCTTTGATTTAAAATAGAGTATGCAACAAAATACTTCAAGATCTTAAAGACTACAAAAAGTTTCTCCGAAAGTATTTATCAGGAAAATAATTAGGAGAAACCAAGATTTACTCTCAATAAGGATTTTAAAACAATGAAAAAATTTATGAGCGTAAAATGCTTTTTATAAAATAAATGTCCAATAAAAAATGAACACTCTCTTTCAAATGATTTTTTAAAGAGTAATAAAGAGAGTTTGGAGAGTATAATAATTTACCCCATAAAAGATTTTGAAATAGAAATTGAAATGGGGGGACTTTGATTAAAAAATATTTAAGAGAATTTTAAAGTTACTAATTAAACAAATTAAAGGGGTATTTATAGTTTTTTTAACAAAATATGACCATTGGTGACCTATTGGGGATTTTGAAAAAGTTTAATTAAAATTTAACCCTAGTTACTGCAGTTAATTTTTGGCAACCCGAGAGTTTCCGTTTCCCGGCCCTTAGGGACGGTCGCTCAAATAAAAATAGATAGAAAAGTTGCCTTTTCAAGTTCAGGTTCCTGAGGGAAAGTTTGGGTGGCTGGGCCAAGGCGATTTTCCAAATGCTTGAGGTTCGATTGCTCGATGAACGGTTCGGTTTTCTAAACCTCACAATTCGGCCGCCAGTGGTGATTTTGAACAATAGGTTCAGGTGCCTGGGGACAATAAAAAAAGTGACTTTAGGAGTTCAGTCGCCAGGTGACGTTTAGTTCAAAACTGGGACGGTCGCCCGAGCCTTAGTCAATGAATTGACCTCCAACTAGTTTGGTTGCTGGAAGCTTGATTTTTGACCTTAAATCATTTAAACCTTTTGTATGATTTTGGCTTTTATGAAAAGGTTTGTCTTCAAAAATTTTAGGTCCCTAAGGTCAATTTATGACCAATTGAGTTAACCCAACCTTAAGGTCAGTCTACGGTCATATGGTTCCCTATAGTCAATTTATGGTCTAGTCTGAGTAAATAACTATATCATGCAGAATGTATGCATTTATTATAGACCAAATAATAAAATCAAATGCAAGTACAATTCAAAACATGTCTTCTTCTTCTCCTTTACTTTTTGACATCATGGAATGCACCAGCTTTATGCTTTAAGATCTGTCTTGGCTTCTATGTTCTCTTGATCTTATATTTGACCTAAATTATACTTGTTCAACACTTAAACACACACATAAGAGACACTTGTGTTTGTCAGCATCAAAATAGAAATCGGATTCAAAAAGTCAACATAAAATTAAGGAGGTTTTTAATAGTAATAAGTTAATTTATGACAAAGTTTTAAAATATTAATTATTATTTTATTTCACAAAGTAATTAGTAATAAATAGCAGTTGCAAAAATTTTAATTCAATTACTATTTACAATTACAAAAAACTAAATTATAAATGTATGTGAAGTTTTAAATACTAAAAAAATTAATTTATGGGACTTTTTAAAATATTAATCATTTTTATTGTATTATAAATTAATTCATTTTTTAACAACAATTATAAAAAATAAATTGATAATTAAATTAGTAAAAGTAATCATTTTATTTTTATTAAAATATAATTCATTACCAATATCACTTTGAAAATTAATTGTAAATTTATATTAAAAATGATTCATTTATTAATCATTACTGATACTATTTAGTTATTAATATAGATTATTAAAGATTAATTCAATAATCATATTACCAATTTAAGAACTAAATTATAAAATTATAAAATTTTTTTTGTGTTGACCTTATAGGTTGCACCCGGTTTTGATAATGACAAATACTGGTATTTGATGATTGTCAAGTGTTTGTGCAGGCTTCAATGAATATCTCAAGGAATGACACTTGAAGCAACCAGAAGACCCTGAAGACCTTTAATTTGTAATTGTAAATTCAATGTTTGTAATATGGGTCTGTAATAGTATCTTAGGATGTGGTCTATATTTGTCTTACCTGCACGTCATGCATATAGGATATATGGTGAGCTCAATGAGACCATAGCACGACTCAGGTACCAACACTCACACATCTCATATAATATATATGAGTGTTAAATTTGTGCCTTAAAATTGAACAAATATCAGGATTTTGAGAGATCTCGGGCGACCGAACCCCTGAAGTTCAAAACTCTTCGGGCGCTCGAACTGTTGACAAGTCAACAGTTGACTAGGGCTCTCGGGCGACCGACCAATAACATGCATATCTTCCATAGGCGCCCGAACACCTTAAAAGGGACAATTCACCAACTTCGGCAACCGATCGTTTTAGTTTAAAAAGAACCCCAGGCGACCGAACATATGGATTCAGGCCATCGAATATAAGACCAAGCACCCAAAGTCATGAAGGAATGCTATTGACTTTGATTCAGGTCACCGAACCTGAATCTGGGCGACCGAATTGCCATGAATATCTTTTATTACTGAGTCTGGTTGGGCGACCGAACCTAGGCTCAGCCACCCGAACCTCGGCGGGTAAAAAATATTTTATCCGCGGTAAAACTGGGTTAAATTGGGCTAATTGTATTTTAACTATTTCAGACTTTTTAATTATTCCCAACATATCCCAAACGGTTATAATTTTACCCCTACCTATATATATAGGCTCATTTGCAAGATTAGATAACAATTAGCAAATAGATTAGCCAAAATATGCTCTCTTTTGAAAATACACCTTTTGGCCAAATACTCTTAAATCTCCATTCCTTTGATATATTCTGAGATTGTGTGAACATTTCTAGAGTGCTTATGATTATTATAGATTTCTAAAAGCTCCCATTTGATTGATTGATTGCTATATTTTGTTAGGGAGTTTTAGCTTTAGTTTATCCCACAGATTTTCATATTATAAATCTTGTGTGGGGATAAACTAAGTAAGCTTAGGGTATTTGCATCTTTGTTGCAAGTATCCAATAACTTGTTTTTTGTTGTGTAAAGATTTTTCAAACAAGCAAATATTTTCAAACTAGTCTCGTGCATATTTCATTGAGGAAAACTCTTTTGAACTAGTTTGATTATCTGATTCGTATCTTTGTAATATTGATTTTCTATTGAAATACTTTGTTTAGACTCCAAGATATTGCTTGTATTGAACACTCTTGAGCATCACACTGATCATATTGTATTGAGTGTTGATTGCTCAAAATTTGCATCACTGAGCTTACACTATATCCATATCATTGATGTGTATGTGAATGCACGTATTTGGGTACATATGCATTACGTGAAAGCATAATCACTGTACCATCTATTTGAGAGAATACTGTTGTATTTCCAAGCGTGGCTTGAGGGGGTGGTAATCCAGTCCGGTAAGGATTGATTGTAAAGGTCGAGGTCAATCCTGTGCTAATTGACCTGGTTTGTTTAGGTGCCACTCCACTCGTTTAAGTGAGCAATTATAGTGGTAATCCTTGTGCTTGTTAGCCAAGGTGGGGACGTAGGCAATTGGCCAAACCTCGATAACATTTCTGTATGTCACACTTACTTTACTACTTTCTAGTACTTGTATTGCTAATTAGATTACTTTATTTAATTACTGGTGTATATAACAACTGATTTACATTACTTGCACTAGATTGTCCATAGGGTTTTGAATATACTACTGTTAGGAGATTTACTTAGGGCTTAAATTTAAAAAAAATACCAATTCACCCCCTCTTGGGATCAAGGTAAAGCTAACAATTGGTATCAGAGCCACGTAGCATAGACTAGCTATTATTTTGCAAAAGATCACATATGACTCATAGCTCCGTGACCCCTTTCCTCGAGGGACCATATTCCACACGCCCTCCTATTTTTAGTGGTGTTAATTACACCTTCTGGAAACAAAGGATGCACATTTACCTTCAAAATACTGATTGGAAGGTGTGAAGGATTGTCTCTAAAGGAAATTATGTCCCTATGAAAACTGAGGGTGCAACTAGAGTTCCTAAGACTGAGGATGAATATGATGATGATGATATGAAAGCTGTTAGTCTAAATGCCATTGCTATGAATGTTTTGTACTGTAGTCTTGATGTAAATGAATTTAACAGAATTATGGCATGTTCTTCTGCAAAAGAAATATGGGATAAGTTAGATGTCACATATGAGGGTATTAAAGATGTGAAAGACAGTATGATAAATATGTTGACCAGTAAGTATGAGGCCTTTAGGATGAATGTTGGTGAGTCCATTCAGAGCATGTACACTAAATTCACACACATCATAAACTCACTGCATGCATTAGGAAAGACCTATCCCATATATGAGATGATTAGGAAGATCCTTAGAGGCTTACCTCCTGTTTGGGAAGCCAAGGCTACAACCATTACTGAGGATAGAGACCTTAAGGCCATGACTCTAGATGAATTGATAGGTTCCCTGATCACTTATGAATTAGCCATAAATGAGAGGCTTAATGAACATAATAGGGCTAAGAAAGTGACTACACTAAAAACTTCCACTAACACATCAAGTGAATGCAGTGAATCTGACACTGATTATGATATGACCATGCTAACCAGAAAATTTAGAAAATTCTTCAAGAAGAATAGAAAGCTATATAAAAAATATAGGGAGTCTACTATTGAGAAGGGAAAGTCTAGCAAAAGAAAATAAAAATAAAATGCTCCCATGTTCTATAACTGCAACAAGGTTGGACACATCAAACCAAACTGCCCACTGCTGAAAAAGGAGGCTAAGAAAAAGAAGAAAGCTAGGAAGGCTGAGACATCATGGGATAAACTTAGCAGCAGCGACTCAAAATCAAACCACAGCAACTCAGAGGTCGCTAATCTATGCTTAATGGCACATGATGATGAGGTATCGTCTTCTAGTTCATTATCTTCATATTATTCATCTGATGATTGTGATTCTGATTGTATGCCTACATTTAGAGAGTTACAATTTGAATATATTTGTGTATCTAAACTGTTAGGTAAAATGACCAAAGAAAATGATGATTTGAAAAAGAAATGTGAAAAGTAGTCAAAATTGTTTGATATTGCAAAGACCTCTCATGCTTCCATTTTAAAAGAAAAAGATGCTACAATTGTTGAACTTGAGAGGAAATTGGAGGATAGCTCCAAAATTATTTTTAAATTCACCGAGGGCAAACGCAATTTTGAAAAACTACTTGGTACCCAAAAGAAACTCCTTAAGTAAAGAAAGTCTTGGTTTTAATGGTATTGAAAATGTTAGATGACCTAATCTTTACTTAGGACATTTTACACGTGAATCAAAGTCTCATATTTCTCCTAAAGATCCTAAGTGTAGAATAAAATGTTTTAAATGTAAAAAAATTAGTCATATTCAATTTGATTGTCCACTTAGGAATAAGCGTGCCAGAATTAGGAAAGTATGGGTAGTTAAGGGAGATCCGACCACTAACCCTCGTGGACCCAACAAAATTTGGGGACCAACATCAGTTACTTAGTTTATTTTGCAGGTATGCCTAAGATCGTCCTCCTCCAAGGACCGTTGGTACTTGGATAGCGAGTGGTCACGACACATGATCGGCGACAAGGGAAAATTTACTTCAATCATTCCCAATGATGGAGGCTATGTGACATTTGGCGACAATGCAAAAGGACGCATCATCGGGGTAGGTAAGGTTGGTAAGGATTCCTCTCTTACTATTGATAATGTTTTATTGGTTGATGGACTGAAGCATAATCTATTGAGCATAAGTCAGTTGTGTGACATAGGATATAAAGTATCTTTTGAAAATAATAAATGCATAGTAGAAAATAAAACAGATCACAAAGTGCTTTTTACTGCCGATCCCCATGAAAATGTTTATACTACTTCTCTTGATAACTTAGCTTCACAACAAGTAACATGCTTTTCTGCTGTAAATGAAGCTAGTTGGTTATGACATAGGTGCTTAGGACATGCAAGCATGGATTTATTGTCAAAACTTGTTAAAAAAGAATTGGTAAAAGGCTTGCCTAAAATGTCATTTGTTAAAGATAAAATTTGTCATGCATGTCAAATGGGTAAGCAAACAAAATCTAGTTTTAAGAAAAAGAAATTCATATCTACTACTAGACCACTTGAGATGCTTCACTTAGATCTGTTTGGTCCTAATTCTGTGCAAAGTCTAGGTGATCATATGCTTTTGTAATTGTAGATGATTTCTCTAGATTCACATGGGCGTTATTTCTTGCACATAAAAATGAATCATGTGAACAGTTTACCAAACTTTGTAGGAGGATTCAAAATGACAAAGGACATAAGATAACTCATATAAGAAGTGATTGAGGCACAAAATTTAAAAATAAGGGCATAGAAAATTAATGTGACTTAGAGGGTATTTCACATAACTTCTCTGCACCTAGGACACCTCAACAAAACGGAGTGGTAGAAAGAAAGAATAGGTCACTACAAGAAATGGGTGGAACTATGTTGAATGAACATAACTTACCTAAATATTTTTGGGCTGAGGCCATAAATACTGCATGTTATGTTATGAATAGGGTGTTAGATCGTCAATAAATAAAACCCCTTATGAATTGTGGAATAACTATAAACCTAATATTTCCTATTTTCATGTGTTTGATTGTAAATGTTTTGTGCTTAGGGATAATGAATACTTAGGAAAATTTGACTCTAAATCGGATGAAGGTATTTTCCTAGGTTATGCACTTAATAGTAAAGCATATAGGGTTTTCAATAAAAGAACATTGATTGTCATTGAATCTATTCATGTTGTATTTGATGAATCTAATCCATTTTCTAAGAAAGATGATGAAGATGATATTGATATAAGAAAATGCTTAGATAAATTATCTATTGAAAACAATGCAAGTGAAAACCTAGAAGTAAATGAAAGATCATCTGAAGATAATGAAAATCAGGTGTTGCCTAGAGATTGGAAATTTATTAGAAATCATCTTATAGATCAAATCATTGGAGAACCATCCCGTGGTGTAGCCACAAGATCCTCCTTGAGAAATCTAGTGAATCATTATGCTTTTTTATCCCAAGAAGAACCTAAAAATATTAAAGAAACCATAGAGGATGAGTCTTGGGTGATGTCCATGCAAGAAGAACTTAATCAATTTGAAAGAAGCAAAGTGTGGACTCTACTTCCTAGGCCTAATGATTACACAATTATTGGAACTAATGGGTGTATAGAAATAAGAAAGATGCGAATGGGGTAGTAACTAGGAATAAGGCTAGACTAGTTGCCCAAGGGTGTAATCAAGAGGAGGGTCTTGACTTTGATGAAACATATGCTCCTGTTGCTAGGTTAGAAGCCATTCGCATGCTACTTGCTTATGCCGCTTTTAAAAATTTTAAATTGTTTCAAATGGATGTTAAAAGTGGTTTTCTAAATGACTATATTAATGAAGAAGTATATGTAGAACAACCACCCAGTTTTGAAAATCATAAATATCCAGATCATGTTTACTGGTTATCTAAGGCCTTGTATGGATTGAAACAAGCTCCTAGAGTTTTTCCTCAAATCCAAAAATGATGATATGCTCCTTGTTCAAATTATGTGGACGATATCATTTTTGGAGCAACTAATGATGAGTTGTGTAATGAGTTTGCCAAGTGCATGCAAAGTGAATTTGAAATGAGCATGATGGGTGAACTTAGTTTCTTCTTAGGGCTACAAATTAAGTAAGCTAAATACGGAACTTTCATATGCCAATCTAAATATATCAGGGACTTGCTAAAGAATTTTAATATAGAAGATTGTAAAATTCTTGGTACTCCTATGAACTATTCCATTAAGCTTGATAAAGATGAGCAAGGAATCCCTATTGATGTGAAATTGTATCGTGGCATGATTGGGAGTCTCCTATATCTTACTACTAGTAGGCCTAACATTATGTTTAGTGTGTGTATGTGTGCTAGGTTTCAGGCTAATCCTAAGGAATCCCATCTAAAAGCAGTTGAACGAATCCTCAGGTATCTAGTTGGAACTATAGAGTTAGGCTTATGGTACCTTAAGCATACTACCTTTGAGATTGTGAGTTATATTGATGTTGCCTTTGCCGGTAGTAATGTTGATAGGAAAAGTACCAGCAGCACTTGTCACTATTTAAGACAATCTCTTGTTTCTTGGTTCTCCAAGAAACAGAATTCAGTTGCCTTATCCATAGCCGAAGCATAATATATTGCGACTGGAAGTTGTTATGCCCAAACTTTTTATATGAAACAACAACTTATGGATTTTAGATTACACTATGATACAATAACAATTAAATGTGACAATACTAGTGCAATCAACATCTCCAAAAATCCTATCTCACATTCACGAACTAAACACATTAACTAGATGATATAATTTTTTTCTTACATGAATTTTGAAATATTTGATGCATTTATTACATTTTCAATATAACTTTTTATTTAATTTTAAAACTTTTTATAGTTATTTAATTTCATATAATCATATGAGGTGTCTACCATGCTATTATACTAATGAATTTTTTTATATATAGACAAAAAAATAAAATCAAATTATAGAAGCATCTACACTAACTCTATGAATATTGCGAAATATCATCATATGACAATTTGATTTCTAAATTTTAAAAAATATTAAAATTAACGTCTGCATAACACGAGGTCTCTATTAGTAATAAATATATTAGAACGTATAAAAAAATAAATTAATAATTAAATTATGTTACCATTACTAATTAATATTTTAAAGTAATATTTATAATTAAAAATTTTGATATTTTCTAATTGAAACCTAATTAATGATTATTTTAATTAATATTTTAAATGTTTTCTAATTAACAGAGTCATTGAGGTTTTAATCAACATTTTCAATTAAAATTTAAAATGTCGCCTAAAATTGTTAAATTAATCTAATTAATATTCGTAATTAACATTTTTTTACATTTTCTAATTACCAAATTAATTAATCCAGAGAGAGAAAGGGGGGGGGTGAATTGGAGATTATAAAATTTATTCTTAGGTTAAATCTGATAATAATAGTATTGCTCAACATAGGGTCTGTCTAATCAATTATCAATTCAGCAAATATATAAAAGCTTAATTAATTTACACAAGAATAACAGTTCCAGTATTCCCCAATCAAACACAAATGAAAATTCAAGCAATAATCTAGACAAGTTAATATAAAAATGCAAATACTGGAATGTAAAGAGAGTAAGGGAAAGAGTGACATAGGATATGTTATCGGGGTTCGGCAACCGTGCCTTCGTCCCTGCCTCAAACTCACCAGTAAGAGGATTCCACTAATGCTCACTTAATGGTTGAAGTGTCACCAATTACAACACTGTCTCCTTACGGGGCGAGGAATACCCCAACTCAATTAACCTGGGCTGAGCTCAACCAATTACAACATCTTACAAGAGAGTGCTCCTAGTTCTCCTAATCGGGTTTGAAGCAATTCGGTGCATGTTACAGGCCAGTGCAATCCTCCTCTGACCACACGTCGGAAATACAACAATAATAAATTTGCGTACAAAGATAATGCTTCTATACTAAGCAGATGATGTAAAACAATAAGCACAAATGCACTCTCGTATGATGTGAGTTAAAGCTCGGTAGAGTCTGTGTATTTTTCAAACTAAATTTGCCATCCTTGAGAATGATGTATATGATAAAATACCTCAAACATTAAACCTTAGAAAATATTTCTCGAAAGATATTTTTCAATGAAAGTGCAAAAGAACCTAGGGTTTTGCTTTTAAACAGTTTTTGCCCAAATAAAATATATATATGATCTTTGATGAAAATGAGATATTAAATATATGATTTTCAAAGATCTCAAGAACCCTCAAATGATATCTCCAAAATATTTTTCAAATATGAGGTATAAGAGATATTAGGGCTTTTACTTGCCCAAAATATTTTTCCAATAACCACAATACAAGCCTTTGAATCTTGCAATGAGGATGCAAAGATTCACAAGCAAATGGAGAGTTTTTTCTAAGAAATATTTATGTTTAAAATACAATGGGAAAACCTCTAGCTATACTCTCAAAAATAGTTTTCAACAAATAAATACATGTAAGAGTATAATACTTTACAAAGAATGAATGCCCAAAATAAATGTTCCTTTTCAATAACATTCAAATGCAAAGAACTTGCAAGTGAAAGAAGTAAAGGAAGCAAACAAATGCTCTCTTAAAAATGATTTCAAAATAAAAGAGAATAAGAGAGTATATACAATAAGAACAAAATTTGGGAGAGATTATAATTTAAGCATTAGTCCCAAAAATGAGTAATGAGGGGGTATTTATAGTTTTTTAGAAAATATGGCCATTTTTGGGATACGAAGGTCATTTTAATTTTGTTTAATTAAAAGTAAATATGTTTTTAGTGCTCAAAAATACCGAAACCCGAGAGGTTCAATCAACCGATGCTAGCGACGGTTGGTTGACCTCACACAACAAATTTGAATTTCTAATAGGGTTCGGTCAGTTGTGGAAGGTGCCAGTCGACCTAGCCAAGGGCGATTTTGAACCTTCGTAGGTTCGGTCGGCTGGCCTTAAGGCTAGTTTGCTAGTTTTTGTAGGTCGTTTGGTTGAGCCATATTAAGTGTTAGAAGGGTCGGTCGATCAAGGCTTCTTAAATAGGCAAACCTCAGGGTTGGTTGGCCGAGATGATTTTAACGCTAAAGGGCTGGTTGATTGAGGTTACTTAAAACCTAAGATTTAGAGCAATTTTTTACCTCAATTTTATTTTTTTAAAACCTTTGTATGTGTTTAGCAAATCATGTGAAAGGTTTTTCGCGAAAATGTTGGTTCCCTAAGGTCGACCTGCTCGTGTTTTGATTCCCTATGGCCGGTCTATGGCGATCCTGAGCTCTCAATCATATCATGCATGAAATGCATTATTATAGGCCAAATCAAAAACTAAATGTAATACAATATAAAGCAAATGTCTTCTTCTTCTTCTTCTTTTGATCCTCTGATTCGTTATGGAATACACCAAGTTGTGTGAGTTTTAAGTTCCACCTTGGCTTCCATTTTTCCTGTATCTTATGTCCGTGTTGACATGTAAACCTGTTCACACACTAAATGCATACATAATATGCTTGTCCTTTGTCAGCATCAAAACAGAGATTGGACTCAAAAAGTCAACAATCCCCCTCTTTTTGATGATGACAAATACATAAGAGAAAAATGGGTTTAGCCTAAAAATGCTCCCCCTAAGTGTGATACCCCATGGAAGAAAGAAAAAAGATTAGATGTTACTACTCATATTAACAAGGTGAACTTTTCTTTTCGGGAGCCTTTCCATAAGAACTCCACGGTTAAACGTGCTTGACTTGAAGTAATCTTGGGATGGGTGACCTTCTGGGAAGTTTTCTCAGGAAGTGTGTGAGTGAGGACAAAACACACTGAAAAGGACATGTGTTGGTCTATGGGGCTAGCCATAATTTTGATAAGGCCCGCCCCTGTTGTCTGGTCCAGGTGGAAGAGGAGAGACGCAGTGCTCCCTGGCAGACCCAGGTTGGGGCGTTACAAAATGGTATCAAAGCAATTACCCAGTCGGAAGTGTGATAAGATTCACATCGCTTAGGTTTAGAAATGTGGGTTCACAATGAGGACGTTGCATTCTATAAGTGGGGGAGAATGTAATACCCAGTGGAAGAAAGACAAAGGATTAAAGGTTACTACCCATATTAACAAGGCGCACCTTTCTTTTCGGGAGCTTTCTTATAAGAACTCCACGGTTAAGCATGCTCGGCTTGGAGTAATCTTGGGATAGGTGATCTTTTGGGAAGTTTTTTCAAGAAGTGTGTGACTGAGGGCAAAACACACTGAAAAGGACACGTGCTGGTCTGTGGGGCCAGTCATTAGTCCAATAAGGCCCACTCCTTGTTGTCTGGTCCAGGTGGAGGAGGAGAGATGCAGTGCTCCCCAACTGACTCTGGTTTGGGCATTACACTAAGAATATGCATAACTTAAATAATATTCAATACAGTTTAAGCATATCAAGGAAAGAAGACATTTCAAATAATTTGCATTTAGATTTGGCAATAAGGCACATGCATGTAGCATGCATTATAGCTCATATTTACCCCATGAAAAGTTTGTCCAAAGAAAATCCCCCTTTTGGCGTGAAGTCATTAGACATTTTGCTCATAAAAATTCTCCCCCTTTTGTCATCAGCAAAAGGGCTAAGATATAAAATTATTTGAGCATTAAAAGCATTATAGATTAAAAAAATGAACTCCCCTATATGAAAATTTAACTCCCCCTTTTTGATTTAATATTTGGGCATAAGAACATTTTTATTGTTGATCGAAAGAAATCAAGTAAGCAATCACAACAATATAATTGGTCATTAAAGATTGAAATGACATGATAAACTTGGTTAGACCAGAGATATACACAAACCATTGCAATTGAAATGTTTCATAAGACTTGTGAAAGATTTGAGTTTAAAGCACACGGCATATGAAAGCAAAGAGTAGGTTTGAGCATGATTTTAGTCTAACTAGTTCGCATGCATTTTCATATGGAATCACCAAACTAGTTATATGATTTAAAAAATATATATAAACAATAAGGCAAGAGATAAGAATTCTAACTTTGAGAATATTTCTTGCAATATAGCATTTTAAACAAACAAAGCAACAATAAAAAACTATTCCCCCTTTGATGTTTTCAAAAAGATACTAAGGGTGTGCTTACAAAAAAAAAAAAAAAAATAATAATAATAATTTAATACAATGCTTCAAGCAAACAACATTATTCTGGTTAAGCATTCAAGCACAATTCATAAGATAACCAGAATCACAACCATATAGATTCTAAAGATATCAGAATTTTTTTTTTAAAAAAGAAATCATATGGAAACACAAATGATTGTGGCTAAGCATCATATTTCAATTTAAGATTTTTCAATAAAATCATCATATTTTAGCATATGCCACAATGAATTTAAAACAGATCTAAGTTAGAAATGATTGTGAACCTAACAAGATGAAATTTTAATTTCAAGGACTCCCCCTATAAATTTGAGAACGAGCTTAGATGCTATGGATTTAAGATTTACTATGGGTAGAAAGAAATTTATTATACCAAATGTGCGGGCCACAGTAAGCTAGGACACTAAGCTAAAAGTGGGGGTAAGCATAGGAAATAAAAATTTAATTTTAGATGCGTTGACCTTATAGGTCACACCCGGTTTTGATAATGACAAATACTTAGGTATTTGATTGTTTTCAAGTCTATGTGCTGGCTTAGATGAGCATCTTAAGGAATGACACTTGAAGCAAGACATGAAGACCCTAAAGATTCTATTTCATATTGTAAATTCAATTTATGTAATATGGACCTGCAATAGTAATTAGGGATATAATATGTAATAATTACCTGCATATCATGCATATAGGATATATGGTAAGCTTAGTAAGACCCTAGTATGACTCTAGGTCCCAACACTCATGCACATATATTATACAAAATACAGGAGTGTTAAAAATGCACTTAATTGAATATTATTAGGGAATTTGAGAGAGCTCGGGCGACCGAACCCCAGGAGTTCAAAACTCCTTGGGCACCCGAACTGTTGAGAAGTCTACAGTTGACTTAGGCTCTCGGGCAACTGAACCATTTTGTGCATACCTTCCACAGGTGCCCAAACCACCTGAAAAGGACCTCTCACTAACTCGGGCTACCGGGGGATTTAGTTCAAATTAAGCCCCAAGCGACCAAACATATAAGTTCGGGCTACCGAACCTATGACTAGGCACCCGAAAATCCAAAGAAATGTTTTTGACTTTTGTTTGGGTTGCCGAACTGATTTAAAGACCTTTTATGAATGTGTTTGTTCGGGCATCCGAACCACGGTTCAGCTACCCGAACCTCGCCGAGTTAAAATTTTTTTAACTGAGGTAAATACAGGTTAATTGTGTTTAAACACTTTGGAACTTTTCTAAGAATTCCTAACAAGTCCCAAACAGTTATAATTTTTACCTTGCCTATAAATATAGACTCATTTGTGAGTATTAGCAATTAGTTAGTAAATTCATTAGCCAAAAATCCTCTCCTTTGAAAATACTCTTTTTGTCCAAATACTCTCAAATTTCCATTCCCTTGATACATTTTAGGATTGTGAGAGCGTATATAGCGTGCATGTGATTGCTAGATTTTGCTAAAACTCCCATTTTCTTGTGTGATTATTGATATTCTTTTTGGGGAGTTTGACTTAGTTTTATCCCATTGATTTCATATTATAAATCATTATTGGGATAGACTAGCAAGCTTTGGGGTCTTTGCATAGTTGTTGCAGGACTTCCATAACTTTGATTTTTGTTGTGCAAAAATATTTTCAACAAGAAAAAATATTTTTCAAACTAGTAGTGTACTTATTTCATTGAAGAAAATCTTCTTGACCTAGTTTGAATATCTGATTGACATCTTTGGAATCTTGATTTGCTATTGAAATGTGCTTTGCTTAAATTCCAAGATATTGCTTGTATTGAACACTCTTGAACATTTCATTGATAATACCCTGTTGAGTGTTTTTAGCATAACTATTTGCATCACTGAGCTTACTCTATATCCATATTGTTGATGTGTATGTGATTGCACGTATTGGGTACATATCTGCTTTACGTTAAAACATAATCACTATACCAATTTGATTGAGAAAAATACTGTTGTATTCCAAGCGTGGCCTGAGGGGGCAGTAATCCAACCCGGTAAAGATTGTGTGTAAAGGTTGAGGTCAGCTTTGTGCTAATTGACCTGATTGTTTAGGTACCGCTCCACCCATTTAAGTGAGCATTATAGTGGTAATCCTTGTGGTTGTTAGCCAAGGCGGGGACATAGGAAATTTGCCAAACCTTGATAATACTTCTGGGTGTCACTTACTTTTACCGCTTTCTGGTGCATGCTCGGTTGATTAAATTATGCTATTTAATTTCTGCTACATATTGCAATTGATTTAATTTACATGCACTAGATTGACTTTAGGGTTGTGAAAATATTGCTGTTAGGATATTGACCTAGGGCATTAATATTAAAATACCAATTCACCCCCCTTTTGGGATCACGGTAAAGCTAACAATTGATTTCAAAGCCACGTAGCATAGACTAATAGTTAATTTGCAAAAGATCTTAGATGACTCATATCTCCGTGACCCCTTTCCCCGAGGGACCATCTTCCACACGACCTTCAGTTTTCAGTTGTGTTAATTACACCTTCTGGAAACAGAGGATGCACATCTACCTTCAAAATACAGATTGGAAGGTATGGAGGATCGCCTTTAAGGGAAATTATGTTCCTATGAAAATAGAGCGTACAACTAGAGTTCCTAAGGATGAGGAAGAATATAATGATGATGATATGAAAGCTGTTAGTTTGAATGCCACTACTATGAATATTCTGTATTGTGGTCTTGATGTGAATGAGTTTAATAAAGTAATTGTATGTGCTACTACAAAAGAAATCTGGGATAAGTTAGAAGTCACATATGAAGGTGCTAGGGTTGTGAAAGATAGTAGGATTGATATGCTGACTAGTGAATATGAGGCCTTTAGGATGAATGTAGGTGAGTCCATTAAGAGCATGTACACTAGATTCACACACATTATAAACTCACTGCATGCATTAGGTAAGACCTATCCTACATGTTAGCTTTGGTGCAATCCCAAGAGGGGGGGGGGTGTGAATTGGGTATTTAAAAATTATTGCCTAGGTCACTTGGTTTAATAATAGTATTGAACAACCTAGGGTCAGACTATGCAATCAATAAATAAACATACACGTGCAGTAAAGTAAAGTGTGAAAAAGAAGAGTATTTATGAAGAAGCAGGACATCATGTAAAATGTTTTCATGATAGCAAACATGTCCAACCCATCTTACCAAAGAGCATTTTGGAGCATACGAATTTCACGAAAAATGCTCTTTGAACGATGGAAAGTATCCTATAGACATGATCATAATTATGAGCAAGGATAATAGCCATGGAATGGGAGAAACCTTACCGAATATGATCGTGGTTTGGTAAGGATTTCCTTTCGAGGAAATAGTGAACCAAGATTAGAGAAGGAAACTTTGGACCCTAGTTGCTAGGCTTGACAATCACACAACTATTGGAACCAAATGGGTCTATAGAAACAAAAAAGGATGAAAATGGAGTAGTGATTGGAAACAAAGTGTTGACTCTATGAGTCCAATCCTATTTTGATAATGACAAGTCACTTGGTATTTGACCTGTGCATTGAGATTGTGAGTAGGAACATTATTTAGCATGCACAAAAGGTGAGGAAGTCACAAGAATTAAAGCATATACAACCTGGCACAATCTATGGAACTAAAACAGTAGAAGAATGAAGATGCAAACGTCAAGTTCAAGATCGTCATGGGAATGGGTATTTAGAATTGAT
This sequence comes from Malania oleifera, assembly GCF_029873635.1. Taxonomy (NCBI): domain Eukaryota; kingdom Viridiplantae; phylum Streptophyta; class Magnoliopsida; order Santalales; family Ximeniaceae; genus Malania; species Malania oleifera. The sequence goes on along the minus strand of NC_080422.1, from coordinate 49,898,960 downwards.
TGTATTTGCATATTTTTTGGTATAATATAGTTAGAAGCTCAAAATATACCCTAGACTGACCTTAGGACACATACATCTTATGAAAATCTTCTAGGGTTAATTATGGACTTAGAGACCTTATTTTGAACCTCGGAAAATGTTTTATAAGAGATCAAAGTAAGAGAGCAAAATTGATTTTGAGAACTAAAATGAAATTTCTAAAGTTAGTCCGCCCAGGCGACTGAGGCATACCCTCAGAAGTCTGAAGATGCCTCCTCAGACGACTGAAGTTTTACTTTATACATCTGAAAAATTTCTTCAAAAGAGTGAAGAATTAGTTCAATCAACTGAAGATTTATTTGTTGAAAACAAGAATAGGCAGAACACCCTCAGAAGACTGAAACATCAGTTTAGTCGTCTAAGCTGGGACTTTAGAAGACAGAACCTATAGTTCAGTCATCTTACCCTATTTCTAGATTATAATTTTCAGTGCTTTAAGGAACATCAGAAGACTGAACCCGATAGCACAGTCGACTGACCTTGTGGAGATTTTAAATTTTGAATTTAAATGTTATAAAAACTTTGGGGTTATTCCAAGTATCTAGGGCAACGAGGAAACTCACTCTAAAAACTTTATAAACACTCCCAAAACCTTAACAACACAAGAAGCAAGAGTTTTAGTGTGATATTCACACATCTTGTGCTACGTGTGCCTCCATACCAAGACTTTGTCAATATTCTACTGATTTCATACTCTTTGGGCAAATCATCTCAGCTTTTCAAAAGGATTTCATTTACACATCTTGAAAGCAAGTTTTGGTGATAGAGGTTTGGTAAACAAGGGATTGGTTTGTGTTTTCAATATATAGATATCTTGAAGATTTTTCATATCTCATACTCATACATCTATTATTCTTATTGAGAAGAAAAATCCTTGTGTTGTTACATAAAAATTTATTTGTGAAAGGATTTTCTAAACATTGAATATTTGCTGATATTGAAGTTCCTATTTTCATTCAAAGACTCGATATTTTGTTATTGCTAAATCTACTTGATTGAAAAGTCTAAAGGTTCTAAATATATATTCGTGAGAAATATTTTGTGAAAAGTTTTGTTTAAATCTTTGCATTATTCAAAGTCACTTATTTTAGTCAAAGATTTAATCTTACAAATTATTGGATAGCAAGAACATATATCTGAGCACTATTTAATATTATTTTAAAGGATCTTATTTTCGGTTTTTGCATAAAGTCTTTTGAAATTAAACCCTAAGATCTCCAAAGTTCTTATTTTAAAAGAAATAATTTTTGGGAGATATTTATTAAAGGGTAATCTTTTAAAGCATATAATTTATATAACGATTACATAGTTACATATATACTGAGCTTCAAGTTTTATCATATGAATATGTGTTAGGATTTTCTATTGTACTCACTAGGTTGGTTAGAAGTAGTATTGAGTTTTGCAAAATTGTAATTCTATATTGTAATCAAGGCTCGGTCTTTGAACTGGGTTTGAGGAAAAAGCTGTATCTCTTGTAAGCAGCGGAGTAGGAGGAAGTTGTACCTCTTGTAAGCAGCGGATTGTAAGGGAAGCTCCGTCCCGGTTAAAGGAGTAGGGATTTAGTGGAATCCTTGAGTGGGTTGCTCAAGGCAAGGACGTAGGCTAGGTTGGTTGAACCTCGTGAAATCATGTTTGCATCTCTCTTACCCTTAACTCTATTAATTTTCGCATTGTATTTAAATTACTTGTGCATTGTGTATGTGTTGAACACTTGTTACATTTGTGAGTAATTGGATAAAAGTGTATGCTTGACAAAAACACATATTAGATTGATTAATTGTGAAACATTAACCTCTTTGTTAGGTAACTTGAAAGTTGGTAATTGAAGGTTTTTCGAAATTATATCTTAAAAGTCATAATTTTTAAAAATACCTAATTCACCCCCCTCTTGGGATAACACCATAATTCACATTTGGTATTAGAGACAAGTTACATAGGTTCAACCATTATTTTTGTAAAAAAATCACATGACACACATTGGTGTAACCCCTTTCAGTGAGGGACACTCGTCCACTAGACCACCTATTTTTTGCGGTGTAAATTACACCTACTGGAAAAGAGGAATGAGTATATATCTTTTAAATGTTGATTGGAAAGTGTGGAAAATTGTATCTAAAGGAAATCATATTCCTATGAAAGTAGTTGACCAGGTAAATGTTCCTAAGATGGAAGATGAGTATATAAAGGAAGACTGGAACTTTGTTCAAATAAATGTTACTGCATTGAACTTGCTATTTTGTGCACTAGATGTAAATGAGTTTAATAGGGTGATGGTCTGTAACACTGCTAAAGATATTTGGGAAAAATTAGAAGTCACATATGAAGGTACTAAGGAAGTAAAATATAGTAGGATAGACATGCTTACTAGTGAATATGAGGCATTTAAAATGACTGCGAATGAATCTATTCAATCCATGTACACTAGATTCACACACATTATGAATTCTTTAAATGCTCTTGGTAAATCTTACCCTACTTATGAGTTGATCAGGAAAATACTTAGAGAACTACCGCCAGTTTGGGAAGCTAAGGCTACTATAATAGCAGAAGGAAGGAACCTGAAGGAGATGTTGGTTGATGAACTGATTGGATCACTCATTACTTATGAACTAGTAATAAATGAAAGGAAGAATGAGCAAAATAAAGTAAAGAAAGTTACAACCCTTAAGGCATCATCTAACAACTCCAGTGAAGGAAGTGATTAAGAATCGGATGATAACATGACTCTTCTCACTAAGAAATTTGGAAAGTTCATGAGAAAGAACAAAAAATACACCAAAAAATTCAAGGGCTCAAAAATAGAAAATGGAGAGTCAAGTAGAAGGAAACAAAAGGATGATCTTCCTACGTGCTATAACTGTAGAGAAGTTGGGCATATCAAGCTAGATTGTCCCTAGTTAAAGAAATCGTCTAAGAAGAAGAAGAAGACACTAAAAGTTGGTTGGGATACTCACAATAGCAGTCGTTCAGAATCTGAATCCAGTGATGATGCGATTGCAAATCTGTGTCTGATGGCTCACAAAGACCATGAGGTACAATCTTTTTGTCGTGCTTCATTTTATTATTCCAGTGATTTAGAAATGGAAATAGCATGCTCTTTTATGATGAAATGCAATAGGAATATTTGTATACACTTAAAATGCTTGATAAAATGAATAAGAAAAATTCTAATTTGAAGTTAAAATTGAAGGAACTTTCAAAGCTAGTAGAAATTCAAAATGAATCTCATGCATTCTTAATGAGAGACAATGATTTGAAAATTGAGGAGTTAGAAAAGAATTTGAAAGATAAATTTAAGATTATTTGTAAATTTACAGAAGGTCAAACTAATTTTGAAAAACTCCTTGGAGCTCAAAGAAACTCCCTAGAAAAGGAAGGTATTGGTTTTAATGGAAAGGATAAAACAGAGACATCTTTACATGGGATATTTTGTAAGAGAGTCAAAATCTCATGTTCCAACAGAAGATTCTTATAGATATATTACATGTTTTAAATGTAAGAGGCCAGGTCACAAAAAATTTGGTTGTCCTTTTAAGAATAAAAATATTAAAATTAAAAAGGTATGGAAAGTCAAAGGAGAGTCTAGCACTAACCCCCATAGACCCAAGAAAATTTGGGTACCAAAAGTAGTTATCTGATTATGCTTTGTAGATGTGTTTGAGATTTTCCACTTCAAAGGACAAGTGGTATATGGATAGTGGATGTTCGCGACATATGACAGGAGATAAAGCTAAATTCACATCTATCATATCCAAAGATGGAGGATTCATTACATTTGGGGATAACTCAAAAGGTAAAATCATTGGAGTTGGTAAGGTTGGTAAGGAACCTTCCCTTGTCATTGACAACGTGTTGTTAGTTGATGGATTAAAGCATAATCTATTGAGTATAAGTCAATTGTGTGATAAAGGTTATAAAGTCTCATTTGAACATGACAAATGTATTGTAGAGAACAAATCTGAAAACAAAATATTGTTTATTGCTGATCGTCATGAAAATGTCTACACCATTAGCTTTGACAATCTTGCTTCTCAACACGTAACTTGTTTTTATGCTATGAATGAGATTAGTTGGATTTGGCATAGGAGACTAGGACACACAAACATGGACTTAATATCTAAACTAGTTAAGGGAGACTTAGTGTTGACCTTATTGGTCACACCCAGTTTTGATTATGACAAATACTCATTGTATCTAATGAGTGTTTGAGTTTTTGTGCAGGAACTAAGAATATTAAGATAAAGATATGCACAAAGCAAGTAAAGCCCGAAGACCAAATTTTATATTGTAATATACTTAATTGGTCTGTAATATTAATTAGGGCTATTTGCTTTGTAATAAGCTCACACACATCACATGCATGATTTATTACGTAAGCTTAAACAAATCATGAATGAGAAAGGACCTTAGAAAGACCTTAGGGTTTTCCTTTCGGTCGACCGACACTGGACTTTTTCGGTGTCTTCAAATTGGACCCCAAGTGACCCTCGGACACACACATTTACACATATGGTTATTAGGCACTTGAATGGGGCTTGTTTGTTTCGAAATGGGACCGAAATGCACACATGGTGCACTTTCGATCGACCAGCCAAGCCAGTTCATTTTGGCTTGGTCGACCGAAATCTCCTTGGGTCAACAGTTGACCAAGGTCCTGGTTGATCAAACCAGGTAGTTCAAGAATCCCTAGTCGATCGAAACCTCCCTAGGTCAAAAGTTTGACCATCTGGTCGACCGACCACTTTTGTGCTCCGACTACCTGGTCGACCGGAGGGTCCTCAGGAGAAATCCCAGCGGTATGGTCGACCGAACCAGGTAGTTTAAAATGTCCTAGTCAATCGAACCTCGAAAAATTAAGAAATCGCCCTCTCCTGGTCGACCGAGCCTTCAGTTCAAAAGTCCACTAGTCGACCGAACCATATAAGACTTGGTCGACCGAACTTGTTCTGGTCCACTGGACCTCTCGGGTTGCCCTAATTTTTACCGCAGTTAAATATTTTTTAAACAGGGTTAAAATGCTTTAAACATCATTAAACTTTATTAATAATACCCAATAGGTCCCCAACGGTCATATTTTCTCCCATGTCTATATATATGAATTCATTTGAGAAAATAAGGGGTGATTAGCCACTTTGATTAGGGAAGAATTCTATGAAAAATAAAAACCCTATACTACTCATTTTCTTACTCAAATCACTTATACTTGCCTTCTATTATTGCCTACATCATTTGTAAGTGGATTGAGTGTGTGTTTGAGAAGGTTTGCTCTCCTTGTTTTATTTGCTTGACACGATCTTATTTGAGAGCAAAACCTAAGGATTCTTAGGAGACTTTGTTGATAAGTCTACCCTAAGAAGACTTTGTTGGATCTTCCAAGCTTGCACCGTCATTGCAAGATCTTGAGAAGATTGTATTTGTTTTTGGTTGCAAAAAATTTTCAAATACTTTCAAATATCTAGTGTGCTTTATATTGATAAATATATATGAAGAGATATTCGTTTGTGTGATAGTGATCTTTGTTGCAATATTCTTTCACTCATATATTATTTGCTGAATACAAAGATTACACATCTTTTGCAAACCAAGCATATACATCATTTAATACTTACATGCTTGAGATATCTTGCTGATTGAAATACTGGAGACTTGACATCTTCGTGTGAACTTTTTTGCTGAATATCTTGTGATACAAAGATTGCTTGTTTGACATTCTCACGAATGCATTACACTGATAGAAAATACCTTTGAGAGTTGAACCATTTAGACCACATTGAGCTTACTTATTGAATCATATTTGTGGTGTATGTTATTGCGCGCATTTGGGTACATATTTGTTTTACACGAAAGCACAATCACTGTACCATCTGATTATATACACATTTGTTGTATATCCAGGCACGGACTTGAAGAGGGAGACTAGCCCTGGAATAGTCTCGGATTGGCTTAGACCTGGTTAGGAAAGCTAGGCGCATCGTCCTGTTAAGGCGTGTAGGTTGAGGTCAGCCCCGCTAATTGACCTGGTTAAGGTTGAGGTCAGCCCTGTGTTAATTTGACCTGGTTGTAAACGGTGTCGCTCCACCCTTAAGTGAGCTATTAGTGGAATCCTCCAGCTTGCGAGCTAAAGGCGGGGACGTAGGCACAGCTGGCCGAACCCCGATAACATATTGTGTGTCTATTTACATTTCAGCACTTTATATTTACCGCACGTATATGTTATTGTATGAATGATGCGTTTGATTTAATTTCCACATCATTTTTATCTATGCATTTGGAATCGCATAAAAAGATCCTAGGTTTGTGTAATACTGATTATAGGATTAGTTGAACCTAAGAAGAAAATTTAAAATTCCAATTCACCCCCCCTCTTGGGAATACACCTTTTCTAACACTTAGTTAAGGGACTGCTTAAGGCAAAATTCATGAAAGATAAAATTTGTGATGCATGTCAACTAGGAAAACAAGCAAGATGTAGTTTTAAGAAGAAGAAAGTAATCTCTACTACTAGGCCACTTCAAATGCTACACTTAGATTTATTTGGTCGAAACCCAATTCAGAGTTTAGGAGGAAAATCATATGCATTCGTTATAGTTGATAATTATTCTAGATATACATGGGTGCTATTTTTAGGTCACAAAGATGAAGTGCGTGAACAATTCATTAAACTATGCAAGAAAATTCAAAATGAAAAAGGATATACAATCAAAAATATCCGAAGTGATAGAGGTAGAGAATTTAAAAATCAAAATATGGAAGAATATTGTGACTCATTAAAAATATCTCATAACTTTTCAGCTCCTAGAACACCTTAACAAAACGGTGTAGTTGAAAGAAAGAATAGGTATATACAAGAAATGGCCAGAACTATACTTAATGAACATTAGTTACCTAAGTACTTTTGGGCTGAGGCAGTGAATACCGCGTGCTATGTTCTAAATAGAGTTTTGATTAGACCATCTCTAAATAAGACTCCTTACAAATTGTGGAATTACCATAGACCAAACATATCATATTTTCATGTCTTTTGCTGTAAATGCTTTGTGCTTAGAGACAATGAACACTTAGGAAAGTTTGATGTGAAATCAGATGAAGGTATTTTTCTAAGATATGCCTTAGATAGTAAAGCCTACAGGGTATATAATAAACAATCATTAACTATTGTAGAATTTATCCATGTAGAATTTGATGAGTCAAATCTTTTCTCTAAAAAGATTGATGAGGATGAAATTGAGATAAACAAGGAGTTTGAAAAACTGTCTATTGAAAATGATTCAGATAAGAGAAATGAAATTAAGGAACCATCTGCTGAAAACAATCAAATTGAAAATGAGTTTAATGAACTACCTAGAGAATGGAAGTACATAAAGAATCACCCCATTGGTCAAATAATAGGTGAACCATCATGTAGAGTAGCCACACGATCCTTACTTAGAAATATGGTTTTTCATTGTGCATTCCAATCTCAAGAAGAACCTAAGAATGTGAGTGAAGCAATTGAGGATGAATCTTGGGTGATGTCCGTGCAAGAAGAGTTAAACCAGTTTGAAAGAAATAAAGTATAGACATTAGTTCCTAGACCTGAGGATAAGACAATTATTGGAACAAAATGGATATATAAGAACAAGAAAGATGAACATGGGATAGTTGTTAGAAATAAGGCAAGACTAGTAGTTCAGGGATATAACTAGGAAGAAGGGATAGACTTTGAAGAAACCTTTGCACTTGTAGCTAGAACGGAAGCCATTCGTATATTGTTAGCTTATGTGGCTTTTAAGGATTTCAAACTATATCAAATGGATGTCAAAAACACATTTTTAAATGGCTACATAAGTGAATAGGTTTATGTAGAACAACCCCCATATTTTGAAAACCATAAGTATCCGAAACATGTTTATAGACTAACTAAAGCCTTGTATGGTTTAAAGCAAGCTCCTAGTTCATAAGTAATAAGCAAACTGGTCAATTCATCAACCGACATCTCCTTCAGATTCCTTCCTTCTGCTATTGCAGCGGCCTTAGCTTCTCAAACTAGCGGTAGTCCCCTAAGTATCTTCCTAATCAACTCATAAGTAGGGTAAGATTTACCAAGAGCATTTAAAGAATTCGTGATGTGTGTGTGTTGACTCTATGAGTCCAATCCTATTTTGATAATGACAAATCACTTGGTATTTGATCTGTGTATTGAGATTGTGAATAAGAACAATATTTAGCATGCATGGAAGGTTAGAAAGTCATGGAAGCCATGAGGATTAAAGAATATACAACTTGACACAATCCATGGAACTAAAAGAGTAGAAGAATGAAGATGTAAGCGTCAAGTTCAAGATTGTCATGGGAATGGGAATTTAGAACTGAATGTATTTACATATTTTATATGATTTAATTCAAAGCTCAAAATATATTATACACATGCATCTCATGAAAATCTTTTAGGGGTAATACATGGACTTAGAGGCCTATTTTAAAACTGCGAAAAATGTTTTATAAAAGAGCAAAGAAAGAGAGCAAAACAGATTTTTGAAAACTAAAATAAAAAACCAAAAAATGAATTGTTCGAAAGACCGAAGTCACAGCCCAGAAGACTGAAGAGTTAACTTCAGAAGATTGAAGTTTAAGCTCAGTCGTATGAAGAATTACTTTAGAAAACTGAAGATTAAGTTTAGTTGTCTGAAGATTTATTGGTGAAACTCAGAAATAGGTAGAAGCATATCAAATGACTGAATCCTATCTTCAGTTGTCTGAACTAGGACTTCAAAAGACTAAACCCATAGTTTAGTTGTCTGACCCTGTGTCCAGTTCAATTTTTTAAAGATTTAAGGAACATCAGACGTCTGAACCCAAATCTTCAGTCATCTGAACTTGCAGGAAGTTTAAAAATTTAATCTTTAGCGAGAAAACACGCGGTTTATACACTTTATCAAGTTGATCCAACGGTCATGACTTATCCTAAGGCCGAGATTACCTATATAATTAACCTCTAAACCCTAGAGCCTCACCTTTGGCATGAGATTGAGTGTCTTGAACGTTTAGCACAACTTGGGAGAGCATTGAACACACTGCTGAACTTTTGCTTGGGATTTTAAAGCATATACGTCAAATCTGAGCTAAGGTTACATTGATTTTCAAAAGGCATTCTAATGATTGTTGTGCATTCAACTTGGTATTGAGGTTTGGTAAATCGATCTATTTGTTACTATTTATTCTCAAAAAGTTTTTCGTCTCAAAAATTTATCATTGAATATTATTTAAGAGATTGATCTTGAGTGTACTTATATATATCTATATATATATATATATATATATATATATATATATATATATATATATATAGATTGTATTGAAAAGATCACTATTTAAGAAAAGTTTTGCTTATGGTTGAATATTTTTTATTCAAGTGTTTATTTATTTAAAGACTCAATATTTTCGATATTACAAAATCACTTGATTAAATATCCTAAGAGCTCATTAATATATATATATATATATATATATATTATTGAAGGATACTTTCTGAAAAGTATTATATTAGGTTTTTGATCTTTGGAACACATATTATATATATACATATTCATATACAAAGATCATATTGTGTTTTGGATATTTGGAACAAAACTGATCGATCTAGATTTTTGGAGCAAAATTGAATTACATATTTGTATTGAGATCATTTGGTTGGATTCAATATTTGAAGCGGAATAGTCATATTCTTTTGAACCAAAGATTATTCAGAGATTTTATTGATCACATTACATACTCTCATTAAGCTTTAAGTTTTATCATATGAATATGTGTTAGGAATTTCTATTGTACTCACCAACTTGTATAGTAGCATTGTTGAGTTTTTGCAAAACAGTTATATTGTAATCACAGTTCGGGTTGTGAACCAGGTGAGGAGGAAGTTGTGCCTCTTGTAGGCAGTGGATATAAGGGAAGCTCCATCCCAGTTAAAGGAGCAGGGATTTAGTGGAATCCTTAAGTGGGTTGCTCAAGGCGAGGATGTAGGCCAGGTTGGCTGAACCTCGTAAAATTGTGTTTGCCTTCTCTTTTCCCTTATCTTTTTAATTTTCACTTGCATTTCATTATCAACTTTTGCATGTTTGTATGTTGATTTATATTATACGCACTTGATAATTAATTGGGTAAAATAGAATTTATTGAGATAATAATTTGAATTAATTTCAAGCTCGTACAATTAATTTGTTAAATATTGAAATAGGGATTAAGTGGTAAAATAAACTTAAAGATTTTTAAAATACTCAATTCACCCTCCTTTTAGGATTACACCTGAATTAACATTTGCTATCAGAGCTGGTTTACATAGACGTAACCATCATTTTTGTAAAAAGATCACATGACACACATCGGTGTAACCCATTCGGTGAGGAACACTCGTCCACTAGACCACCTATTTTCTGCGGTGTAAATTACACCTACTGGAAAAGAAGAATGAGTATATATTTTTTAAATATGGATTGAAAAGTGTGGAAAATTGTTTCCAAGGGAAACCATGTCCCTATGAAAGTATTTGATAAGTTAAATGTACCCAGAACTGAAGATGTATATTGAAGAAGATTGGAAATCTGTGCAAATAAATGCTACTGCAATGAACTTGCTATTTTGTGCACTAGATGTAAATGAGTTTAAAAGGGTGATGATCTGTAACAGTGCTAAAGAGATTTGGGAAAAATTAGAAGTTACATATGAAGGTACTACGGAAGTAAAAGATAGTAAAGTAGACGTGCTCACTAGTGAATATGAGGCATTTAAAATGACTGCTGATGAATCTATTTAATCCATGTGCACTAGATTCACACACATCATGAATTCTTTAAATGCTCTTGGTAAATCTTACCCTACTTAGGAGTTGATCAAGAAAATACTTAGGGGACTACCTCCAGTTTGGGAAGCTAAAGCTATTGCAATAGTTGAAGGAAGGAATCTTAAGGAGATGTATGTTGATGAACTAATTGGATTGCTCATCACCTATGAGCTTGCAATAAATGAGAGGAAGAATAAGAAAATTAAAGGAAAGAAAGCTACAACACTTAAGGCATCATATCACTGCTCCAGTGAGGGAAGTGATTCAAAATCGGATGAAAACATGACACTTATCACTAAGAAATTGCGACAGTTCATGAGAAAGAACAAGAAATACACTTGAAAATTCAAGGGCTCAAAAATAGGAAAGGGAGAGTCAAGCAGAAGGAAGCAAAATGATGATCCTCCCATGTGTTATAACTGTAGAGAATTTGGACATATCAACCTAGATTGTCCCTAGCTGAAGAAAGTTTCTAAAAAGAAGAAGAAGAAGGCTCTAAAGGTGGGCTGAAACACTCACAGTACCAATTGTTCAAAATCTGAATCCAGTGATGACGAGATTGCGAATCTATGTTTGATGGGTCATGATGACCACGAGGTACAATTTTTTTGTTCTGCTTCATCTTACTATTCAAGTGATTCAGAAAATGATAATAGCATGCTTTCTTATGATGAATTACATCAGGAATATCTGTATACCCTTAAAATGCTTGAGAAAATGAATAAGAAAAATTCTGGTTTGAAATTAAAATTGAAAGAATTTTCGAAGTTTGTTGAAAGTCAAAATAAATCTCATGCATCTCTCATGAAAGATAAGGATTTGAAAATTGAGGAGTTAGAAAAGAATTTGAAAGATAAATCTAAGATTATTTGTAAATTTACAGAAGGTCAAAATAATTTTAGAAAACTCGTAGGAGCTCAAAGAAATTCACTAGAGAAGGAAAGTCTTGGTTTTAATGGGAAGGAGAATCTAAAACAGAGACATCTCTACATGAGATATTTTGTAAGAGAGTCAAAATCGTATGTTCTAACTAAAGACTATCATAGAAATATTACATGTTTTAAATGTAAGAGGTTGGGTAACATAAAATTTGACTGTCCTTTCAAAAATAAAGATTTCAAAATTAAGATTTCTGGAAAGTTAAAAGAGAATCGAATACTAACCCCCATGGACCCAAGAAAATCTGGGGTACCAAAAGTAGTTATCTGATTATGTCCTACAGATGTGCTTGAGATTTTCCTCCTCGAAGGACAAATGGTATATGGATAGTGGATGCTCGTGACATATGACAGGAGATAAAGCTAAATTCGCGTCTATCATATCCAAAGATGAATGATTCGTTACATTTGGGGATAACTCTGAAGGTAAAATCATTGGAGCTGGTAAGGTTGGTAAGGAACCTTCACTTGTCATTGATAACGTGTTATTAGCTGATGGATTGAAACATAACTTATTGAGTATAAGTCAACTATGTGATAAAGGTTATAAAGTCTCATTTGAACATGACAAATGCACTGTAGATAACAAATCTGAAAATAAAATATTGTTTACTGCCGATCATCATGAAAATGTCTACACCACTAGCCTTGGTAATCTTGCTTCTCAACATGTTACTTGTTTTTTTTTTCTATAAATGAGATTAGTTGGATTTGGCATAGGAGACCAGGACACGCAAACATGGACTTAATATCTAAACTTGTTAAGGGAGAATTAGTTAAGGGATTGCCTAAGACTAAATTCATGAAAGATAAAATATGTGATGCATGCCAACTAGGAAAACAAGCAAGAACTAGCTTTAAGAAGAAGAAAGTAATCGATACTACTAGGCCACTTCAAATGCTACATTTAGATTTATTTGGTCCAAACCCAACTCAGAATTTAGGAGGAAAATCATACGCATTCGTCATAGTTGATGATTATTCAAGATATACATGGGTACTATTTTTAGGTCACAAAGATGAAGCGTGTAAACAATTCATTAAACTGTGTAAGAAAATTAAAAATGAAAAGGGTTTTACTGTCACTAAAATCCGAAATGATAGGGGTAGAGAATTTAAAAATCAAGGAATGGAAGACTACTGACTTTCATTAGGAATAGCTCATAATTTTTTGGCTCCTAGAATACCACAGCAGAATGGTGTAGTTGAAAGAAAGAATAGGTATATACAAGAAATGGCCAGAACTATGGTTAATGAACATAAGTTACCTAAGTACTTATGGGCTGAGGTAGTAAATACAGCTTGCTATGTTCTAAATAAAGTTTTGATTAGACCATCTCTATGTAAGACCCCTTACAAATCATGGAATGGCCATAGACCAAACATATCATATTTTCATATCTTTCGCTGTAAATGTTTTGTGCTTAGAGACAATGAACATTTAGGAAAGTTTGATGTGAAATTAGATGAAGGTATCTTTCTATGGTATGCCTTAGATAGTATAGCCTATAGAGTCTATAATAAATAAACATTAACTGTTATAGAATCCATTCATGTAGTATTCGATGAGTCAAAGCCTTTCTCTAAAAGGACTGATGAAGATGAAATTGAAATAAATAAGGAATTTGAAAAACTGTCAGTTGAAAATGATTCATAAAAGAGAAATGAAATTAAGGAACCATCTGCTAAAACTAATCAAATTGAAAATGAGATTAATGAACTACCTAGAGAATGGAAGTACATAAAGAATCACCCCATTGGTCAAATAATAGGTGAACCATCATGTGGAGTAGCCACACGATCCTCACTTAGAAATATTATTAGTCATTGTGCATTCCTATCTTAAGAAGAACCTAAGAATGTGAGTGAAGCAATTGAGAATGAATCTTGGGTGATGTCCATGCAAGAAGAGTTAAACCAGTTTGAAAGAAATAAAGTATGGACATTAGTTGCTAGACTTGAGGATAAGACAATTATTGGAAAAAAAATGGATATATAAGAACAAGAAAGATGAACATGGGATAGTTGTTAGAAATAAGGCAAGACTAGTAGCTCAGGGATATAACCAGGAAGAAGGGATAGACTTTGAGGAAACCTTTGCACTTGTAGCTAGAATGGAAGCCATTCATATGTTGTTAGTTTATGTCGATTTTAAGGATTTCAACCTATATCAAATGGATGTCAAAAGCACATTTTTAAATGGCTACATAAGTGAAGAGGTATATGTAGAACAACCCCCAGGTTTTGAAAACTGTAAGTATCCAAAACATGTTTATAGACTAACTAAAACCTTGTATGGTTTAAAGCAAGCTCCTAGAGCTTGGTACGAAAGGTTAAGCGGTTTTTGACTGGATAATGGATTTATCAGAGGAAAGACAGACACAACACTATTCATAAAATCTAAGAATGATAACATGCTCCTAGTTCAAGCATACGTAGATGATATCATTTTTGGAGCAACGAATGAAGAATTGTGCAATTAATTTGCAAGTACTATGCAAAATGAATTTGAGATGAGCATGGTAGGTGAACTCAATTTCTTCCTATGACTTCAAATCAAATAAGAAAAACATGAAATTTTTATAAATCAATCGAAGAACATTAGAGACTTACTCAAATGGTTTAATATGGAAGATGGAAAAATACTAGGGACACCTATGAGCTTTTCTTTGAAATTAGACAAAGACAAACAACGTATACCAGTAGATGTTAAGCTCTATTGAGGGATGATTGGTAACTTACTATATCTGATTGTCAGCTGGCCTGATATAATGTTTAGTGTATGTTTGTGAGCAAGATTTCAGGTTGCACCTAAAGAGTCACATTTATTAGCTGTCAAACGAATACTTAGAAATCTGATAAGAACCGTTGAACTTGGATTATGGTATCCTAAGTATACATCCTTTGAGATCATTAGCTATTCAGATGCTGATTTTTTCGGTAGTAAAGTGGATAGAAAGAGCACGAGTGACACATGTCATTTCTTTGGACATTCTTTAGTATCTTTTCAAAGAAGAAAAATTCAGTTGCTCTGTCCACAGCTGAGGCTGAATACGTAGCTGTTGGAAGTTGTTGTGCTCAAATGCCATACATGAAGCAACAACTTATGGATTTTGGATTAAACTATGACACAGTTCCTATAAGATGCAATAATACGAGTGCAATAAACATCTTAAAGAATCCTATATCACATTCACAAACTAACACATAGAAATTAGACATCATTTTCTTCGTGACCATGTGCAAAAAGGAGATGTGACACTTGACTTTGTATGCACAAATGAACAATGGGAAAACATATTCACGAAACCACTTGCAGAGGATAGGTTTATCCAAATTAGACGTGAATTAGGCCTGATGCATATTCGAGAACTTGCCTAGAATTATATTAGATTACATAACTCAGGGGGAGCAACATCAATTAATAATTCACATTTAATATTCACAATTGGGTAAAATTTTCAAATTTGGCTCATTTGTTCACATTTGGTATTAAAACTAAAGAATGATTATTGCATGTTACATTTTTGTAGATACATGCTAACATGAATTTTGGACTTTAATGGATTGATTTGCTTATCCATATCTATGAAAATTAAAATGCTGTGTATGTTCTCATTTAAATTTGATTAAACAACATAGATATATCTTAGAAAGGGTGAGAGTTTGCTTGTTTCTTAATAACAGGAGAGTAGTAACGTGAGTGACATAGGGAGATATATATATTTATATTAAAAGATGCGATAAAGTTATGTTAAAACGATATTGTTATATCTACCCATTTTTTTGTTGATGTCAAAAGGGGGAGAAGAATATAAGTTTATAGAAAAAATAGTTTGCAAAAGTTTTTGAATGCAAGGGGAGAAAAGTACATAAGTACATGAGTTATATGTGCAAAACTATTGCCTATTTTACATTGTGTATGAGCATATTTCATATGGCTGAATTTTAGATTGTGCATTATTTGAGGGGGAGCCTTGTGAGGCGTAACCCATTTTCTATTTTTGCTCGTGTATTTGTCATCATAAAAAAGGGGGAGATTGTTGACTCTATGAGTCCAATCCTGTTTTGATAATGACAAGTCACTTGGTATTTGACCTGCGTATTGAGATTGTGAGTAGGAACATTATTTAGCTTGCACGGAAGGTGAGGAAGTCATGGAAGTTACGAGGATTAAAGCATATACAACCTGACACAATCCATGGAACTAAAAGAGTAGAAGAATGAAGATGTAAGCGTCAAGTTCAAGATCGTCATGGGAATGAGAATTTAGAATTGATTGTATTTGCATATTTTATATGATATAGCTACAAGCTTAAAATATAACCTAGATTGACCTTAGGACACATGCATCTCATGAAAATATTTTAGGGTTAATTATGGACTTAGAGACCTTATTTTAAACCCCAAAAAATATTTATAAGAGATCAAAGCAAGAGAGCAAAATTGATTTTGAAAACTAAAATGAAATTTCTGAAGTTACTCTGCCCAGACGACTAAGGTGTACCCTTAGAAGTCTGAAGATGCATCCTCAGATGACTGAAGTTTTACTTCAGACATCTAAAGAATTTCTTCATAAGACTGAAGAATTAGTTCAGTCAACTGAAAATTTATTTGTTGAAATACAAAATAGGCAAAACACCCTCAGAAGACTGAACCTTCAGTTCAGTCATCTGACCCTGTGTCCAGACTATAATTTTCAGTGCTTTGAGGAACATCAGAAGACTGAACCCGATAACTCAGTTGAAGGACCCTATGAAGATTTTAAATTTTGAATTTAAATGTTATAAAAACTTTGGGGATAATATCTAGGGCAACAAGGAACTCACTTTAAAAACTTTATAAACATTCCAACATCCTAAAAACACAAGAAACAAGAGTTTTAGAGAGATATTCACACATCTTGTGCTACGTGTGCCTCCATATCAAGACTTTGCCAATACTCTACTGATTTCATACTCTTTGGGCAAATCATCTCAGCTTTTCTAAGGGATTTCATTTATACATCTTGAAAGCAAGTTTTGGTGATTGAGGTTTGGTAAACAAGGGATTGGTTTGTGTTTTCAATATATAGATATCTTGAAGATTTTTCATTACTCATACCATACATCTATTATTCTTATTGAAAAGAAAAATCCTTGTTTTGTTACATAAAAATTTATTTGTGAAAATATTTTCTAAACATTGAATATTTGCTGATCTTCAAGTTCCTATTTTCATTCAAAAACTCGATATTTTGTTATTGCGAAATCTACTTAACTGAAAAGTCTAAAGGTTCTAAATATATATTCGTGAGAAATATTTTGTGAAAAATTTTGTTTCAATCTTTGCATTATTCAAAGTCACTTATTTTAGTCAAAGATTTAATCTTACAAATTATTGGATAGCAAGAACATATATCTGAGCACTATTTAATATTATTTTAAAGGATCTTATTTTCGGTTCTTGCATAAAGTGTTTTGAAATTAAACTCTAAGATCTCCAAAGTTCTTATTTTTAAAAGAATCAATTTTTGGGAGATATTGATTAAAGGGTAATCTTTTGAAGCATATCATTCATATAACGATTACATAGTTACATATATACTGAGCTTCAAGTTTTATCATATGAATATGTGTTAGGATTTTCTATTGTACTCACTATCTTGGTTAGAAGCAATATTGAGTTTTGTAGAATTGTAATTCTATATTGTAATCACGGTTTGGGCTGTGAACTAGGTTTGAGGAGAAAGTTGTATCTTTTGTAAGCAGCGGAGTAGGAAGAAGCTGTACCTCTTATAAGCAGCGGATTGTAAGAGAAGCTCCATATCGGTTAATGAAGCAGGTATTTAGTGGAATCCTTGAATGGGTTGTTCAAGACGAGGACATAGGCTGGGTTGGCTGAACCTCGTAAAATCATGTTTGCATCTCTTTTACCCTTAACTCCTTTTTTAATTTCTGCATTTTATTAAAATTACTTGTGCATTATGTATGTGTTGAACACTTGTTACATCTATGAGTAATTGGGTAAAAGTGTATGCTCGACAAAGACACATATTAGATTGATTAATTGTGAAACATTAACCTCGTTGTTAGGTAACTTGAAAGTTGGTAATAAAGGTTTTTCAAAATTAGATCTTAAAGGTCATAATCTTTTAAAAATACCCAATTCAACCCCCTCTTGGGATAACACTATAATTCACACAAAGCTAGGTTCGTAGCCCAGGGGTATAATCAGGAGGAAGGTATAGATTTTTAGGAAACATATGCTTCTGTCTCTAGGATGGAAGTCATTCGTATGTTACTTGCATTTTCTACTTTTAAGGACTTTAAATTATATCAAATGGATGCTAAAAATGCATTTTTAAATGGCTATATTAATGAAGAAGTATATGTTGAAAACCTCTAGGTTTTGAAAATCACAAATATCCTAATGATGTTTATAGGTTATCAAAGGCCTTATATGGATTGCAGCAAGCTCATAGAGCTTGGTATGAGAGGCTTAGTGGTTTTCTATTAGATAATGGGTTTGCAAGAGGAAAAATTGACACAACACTATTTATAAAGGTAAAAATGATAATATGCTTCTAGTACAAATCTATGTTGATGATATTATCTTTGGAGCTACAAATGATGAATTGTGTAATGAGTTTGCAAATTGCATGCAAAACGAATTTCCAATGAGCATGATGGGTGAACTAAATTTCTTTCTAGGTCTTTAGATCAAACAAGATAAACATGGGGTGTTTATTTTCCAATCAAAATATATCAGGGATTTACTTAAGAAATTTAACATGGAAGATAGAAAAATTTTAGGAACACCTATGAGTTCTTCCACAAAACCTGACAAAGATGAGTAAGGTATACTGGTAGATGTCAAGCTCAACCGTGGTATGATTGGTAGTCTTTTGTATCTTACTGCGAGTAGGCCTGATATTATGTTTAGTGTTTGTATGTGTGCTAGATTTCGCGTTACACCTAAGGAGTCCCATTTGTTAGTAGTTAAGAGAATACTTAGTGAAAGCAAGGTGTAGTCCCAAGAGGGGGGGTGAATTGGGTTTTAAAATTTCTTTTAATTCTCTTCAAGAATCCTTAACCTCTTCTAAGTCTTTTAATGAATTCTTGTTTTCTTGTTGTTTTATCAAATACACAATAAATATTTAAAAACAAAATTCAATCCACAACTACAACACAAATGACCAAAACAAGGTCCAATCAAACAACCAATTGATTTGCCAAGTATAAGTTAACTGCATCACTATTTAGATTGATGAAAGCTTGCAAGATTCAGCACTCTTTGAAATATAAACACATTCCAATCAATATCAAATTTTAAACCATTCAACCACAATTTAATCAATATATTAGTTTCAACTTTTAGCTTTTGTTGTCAGCCCTGGGTATATAAATTTGAATCAAGCCCTGTATATATGAAATGGTTTCTTCAATGCAATTCACAACTCAAATCCCAAACAACTCTGAATTCAAATAACCTTTTGGTTAATTTTTCTTTGGGTGTTAACCAACCAACGTACTTTCTTTTTAGGTTTCCGAAAAAGTTTGATCAACCAACGTACTCCCTTTTGGTTTTCGCAATCCCAAATCAAAATTGAACCTTGAGTTTATTTAACTTCTAAATTACGTAGTTTGTATGATTGCCAATTAAACCATCCGCACAATATAAATATGCTGAAAATAAAGAGTAAGGGAAGGAAAGAGTGAGACCGGGATTTTTACGAGGTTTGGCTTATACCCAGCCTACGTCCTCGCCTTTGGCAAACCACCAAAGGATTACTAAATTCAGTTCCTTTGTCAGGCAGAACAATACCGTTTACACACTCCTTCAGTAGACTAGAGTCCGCCTCTCCAAAGGATATACCCTTGTTCGGTCACTCCTTCAATTAGGCTAGAGCAGCACCTCTCTAAGCTATATCCCTTTTCTTAGTCAATGATCTGAACACCTTGAACCGTCCAAGAACTACACAAAAATATGAAGAAAATACTGCGTACAAAGTGCTCTCAAAACAAAGTAGATTAGTATAATTTCAGCTCTAGGTACTTCAATAATTTAAGTACCACTAAAAAATAGAATTGAAACTCAAGAATAGAATTCACCAAGGGTTCCTTTGTGCTTGAGAAAATTTAGTATGAGAACCTTAGGTTGGTGTTTCAGCAGCAATTCAGATGATCTCTCTTCAGAAAGAGTTTGAGCAATTCAAAGTTTTGGAAGAGATTGAGAGATTTGATACAAGTATGCTTGTGTGATTGCTTGTCATTTTTTTGAAATCTTGAGATTAAGGAAATATTTATAGGCATTCTAGGATTAGTTTCCTTTTTCCCCAAGTGACTTTGAGTGACCTCCAAGTTTTTACAATGTTCTTATTTGAAAAACCAAAATTTGAAATTTTCTTGTTGGAGTTTAAAAATTTAAAACCCGTGGAGTCAGTTGGCTGGACAGGCGACTGGGTAGTACGAATTCACAGGGTCAATTAGCTAGACAGGCGGCTGACACCCTATTATCTCTTAAAAATTAATTCAAGAAATGGTCAGTCGGCTAGAGAGACGCAGTTCATTTTGGATTAGTCGACTGGGTGATTTTACCTTTTCCGAGTCAGTCGGCCGGATAGATATTCTTTCTATTCTTTTTATGTCAGTCGGCTAACTGAACCAAGGTCTTTTTTTGGTCAACCAGCTAGGTAGACCATTGACTAATTTTTCCTTTTTGGTTTTTTATTTTTTAGTTTTGCTCACATGTTTTGATCTTTCATAAAATATTTTTTGGGGTTTAAAAGCGGGTTTCTAAGTCCATAAAGATCCCCTAAAGAGCTTCAACAATATTTCAAAAGATATTTAAATATTAAAGCACTTACATAACGACTTCTAAGCTTTTTGCCATTCTTGAACACTTCAAGTCTTCATGCTTTTTGTCATTTTCTTCAAGCTTTGAGATAATTTAAGATATTGAGCTTTTCATTGAGTTTCTCTTTATCTTCAAGCTTCATCTTTAAATCCATTTTTGAATCCATGCTTTAAGCTTCATATTGATCATCCTTCTTTGAAATATAAGCTTTCATGAATTCTTTAACCTTGCATTCATCATTGAGTCCTGAAAATACATCACTTAAACAAAGCATGTTAAGTTCTACTTGTTTGTTAGCATCAAAACAGAATAATAAGGGATATTAAGCCTTGTAAGGCCAATACTTAGGTACCTAATTGGAACTGTTGAATTAGGATTATGGTACCCTAAGCATACCTCATTTGAGATTGTTAGTTACATAGATGCTGATTTTTCCGGTAGTAAAGTAGATAGAAAGAGTACTAGCGGCACTTGTCACTTTTTAGGACAATCTCTGGTTTCTTGGTCCTCTAAGAAACAGAACTCAGTTGCACTATCCACAACCAAAGCTGAATATATTGCGGTTGAAAGTTGTAGTGCTCAAACGCTTTATATGAAGCAACAACTTATGGATTTTGGATTGCACTATAACACGGTTCCAATCAAATGTGATAATACTTGTGCAATTAATATCTCAAAGAATCTCATCTCACATTCACAAATCAAACACATAGAAATTAGACATCATTTTATTCGTGACCATGTGCAAAAGAGGGATGTGTGACTTGTATTTGTGTGCACTAATGAACAATGGGGCGAAATTTTCACAAAACCTCTTCAAAAGGACATATTTATATAATTTAGTCGCGAATTAGGCCTAATGCATAGTAGAGAAGCTGCCTAGAGATAATGGAGTGCATAAATTAAGAGAGAGCAACTTAACATAAAATACTACGACTCTGAAAACTTGGATTTCTCACTTTTTTTTTTTCTCGTGAGAAAGGTATTTGCTATCCATAATGAATATCATGTTTATACTTATTTATGGATATTGGATATACTATCTTTATTGCATGGATTGCCTTGGACTATACTAAATAGTATGCATGCTTGATTTGAATGATGTGCCATGCTGTGAATTGCCTACTTAAATAAATTAGGTCTTCGATGCACATTTTTTTAGGAAATGCTATACTTTCAAACGGCATGCTACCGAAATTTCATTAAATTCTTCCTAAAGTTATGTGTTTAAAAGGCCCTTTTGCTGAGGGAGTCTTTTTAGACCTGCCCATTTTTGCTTATTGTAGTTGTCATCATCAAAAAGGGGGAGAATGTTGACTCTATGAGTCCGATCCCATTTTGATAATGACAAATCATGTTGTTTCTTACCTGTGCACTGAGCTTATGAATATGGTTAATTCTTAGCACGCATGGATGGTAAGGATGCAAGATAGCCATAAGGACCACAAAGATCATATCACATGATTGACACTTGAAGAGCAAAAGGGAATGAAGACCAATTTTATTTATTGTAATTGCAATTCAATTTTTGATTTGTAATATTTATGGTCTATTATAATGTACTGCATGAATGATAGGTTCTTTTGCTCAAAAGACAATAGAATGACCATAGGGACTAAAACCCTTTAAGTTAAAATGTCATAGCTTATTCACACATGGTTGAATGAGTTCAAAGACAAAAACAGGGCAAAATATGCATCATCAACGAGCCCCGATCGACCAAACTTTTAATGTTCAAATCACCTCGGTCGACCGACGTTATTTATTAAATATTCTTTTAAGGGGCTCGAGCGACCATCCTATTTTTCATACATTTTCCTTGGCCACCTGAACGAAGATCCTAGTCTAACTCGTCTGCCTTGGCAGATTGGCCATTAAGGTCTAAAATTGACCGGCTGACTGAGCTTGATCATTCAAGTAACCGAAGCTTAAGCCAGGCGACCGAACCTATGAAGGTTTGAAAAATCGCCTTGGCTCAGCCAACAGACACAGTGATCGGTCAACAGAGCCCTCAAGATCTTTCAAATTTAATGAGTCTGTTCGAGCGACCAGCCCATAGCTCCGGTTGACTGAACCTCTCGGGTTCGCGTATTTTTACCACATTAAACAAGGGTTAATTTTAATTAATGTAGAGACCGAGAAAATTTAATTTATGAAAATAATAAGGAAAAAAGGGAAAAAGAGAAAGAAAAGAAAGAAGGGAGGAAGAAGAAAGAGTTTGAAGGGGGGGGGGGAGTGAAATTAGGATAGCTTCCCAAGAGGGGGGTGAATTGGGAATTTAAAAACTTTCTTTTTAATTCCTTTTAAGAATACTTAACTTCTTTTATTGTTTAACCAATTCTTTTACTTGTTTGTTTAATTTGTCAAACACACAATAACTTGGTTTCTTTTATACAATCAACAACACAAGCACTTAAACAACTAAATCACCAAACAACCTTTCAATTAACCACACTATCCAAACTAATCAAACATAATTTAAAAGCAAACAACCAAACCAAAATTAAGATATACAGTAGTAAGAAATTAGGACGGTTGTTTGTTTATATATGCCTTATAAATATGAATCAAGCCCTGTAGTTGAATGATATACTTGTTAACATAAATTTGCTTCTTTTATATGATTTACAACCACACATCCACACTCTTCCCAAAATTCAGAATTCAAGTAAACTACTAGTTAATTTTCTTTGGGTGTTTTAACCAAGTAACGTACTCCCGTATGGTTTCCGTAAAGTATGGTTTAACCAACTACCCTTTCGGTTTCCGCAACTCAAATCAAAATTAAACTTTAAATTTGTTTGATTTCCAAATACACGTAGTGTATATGATTTCAAATTTAAACCATCCACGCAATATAAATATGCTGAAAATAAAGAGTAAGGGAAAGAGAGAGTGAGACATAGGATTTTACGAGGTTTGACTTCAACACAGCCTACGTCCTCGCCTTTGGAAAAACCACCAAAGGATTCACTAAACCTGTTCCTTTACTGGGCAGAACAATACCTTTACACACTCTTTCAGAAGGCTAAAGCAGCACCTCTCTAAGCGATAATCCCTCGCCTAGCCAATGATCCAGAAGACCTTGAACGTCACAATCTACAAGAATATAATATAAATTCAATGGTTCATTTAAAAGAGAAAATGAATTGCAACCCGGAACCGAGCTTTGATATTTTCAATCTACCAAAATTGTAGAATTCCTCTCGAGCAAAAGATGTGAGCAAAGAAGAACTTTAGGAGAATTTCAGCACAAGATAAATTTCAAATTTCATCTGATCTCTCTCTTTTCTTGTGTTTTCTCTTTTTTTTTTTCATTACCCAAAGAGGTATTTATAGGCTTTTTCAAAGAATAATGTCCTCATTAAATTCGGCAGCATTAAATTATTGAAATAATTTTGAAATTCAAAAATTTTCAAAAAACAATTTTCTCATTTAATTAGGTAGCAATAAATTATTGAATTAATTTTGAAATTTAAAATTTTTCCAAAGAACAATTTCCACATTTAATTAAATTATTGAATTAATTTTGAAATTCAAAATTTTTCCAAGGAACAATTTCCTCATTTAATTAGGTAGCATTAAATTATTGAATTAACTTTTAAATTGAAAATTTTTCCAAAGAACAATTTCCTCATTTAATTAAATTATTGAACTAATTTTGAAATTCAAAATTTTTCCAAAGAACAATTTCCTCATTTAATTAAATTGTTGAATTAAACTCTTCTTTGCTTAATTAATCTTGGAATATTAACTCGTTTAACCTTGAAAAATGTGTTCCAAGACTTACACTAAAGTCTCTAAGTCTTTTTGCCTAATAAGCTTCAAAATGAAAAAACAAAAATATTTAAAACTCTTTTAACAAGGTGTTTCTTAGCTTCTTTTGACTTATGAGAGCTTCACATATCTAACTAGCATTTGGCTTTGAAGTACTTACAAAAGTTCTTCTAATTGTGGTCTTATTAAATTCTTTAGCCTCCTTCAGCCTTTTGAGGTTCACTTTTGACTCTGGGTTTGCTTGCCCTTAAACTTTTTTCATTTGTCATTCATTGCCTTCAACATTTTGAGGAGCTTTCACTAGATTAACATTGTGTTTCAACCTATCAACCTTGAGAGTTCTTTTACCTAAAACACATCACTTAATATAATATGTTAAAGCATCCTTCATTTTGTTATCATCAAAATAGGATTAAAAAGCCTAGTTAGGTCAACAATCTCCCCCTTTTTGATAATGACAAATGAGGAGCAAAAAAATATGAATAAGCATAAAAAATCTCCCCCTTACAACTAGCATTATTCTACTCCCCCTTACAATAAGCATTATTTTAACAATTTGTAGATTCAAGATCAAACATGCTCATTGCCCAATATTTCATTCTTATCGTGGTCAACATGCTCAAATATGATTTTTCACTATCATGCTATCATGCTCAAATACTATCATGTTCAACATGCTCAACACTCAATATCATGCTTTCAATCATGTCAAAATTTTTGCTCCAAATACTACTCCCCCTTTTGACATCAATCAAAAAGGCTAGACATTTAAAAGAACATATGATCACACACTTCTCAATCATGCCAAAATTCAATATCATATTTCATATTAGACATTCTTATTTCATATGTGTTGTGACATCTTGGAATTCTCAATCATGCATATGGTGCTCAACATTCATATTTGTGAAAAAAAAACTTAAAAAAAATTTGTTATGCATAATGCATCATTCAAATACCAAGATCATGACAATATTACCAATGCTCATAATCATGTTGTATTGCTTAAAGATCAAGTGATATATTCATGGATACCAATATACATCTTAGTTATTCATATTGAAATTTTATCATGCACTTCTCATAGATTCTAATTTTTCATTCTTTCATGTGATCATAAGCATACATGGTCAAGATATTTAAAAAATAACTTTATGCTTAGATTTTCAAAATACCAATTTCAAGATGCCAATTTTTCAAACATCCACATGTAGCATGTTGCATATCACATATCATGAGTCTATTTTACAAGCAACAAGGAAAGCAATTCAAACTCAGTGTTGAATTATATAACACATCAAAGTACATGCCAAAACAAATTTTGATCACTTAAAAGAGACAAATCCTAGGTGATCCTAGAGATTGTAGATATTTCTTTAAGTCTGGTTCCTTTTAGTTTACTTCTCTACTATGTTGTAGACCAAGTTCTCTTCTTGTGGTTATAAATCTATCTTCTGAATGTGGTTTAGTAAAAATATCAGCCCACTGGTAATTTGTATTGATGAAATCCAGATTTATGTCTTCTTTTTTAGCATGATCTCTTAGGAAGTGGTGTCTTATGTCAATGTGCTTTGTTCTTGAGTGTGAAATAGGATTTTTAGATATGTTAATCACACTCGTGTTATCACACTTAATTGTTACAATTGTGTAGTTTAAATTGAAATTTCTTAATTGTTGTTTCATGTAAAGAGTTTGTGCACAACAACTACCAGCTACTACATATTTGGCCTCAGCAGTTAGAAAGTCACGAAATTTTATTTCTTAGAAAACCAAGAAACTAAAGATCTTCTTAAGAAGTGGCATGTACCACTTGTACTTTTTCTATCTATCTTACAATTGGCATAGTCCGCATCTGAATAACTGATCATTTCAAAACTAGTGTCTTTAGGATACCATAGTCCTAAGTCCATTGTGCCTATTAAGTATCTTAGGATTCTTTTAACGGCAATTTGGTGTGATTCCTTAGGTGCTGATTGAAAACGTGCACACATACACACACTAAAGATTATATCGGGTCTACTGGCTGTTAGATATAATAGACTTCCAATCATGCCTCTATAGTGCTTTTTGTCTATGGATTTTCCCTTTTCATCTTTGTCTAGGCTGATGGAGGTACTCATAGGTGTGCCTATGGGTTTACTATTTTCCATACCAAATTTTTGTATCATATCCTTTATATATTTTGTTTGACTTATAAAAGTCCCATTTTTTGCTTGTTTAATTTGCAGTCCAAGAAAATAGTTTAATTCCCCCATCAAGTTCATTTCAAATTCTTCTTGCATACATTTTGCAAATTCTTTACATAGATGTTCATTTGTAGCACCAAATATTATATCATCTACGTAGATTTGAACTAAAAGTATATTATTTTCCTTATTTTTAATGAACAAGATGCTATCAATTTTTCCTCTTAAAAATCCCTTCTCAATTAGAAATCCACTAAATCTTTCATACCAAGCCCCAGAAGCCTGTTTAAGTCCATACAAAGCCTTAGTTAGTCTAAATACATGGTTAGGATTTTCAATATTCTCAAAACCAGGGGGTTGTTCAACATATACCTCTTCATTGATATATCCATTCAAGAATACACTTTTGACATCCATTTGGTATAACTTAAACTCTTTGTAGGAAACATAGGCTAACAACATTCTAATAGTTTCCATTCTAGCTACAGGAGCAAAGGTTTCCTCATAGTCTATTCCTTCTTCTTGATTGTACCCCTTTGCTACAAGTCTAGCTTTGTTTCTAGTGATTATACAATTTTCATCCTTTTTATTTCTAAATACCCATTTAGTTCCTATGATCGAATGATTTTCCGGTTTGGGTACTAATTTCCATACTTGACTTCTTTCAAATTGGTTTAATTCTTTTTGCATTGCAACTATCCAGGATTCATCCTTAAGGGCTTCTTCAATATTTTTAGGTTCATTTTGGGATAGGAATGCATAATGATTGCAAAGGTTCTTAAGTGAAGATCTAGTAGTCACACCTCTAGATGGTTCACTTATAATTTGTTCTTGAGGGTGATTTTTTTATATTTCCATTATTTTGGAAATTCCATATTTTCTATGAGTTCATCTTTTGACTTTTCTTTGATTATTTCATTTTCCTCCTTGATTTCTATCTCATCCTCCTTTTTGAATACATCATCTTTTTCTTCATTTTTAACCTCTCTTGAAAGAGGGCTAGATTCATCAAAGTCTACGTGAATTGATTCAACTATGGTTAGAGTTCTTTTGTTGTAGACTCTATAGGCTTTACTATTTGTGGAGTATCCTAGGAAAATGCCTTCATCCGATTTAGCATCAAATTTTCCTAAGTTGTCTTTGTTATTTAGGACGAAACACTTACATCCAAAAGCATGAAAGTACTTTTTGTTAGGTCTTCTTCCTTTCCACAATTCATAGGGTGTTTTGTTTAGGTTTGTTCTAATGGAGACCCTATTAATTATATAGCTAGCTATATTTATAGCTTTGGCCCAAAAATATTTGGGTAGGTCATTTTCATTAAGCATGGTCCTTGCCATTTCTTGGATGGTTCTATTTTTCCTTTCCACAACTCCATTTTGTTGTGGGTTTCTAGGTGCCAAAAAGTTGTGATTTATGCCATATTTATTACAAAAATTTTCAACATTTTAATTCTGAAATTCTCTTCCTTGGTCACTTCTAATATTTGAGACATAATACCCTTTCTCATTTTAAAGCTTCTTACATAAAGTGATTAATGAGTTGCAAGCTTCTTCTTTGTTAGCTAGGAACAACACCCATGTGTATCTTGAGTAATCATCAACAATTACAAAGGCGTATTGTTTTCCTCCTAAACTTTGGGTTCTAGGAGGACCAAATAAGTCTAAGTGTATGAGTTCTAGGGGTCTACTAGTTGATATATGTTTATTCTTTTTGAAACTTTTCTTGGTTTGTTTTCCTAATTGACAAGCATCACACACTTTATCTTTGACAAATTTTGTTTTAGGCAAGCCTTTAACTAAATTATTTTTGGAGAGTTTGGATATAAGATCCATGCTAGCATGTCCTAACCTCCTATGCCAAAGCCAACTATTTTCCCTCATGGCTGCTAGGCAAGTTATGTCTTGAGAGATTAAACTATCAAAATTTATGCAATAAACATTGTTCATTCTAAGTGCAGTGAATAATGTTTTTTGATTCTTAGAATCTCGTATTATGCATTTCTCTTAAACATTATTTCACATCCTTTGTCGCTAAGTTAACTAATACTTAGTAAATTATGCTTTAGACCATCTACTAACAAGACATCATCTATAGAAAATGAAGAGTCTTTACCTATTTTACCTATTCCGATAATCTTGCCTTTTGCATTGTCACCGAAGGTTACAAATCCTCCATCCTTTGGAGTGAGAGAGGTAAACTTAGATTTAACTCCCGTCATATGCCTTGAACATCCACTGTCCAAGTACCATTTATCCTTAGACGGAGCGGTCCTAAAGTAAACCTACAAGAAATGATTCAAGTTGTTACTTTTGGAACCCAAACCTTCTTAATTTTCTTTAAATTTTGTCTATTTTTAGTATTTATCTTCCACTCGTCTTTTACTTTAGTATACTTTTTCTTAAGTGGACAATTAAACATTATGTGTCCTTTCTTTTTGCACATGTGGTAAGTGGTGTGCTCATGAATATTTGTTGATGAAGTACTTGCATAATATTTAGATTGATTTACAAAATATCCCATATACAAGTTTTTCTTTCTTTTGTTTGAGGCTCCATTATATCCAATTCCTTCTTTGTTGTTTGCCATCCTTTGTTGTCCTACCATCTTTTCAAAATTATCCTTTCCTCTTGTAAAGTTGTAGATGACCTTTTCTTTCTCTAGAATTTGGTTTTTGAGATCATTCATTTCTTGCATTTTCTTGCTATCTTCATTCTCTTGAGACTTAGCTAGTTTTTGAGATAAATTATCTATTTTCTTCTCAAGTTCTTCCATTTTTAAGTCTTTTTCTTTTTCAACATGTTTTGCAGATTCAAGTTGATTTTTAAGTGCCTCGTTTTTTTGTTTCAAGCTAATGTTCTTTTTTGAGACTTTAATAAACTTGTTATGTAGAAAGAGTAATTCATTTTGAAGTTCTTTGTAAGAGGACATATGTTCACACGAATTACTACAAGATTCATTACACGAATCTTCAGAGAGGGAATAATAAGAGTTTACCTCTTCGTTATGCGCCATGAAGCACATGTTTGCTATTTCTCGATCACTTGGTTCACTTTCCAATTCACTCAAACTAGTGTCATCCCAAGTTGCCTTCATTGCAGGCTTCTTCTTCTTCTTGTCCTTCTTGAGTTGTGGGCATTTCGGTTTGATGTGCCCGACCTTTTTACAATGATAGCAAGTGGGAGGATCATTTTTATTTTTGTATTCCTTTTTATTGCTTTCTCCTTTTTTAGCTTTTGATCCATTAAATTTTCTAGTGAATTTTTTGTTTCTTCTTAAGAATTTTCCAAGCCTTTTAGTTATTAGAGCTAAGTCGTCGTTTTCTAATTCACCAGATTCATTATCTTCCTCACTTGAATATTCTTTCAAAGCTTTTAGAGCAATAGACTTCTTATTTTTGTTTTCAGTGCTTCTTTCTTTCAACATCTTTTCATAGGTTAGAAGAGATCCTATGAGTTCATCTAAGGAAGTTGTTTTAAGATTTCTTCCTTTCGTAATGACTGTGGCTTTTGGTTCCCAAATAGGTGGAAGTGTTCTTAGAATTTTACGGATCATCTCATGGGTGGAATAAGTTTTTCCTAAGGCACTTAATAAGTTTATGATATGGGTGAACCTAGTGTACATGCTTGTTATACTTTCATCGGAGTTCATCCTAAAAGCTTCATATTCACTGGTTAACATATCGATTCTACTTTCCCTAACATCTACCGCACCTTGATAAGTTACTTCCAATTTTTCCCAAATCTCGTTGGCTGTTTTACATGCCATTACTCTGTTGAATTCATTTGCATCAAGTGCACAATATAATGCGTTTATTGCACTTGAGTTAATTTGCAACATTTTATAATCTGAATCCTTTAGTTCTTTATCTTCTTTGGATACCTCTTTTCCATCACCTAGTTTAGTGGGGATTAGATTTCCATTTTGTACAACATTCGATGCCTTCTAGTCCATTGTTTGAAGATAGATTCTCATTCGTTGCTTCCAAAAGGTGTAATTTATTCTATAAAAAATAGGTGGCCTAGTTGAGGATTGACCCTCACCAAAGGGAGCTACTCCTATTTGTGCCATTTAGATCTTTATATAGCTACTTATTAGGTTTTTCTATAACCGGGCTTTGATACCAATTGAAATTAGGATAGCTTCCTAAGAGGGGGGTGAATTGGGAATTTAAAAACTTTCTTTTTAATTCCTTTTAAGAATACTTAACTTCTTTTATTGTTTAACCAATTCTTTTACTTGTTTATTTAATTTGTCAAACACACAATAACTTGGTTTCTTTAATACCCTCAACAACACAAGCACTTAGACAACTAAATCACCAAACAACCTTTCAATCAACCACACTATCCAAACTAATCAAACACAATTTGAAAGCAAACAACCAAACCAAAATTAAGATATACAGTAGTAAGAAATTAGGACGGTTGTTTGTTTATGTATGCCTTATAAATATGAATCAAGCCCTGTAGTTGAATGATATGCTTGTTAACATAAATTTGCTTCTTTTATATGATTTACAACCACACATCCACACTCTTCCCAAAATTCAAAATTCAAGTAAACTATTAGTTACTTTTTTTTGAGTGTTTTAACCAAGTAACGTACTCCCGTATGGTTTCCGCAAGGTATGGTTTAACCAACGTACTCCCTTTTGGTTTCTGCAACCCAAATCAAAATTAAACTTTAAGTTTGTTTGATTTCCAAATACACATAGTGTATATGATTTCAAATTTAAACCATCCATGCAATATAAATATGCTGAAAATAAAGAGTAAGGGAAAGAGAGAGCGGGACACAGGATTTTACGAGGTTCAACTTCAACACAGCCTACATTCTCACCTTTGGAAAAAGCACCAAAGGATTCACTAAACCTGTTCTTTTACTGGGTGGAACAATACCTTTACGCTCTCTTTCAGAAGGCTAGAGCATCTCTAAGCGATAATCCCTCGCCTAGCCAACGATCCAGAAGACCTGGAATCGTCACAATCTATAAGAATATAATATAAATTCAATGGTTCGTTTAAAAGAGAAATGAAATTGCAACCTGGAACCGAGTTTTGATATTTTCAATCTACCAAAATTGTAGAATTCTTCTCGAGTAAAAGATGTGAGCAAAGAAGAACTTTAGGAGAATTTCAGCACAAGATGAATTTCAAATTTTATCTGATTTCTCTCTTTTCTTGTGTTTTTTTTTTTTCATTACCCAAAGAGGTATTTATAGGCTTTTTCAAAGAATAATGTCCTCATTAAATTAGGTAGCATTAAATTATTGAAATAATTTTGAAATTCAAAATTTTTCAAAAAACAATTCTCATTTAATTAGGTAGCAATAAATTATTGAATTAATTTGGAATTCAAAATTTTTTCAAAGAACAATTTCCTCATTTAATTAAATTATTGAATTAGTTTTGAAATTCAAAATTTTTCCAAGGAACAATTTCCTCATTTAATTAGGTAGCATTAAATTATTGAATTAACTTTGAAATTCAAAATTTTTCCAAAGAACAATTTCCTCATTTAATTAAATTGTTGAATTAAACTCTTCTTTGCTTAATTAACCTTGGAATATTAACTTGTTTAACCTTGAAAAATGTGTTCCAAGACTTAAACTAAAGTCTTTAAGTCTCTTTGCCTAATGAGTTTCAAAATGAAAAAAAAATATATATATTTAAAATTCTTTTAACAAGGTGTTTCTTAGTTTCTTTTGACTTATGAGAGCTTCACATATCTAACTAGCATTTGCCCTTGAAGTACTTACAACATTTCTTCTAATTGTGGTCTTATTAAATTCTTTAGCCTCCTTCAACCTTTTGAGGTTCACTTTTGACTCTGGGTTTGCTTGCCCTTAAACTTCTTCATTTGTCATTCATTGCCTTCAACATTCTGAGGAGCTTTCACTAGATTAACATTAAGCTTCAACCTATCAACCTTGAGAGTTCTTTTACCTAAAACACCTCGCTTAATATCATATGTTAAAGCATCCTTCATTTTGTTATCATCAAAACAGGATTGAAAAGCCTAGTTAGGTCAACAGGGGGCATTAGCAGGGCACTCATCGACGAGGAAATCTCGAGAGCCAGGGAATCTCAGGTTTTAAATGATTTGTCAACAAACCCGTTGTTCTCGTCAACAAGTGTCCTTATTTTACTCATCGACAAACCTTTTTAAACTCGTTGATGAATAATAGCGTATAAATATGCTGAAGATTATTTTTCCAGCGAAATTTCTCTCCCATCACCTCTCTCTCTCTCGGGCTTCGACCTTCCTTCTCTCTCTCTCTCTCTCTCTCTCTCTCTCTCTCTCTCTCTCTCTCTCTCTCTCTCTCTCTCTTCGATTTTTGCTCTGATTTCAGCCGAATCAACAATCAAAAGCTGCCACAAGGTTCTAGGGCCAATTCTCTGCAAGTTTAATTGGAGCAGATTCTTAGTTTGGAGTTTTGGGGCACCACTCCAAAGTCAGGGTGAGGAGTTTGTTTTTTCAAATTTTGTTAATTATATAAGGAATATGGGTTAAGGAGTATTAATAGAGATTGTTCTGGGGTTGAGTTGTCTGGATTGGGATTTATGAATATAGGGGTTTTGCGTGAATGCTGCAAGCGCAAACTAGGGTCCCCGTGGGCTTATTCTTAGGAAATCAGGTTAGGGGATATATTAAGTCAGGTATTTTTAGAAAATTAATCGTTTAATATACAGTATTTGATTCAGATATATATATATATATATATATATATATTAATTAAAGTAGTTTTTTTGGGAATACTAATGTTTGAACTGAGAAAACCCTAGAAATAGATTTAATATTAGTTTCAGCAGAAATATGCTTTTCTTGACAGATAGTATATATTATAGTGTAGTACTCAAATGTGTGGCATGAGTATAATTATTTTACTGCAGATATTAGTATGTCAGTAGTTTTATGATTTCCAGAACAAGCATGATTTGACAACAGTTTTTAGAAAGATTATAAACAGTGTAAAAATTATGATATTTTCAGTATATAGTGTTTATTCAGCCGGCCCAGGTGTCGTGATTATTCTATTTGCCCAGATGCTGTGTTTATTTAGTTGGCCGAGACGCTGTGATTTTTCAGCCGACCCAAATGTCGTGAACAAATTTATATATATAACAGATTATTCAGAAATATTATTATTATTATTATTATGACAGAATTGACATAGAATCATGAGACAGGTAATTACATCTATTTATGAAATATACTATATGATAGCATAACCCAAATGGCTTAGTATAGTTTCAGAGCACAGTACCGTAGCTATCAGTTCAGATAGTGCTACCACATGTCTCAGATAGAGTGTGGGAGTTGGATAGTCGATTGAGCCCAGTGTAGTGTGCCCCTCTGGCAGTTCGGACCAGGCTGGGCAGGCCAATCGTACTAACAGACAAATCAATTTTGGGTTAGCATGGTAGGCCAACCATAGGTAGGTCCTGCCTACTGGTCACACAACCTAGTCATGTAGGGGTAATACATGATGTTAGAATTTGTGTATTCCCAAGAGGGGGGGTGAATTGGAATTTTAAACTTTTTCTCCTAGGTTAATGTATTTAACAACAGTATATGCACAACCTAGGGCCTGTCTATGCAATTTCCAAATGCGTAGATAAATATAATATGAAAATTAAGTCATACGCATCATTCACCCATAACATACATGTGCGGTAAATGTAAAGTGCGAAAATGTAAGCAAACAGACGATATGTTATCGGGGTTCGGCCAACTGTGCCTACGTCCCCGGCTCAAGCTCGCAAGCAGGAGGATTCCACTAATAGCTCACTTAAGGGTGGAGCGACACCGTATACAACTGGGTCAAATTAATATAGGGCTGACCTCAACCTTAACCAGGTCAATTAGCGGGGCTGACCTCAACCTACACGCCTTAACGGGACGACGTACCTAGCTTTCCTAACCGGGTCTAAGCCAATCCGGGACTATTCCAGGGCTAGTCTCTCTCTTCAGGCCCGTGCCTGGAAATACAACCAAAGTGTATTACAATGAAATAGTACAGTGATTGTGCTTTCAAGTAAAGCAGATATGTACCCAAATTCGCACAATAACATACACCACTATATGATTCAGTATGTAAGCTCAATGTGGTCTAAGATGTCAACTCTCAAATAGATTTATTATCGTTGTAATGAGTGCGTGAGAGTGCAAACCTAAATTATCTTTGTATCACAGGATATTCAATCTAAGTGCTCAAAGAAAGATATTATCCAAACTTCATATATTTCAATCGACAAGTTTTCTCAATACATATATGTATATGAAGCTCTAGCAACGTATAAATTTGGTTTGCAAAAAGGATACTCAATCTTTGTATTCAGCAAGGGATATATGTGTTAACGAATATTGCAACAAAGGTTTTATCACACTAGCAAATATCTCATCAAATATTTTCAAGATAAAAACACAGTAGATATTTGAAAATGTTTTTGCAACCAAAATGCAAATACCAACTTCTTAAGATGTTGCAACGAAGGTGCAAATCTTAGAAGATCTATCTAAGTCTTCTTAGGATAGACTTATTAACAAAGTCTCCTAAGAATACTTAGGTTTAGCTCTCAATCAAAATAAATCAATCAAATATGAATGGGAGAGCAAACCTATTAAATATAAAACACTCAAAACCAACTTACAAATAATGTAGGCAATATGAGAACGTAGGATTGAGTGCGTGGAGCTTGGAAATGAGTGTTATAGGGTTTTGGTTTTTCAAAGAATTTTCCCTAATCAAAGTGACTAAAATCACACTAATTTTCTCAAATGAACTTGTATATATAGGCAAGGGAGAAAATATGACCATTGGGGACCTATTGGGTATTATTATAAAAGTTTAATGACGTTTAAGGCATTTTAACCCTGTTTAGAAAAATATTAACCACAGTAAAAATTGGACCAACCCGAGAGGTCCGGTTGACCAGAAATGGTTCGGTCGACCAGGACTCAAGTGGCTCGGTCGACCAGGGGCATTTTGAACTGAGTGGTCGGTCGACCGGGCAAGGGCGATTTTCCAAAACTTTGAGGTTCGGTCGACCGGCCCCTTTTTGAACTACATGGCTCGGTCAACCAGATCGTTGGGAATCCTCCCAAGACCCCTCGGTCGACTAGGTAGTTGGAGTACAAATCTGGTCGATCGACCGGGAGGTCAAAAAGTTGACTCCCAGGAGGTTCGGTCGACAGAGGTCAAATGACCTATAAGGGCTCGGTCGATCGGGCCTGGGTCAAATAGTTGACCCGGACCGGTTTCGGTCGACCGGGCCAATTTGAACTGAGTTGGCCGGTCGACCGAAAGTGCACCAAGTGTGCATTTCGGTCCCGAATTGACCCAAATAAGTCTATTTCAAGTGCCTAATAAACATATGTGCATATGTGCGTGTCCTAAGGTCACTTGGGGTCCAATTTTGAAAACACCGAAAAAGTCTGGTGTCGATCGACCGAAGGTTCACCCTAAGGTCTTTCTATGGTTCAGTTTGAGCTTACGTAGTAAATCATACATGTGATGTGCGTGAGCTTATTACAAACCGAATGCCCTAATTACTATTACAGACCAATATAAATATATTACAAAGAATATGATTTGGTCTTCAAGCTTTTCTTGCTTTGTGCACATCTTGATCTTATCATTCTTGATTCCTGCACAAAACCTCAAAACGTTCATTAGATACAATGAGTATTTGTCATAATCAAAACCGGGCGTGACCAATAAGGTCAACACATGACATCAGCTAACTATCCATCCAGGGTATAATTTCAGTATTATACAGAAATAGCAGACGATTTACATGTATTACAAAAATTTAGTATGACACACTATGTTATGTTGAACTATGATTTCTTCAAATTTAACTGATTTATCAGGCCCACTAAATTATGTACAAATTTTCCTTATTTATCAGATACAGTTAAATATGTTAGAGAGAACTATGTACAAAATATGATTATAACACAATAGAACTCATGTGCCACACATTGATGTTAGTCTATCCCACTTACTGAGAAGTGTCTCACCCTAGAAATTCAAACATTTCAATAAGCTCAGACGGACGAGTGGAGCGAGCTCCGAGATAGAGGAGATTGCTAGTACTACTCCAGTTGTAGGGTAAGTAGTTGAATTGAGATCATGATGGTTTTTGGGTATGACCTTAGAATATTTGTGGTTTTCTTTGGGGTTGTATAAGTATATTTATGGATATAGTAGAACTTTGGTATTGTATTTAAGGTTGGGTAAATCATGGTTTCCACTGCATAGTTGACATGTATGTATGGATAAGTTTATCCCGGTATCCCTTGGGGTCCAGGTTGACTTTGTTTATGTTTTATGGTATCAAAGATATTATTTTTATTATTATTATTATTATTATTATTATTATTATTATTATTATTATTATGTGGAACAAAAAATAGTAGGATTTTGGGGTCATGAGAATTAATCTTTTTCCAAAAATTCCCTCAATGTCCCTAACGGTCTAAAATTAAGGGAATTCTATATATACCCCTCATTTGTTAAGATTAGCATACAATTAGCATTACAATCAGCAAAAATTTGTCTCTGAATTTTCTTGAACTCCCATTGCTTATACTTCACATTTTCAAGCCTATATTTGATACTCTCTCATATTCCTGCTTGACAAAATCTTTTTAAAACAGAGAGTATAATTTTATTATACTCCTCATTTGCAAATTAATTGCAAGTTGAAGGGAGTGTGATTCTCATTGTTATGTGCATACATATATTATTTTAAAAGCTTATTACTCTCACATTCTTATATTGTCTGATATTTTTGCGAGTAAGCTAAAGTTTTTCTCACTATATTTGATTGATAAATATCATTTGGGAAGAACTCATTTTCGCTTCTAAGTCTTGGCATCCTTATTGTCAGATTTGAAAGCTTGCTTGTGCTATTTGATAAAATACGTTTTTGCAAGCTTGAACTCTAATCTCAGTTGTGCGTAATACTTGAAAAATATGTTGTTGAGATATTCACTTAGAGTTTCAAAGTTCCTTTGATCATATACTGATTACATTATCTTGAATCAAAAGTAATCACTCTCACGTATATATAAATATATACACATTTATTGAGCGTTGAAATATTGCTTAACCAAATCTCACTTAAGCATAAATTCTTATCATCTGTGAGTGAATTGGTTGCATTGTGCTTACTGGTGTATGGATCTGCTTAACTTAGAAGCATATATGTTGTACACAAAATTCATATTGATTGATTGTATTCCAGGTGTGGCCTGAGGTGGGTCTTCTCCGCCCCTTTAAGGAGAGGTTGTAAATGTTAGGGTCAACCCTATTAATTTGACCTGGGGTTTCCCTTGTGCAGTAAGGAAAGGGTGTTGTAATCGGTGCCCTCCATCCTCAAGTGAGCTTTAGTAGAATCCTTGTGTTTGCGAGCAAAAGGCGGGGACGTAGGCACAGTTGCTGAACCTCGATAACATATTTAGTGTCATTTATACTTTATCTACTTTACATTCTTGTGCTTGCTTGATTTAATTTATCTGGAGCAAATTATTTGTGGATTCATTTATCTATTTATTTCATACATGCTTTAGATTGACTCTAGGATTGTGAAATATTGCTTGCTCAAATTTTGACCTAGAAATTTTAAAATCTCCAATTCACCCCTCCTCTTGGGATTACACTAAAAACAACAGTATGCTGCAATATTATTCATAAAGGCATATAAATATAGAGTATGATTGTGAGAGAATTTTAATATATATGCTCAGGAAAGAGAAATTCTCACCCTGAATTATGCATTAAACTTATTTTCATATTATGCCTTTTTCTTCTTTTCATTTCTTTAGGCTTAGAGGACCAAATAGTCATAAATGATATTTTTCAAAGTCTTAGGCCTACTACTTTGTTCACTATTATCCAACCTCTTCAGTGTGAATGATGTGCATGATACAAATCCCGGAAGAACTGAAGAGTTGTTCATTTGTTTACAACTGAGTTAAAACGTTTTATTTCCAACCCCATGTGCTTGACTGGTAGGCTTTTATGTTCGGGTTAGAACAACTGAATTGCTATACACTCAACCATGGCGAACCATGAATGTTCAATGAACAAAATGGATTATGAGTGGACAATATATAAAATATTTTCGTGCTAGCAGAAATGTCCACAATCCTAGGAACATGAAGCATTAATTGATTAGATTTTAATTCGAGAGCTTATGAAACAAGATGTGTTAAATACTCTTAAAGATTAAATTTCTATAAAGTTCGTAAGAGTATTTAGAGAAAGCAGGACATTTTTCAGAGTATTTTTGTGACGGTAACCATGTCCAGGCTTAGACAAAGAGCAATATGGAGTATACGAATTTCTTGAACATAGCTCTTTGGAGATTGCAAAGTATCCTTTAAATATGATCACTATTATGAGCAAGGATACAACCTAAGGAATAGGAAAAATCTTTACCTATTGTTATTGTGGTATGGAAAATATTTCCTATGAAAGAAAAGAATCAAAATTAGAGAATTTTACAATTTAAGCACAAAGGGAATTATTTAATATGACAACAACATTTGAATCCCTTAAAGGATGCCCCTAATTTGATTCAGGAAGGATGTCTTTCGATAAGCACCTATAGGATAGGATTTAATGATCATTAGTGCTTGTGGCTAGAGCGATGAATAAATTTGATTTAGTATTCAGGGCTCCAAGATGAGCTTAGGATGAGATGATACTTAATATATGATACATTTCCTAAAGCTCAGTCTTATGCAATGGACAACATATGTTTAATTTAATATTTGTATAATCAAGCATGGATTAAGCATTAAGAATTATATACCAGGCACAGTTGCCTTGTCCATTAGGAAGTGGACTTCATTCTAGTATGCTATAGCCAATGTTTTCATATTTTACCCAATCATTGTAATATAAATGCACAAAGTTCAGATTGGATATATATAACTGAATCTTCATATTTGCTTAATTTTCTTCTAAGGATCTTAGTATGATAATAATAGTGTATGATGAATTCATATACTAAGATTTGACATTTTAAGCACAAACCACTTCCCAAGCCATTTAATTATCACTACCCCTTATTCCCAATCCTAAGATCTAGGAAAGAATTTAAACATTTATGTAATTCCTATTGGAATTTGATCTTCCTTATGTCCTAAGGGGTTTGGTTTCGTGATTACCCACATCATTTCCTTATATATGCCTCTGGCTCCTTTAGATGGACAAGTAGACTGAATGTGCCACATCATTTTGCAAAATAAGTCCGTTTTGCATATATGTGAAGGATTATGCTTATTTATCCTATATTTACTAAATGAGGCAGACGAATGACTATGAGATTTATGTGATGACCTTGAATCCTTTTTGAAAAGATTTTTATTTTTAATCTCTAAGGATTTATCATCTCTCATTTCTTCTTCCTGGAAGATAATTTTCAATACCTTTTTAATCTTTTTCCTTTCTAGGGTGGCATGATATTCCTTTAGGTCTTTTATATGTTTTTCCAACCTCTTACTTTCATTTCTCAAAAATGTTTTCTCCTTAGACATCTTAATTAGAAACTTAGGTATTTTAAATGAAGTATTTTCTAGTTTTTTGTCAGAGCCCATGCTAAATACATTGCATGATTCATCACAAAATTTATCACAATAATAGTCATATGAATCGATGCTTGTAGTAATATCATTAGAAACAATAGATGATTCATCATATAAAATATCACAAGGTTTGGCACAAGAATCATCACAAAAAGCCTCACATGAATCATTTAATAAAGGAGATTGAGATATGTATACCTCCTCCTTGACTAAAGCATTTAGCCCATGATTTACCATTTATGGATCGTTTGAACTTAGAACCTCCTGAGTGGTGGATTTATCTTTCTTAGATCCTTCATACCTCTTGTCCAACTTTTCCCATATATTCTGTGCACCACAACAAGCCATGATCTCCTAAAAAATATTAGTCTCTAGGGCACAATATAATATGTCCATGGAACTTGAATTAATCAACCTAAAATCATTTTCATTTATCGGTGCACAACTTCCTTAAGCAATCACTTGCTTGCTAGGCCCTCCAATCCATAGATTTTATAAATACACTCATTTTGATTTTCCAGGTGATGTAATCATCATCACAAAACACTAGAGGCCTGAGCCATGATCGTCGCTCACTAGATGGGGATACACCAATACGAGTAATTTCGATCTTTAACACAAGCAATTAAGCTTTTTGCAACGAGACTCTGATACCAATTGATGGAATTGGTGTAATCCCAAGAGGGGGGTGAATTGGAGATTTTAAAATTTTATCCTAGGTTAAATCTAATAACAACAGTATTGTCGCGACATTCTCCTTGCACTGGGTAGGAACACAACCATATCGTGTGTTGCCCCAGGGGTACACAAACTGGAAAAGGTGTGATTTCAAAAATAATATTTTTTATGGAAAAAACAATGTGTGATGGAGTCACCACTAACATTTTGGAGTGTGGTTAGAACACTTGATTACTACCCCGTTAGGGATAAAATCGGTCTGCATTACCAAAGTTGGGATCGGCAGTACGGTTATGCGAGGGGAAGGTATTAGCACCCCTTAGACGCTTGTTCTTATGAACAGTACCAGATTATTTGAAGATTATCCCACAAATTAAATGTAATAAGCCTTTGAGATTACTCCTTTTCAAAAATTGAAAAGAATGAACGTATTATATAGGTATTCCCGTAGAACCAGGGCATATCGTACTTCGAAGAGTTCTTACCACCCCTTGAAATCATTGGGATGGAAAATCGAGAAAATAGTTTACCAAAATACACTCCCCGGATTTTGAAATTTTTATATGATTTCCTAAGTATAAAAAATAATATTTCAGGAGGTTTTTGAAATTTGTTCAGGATGAAAATAGTTTCCTGGGCCAAAAAACATTTTTGTGATTTTTCTAAGTGTGAAAACATTTTTGTGATTTTTTTCTTGAACTTCAAAATAGCACAAATAAAATTAAGATAAAAACCATGAAAATCAAAGCTTGAAAACATTTTTGTGACTTTTCTGACTTTTTTTTTTTTTTTGAGGATTTTGGTGCATTTTGGGATTTATTCAAATAGTAATGACGCAAACTGAACCAGCTCAGTTGCAGTTTAGAAGGCCCAACCGGTTCTGGGAGAAAACTGGAAGGGTCAACCTTTTTAGGGTCTGGTCAAGACCGAGGAGATTAGGGTGTGTGTGCGAATATGTGTGTAAAACAAGTGTGGAGATATGTGTGCATGAAAAGGGATGTGAATGCATGAAGGATGGCGTATGCATGCATGTGTATGTGTGTGTGTAAGTGTTAGAATGTGTAGATGTGGAGATGCATGAATGAAAGTGCATATGGGTGAGTGTGTTCATGCATGTGCATGCATGTATATGTGCAAGTGTTAGAATGCATGCATGAATGAAAGTGTACTTGTGTGAGTGTGTATATGCATGTGCGTGCATGTATGTGTACGTGTTAGAATGCGTGCATGAATGGAAGTGCATTTTTTGAGTGTGTACATGCATGCGTGTGTGTAGCTGTTAGAATGCATGCAAGAATGGAAGTTTTGACCTAACATGGCTTTTCAATCTTATTTTGATGATAACAAATGAAGGATATCTTAACATGTGTTGTTTAAAGTGACAATGTTTCAGGATCAAAATGCTTACATGTCATCAAGGGAGAAAGCTTACAATCAAAGCCAATCAAATGAAAGCTTACCAGAATGTAGAAGTATTGCGTTTAATGGAAGATGAAAAATGAAAGCTTAAAGCTTATTGGGATATGAAGTCAAGCTGGACCTGAAGAGATGGAAAAAGCTTGAAGACTTAGTGATTAATGTGTTCATAATTAGAAAGTCATATGTAAGTACTTCAATTCAATATTATATAGACATATGAAGCTCTTTAGGCTGCAATATTGACTTAGAGACCAATTTTTGAAAACCTTGGAAAATGATTTTAAAAGTGACATTTGAGTTTTTCAAACAACAAAAGTTCAAAGCCTTAAAAAATGAAAGTTTTTGAAAAATGGAACTGTGCAGCCGACTGACCTGAATGAATTGTGTTCACTCAGCCAACTGACAAATTGGATTGTCCAGCCGACTAACCAAAATGAACAGTGTTCACTTAGCCAACTGACAATTAAATATTTTAAGTTCTGGATAGACAGAATGGACTCAGTCGACTGGCCAGCTGGCTAACCCTATACAAAATAGGCCCAGTCGTGTGACCCAACCGACTGACGCTGCGGAGATTTTAAATTTTGAACTTTAATAGGAAAAATTCCAAAATTAGTTTTTCAAATATAAATGTTATAAAAACTTGGGGGACACTCCAAGCAACTAGGGCAACAAGGAAACTCACTCTAAAAGCTCTATAAATACTCCTTTAACCCAATGAATTTGATCACCAAGCAAAAAATCAACATTCAAGCACTCTACTTTCAAACTTCTAAAGCTCACTCTTGCTCAAATTCTTACTAGAAGAATACCACTGATTTCCTGCTGATCAAAAGGCTACAGTTCTAAGTTTGCTACTGAGATTTCTCAAATCCTAAGAAAGAACCTCCAGTGATATCTGATCTTGAGCTTCATATTGTCTATTTAGTATTTGATTTGAAGTATATTAGTGCTCTGATTTGTACTAATTTGCACTGTTGTGAGAATGTCTTTGTACACCCATTCTTGTTCCTATTTTGTAGTTCTTTGACGGTTCAAGGTTGATTTGGATCGTTGGATCAAGCATGGGGGATCGCTTGGAGAGGTATCTCTATTTGAAAAAGAGGGATTCGTAAAAGGTTTACTCCACCCGAGAAGGAGTGCAAATAGTGGAATCTTTTTGTGGTATTGGCCAAAGGTGAGGACGTAGGCTGGGGATAAGCCGAACTTTGTAAAAATCTTGGTGTTCTTCTTTCCCTACTCTTTTAAATTTCAGCACGTTATATATTATTGTGCGTATGCTAAGTGCAGGCTGCAGGGGTCAAAACTATATTAAAAATAAGACTCTTAGTAAAAAGAAAGTACATTTTAATTAACCTTTTGTGGAAACCCACAAGGGTGTACGTTGGTTAATTGTTTGTGGAAATCTTAATTAAGAGAAAGCAAATAATTTCATCCAAACACGGGGTTTGCAATTACTCACAGGGCTGTTATCAAAGAAAAACATATTCAAAAGCTAAAATTCCACAAAGTACTGTTCCTTGGATATTCTACAAATAGTAAGGCCTATAGGATCTATAACAAAAGAATACTAACCATCATTGAATCAATACATGTAGACTTTGATGAATCAAATCCTTTTACAAAAGAAATCAAGAATGAAGAAAAGGAGGATATTTTACAAAAAGAGGATGATCTAGAAATCAAGGAAGAAAAAGAAGAAAATAATGAGAAAACCTCAAAAGATAATCCTATAGAAAATCTTGAATTACTAAGAGAATGGAAATATGTAAGAAATCACCCTCAAGATCAAATTATAGGAGAACCATCTAGAGGTATAACCAATAGATCTTCATTAAAGAATCTATGTAATCACTATGCTTTCCTATCTCAAGATGATCCTAAAAATATTGAAGAAGCCCTTAAAGATGACTATTGAATAATTGCTATGCAAGGGGAGTTAAATCAATTTGAAAGAAG
The DNA here is from genome assembly GCF_029873635.1 of Malania oleifera. Lineage (NCBI taxonomy): Eukaryota > Viridiplantae > Streptophyta > Magnoliopsida > Santalales > Ximeniaceae > Malania > Malania oleifera. Next base: position 49,854,702 of record NC_080422.1, on the reverse strand, counting down.
TAAAGTATGACAATTAGTACTCAAACCTGAAAATCATTCAATTATTGGAACAAAATGGGTATTTAGAAACAAAAAGGATGAAAACAGCGTTGTGGTTAGAAACAAAACTAGACTTGTAGCTAAAGGGTATAACCAAGAAGAAGGGATAGATTATGATGAAGCTTTTGCCCCCCGTAGCTAAAATGGAAGCTATAAGAATGCTATTAGCTTATGCATCCCACAAAGAATTCAAATTATACCAAATGGATGTTAAAAGTGCTTTCTTAAATAGTTATATTAATGAAGAGGTATGTGTTAAACAACCCCCCAAATTTGAAGATATAAAAAATATTGATTATGTGTTTAGAATTACTAAGGCTTTATATGGGTTGAAACAAACCCCTAGGGCTTGGTATGAAAGACATAGTGGATTTTTAATTGAGAAGGAGTTTTCAAGAGGAAAAATTGATAGTACCTTGCTCATTAAAATTAAGAAGAATGACATACTTTTAATTCAAATCTATGTAGATGATATAATATTTGGTGTTACAAATGATAATCTACGTAAGGAATTTGAAAAAAGCATGCAAGAAGAATTTGAAATAAGCATGATGGGGGAATTAAACTATTTTCTTGGACTACAAATCAGACAAGCAAAGACCGAGACTTTCATAAGTCAATCAAAATACATAAAAGATATGATTAAAAAATTCGATATGGAAAATAGTAAACCTATAGGAACCCCTATGAGCACTTCCATTAGCCTAGATAAAGATAAGAAAGGAAAATCGGTAGATATGAAGTATTATAGAGGTATGATTGGAAGTTTACTATATCTAACAGCAAGTAAGCCCGACATAATGTGTAGTGTGTGTATGTGTGCACGTTTTCAATCAGCACCCAAAGAATCACACCAAATAGCTGTTAAGAGAATTTTAAGATACTTAATAGGCACCATGGACTTAGGACTTTGGTATCCTAAGAACACCGGATTTGAAATGATTAGTTATTTGGATGCAGACTATGCAGGATGCAAAATAGATAAAAAGAGAACTAGTGCACTTGTCACTTTCTAGGACCCTCACTACTCTCTTGGTTTTCTAAAAAGAAAAACTCTGTAGCCTTATCCATAGCTAAAGCTGAATATGTAGCAGCCAGGAGTTGTTGTGCACAAACTCTATACATGAAACAACAACGAAAAGACTACAATTTAGAATATTCAATCATTCCAATCAAATGTGATAATACAAGTGCAATAAATATGTCCAAAAATCCAATATCTCATTCAAGAACTAAACATATTGATATTAGACATCATTTCTTGAGAGATTACCTTCAAAAAGAAGATATAACACTTGAATTTATTAATACAAATGATCAATGGACTTATATTTTTACAAAACCTCTCTCAGAAGACAGATTTATAACCAGTAGAAGAGAGCTTGGTTGTTACATAGCAGAGAAATTGTGTAAGAATATAAATTTTAAGAAAGAAAAAAGGTCATCCGACTGATCATAAGCTCAGCCAACTGACTAAACAAATCTTTAAAAAGAAATGCAACAGTCAGTTGATTGACAAAAAGTCCACCCGACTGACTGAAGGCAAATTTTTGTAAAACAACAAAGAGTCAATCGACTAACCACAGGCTCGACCGACTGACTGATGGAACTTTTTGAAAGTATTTAGTCTTTTGGATGTAATACACTTAGTTTGTTTGTTTCCTTGCCTTGCTTGTAATTGTATGACTTCTTATCTTGTCTGATGGCTTGTTACTTTTACCCCTTGTTTTGATTGACGTCCAAAGGGGGAGAGAATTTTAAAAGGCAAAGATGAAATATTTTGATCATATTAAATATTTTATTCACAATATTAAAATATTTTGAGCATATTAAATATTTTATTCACCATGTTAAAGTATTTTGATCATATTAGAGCATATTGAAGACATTAAGCATATGAAGCATATGAAGCACTCTACACATGCTATATTTAAATAAATTGGATTGTGTGTGCTCATAAGCTTGATATATGTGTTTCATTTCATATACTTAAAATATTGAAAGGAATGCTTATTGTAAGGGGGAGCCTTTTCAAAGGAACCCTCATCTTTGCTCCTTATTTGTCATCATCAAAAAGAGGGAGATTGTTGGCCTAACATGGCTTTTCAATCTTATTTTGATGATAAAAAATGAAGGATATCTTAACATGTTTGTTTATAATGACAATGTTTCAGGATCAAAATGCTAACATGGTCATCAAGGGAGAAAGCTTACAATTAAAGGCAATCAAATGAAAGCTTACCGGAATATAGAAGTATTGCATTTAATGGAAGATGACAAATGAAAGCTTAAAGCTTATTGGGACATTAAGTCATGTTGGACCTCAAGAGATGGAAAAATCTTGAAGACTTAGCGCTTAATATGTTCGTAATTAGAAAGTCATATGTAAGTACTTATATTCAATATTATATAGATATATGAAGCTCTTTACGATGCAATATTGACTTAGAGACTAATTTTTGAAGACCCTAGAAAATGATTTTAAAATTCACATTTGAGTTTTCAAACAAAAAAGGTTTAGAGCCTTAAAAACGAAAGTTTATGAAAAATGGAATTGTCTAGCTGACTGACCTGAATGAATTGTGCTCACTTAGACGACTGACAAATTGGACTGTCCAGCTGACTGACCAAAATTAACGGTATTCACTCAGCCGACTGACAATTAAATGTTTTAATTTCTGGACAGACAGAATGGACTTAGCCTACTGGCCAGCTGACTAACCCTATACAAAACAAGCCCAGTCGAGTGATCCAGCCGACTTACCCTACGAAGATTTTAAATTTTGAACTTTAACGAGAAAATTCCAAAAATTAGTTTTTCAAATTTAAATGTTATAAAAACTTGAGGGACACTCCAAGAAACTAGGGAAACAAGGAAACTCACTCTAAAAACTTTATAAATACTCCTTTAACGCCATGAATTTGATCACTAAGAAAAAAATTAGCATTCAAGCACTCTACTTTCAAACTCTTCTAAAGCTCACTCTTGCTCAAATTCTTGCTGGAAGAATACCACTAATTTCTTGCTGATCAAAAGCCTATGGTTCTAAGTTTGCTACTGAGATTTCTCAAATCCTAAGAAAGAACCTCTGGTGATATCTAATCTTTAGCTTCATATTGTCTATTTAGTATTTGATTAGAAGTATATTAGTGCTCTGATTTGTACTAATTTGCTCTACTGTGAGAGTGTCTTTGTACACCCATTCTTGTTCCTATTTTATAGTTCTTTGACGGTTCAAGGTTGATTTGGATTGTTGGACCAAGTGTGGGGGATCGTTTGGAGAGGTATCTTTACTTGAAAAGAGGATTTATACAAGGTTTACTCCACCCATAAAGGAGTGCAAATAGTGGAATCCTTTGGTGGTATTGGCCAAAGGCGAGGACGTAGGCTGGGGATAAGTCAAACCTCGTTAAAATCTTGGTGTTCTTCTTTCCACACTCTTTTAAATTTCAGCACGTTATGTATTATTGTGTGTATGCTAAGTGCACGCTGTAGGGATCAAAACTAAATTTAAAAGAAGACTCTTAATAAAAAGAAAGTACCCACAAGGGAGTACGTTGGTTAATTGTTTGAGAAAATCTTAATTAAGAGAAAGCAAATAATTTCATCCAAACATAGGGCTTGCAATTACTCACAAGGCTGCTATCAAAGTAAAAAATATTCAAAAGTTGAAATTCCACCAAGTACTGCAAGTTGTGGTTGATTGGGTATTTGTGATTGGTTATTTTGACTTATTGATTGATTGATTGTTGATTAAGGTTTTTTTTTTTTACTTGTGGTGTGTTTATTGTTGGTGGTTGCGAGTTGATTGAATTATTAAAGGCTTTGTTGTGTATTGAACACGTAAGTCAAGAATCCATAAAAAGAACTAAAATTTTTAATAATCCAATTCACCCCCCCCCTTGGGATAACTACTTCATTTTTAGGAAGTGCACTTGTGTGAATGTGCACATGCTTGAGCATGTATGTATGTGTGTGTAAGTGTTAGAGTGTATGTATGAATGAGGGTGTATTTATGTGAGTGTGTACATGCATGTGCATGCATGTATGCGTGTGTGTAGTTGTTAGAATGCATGCATGAATGGAAGTGCACTTGTGTGAATGAGTACATGCATGAGCATGTATGTATGTGTGTGTAAGTGTTAGAGTCTATGTATGAATGAAGATATATTTATGTGAGTGTGTGTACATGCATGCATGTGTGCATAAGTGTTAGAATACTTGTGAGTGAACATGTGTGATGGAATTATGACTTAATATTTTGGGAATTTTCTCTTATTTTTCTAGATTTTTTGGCATTTTTCCTGGATTTTTATGGATTTATTTGAAGTTTTAGAAGATATTTATTTAAAATAGAATAAACCAGTAAGAATCGGTTTGGGGAGGGGGTAGGATCGGTCAAAATTTGACTGGTCTGAGGAAGACCGGTTTAAGGTCCGAGTCAAGATCATTTGGCTCATGGTCGGGCCACGTGTATTTCCCTAGATGGTGGACCGTATGGGATTCGGATGGGCAATGTGGCCGCGTCACGTTCATTGTTGGAAGATACTGATTGAACAGCTCCTAGTGGAACACGCATTCCTCTGCGTGGGTGGAGACAGGTGCACCACGTGTCGACTAGCGAGGGGGGGCTAGAGAATTGGCCTGGACTAATGACGTGGGCGAATTGTGGCTGTCCATCTGTGAATATGGTCAGACGATTGGGGAAGGCTTACATGGCCACGACTTAGAACATGGATGTGGGCAACAACCAACAGTCAGGATTTGGTCGAGGGGGCATAGGTGCCACGTGGCGTCGAGCGAGTGAGCCATCATTTAATGCTTCCATCAGACCTTGTAAAGAACACGTTATGTCTGTGCGTGTAGGAAGCTAGTCTGCCACGTGGTGCTGAGCGAATGGAGAAGCAGGTCGTCTTTTAATGCCATCCGATGCAAGGAAGATCTCGACCATTTATGCATGGAGAGGATTAGACAGTTGAGGGCTTGACATGCACATATCTCCTATTGTGGCATGATCTGATCCATTCGATGGGTGATGACCCGACAGCTCATGGGAAAGGCTCGCAGGCTTTTGAGTGCATTAATGATGATGGTGACGTGCTTGCCAGGTGTCACCCAGTGAGTGGTGAGACGTGCATGCACTCATAATGGCTCCTTAAAATGAGAAGATCTGAGCCGTTGCTGATTTGTGAGGATTGGATGGCTGCCTTGGGTACTGACACGGCGAGATTTGGGTTATTGATGAGTAATGAAATGGACGCTCACGAGGGAGCCAAGTGTTTTCTTCGATCGAACTATCAATGGAATGCCACGTGTTTGAATCTAGTGGCTCCAAGGCTTTAGATACTTAAACCCAATTTTTTTCTATTCATTTTTCCACTTTTTATTCTCTCAAACCCCCTTTCTCTCCCTCTTATTTTCTCTCCTTCTTCTCTATCTCCTAGGGTTTCTCTCTTCTCTCCCCCTCCCTGCAACCCTATTTGCCCTTGTTTCTCTCACTTTCTCATTCTTCATGTTTTCTGCAACTCTCCCTGCTCTCTTCTCTACCCCTTTCTCTTAAGCAAGCCAAAATGAGGCCCGAGATCCCAGTAATCAGAAAATGGGGAAGCTCCAAGACACCTTGGATTGATCCCGTGTTCGGTGGAAAGAAAAAGGGACCCTTAAAAAGACAAGTTTTTTTTTTATTTATTATTATTTTTTATTCTGTTTTCTCCTCTCCTTTCTTTCTTTTTTGTTTGCTTTTGTCGTGAAAAATGCTAGTGATGTGTGTGATGTGCTGACTGGTGTGTTGATGATGACTCCGGTTAGGGTTTCAGGATTAGAGTTTAAGGATGAGTAGGCTTGTCTTCACTCGGCGAGTCGCATCAAAGTTGACTCGTGCGAGTCAACTCAACGATCGGAATCTAAGTTGCATCAGAGTTGACTCATGCGAGTCAACTTAGCGACCCGTATCCTAGGTGCCCCGTACGGGTTGACCTGGATGTGTGAGTTGGCTCAGCGGGGTTGGATTTTGAAATGGGCCAAAGTTTATAAAATGGGTTGGCTCAATTTGAATTTTAAAACAGGCCCTTTTGAAATTTAGAAAAAATGGGCCGACCCAATTTAACTTTTAAAATAGGCCCTTTTGAAATTTTAAAAACGGGCTAGCCCAATTTAACTTTTAAAACAGGGCCTCTTGAGGTTTTGAAAACAGGCCAGCCCTATTTGAAATTTAAAATAGGGAGGCTCGGTTTATCTTTTTAAAATGGGTCGGTCTACTCTCTTTTAAAAATAGGGCCCAAATGACTAAAAAAAAAAACAGGGCCAACCCACTTTTTAGAAGCAGGGCCCGTGTAACGCCCTAAACCCTTAAACCCAGTCAGGTGCGTTATACCTAATTAAATCCTGATAATCCATACTTAAGTCATACATACGCAGCGGAAAACATAACTATGCTCCTTAATCATGAAAATAAATACTAGAGTTTACTATTTCTATCCATAATCCATAATAGCCATTCATCACCTATATTCCCATATATACACATATCTCCAAAATTATTCAATATTCACAAACACCAGTATGTTCCACAACCATCCACAAAATCTAGAATACTTAAAACATAAAACTTAAAACCTAACTTATATGCATCACAAAATATCATCAAAATATTTATACCCTTTTCTCTTTCTATAACCCCAAAAATGCTATCAACCTCGAGCTTCTCTAAGCTCGTTTATGTGGTGGTCCTAAAATGATAAATTTGTAATCGAGTGAGACACATCTCAATAAGGGAAAAAAATAATATAGATTAAAACAGCATGTGGTGCACATGAGATTATAATCAACATTTTAATATCATTTGCAAACCATTATCATAAATTCTTAAGAACATTTTCTGATCCTATTCAAACACATGCAAAGTATTTACCCACGAGACTACCCAAGGAAAGGGGTGATTACCCGCCTATACAAGTAGGACCCCTCTGCTCTAATACAATGGGCAACCCAAAGGTCACAACTGAAGCATACCAGAGCACTCACCTTACTCAGTAAGCTCTCAAGTGATAGATTAATCCCGTACTCATATAGTTCAGACAAAAGTTTACTAGCGAAGGCCCCCAAGAATAGGGAAATCTATCCACCCATACAAATAGTTTCTGTTGACCTTATAGGTCACACCCTAGTTTTGATAATGACAAATACAATTGCATTTAATAAATATCTAATTTATGTGCAGGTTCATACTAGCATATCATCAATGGCACGTATAAGCTCAAAGCTTGAAGACAATCTCATGCTCTTAATTGTAATAATCTTAGTGAAATTTGTCTGTAATAGTAATTAGGGTATTCGGTTTGTAATAAGCACACACATCACATGCATAATTTACTTTGTAAGCTCAAACCGAACCATGAATGAGATAGGACCTTAGAAAGACCTTAGGGTGCACCTTCGGTCGACTGACACCGGACTTTTCGGTGTCTTCAAATTGGACCCCAAGTGCCTTTAGGACACTCACACTTTCACATATATGTGATAGGCACTTAAATAGGGTTTATTGTATCAATACGGGACTGAAATGCACACTTGGTGCACTTTCGATCGACCGACCAACACAGTTCACTTTGGCCCGGTCGACCGAACCGGCCTTGGGTCAACAATTTGACCAAGGCCCGGTCGACCGAGCCCTTACAGTTCATTTGACCCCGGTCGACCGAACCACCCGGGAGTCAACATTTTGACCTCCCGGTCGACCGACCAACTTTGTACTCCAACAACCTGGTCGACTGAAGGGTCTCGGGAGAATTCCCAGCGGTTTGGTTGACCGAACCACACAATTCAAAAAGGCCCGATCGATCGAACCTCAGAAAATTTGGAAAATCGCCTTGCCTCGGTCGACCGACCATTCAGTTCAAAAGTTCCCTGGTCGACCGAGCCATTTGAGTCCTGGTCGACCGAACCCTTTCTGGTCGACTGGACCTCTCAGGTTGCTCCTATTTTTACCGCGGTTAATAATTTTAAAATAGGGTTAAATTGATTTAATCATCATTAATCTTTTTTAACAATCCCTGATAGGTCCCCAACGGTCAAAATTTTCAGCATGTCTATATATACTCTTTCATTTCGTGGATTAAGCACTAATTAGAAAAAAAGGATTAGGAAAATCTCTCTAAAGCAAAAATACCTTCTTTTGATTCCTATTTGCTCATATCTTTCCTAAAAGCACTCTAGCTCACTTCTTCAAGTTCAAAATCATTTGTAAGTGCTTTGAGTGTATATTCAAATAGGTTTTGCTCTCATTGTTTAGAGTGTTTGAATCGATTTTTCTCTCGAGAGCATAACCTAAGTTTTCTTAGGAGGCTTTGCTAATAAGCCTACTCTAAGAAGACTTGTGGTAAACTTCTGAGTGTTCCATTATCATTGCAATATCTTTGGAAGTTTGTATTTGTTTTGATTTGCAAAAACATATTTCAAGCTTACTCAAATATCTTGTGGAATTTATTGAACAATTTGTGAAAAGATATTTGTGCTTGTTACACTAATCTTTATGGTATTATTTATACAAGTATATATATCATTTGCCGAAAACAAAGATTATCTATTTTGCAATCCAAGCATATACACATTCGTATGATTGACACATTCTATTGATTGATAATGTTGAGGCTTGTTTGATACTCTGTGTGAACAGGCTTGATTGAATATTTTGAATTACATAGATTATTATTGACACTCTCACATACTTGCTACACTGATAGAAAACATTGTTGAGAGTTGACATATTTAGACCACACAGAGCTTACATTATTAAATCATGTGTGGTGTTTTGTGTTTGTCCACATTTGTGGTACAAATCTGCTTTACGTGAAGCACTCTTGTATTGTACCTTTGATTGTATATCTGAGAGATTCCAGGCGTGGCCTGAGGGGGTGGTAATCCAGCCCGGTAAGGATTGGTGTAAAGGTTGAGGTCAGCCCTGTGGTAATTTGACCTGGCTTGTATAGGTGCCGCTCCACCCATTTAAGTGAGCAAGCTATTGTGATAATCCTTGTGCTGGTTAGCCAAGGCGGGGACGTAGGCAGTTGGCCGAACCTCGATAACATATCTGCGTGTCATCCTCTCTTTACTGCTTTCTGGTGCTTGTGTGATTGTTTAAACGACTTTATTCAATTTCTGGTATATTTACATTATTTGCACTAGATTGACCATAGGATTGTGAACATACTGCTGTTAGGAGGAACACCTAGGAAATAAATTTTAAAAATACCAATTCACCCCCCCTCTTGGGATCACGGTAAAGCTAACAATTTCCCTCTACCCTAGTGCGTTATGCAGCCTACTGCTACATCTGATACTACTAGTACACTCGCCCTTCTCAGCAAGTCCTCAGGGGAAGAGTTTGTCCCGCCCTAACGTATCATGTTTTACAAACATAAATACTTGATAATACCATATTACATTATTATGTTTGTCATTGTTCAGTCATCCATAACTATTCATGTTCATAACTTTAGTATTTCATAACATTTCACTTTACATAACTTTTCATCTTTTACATCGTTCACATTTCATATTTCATATCCATTTCATTCACATTTCCTTTTCATTTCATTTTCATTTCATTCATTCGCACTATAGCTCCTTTGAGTTGTACATCAGTTAGTCCACATAGATATGTGCTAGAATCTGCTAATACAGTTCCTTTTAGCTGTCATCAATTAGTCTACAACTCCTTTTAGCTGTCATTGCATACATGATTGCATTATCAAACACAAGTAGCATGGTCCTTGTAAACATTTTGTTAATAGTGCGCATTTCTTACATAGCCTACATCTAATACATATAACATATGTTCAAACAGCATTACTATCCACTCATGCCACACATTTTAGCAGAAAAGTTCATACATTTCCTGTAAAATAAGTCAACCAACATTTAATATTTATTTACTAAAAATATACCTTCATTTCTTACATAATTATCCTGAAATACTTTCCACTTTCATCAATTCATTTTCACATATACATAGCTAAATAGGCAACCCTAAGCTCAGAAAATATAATTTACATGGCTGGCATTTTATACCCACATGAACACATATATACATATATAACATAATCCATTTTCATTTCATATATGAAAACTTGATTTAATATATAAAATTTTCCCCTTACCTGAATCCTTGAATTTCACCAACAGGTATCCCAAACCAATGCCTGTAATGCTCACTCGGTCCCTAGTTCAAAAACCCTAGTTTAATTAAATAATCCCAAATAAACTACTATTTCCACATTTTCTCAACTTAATAACCTTAAATTATCTTTTAAAAACCCAAAACTGAGAATCCAGACCCTTACCTCAACTTAGGAGCGTTTCCCGAAAAGACCAGTTTAGAAAACTGCTTCGCTAGATGTGCAGAGAATCTTCCCTAGAACATTGTAACGACCTCCGATCATTGATTTGGGCAAAATCTAGGCCGAATTCTTAAAGAGAAGGGAGAGAGACACGTTTATAGAGAGAGAGAGAGAGAGAGAGAGAGAGAGAGAGAGAGCTGAAGGAAAATTAATTTCCTTCGCAAGGAAGTAACCTTAGATCTTTATATACTCGTCCTTGCCTTGTGGACTCATTGACGAGAAGATAAGACTCATCGATGAACCACTGAAGAACACTCGTCAACAAGGCTGTAAGCTCCTTGACGAGTTTCAGAACATCTCAACTCTCTCGATTAATCCTCATCGACGAGACATACTTACTCGGCGACGAGGCTCACAACATCACTCGTCGACGAGAAAATCCTGCTCGTCGACGAGCACCTGCTTATTATCCCTTTTAAATTTTTTTTTTCCCTTTTTCTTCTAAACTTTTCTTTTCCCCTCTTTTTATTTATTCCTTATTTATCCTTTTCATATATTATTTTTCCTAATTATTTTATAATTAAAATTTTATGGGTCACTATGGCCCGGATCTTTAAAAACAGGCCTTTGGGTTCTTAAAACAGGGCTAGCCTGAATAGATTTAAAAAGCGAAGTCCAGAGGAATTTTTAAAGCGGGCCGACCCAAATAGATTTTAAAAAATGAAGTCCAGAGGACTTTGAAAATAGGTTGAGTTAGGATTTTAAAGCCTGGGGGTTTAATTAAAACTGGGGTGGAACTTGAACCCGAACTCCAGTTCAGGTCGAGTGGTTTGGGTCACGCAGTATGGGTTCAGACCCGGATACGGGTTTGGATTTGGGTTTGGATCAGAGGATCCGAATCTTAGTTAAATCCAAAATGAACTTAAGGTTCGAATTTGATCCTGAAGTTTGGAGAATGAGCACTTGCAATCACATTATCATGATTCAATGTGTAAACCAAACAGGAGATGGGAAATGGATCCTTACCTCCAACTTTCTCTCCTCCTTTCTTCTTTTCTGGACTTTGGATTTGTACAGTCTGGTCCTCTGGCCTAAGGTCTGGTTCCTAGGTTTCTACAATTCTTCTCTCCTTCTCTTCTACTCTCAGCTTCAGCAGGGTTTCTCCCTTATCTCAATTCTTACTTCTCAAATCGGCAGAGTGCCTCTAATGCTCTCCCACTCTCAATTCTTGCAAAGTTTCTATATGTTTTTTCTCTCTCAATTTTCACAAGGTAATCCTGTGCTCTGTTTTTTTTTTTGCTCTAAATTTCCACAGAGGAATTCTATGCTCCTTCCTTTGTCTTGCTATAGTGCTGGGACTCCTTATTTATAAGGAGTCTAGGATGGCCTTTGGAGCTGATTTTCTCAGCAATTCCTCACAAGTTGCCTGTGTCGGGGAATAATTCCTTGCAAGTGTGACACGTTTTTTCTAATTTTGTGAATTTTTGGCTAACCAACTCTCATTCTTCTTTTCATGCGCAGGTGAAGGTCTAGGTGGCAATTTGGGACTTGCGGGCTTTTTGGGTGCTCTTAGGTGGCAGTTCGGGAGTGGAGGGTTCAGAATCAGCTTTTGCCTTTTGTATTGTTTTTATTTTTTTGTATTTTCCTTTCTTCTGCTAATGGTTTTTATTCTTTCCCTTTTGCGCAGGTGCACTGGGTAATCCAGATGGCAGCACAAGACTTGCGCGCTTTGCATCTTCTTTGCCTTTTTTTTTTTTTTTTTGTTTTTTTATTTGTTTTTATTTATTTGTATTTTGCATGCTGATGTATGTACCCTTGTGTTTCCTTTCCTACGACTTTAATTTGTACACCTTCATTGTATTTTTGAGTTGATAGCTTGTATTTATTATTTCCACTGCACCTTATGTATTATTTTCTTGTGTGTGTCACTCTGCACGTGCTCCCCCTTGAATGAAATTGTGACGCAATTTAATTTTATCTTTTGGGAGTTGACCAATCTCTAAACAAAACAAAATAAGACTTTAGTCTCCAAATGAAACTGATTTTTTTTTTATATTTAAAATTAAGACCCAATTTCAAAATAGGGTAAGATTTTGAAAGCTCGATTCAAAGTTCAAAAATTCCCGGACTTGTGAAAACATCGATGACTCATCCAACTAAACTGATTTCTAGGTTTTTTAAAGTACAATTAAAATTTGAGACTTATTACAAAGAAAAATGATGTTGAAATTAAAGGACCACACTTGATCTATTATGAGGACTCTACACTAATTTTTTTTTGGATTTTAAGATTAAAATTTTGAAAATTGGAGAATAAAACCTAAGCTTGTTAGGAAGAACAAAAAAATTTAGAATTAAAGGAACTTAAAGCCTAGCCTATAATGAATTTGGGAACTACGGGGCTCCATTGAGGATGTCTGAAGGAGATTAAAAGGGCTCAATTTCCTTTTGAAAATCACGGGTACTCAGGGTCTCAATTTTAAAACTCTGGGTCTTCTAGATCTCAAAGCTAAGTTCTGTTTTTCTAGGTTTGCTTGGGGTGACCTGGTTAAAATTGGGGTGTCTACAAGTATTACTTAACCTAGGGTCTGCCTAATCAATTATCAATTTAGCAGATATATGAAAGCTTAATTAATTTGCACAAGAATAACAGTTCCAGTATTCCCCAATCAAACACAAATGAAAATTCAAGCAATAATCTTGACAAGTTGATATAAAAATACAAATACTGGAATGTAAAAAGAGTAAGGGAAAGAGTGACACAGGATATGTTATCGAGGTTTGACAATCGTACCTACATCCCCACCTCAAGCTCACAAGTAAGAGGATTCCACTAATACTCACTTGACGGGCGGGGCATCACCAATTACAACACTCTCTCCTTACGAGGCGAGGAATACCCCAGCTCAATTAACCTGGGCTGAGCTCAACCAACTACAACACCTTACAAGATGGTGCTCCTAGTTCTTCTAACTAGGTCTGAACTAATCCAGTGCACGTTATAGGCCAATGCAATCCTCTTCCAACCACACATTGGAAATACAACAATAATAAATTTGCAAACAAAGATAATGCTTCTATACTAAGCAGATGATGTACAATAGTAAGCACAAATGCACTCTCATATGATGTGAGTTAAAGCTTGTATTTTCCAAACTAAATTTGTAATATTTGAGAATGATGTATATGATAAAAAACCTCAAAGATTAAACCTTAGAAAAATATTTCTCCAAAGATATTTTTCAATGAAAGTGCAGGAGAACCTAGGGTTTTGCTTTTAAGTAGTTTTTGCCCAAATGAAATATATATATGATCTTTGATGAAAATGAGATATTAAATATATGCTTTTCAAAGTTGTCAAGAACCCTAAAATGATATCTACAAAATATATTTCAGATATGAGGTATAAGAGATATTAGGGCTTTTGGTTGCCAAAAATATTTTTCCAATAACCACAATACAAGCCTTTGAATCTTGCAATGAGGATGCAAAGATTCACAAGAAAATAGAGAGTTTTTCCCAAGAAATATTTATGAATAAAATACAGTGGGGAAACCTCTAGCTATACTCTCAAAAATAGTTTTCAACAAATGAAGACAAGTGAGAGTATAATACTTTACAAAGAATGAATGCCCAAAACAAATGTTCCTTTCCAATAATCTTCAAATGTAAAGAACTTGCAAGTGAAAGAAGTAAAGGAAGCAATCAAATGCTCTCTTAAAATTATTTTGAAATAAAAGAGAGTAAGAGAGTATATACAATAAACACAAACATTTGGGAGAGATTATAATTTAAGCATTAGTCCCAAAAATGAGGAATGAGGGGGTATTTATAGTTTTATAGAAAATATGACCGTTTTGGGGACACAGAGGTCATTTCAATTTTATTTAATTAAAAATAAAAAAATTTTAGTGCTCAAAAATACCGGAACCCGAGAGGTTCGGTCGACCGGTGCTAGCGCCGATCGATTGACCTTACACAACAAATTTGAATTTCAAACAGGGTTTGGTCGGCTGTGGAAGGTGCTAGTCGGTCAAGCTAAGGGAGATTCCGAACCTTCATAGGTTCGGTCAGCTGGCCTTAAGGCCGGTCTGCCAGTTCTTGGCGGTCAGTCGGCTGAGCCATATTAAGTGTTAGAAGGGTCAGTCGGTCGAGATGATTTTAACGCTAAAGGGCCGGTTGACCGAGGTTACTTAAAACCTAAGATTTAGCCTGGTTTTTTTATCTCAATTTTAATTTTTAAAACCTTTGTAAGTGTTTAGCAAATCATGTGAAAGGTTTTTCGTTAAAACATTAGTCCCTTAAGGTTGGTTTGGTCGTGTTTTGATTCCCTATGGTCGGTCTATGGCCATCTTGAGCTCTCAATCATATCATGCATAAAATGCTTACAAACCAAATAAAAAACTAAATGCAATACAATATAAAGCAAATGTCTTCTTCTTCTTCTTCTTTTGCTCCTCTGATTCATCATGGAATACACCAAGTTGTGTGAGCTTTAAGTTCTGTCTTGACTTCCATTTTTCCTATATCTTATGTTCGTGCTGACATGTAAACCTGTTCACACACTAAATGCACACATAAGATGCTTGTACTTTGTCAGCATCAAAATAGAGATCGGACACAAAAAATCAACAAACATTTTTAAATAAAAATTTAATATTTTCTAATTTAAAAACTAATAAAATTTTATAATTTGTACTTTTAATAAAAAAAATATTTTTTTACATTTAAAATTTAATTAACTTTTTGATGAAGTTTTCTAATTAATATTCGTGATTAAAATTTTATAATTAGAAAATTAATTAATATTCATGTTAATTAACATTTTTAATTGGCCTTTTTATTATTGCCTAGTTATAAAATTAACCAAAATTTTAATTAAAATTTCAAATATTAACCATTTAGTTAATATCTATTTTAATTTAAGTATTTTTAATTTATATTTTAACTATTTTCTATTATATAAAAAATTATTATTATTTAATTAAAAATTATATTATTACTATTTTTGCCTAATAATATTAATTTGATAATATATTTACAATTTTAATTTAATTTTTAATAAATGACTGTCATACCCATATGTTGTTTAAATTTATAATTTTTCTATTGATAGTAGCTACTTATAAGTATGCAAAAGTATTCCTTGATTTCTTCTCATAAGTACTTTTGTTAAAAAAGGTAGTTTTGAAAAAGTCTTTTTGCAATAAGTACTTATTTGGGTACAAGTCAAATAATACTTTTTTACACAAGTATTTATTTATTTATTTTAAATACTTGCTACAATAAATGCCATTTTTAAGTGATTTCAATTGAGGCTAAATGGTATATGGGACATTCGAAATCTAGTAGGCAACAATTATGGGAGGCAATTTTTTGTTGTTCTTCCACTCCACTTTGGCTTGTTTCTTCTATCCACAACCCCCCCGAACAATCTTTGACCTCCCTTCCCCCCACTCCTAGCGTGGTTGCTTCTTCCGTCTTCATGCTCCTCGATTGTTTGGAGTAGTTGAGCTCCCTTGTATCTCAAGAGCATCTTCCTTTTTGCATGGTTGTGAATTAATAGTCTAGCAATTGCTTTCCCTTGGCTCCGCACAGGCCCCGCGGGGGCAGGGGGGGGGGGGAAAGGTGGCTAGCACTACTTACCTTGCATGGTTTGTAATTGTTTCTGAGTGAGGGAAACATATCCCAAGGGAAACAGGACCACGTTTATTTTTCCTCTTAATTGGAGTAATCACTAAGATGTGAGAACACTAATACGTGCTCTTAGCTACCCTCTTGACCTAACTTTCCTTTTCATTTTGACGAGAACAAGAACTATGGCTAATCATTACATTCCCATAGATGGTGTGAACTTGATGAATTAATTTTTGGCCTAGATGCCTTCTTGGATATCTTGGGGACTCCATGGACCTAGGTTCCCTATAAGAAAAAACAAAGGGATGATCAAAGCAATGCTTTAGAAAAAATCTTTGATGCTTAACTTGGCATGAGTTGTAAGAATGCCATAGTGGGCGTAGCAATGGGCTTGCCTTTTTTTTTTTTTTCTTGTTTCTTCTCGAGTTCTCCATAATGTTTTCTAAGGCTTTCTAGTTCCTTGCCCCACTTTTGTTAGTGTACAATTTTGGATAATGCAAGGTCGTGGTCATAGTGTGTTGTTTGGAGTCTTTAGGAGGGTGTACATGTGTACCCCTAATGTTTTCCATTTATCAAGAAGCATGAATTGAAATATTTGGTCCTTCAAGTTCAGTCAAAGCTCTTATACATACTTGACTCCTAAAAAAAAGATGTTAAGAGAGTTGTTAGAGTTTCTTCTTGGTGTCTCTCAGTGCAACACATTGAGAAACCAAATGATATATATGGGTTTAGGAGAGCATGTACTAGAGGGGAAGGCATGTTTTAGCCTTTGGGATTATATGTCTTATATATGTCAATCCTAATTCCAATTTGACTATATTATTAGAACAAATAGAGAAACTATTTCTAGGGCATTTGTTTTGGGTAATATAAGATCACTTTAGACTACAACTTTTGTGGTTAGTTATGTAGTGGCCTTAGGGGCAATTTTGAGTACACGTGTAATCCTTTGTTTTCCCACTATTAGGAACTAGAAACATGGCTTGAAATCTTTGGTCCTTATAGTTCGGCAAAAGCTTTTATACTCAACTCTCACATTATGGTGTGCATAGTGCTCGCTACATTATGCGAGGTTGAGCAAAAATCTTAATAGATCCATAGCTTAAATTGATGGTGTACTTAGTTATAAGGTGCACTTGGTATTGGAGTCTTTCTATATGAGTGTGAAGTTTGGACTGCCTTCTATTAGACCTTGGCAAAGTCTTTATATACTTATGAATTATCTAAACAGGTGTGCATGACTAAGAAAATGTGTTAATATGAGAGAACATGAACCCTATTTTGTTGCTGAGTGTGTGTTGATGAACTAGTTGGTTTGCAATAAAGGGATCCTGTTGGCCTAGCAAGGCTTAGAATCTTATTTGATGATAATAAATCAAGGTTTCTTAATATATTTGGTTAAGTGAAAGTTTTTGGGCACAAATATTTTGATAAAGGATCAAGATCTCAAGTGCTTAAACGAGTTCATTAAAAGTTTGGATTTAATGCCATATGATCTGATGAAGCTAAAACTCAAAGAAGATGTTGACCTTATAGGTCACGCCCGATTTTGATTATGACAAATACTCATAATATCTAGTGGGTGTTTGAGGTTTTGTGTAGGAACTAAAATTGTTAAGATCGAGATGTGCACAAAGAGGAACTGAAGCTGAAGACACATTTATCAATTGTATTGTATTTAATTCATATACAAAGGGTCTGTAATAGTAATTAGGACTTATGACTTATAATAATTGCATACATCACCTGCATGATCTAATAGGTCAGTTTTAACCAACCACAATGCAAAATGAGCTTAGAATGACCTTAGGGATTCGGTCAACCGACACCGGAATTTTTTGGTGTCTTTATTTTGGACAAAAATGACCCTAGGACACACACCATTACACCTTTGATTGATAGGCACTTGAATAGGGTTTGTGTGTTTCAAGACAGGACCGAAATGCACACATTGTGCACTTTCGATCGACCGACCTTGGCAATTCATTCTACCCCGCTTGACCGAAATAGGCCTGGGCCAACAGTTGACCAAGGCCCTCGTCGACCAAACCAGGTAGTTCCAAAAGCCTCGGTCAACCAAAACCCCTTGGGTTAACAATTTGACCATCTGGTCGACCGAGCCATTTTTGTACTCCAACTACCCGATTGACTGAGGGTCCTCGGGAAAAATCTCAACGGTCTGGTCGACCAAACCAGCCAGTTCAAAATGGCTCAGTCGATCGAACTTCGGAGAAATGGGAAATCGCCCACTTTCGTTCGACCGTGCCCTCAGTTAAAAAATGCCCTGGTCGACCGAACCATATGAGATCTGGTCGATCGAAACTGTTTTGGTCGACCGGACCTCTCGGATTGCCTTGATTTTTACCGCGATTAAACATTTTTTAAATAGGGTTAAAATATTTGAAATGTCATTAAACTTTCCTAATAGTACCCAATAGGTCCCTAACAGTCATATCTTGTCCCATGTCTATATATATGAGATCATTTGTGCAAATTAAGGAGAGATTAGTAGATTTAATTAAGAAAAATTCTCTAAAAATTCCAAAATCTATACTACTCATTTTCACACCCCATTTACTCATACTTACCTTCTACTATTGCTTAAACTCTCTGTAAGTTGATTAAGTGTTTGTTTGGAAAGGTTTACTTTCCTTGTTCTGCTTGGTTGATACGATTTTATTAAGAGCTAAACCTAAGAATTCTTAGGGGACTTTGTTAATAAGTCTCTCCTAAGAAGACTTTTATTTGATCTCCTGAGGTTGTATATTCATTGCAATATCTTGAGAAGATCGTATAGTATTTTGGTTGCAAAATCTTTTCATAGTTACTTTCAAATATCTATTGTGCTTTATATTGAAAAATATATTTAAAGAGATATTTCTTTATGAGATAGTGATCTTTGTTGCAATATTCATTCACTCATATATTATTTGCTGAAAACAAAGATTACACATCTTTTGCAAACCAAGCATATACATTATTTGATATTTACATGCTTGAGACATTCTATTGATTGAAATATTTGAGACTTGACATCTTTGTGTGAACTTATTGGCTGAATATCTTGTGATACAAAGATTGCCTGTTGATACTCTCACACACTCATTACATTGATAGCAAATATTTTGAGAGTTGAAATATTTAGACCACACTGAGCTTACATATTATATCATTTTTGGTGTATGTAATTGCACGTATTTGGGTACATATCTGCTTTACACAAAAGCACAATCACTATACCATTTGGTTGTAATACACATCTGTTGTTTTTCCAGACACGGGCCTGAAGAGGGAGACTAGCCCTGGAATAGTCCCGGATATGCTTAAACCCGGTTAGGAAAGCTAGGTGCGCCATCCTGTTCAAGCGTGTACGTTGAGGTCAGCCCCGCTAATTGACCTGGTTAAGGTTGAGGTCAGCCCTGTGCTAATTGACCTGGTTGTAATCGGTGCCGCTCCACCTTGAAGAGAACTATTAGTGGAATCTTCAAGCTTGCGAGCTAGAGGTGGGGACGTAGGCACAGTTGGCCGAACCTCGATAACATATCGTGTGTTTATTTACATTTTCGCACTCTACATTTACTGCACGCATTGTGTGAATGATCACTTGATTTAAATTTCTATATATCTTATACACCCGCGCATTTGGAATTATATAGACCGACCCTAGGTTGTTTTATATAGGTATTTAACCTAGGCGATAAATTTGAAAATTCCAATTCAGCCCCCCTTCTTGAGAATACTCCAATTCGAACAGAAGATAATAAAGATAGAAAGCTTCAAGATGGACATTGAAGGTAACAATAAGCAAATGCATGAAGACTTAAAGTGCTTAGAATGTTATAGTATATAAGAAGTCTCATGTAAGTACTTCACGATTTCAATATAAATGTTTGAAGCTTTTAGGATCTATTATTGACTTAGATACCCATTTTTCAAAACCATGGAAAATACTTTAAAAAGTCTCATTTCAATTCTCCAAGTTTAAAAGTTAAAGAGTTTTGAAAGCAAAGTTTTTGAAAGCATAAAAATTGTAAGCTCAGGGGACTAACATTGTTTAATCAGGTGACTGATTTTATTATAAATACAAAATTAAGAAAATAGAACTGAGATAGGCAACTGATGAACCATCATTAGGCGACTGACATTTTTATGTTGTTAAAAGTTAAATAGACATTAATGAGTCAGGCGACTGATCCTATTCTGTGTTTCAAAGTATGCTGATCCGTAAAGGCACAGGCGACTGACCCTTAGAGGTCACAGTCGACTGACCTTCGTATTTTTAAATTTTGAACAGCGAGGGAAAGTTTTCAAAATAGATTGCTTGGCCCCCAAACTTTGAGAAAACTTGGGAAATACTGCAAGTAACTTGGGCAACATGAAAATATACTTTTTATCTCAATAAATACATGTTGATTTCAAGAATTAAAGACAACAACAATCAGCACTCAAGCATATTCTCACACATTCAAAGCTCAATTGCTGAAATACTTTTGCTAAAGTTCCTACTGTGTTCTTGCTGATTCAACTCATGATTTTTGATTAATCTCTACTAATATTTTCAAATTAAATTAGAATCCCGGTGATATTCTATCGAGCTTCATTCTTTATATTGATTAATTATTGAAGTATATTGTGATTTTAATTGTACAAATATGCTTTAACTGAGAGTGTTCTTGTACGAACCAAAGTTGTTCTTGTTTTTTTTTTGGTTGTTGTTGTTGTTGTATTGACGATTCAGGTTGTTGGATTGTTGCCCAGAAAGAAGGAGTATTCTTGTTAAAGAGGGGACTCCACCTGATAAGGAGAGAGGTTGTAACTTAATGAAAACTTAGGTGTAGTCCCAAGAGGGGGGGTGACTTGGATTTAAAATTTTCTTTTAATTCTCTTCAAGAATCCTTAACCTCTTTTAATTCTTTTTAATTAATTCTTGTCTTCTTGTTGATTTATCAAATACACAATAAATATTTAAAACAAAATTCAATCCACAACCACAACACAAGCACTTAAACAATCAGTCAATCAATCAACCAAACCAATCAATTTTCAAATCATCTACAATATCCAAACTAAGATATAAGTTTCAGCTTTTGTTTGTTTGTAGCCCAGTTTATATGAAAGTTTGATTCAAGCCCTATAATAATGAATTTTCTTTCTCAAAGTGAAATGCAATATAAATTTCAATACTCTTTCCAAAAGTTTAGAAATCAACCAAACCAATCAATTTTCAAATCATCCACAATATCCAAACAAAGATGAAAGTTTCAGCTTCTGTTTGTTTGCAACCCTATTTATATGAAAGTTTGATTCAAGCCCTATGATAATGAATTTTCTTTCTCAAAATGAAATGCAATATAAAATTCAATACTCTTTCCAAAAGTGTAGACGTTAAGTAAACCTTCAGTTTAAAGAGTCTTCGGGTGTTTCATCAATCAACGTACACCCTTACGGTTTCCGCAAAGTGTGGATCAACCAACGTACTCCCTTTCGGTTTCCGCAATCCCAAAAATAAATTAAGCTTAAGTTTACTTAATATCAAATCCATGTAGTGTTTATGATTAAGGAATTTAAAGCATCCACGCAGTTTATATATGCTGAAAGTAAAGAGTGTAAGGGAAAAAGAAAGTGAGACCACGATTTTTACGAGGTTTGGCTTATCCCCAGCCTAAATCCTCGCCTTTGGCAAACCACCAAAGGATTCACTAAAACCAGTTCCTTTACTAGGAGGAACAACACCTTTTACACAATCCTTCAATAGGTAAGAGCATCGCCTCTCCAAGTGATATCCTCTCACTTGATCACACCTTCAATAGGCTAGAGCTACACCTCTCTAAGCTATATCCTCACACTTAACCAATGATCCAAACAATCTTTGGAGTCATCAATTTACAAGAAAATCAAAAAGAATTTCTGTGTACAAGAAACACTCTCTAAAAGAGCAGGTTAGTACAAGTTCGGCACTATATACTTCAATGTAAAAATATCAATATGAAATAGAATGAAGCGTAAGTATAGAATTTACCAAATTCTTTCTTAGAAGAAGATTGGTAGTAGAAATTCAGAGTAGTAATAATCAGTACTTCAGAATATCTCAGCAAAAGAGTTTTGCAATGAGTGAGCAAGCAGTGACTTTGAACGCAAGAGAGCTTAAAGCAGATTTTTCAATTCCTTGGCTCTTGGTTATAATTTGAATTGAAAAACTATGTATTTATAAGCTTTCAAAAGTGCTTTCGTGTTGCCCAAGTTTATTTGGAGTATTTCCCAAGCTTTTAGAAATTTTTGGGCACAAGAAATCAATTTAAAACATTTAAAATATTTAAAAAATTTGACCATTAATAGTGTTCAGACGTCTGAGGTATTGGGTTCAGATGACTGATGTTCCTTAAAGCACTAAAAAATTGAACTGGAGATAGGGGCAGATGTCTGATCTTGGGGTTCATGCTTCTGAAGTCCTGGGTTCAGATGACTAAAGTCAGAATTCAATCTTCTGATATGCTTCGGCCTGTTTCTGAGTTTCACCAATAAATCTTTAGACGACTGAACTAAATCTTCAGTCTTCTGAAGTAATTCTTCAAGCAACTGAGCTTAAACTTTAGTCTTCTAAAGTTGACTCTTCAGTCTTCTGGGCAGTGACTTCGGTCTTCTGAACAATTCATTTTTTGGTTTTTTATTTTTAGTTTCCAAAATCTGTTTTACTCTCTTTCTTTGCTCTTTTATAAAACATTTTTCGGAGTTTTAAAATAGGTCTCTAAGTCCATGTATTACCCCTAAAGAGCTTCAAAATATTTCAAACGATATTTAAACATTAAAACACTTACATAAAGACTTCTAAGACATTTGACATTTTAAAACACTCAAGTCTTCATGTTTGTTTTGCTTTGAGCACTTTGCTTTTCTTTGGCTCTCTTGCTTTGCTTCTTTGGTTTCATCTTGACTTCAAGCTTTAACATATCATTTTTAAATTCATGCTTTTGGTTCTTTAAACTTCATTTGATCCTTGTGAGCACTCTGACCTTCCTTTCACATATGTGATCCTTGTGAGTTATGAAATATCACCACTCAACCAAAAATGTTAAGTTCCACTTGTTTGTTAGCATCAAAACAAGATTTTAAGCCTTGTAAGACCAACAATCTCCCCCTTTTTGATGATGACAAACAAGGAGCAAAAATTTGAGCGAGCCTTAAAAAAAAAGGCTCCCCCTTTCAATAAGCATCATCTTAACAATATTTGCAATCTCTAGGTTATTTTCAAAAATATTTTCACGTATCATGCTCATATACCACATTATTCAATATCAATATCAATCAATATCAAGTACTTCTTCTCCTTTTGATATATCATTTCAATAAGCTTTGAGTTTTTAATATCATACTCAATTTTTGCCTAAAAAACTTCTCCCCCTTTTGACATCAATCAAAAAGAGTAAGATATCAAGTAAAACATTAAATACTAAGGCTATGAGCAACCATAGAATTTTAAAATTCATCATGCATATGAATTCATGATGCCAATTGTTTATTCCATGACACCAATTGATCTTTTAAAATGTGATACCAATTAATAATTAAAAAAATCATAGTATAGACAATAAGTCATAATACTCCCCCTGAATTTAATACATTCATATTTGATACCAACTATGCTTTTAAGTTTATTATCCATGCTTCAAATATTGATTCATATCTTGTATGTTCTCATGGATACTATTATCAAATACCAATATCATCTTAATCGTCATTAATGTCATATCATGCTTATGTATATAATTATGCTTGCCAATTGAGCTTTTTAAATGTTGATACCAATTACAATATTCATGGATACCAAAGTTAGTTTATAGATACCAAAGCTAATATCACATCATGCATAGCTCATGGATTCTAAGAATACTAATATTATATCTTTCATAGCTCATGGATACCAATATGAAGAGCAGCACAAGACAAACAAATTTATCCACTTAATTCATCATTAGCATACATGGTTTAATCTTCATATTAAAATTCATGTGTATGCTCAATAATCTCATGCTCAAAATTTATACTTCTTACGATTTAGCTTCAAAATTATGCTCAAATTTACAATATAGTGAACCATACATTATCAATATGAGTCAAGTCATGATCATACATATGTAGTATATAGCAAATTGGCACAACATGTATTTCATTTTCATTTGCTTTGTAATATTGCTCAAGTTGTCTTCAAGTATCTCTCATTTTTAAATGTTTCTTATTTTGTTTTAAAACTTTTCCTTAATCAAAATATTCATGTAATAAGCTTTGATTTTTGCTTTCTTTTGATTCCTTATGAATTTCAAATCTTTTTAAATTTAAGCTTGTATGAATCATCCTATGATTTTGGCCAACAATGTTACTTATTTGTCTCATACTAGGCTTTTTATCTCGGTACCCATATTTTTTTGGGTCCGGTAGGTTTCATAAGTGATGTTTCTTTTATTCTCCATACTTGTTTAATTCTTACATCCTTTCTCTTTAATGGACATTCAAACTTTATATGCTGGTGTAATACTTAACAAAAGGAACTTGTAAAAAAAAAATAGCAAAAGAAATTTAAAATCCCGATTCACCCCCCCTTTTGGGAGTATACCTAGATTCTCAATTGGTTTCAGAGCGCCAACTTGTTGTAAATCTTAAACTAAAAGTTACATAAAGATTCTTATGGCACACCTAGGAGTATCTCCCTTTGCCGAAGGACAACCCTCCTCTAGACCACCTATACTCTGTCGTGTTAATTGCACCTTTTGGAAACAACGAATGGGAATATACTTGCAAACTATGGATTGGAAAGCTTGGAAAGTAGTCACACATGGTGACTTCATCCCCACTAAAACCGTGGATAATAAAGAAATACCTAAGAAAGAAAAAGTGATGACTAACAATGATCTAAAGATGCTGCAAATAAACTCTAGTGCAATGAATGCACTATATTGTGCTTTAGATGTAGATAAGTTCAATAGGATTATGGGATGCAAATCAGCTAAAGAAATATGGGATAAACTTGAAATAACCTATGAAGGAAAGATTGATGTAAGAGATAGTAGAATTGACATGCTCACTAATGAGTATGAGGCATTTAGGATGAACCTTGATGAAACCATCACTAGTATGTACACTAGGTTCGCCCACATAATAAATTCCCTTAATGCCTCAGGGAAAAACTATTCTACATATGAGATGATCCGGAAAATCCTTAGAGGACTTCCACCAATTTGGGGACCTAAAG
Organism: Malania oleifera; assembly: GCF_029873635.1. Taxonomy (NCBI): domain Eukaryota; kingdom Viridiplantae; phylum Streptophyta; class Magnoliopsida; order Santalales; family Ximeniaceae; genus Malania; species Malania oleifera. The sequence goes on along the minus strand of NC_080422.1, from coordinate 49,829,444 downwards.
CCACTGCAATTACATAAGGAAGAAACTTGTAAAACACCTCCTTTGATAAATTGATAGGATCACTCCTCACATATGAGATGACAATAAATGAAATATATTATGAAAATAATAAACACAAGAAATCAATAGCCCTTAAGGCGGCAAAAGAAAGTTCTAGTTAAGAAGAAGACAACGAATTAGACAACGATGATATAGCCTTCATTACAAGAAGACTTGAAAAGTTCTTCAAAAAGAATAAGAAGTTCACTCAAAAATTTAAAGGTTCAAAATATGATAAAGGGGAGACAAGAAAAAAGAAAACAAAGAATGAACCCCCTACATGTTATAACTGCAAAAAAGTTGGACATATTAAACCTAATTGTCCTCAACTTAAGAAAAATGCTAAGAAGAAGAAAAAGAAGGTGATGAAAGCTAGATGAGATGACTCAAACTCAAGTGAATCAAAGAATGAATCAAGAGATCAAGATATGAAAAACCTCTACTTCCTAGCAAGAGATGATAAGGCGTGTTTTAGGACCACTCCATCAAAAGAAAAATGGTACCTGGATAGTGGATGTTCAAGACACATGACCAGAGACAAATCAAACTTTACCACATTAATGCAAAAAGATGGTGGGCATGTCACCTTTGGAGACAATGCAAAAGGTAGAATTATCGGTATCGGAAAAGTAGGTAAAGAACCATTTTTAAGTATTGATGATGTCTTATTAATAGATGGGTTAAAGCATAATCTACTTAGCATTAGTCAATTAAGTGATAAAGGATTTGATGTAATCTTTAAACAAGATAAATGTATATTTAAAAATCGAGAAAAGTATGATATCTTGTTCATTGCTAATAGAGTTGACAATGTGTATTGCATAAATTTTGAAAATCTAATATCTCGAGAAGTCACATGCTTAACAGCCATGAATAAAGCCAGCTGGCTGTGGCATAGAAGACTAGGACATACTAGTATGGATTTATTATCTAAATTAGCTAAAAGGAACTTAGTCAAAGGTCTACCTAGCACAAAATTCGTAAAAGACAAAATTTTTTATGCTTGCCAACTTGGGAAGCAAACTAAAACAAGTTTTAATAAGAGAAAGCATATTTACACTAGTAAACCCTTGGAACTTATTCACTTAGATTTATTTGGACCTACTAGAACACAAAGTTTAGGTGGAAAGTAATATGCTTTTGTGATCTTTGATGACTAGGCCAGGTTTACCTGGGTACTCTTCTTAGCCTCCAAAGATGAAGCTTGTAAAGATGCTAATTAACCTATGCAAGAAACTCCAAAACGAAAAAAGGTATGGAATTCGGAATATCAAAAGTGATCAAGGAAGAGAATTCAAAAATAATGAAGTTGAAAAATTATGTATTGAATATGGAATAACTCACATTTTTTCAGCTCCTCGAACTCCACAACAAAATGGAGTTGTTGAAAGGAAGAATAGATCACTCCAAGAAATGGCTAGAAAAATGTTAAATGAACATAATTTACCTAAGTACTTTTGGGTTGACGTTGTAAATACCACTTGTTATGTGATGAATAGAGTGTCTCTTAGATCAAGCCTAGAGAAGACCCCTTATGAACTATGGAAAGGAAGAAGGCCTAACATATCTTCCTTTCACATATTTGGATGTAAATGTTTTGTATTGAATGATAAAGAGGACTTCAGAAAATTTCATGCAAAATTAGATGAAGGAATATTCTTAGATTATGCATTAAATTGTAAAGCTTTTAGAGTCTATAACAAAAGGACTCTCGCAATCATAGAATCAATACATGTAATTTTTTATGAATCAATCCATTTTCTAAACCATCTAACATTGAGGAAGCTGGAATACGACAAAGTTTAGACAACTTAAAAATTCAAGAAATAAAAGATGAAAACAAGGAATCAAGCTCAACTTTAGAAGATAGACCTATAAATCAATTTGAACTACCTAAAGAATGGAAGTTTGTAAGAAATCACCCAAAGGATCAAATCATTGGTGAACCTTCACGTAGAGTATCTACTAGATCTTCTTTGAAAAATTTGTGTAATTATTATGCATTCCTATCTCAAGAGGAACCCATGAACCTAGAAGAAGCATTAAGTTGGATAGTAGCTATGCAAAAAAAACTAAATTAGTTTGAAAGAAGTAAAGTGTGAAAATTAATTCCTAGACCTAATGACCATTTAGTAATAGGAACCAAATGGGTATTTAAACATAAAAAGGATGAAAAAGGAATTGTAGTGCGTAATAAGGTTAGAATTATAGCTCAAGGATATAATCAAGAAGAAGGAATAAACTATGATGATACTTTTGCACCTGTAGCAAGAATGGAAGCCATAAGAATGCTATTAGCTTATGCATCTCACAAAGGTTTTAAACTTGATCAAATGGACATGAAGAGTGCATTTTTAAATGGTGCTGGCCTAACATGGCTTTCAAATCTTATTTTGATGATAACAAATAAAGGATGATTTAACATATGTTATTAAAGTGATGATGTTTCAGGAATACTTAAAGACAAAGTTCAAAAGAAAGAATAACAATGAAAGTTCAAGATCACTAAGGACTCAAAAGCCACATTCATATAGTGATCCAAAGGAAGCTCAAGCAACACCAAAATAAGTAAAGTATGTGGAAATCTAAAGTTGACTTAAAGCTCAAGTCAAAGGGGATTCAAAGCAAAAATACCATGGAAGACTTCAAGCTTAGAGTGTTTTAAAGCTTTAAGGCAAATGATGTAAGTACTTCATTTTGAAATATCACATGGAAATATGTTGAGGCTCTTTAGAGGTCATTGTGGACTTAGATACTTTATTTTACAAAACCTCAGATAAAGTTTTTATAAATCAAAGCAAGAGAGCAAATAGTTTTTTTAAAACTAAAACAGAAAAACTAGAATTTTAACTGCCCAGACGACTGAAGTTTATCTTCAAAAGACTGGAGAATTTCCTCCTCAGAAGACTAAAGATTAAGTTCAGTCTACTGAAGAATTTATGGATGAATTTTTGAAGAGGCAGTGTATCCTCAGAAGACTAAACCTGAACTTCAGTAGACTGAACTTGAAGTTTAGAATACTGAACCATGTATGCCTAGTCGACTGACCCTGTTTCTAGTTAAAATTTCAGTGTTTTAAAAACTTCGGAAGACTGAACCCGATACCTCAATCTACTGAATATTGTTAACGACTATAATTTTTAAATTTTTTAAAAATTCAAACTAAGGTTTCTTGTGCCCCAAAATTTCATAAAAACTTGGGAAATACTCCAAGTAATTTTTGGCAACACGAAAAATACTATTATGAGCCTATAAATACATGCTTTTAGAAAATCAAACACACCAAGAAATTGAAATTTTGTTCAAAAGATGAAACGTTCACTTACTCCCTCAAAGATATCTCTTCCTTACTCTTCAAAAAACTGAATTGATATGAAATTATGAAGTGCTGAAACATTCTTCTCTGAGTTCTAGACTACTGAATCACTGATTCTCATGTTGAGAATGAATTTGGTGAAATCACTTTTGAGCTTCAATCTATTTCTTTTGTTTTTTGATAGTGAAGTATATGTTGCTTTCAATTGTACTAATATACTCTTTTGAGAGTGTTATTGTATACAGGAATTGTTCCTGTCTCTTGTAGTTATTGACGATTCAAGGATTGCTTGGATCATTGGACTAAACATGGGGTATCGCTTAGAGAGGGGCTCTACCCTTAAGGAGGGATTTTTAAAAGTTTGCTTCACCTGGAAAGAAGTACTGTAGTGGAATCCTTAGGTGGTATTGGCCCAAGGCGAGGACGTAGGCTAGGGATAAGCCGAACCTCGTAAAAATATCGGTCTCATTCTTTCCCTTCTCTTTACTTTCAACATATATATATATATATTTGTGTGTATGCAAAGTGCAGGTTTCTAAAAATTGAAAATTGAGATTAAGAAGAATCTTAACTTAAGAAAGTACGTATGATTAAACTTTTGTGGAAACCCAAAATGGGGTACGTTGTTTAATCGTTTGCGGAAATCTTAGTTGAGAGAGTGCAAACACTTTCATTCACTATAGGGCTACAAACAAACTTTATCTTGAGTTCTTGCAAAAAGCGGAAAATTGCCAAAGAGTTACATATCATATCTTGATTTGGTATTTTGTGATTGATTGGTTTAGTTGTTGATTGGTTTGTGGATTGATTAGATAACTTAGCTTTTGCTGTGTATTTGATAAATTAACAAGAGGTTGAAGATTATTGAAAAGAATTAAAAGAAAATTTTTACTAACCCAATTCACCCCGCCTTTTGGGACTACACCTTAACTTTCAATTGGTGTCAGAGCCGTGTTATAACAAATCTTAAAAAGTAGTTATATAATGATTTACATGGCACATGTAGGAATAGCTCCCTTTGGAGAGGGCCAATCCTCAACTAAACCACCTTTCTTTTGTGGACTTAATTATACCTTTTGGAAACAACGAATGATGATTTATCTTCAAATTATGGATTGGAAAGCTTGGAAGGTTTCACACATGGTGATTTAATCCCTACAAAACTAGTAGATGGAAAGGAGGTTCCTAAGGAAGAAAAAGAGATGACCGAAATGGATCATAAAATGCTGCAAGTCAACTCAAGTGCTATAAATGTGTTATATTGTGCTTTTGACATAAATGAATTTAATAGGGTCATGGTTTGCAAAATAGAAAAAAAAATATGGGACAAACTCGAAGTAACTTATGAAGGTACCATTGACATAAGAGACAATAGAATTGACATGCTTACTAGAGAATATGAAGCTTTTAGAATGAACTTGGAAGAATCTATTACAAGTATGTATTCTAGGTTCACTCATATCATAAACTCTCTCAACGCATTAGGAAAAACTTACACCACCTATGAGATGATTCGAAAAATCCTTAGAGGCCTTCCACCCATTTGGGAACCTAAAGTCACAACTATTATAGAAGGAAGAAACCTTAAGAATACCTCACTAGATGAACTTATTGGATCTCTTCTCACCTATGAGATGGCAATTAATGAAAGAAGTGGAAAATCTAAAGCCCAATAATCCATTGCATTTAAAGCCTCAAATGAAAGCTCCAGTGATGAAGATGAAGAAGATGAACTAGCCTTCATATCCAAGAAACTTGTGAAAATTCTTAGAAGGAAGAATAAATTTACAAGAAAAATTCGGAATTCAAAATCAGATGAAGAAGAAGAAAAGGAAATTAGTAAAAAGAAAATGAAGGTTGAACCTCCAACATGCTATAATTGTAAGAAAGTTGGACACATAAAACCAGATTGTCCACAACTTAAGAAATATTCTAAAAAGAAAAAGAAAAAGGCAATGAAAGCCACTACTTGGGATAATGTTAGTACAAGTAGTTCAGATAATGAATCAAGTGACCAAGAGGTTGCTTGCTATATGGCATGGGATGATGATGAAGGACAAAGCTCCTCATCCAAATCATTTAATGATTATAGTAGTGATTCATCTAATGAATCCAATGATGAGAGTATGCCATCTTATGAAGAACTACAAAATGAACTGTTCAAGGTTCATAAAATTCTAGTTAAAAAGACTAAAAGATACACATCATTGAAAAATAAGAATAAAGATGTAATGAAAGAATCAAAATCTCAAAAACTGGCTGAAAAAGAAAAAAATTTGAAAATCAAGAGATTAGAAAGTAAGAATGAAAAAGTAATGAAGGAATTAGAAGATATAAGATCCCAAACTTCCATGGATAATGAGAAAGATCAATATATTTTTGAACTAGAGAAAAAAATTAGGAAGATGTCTTAAGACCAAGAAAAGCTACAAGAAAAGGGCAAAAATATACTAGGCTTAAAAATTGGTGATCTTAAAATAAAAATTGAAGATCAAACTAAAATAATCTACAATTTTAGTAGAGGAAAGGAGAACTTTGATAAAATGATTGGCGCACAAAGAATGTCCTTAAATAAAGAAAGCATAGGATTCAATGGAGTTAAGAATACAAGGAAAAAGAATCTTTACATGGGATACTTTACAACAGCCTCTAAATATTATGCTAGCACCTCCTCAAATGCTTACACTCACACCACATGCTTTCTATGTAAGAAGAAAGGACACATTAATTTTGAATGTCCATTAAAGAGAAAGGGTGTGAAAACTAAAAAAGTTTGGAAAGTAAAAGAAACATCTCTTGTTAAACAATCCAGACCCAAGAAAGTATGGGTACCTAGATAAAATGGACACCAAAGATATTAGCATGATTTAAAGGAAGCTACTTAATCCAATTTAATGAACATTGAACTAGTTGAAATATAGAAATCTAAAAGAACAGCTTATGAGATATATCAAATAAATACAAAATGTCATTGTTGGCCAAACATCAATAAGACTTGGAATGTTGTAAGCTTATCTTCAAAGATCAAGGAAGTCATTCGCCTCAAAAGCCAATTTGGAAAGAAAATTGAAGCTTGATAATGTGATAAAAAAAAAAAAGAAGAAGAAGAAGGAAGAGTTCATGTTAAAGAGAAAAGAAAATAATTAGAAGGTTAAAAAAACTTTAGATGACTGAAAACTGTTGCTTGAAGGCTCAGACGACTGAGCCATCACACCTTAGACGACTGAGGTGCTATTGCCTGTTTAGATTCCTATTCTAAAAATCTTTAGATGACTGAGCTTAATCTTCAGTCTACTAAAGTCACGAGATCTATATATTTAACACGCAAAAATAACCTAACTCTAGGCCTCTAAACCCTATCCCATCACTCATCTAAAGCATCCACTCTCTGTCTTTTTCAATCCTCACCAAAAATCTCTTGAATCCTAGCCTCCCAACACGATTGTACATCCTCACCTACGGATTATAGGGTTTCAAAGCTGGTGTTCATTTGCTCTTTGATCTTCAATATGCCTTGAACTAAGATGACAGCCAACCGTGGAACCTCTACTGGTAGAGATGATAACAAAATTGAAAGATGGCTAATCACACCTCCATCCAAGCTTCATTATTGTTCTTCTCTTAGGTCTACGGATCCTATTTTTGGTAAAGTGATCGATACCGCTTTCTTTGATACTAAATTCCATGAGATACTCCCCATGTTTAGGAATATTGGCTGGAAAAACTTTGTAGTGTACCAAACTAAAGGCATATTCCCCAATCTTATCAAATTTTTTTATGCCAACATGATTCATAGTGAAGGTGTTTTAGCTACCAATGTTAGGGGCAAGAATATTGTTTTAACTCAGATTTTAGCTCCCATACTGCATATCACCCTAGGAGAATTTGAATGTCCTGCATTTGCTCAATCCTAGATTTTAGAGCAAGACTTCACACCTAAAACATTTTTGCCTCTAATTATGGAAAATGAACCTGTGTGTTTTGGACATCCGCCGTTGTACAAACAATTGAATCTCCAAGCCCAAATCCTTCATAAAACCATTTCATATAACATCTGACCCAATATTGGTTCTTTCGATCATCTTTCCCATGTTGAGTGCTTTGTCTTATGTTGTTTACTTAAACGAAAGAAACTTGACCTATCTAGTCTTATTTTGAAGTGGATATGGACAAAGTTAGAAGCATCTAGAGTGACCCTTCCATATGGAGGTGCATTGAACCTCATCTTTTCTCAGCTCGATATCACTGCACCTTATGAGTTGTTCATAAAACGTACTTGTTATGATCTCTTCAACTCCACAACCCTTAAACAAATGGGCTATGACAAGAGTGATCAAGGTTGGTACTTCAAAGGAGGAAGGCCTTAATGAGCATCAGTAGTAGCTCCCCTAGCTCATGACCGAGGACCTCTTGTAGACACTCCTTCTTGGTTAATGTCCTTTCATAGTGAATTCTCCACCTTCACCCGGGATATGAGGTCAGGACTTCAGACCCTTTAGGAGAAGCTATCCTCCTTTGATCAGCGCCTCACTCATATTGAGGAATATCAAGCTAGTTCATCCTAAGGTGTTGATCTATAGACACTAGTTCAGCCCCTCACAGTGATGATGAAGATTCTGAGGAAGGGAGTGACAAAGGTGATGAAGAAGAGGGAGGTGATGAAGAAGAGGAAGGTAATGAAGAAGAAGAAGGAGATGAAGAAGAGAAAGGCGATGAAGAAGCTACAGAAGATGATGATGATGATGTTGTTAGCTGAGTTTTAGACTTTTTTTATGATGTACTCTTGATGTAAACACTTAGTGTTTATGTTGTCTTGCTTGACTTTCCTATGTTTGTAATACATATGCTCTTTTAATGACTTTTTGAATTTTGCCCCTCGATTCTTTTTGAATGATGTCAAAGGGGGAGAGAAGTTTTGAGAAAATATGATGGGAATTATGATATGATTATAATATGAAACTTTGAGCAAATATAATATGAGTTTTGATATGGATTGTAAAGAAAATATGAATGTTAAAGGAATATAAATAAAGCAGTTAAAGCACACTACATGATGAAGTATACTTGATTGTGTTCATATGCTTAATTGTGATTTTTTGAACTTACTCATACTTGATATCATCATTTTTCAAAATTATTAAAAGGCATGCTTATTGTAAGGGGGAGCCTTGTCAAAGGATCTCTCATCTTTGCTCCTTGTCATCATAAAAAATGGGGAGATTATTGGCCTAACATGACTTTCAAATTTTGTTTTGATGATAACAAATGAAGGATGATTTAACATGTGTTGTTAAAGTGATGATGTTTCAGGAATACTTAAATACAAAGTTCAAAAGAAAGAATAACAATGAAAGTTCAAGATCACTAAGGACTTAAAAGCCACATTCATATATTGATCCAAAGGAGGCTCAAGCAACACCAAAATGAGTAAAGTATGTGGAAATCTAAAGCCGACTTAATGCTAAAGTCTTCAAGCTTAGAGTGTTTTAAGGCTCTAAGACAAATGATGTAAGTACTTCATATTGAAATATCACATGGAAATATGTTGAAGCTTTTTAGGGGTCAATGTTGACTTAGAGACTTTATTTTACAAAACCTCGGATAAAGTTTTTATAAATCAAAGCAAGAGAGCAAAGAGTTTTGTTGACTTTGGTGCACTCCCAGAGGGGGGTGAATTGGAGATTTAAAAAATTCCTCCTAGGTTCAACTAATCTAACAACAGTATAACGCAACCCAAGAGCAGTCTAAGTATATATGAAATTGTAGATACCATATATTAATCACCTTTCAGTACATACAATGCAATTCCAGTATGTCCTAATCAAATGCAATACTGTGCTAATAAGATATGCAGTATATTCAGTAAGGAAATTAAATCAAGCACAAAGTAGAATATAATGCAGGGAATGTAAACTTGACACCGAATATGATATTGGGGTTCAGCCAATCCTACCTACATCCCCGCATTGGCTCACAAGCACAAGCATTCCACTAAGGCTCACTCAATGGGTGGAGCGGCACTTAATACAACACCTTACCAGGATGGTACACCTAACTTTCCTAATCAGGTCGAAGTGAGTCTGGGACTTTTCATACGGCAAGTCTCCCTCTTCCAAACACACATTGGGAATACAACATATAATCAAATAAATTTTTGCGTACAAAAAAATGTGCTTCTACACAAGTAGATATGTACCACAATATGGTCTAGATAAATATGCACTCACAGAAGATAGAGTTTATGCTCAGTGCAAATGAAGTGTGCTAACACTCAATCTGATGTAAATATATAATCAAGTCCTAGAGTGTATTTTCAAGCAATCTTTAAAACGAAATATCAATATTAATCAATCACAACAGGTTTCAAAGAGTTCCAACTAGAGTATTAAAAATATCTCGAAAAAAAATTTATCAAAATATTTGCTCAAGAGATATTTGAAAAATCAATAAGCTTGTGAAAAAAGTTTTACACAATCAAAAAAACACGAGCTTGATGAGTCTTGCAACAAAGATGCAAAGACTCACTAGCTACAAAAGTTTTCCCATGCAAAGATTTATTAGTAAAAATAGGGGAAAAACCTTATGCTCAACTCTCAATCCAAAAATAAAATATACAACACAATGAGAGTTTCCTAGCAAAGATAATAGTGCATAGCCACTCAAATAACTCTCAGAAGGATTGATTTATCAAAGGAATAGCAAAGGGAGAGTGTATGTGGGTTTGTATATGAAAAATGAGCTCTCAAAATTTCAGAGAAATTTTCTCTTTATGATAGTGCTAATCACTCATTAATTTTGCAAATGAACCCATATATATAGAGAAGGCCAAAATTATGACCGTTGGGGACACTCGGGGAATTATTAAAGTTGTTTAAAATGTGTTTAAGAAATTAACCCTGTTTAACCCCAATTAATGGTGGTGAAAATTTGGCCAACCCTAGAGTTTCAGTCGACCGAGCCATAGGTTTGGTTGCCTGAATAGACACAACAAGAAAAGGTAAATTTTGAAGTTTGGGAGCCTAAATGGGGGTTCGGTTTGCTGATCGAGGCGATTTTCGATTCTGTCTAAGGTTCGGTCACCTAGACTCAAGTTCAGTTTGCCAAACTTGAACATTCGGTCACCAAAGGGTAATTTGAACGTGTGGTTCGGGTGCTTGAGTTGTTGGAAAAAGTAAGGGCATGAGTTCGGTCGCCCGTGGACACTCAAGTCATTTGAGTTTGGTCGCCCGAAGACAGGTTAATGTTTTGACCAATCAACAATTTGATCAACTGAGGCAATTTGACTTGCTTGATTCAGTCGCTCGAAGCCCTTATGATTTTAGCTAAAGGTCCATAAATTGATTTAAATTTACCCCTAATGATATGTGAGGTTAGAGGGGTTTTCCTAAGCGATTATGCAAGGACCTAGGGTCTCTTTAAGGTCTTTGAGCTAACCCTAAAAATCCAGTGTCGGTCAACCAAAGGGTGCCTTTCGGTCATTTGGTTCCCTATGGTCATTCTATGGTCATTTTGAGCATTAAATCCTATCATGCATGCAAATGCATTATTACAGACCATATAAATAATTACAAACCAAAAAATGAATGCAAATACAATAGCAAATAGGTTTTCATTCTTTCGATTCTTCAATTGCCATAAATGAAGCTTGATCTTCATAGTCTGTATAACTTGCTTGAGTTCCTGCCATTAGTGCATGCAAGGATAAACCTGTTCAAGAAACTTAGTGCACAAGTGAGAAACATTGGTTTTATCATAATCAAAACGGAATCAGACTCATAGAGTTAACAATTTTTTTTAAAACTAAAACTAAAAAACCAGAACTTTAAATGCTCAGATGACTGAAGTTTATCTTTAGAAGACTGAAAAATTTCCTTAGAAGACTGAAGATTAAGTTTAGTCTACTGAAGAATTTCTGGATGAATTTCTGAAAAGGCAGTGTATCCTCAGAAGATTGAACCTAAACTTCCGTAGACTGAACTTAAAGTTGTGAAGACTGAACCATGTATGCCCAGTAGACAGACCCTAGTTCTAGTTAAAATTTCAGTGTTTTAAAGAATTTCAGAAGATTGAACTCGATACCTCAGTATACTGAACACTGTTAATAGTTATAATTTTTAAATGTTTTAAAAAATCAAACTAAGTTTTCTCATGCCCCAAAATTTCATAAAAACTTGGGAAATGCTCCATATAATCTTGGGCAACATGAAAATACTTTTATAAGCCTATAAATACATGGTTTTAGCAAATCAAACACACCAAGAAATCGAAAATATGTTCAAAAGCTGAAAAGTTCTCTTACTCTCTCAAAGATCTCTCCTGCTCACTCTTTGCAAAACTGAATTTCTGTGAAATTTTGAAGTGCTGAAAACATTCTTCTCTGAGTTCTAGACTACTGAATCATGAATTCTCATGTTAACAAGGAATTTGGTGAAATCACTCTTGAGCTTCAATCTATTTCTTTTGATATTTGATAATGAAGTATATAATGCTTTCAATTATATTAATATACTCCTTTGAGAGTGTTATTGTACACAAGAATTATTTCTTTTCTCTTGTAGTTATTGACGATTCAACAATTTTTTGGATCGTTGGACCCAGCATGGGGTATTGCTTGGAGAGGGGGCTCTACCCTTAAGGAGGGATTTGTAAAGGTTTGCTCCGCTCAGAAAGGAGTGCTATAGTGAAATCCTTAGGTGGTATTGACCTAAGGCGAAGACGTAGGCTGGGGATAAGCTGAACCTCATAAAAATCTCATTCTCATTCTTACCCTTCTCTGTACTTTCAGCATATATATATATATATATATATATATATATATATATATTGTGTTGTGTGTATGCAAAGTGCAGATTGCTGAAAATTAAAAGTCGAGATTAAGAAGACTCTTAACTTAAGAAAGTGCATTTGATTAAACTTTTGTAAAAACCTAAAAGGGAGTACGTTGTTTAATCGTTTGCGAAAATCTTAGTTGACAGAGTGCAGACAATTTCATTCACCACAGGGCTACAAACAAACTTTATCTTGAGTTCTTGCAAAAAGCTAAAAATAGCCAAAAAGCTACATATCATATCCTGATTTGGAATTTTTTGGTTGATTGGTTTAGTTGTTGATTTTGTGGATTGACTAGATAACTTAGTTTTTGTTGTGTATTTGATAAATTAACAAGAGGTTGAAGATTCTTGAAAAGAATTTAAAAAAAAATTTAATAACCCAATTCACCCCCCTCTTGGGACTACACCTTAACTTTCAAATGGATTTATAAATAAAGAAGTTTATGTAGCACAACCTCTAGGATTTGAGGATGTTCATTACCCGGATTATGTATTTAGATTAACAAAAGCATTATACGGACTAAAGCAAGCTCCTAGAGTTTGGTATGAGTGTTTAAGAGGATTTATATTGGAAAATGGCTTTTCTAAAGGAAAAGTGGATAGCACACTATTTATTAAATCTAAAAATGAAGATATGCTTATTATTCAAATATATGTTGTTAGCTTTACCGTGATTCCAATAGGGGGTGAATTGGTACTTTTAAAAATTAATGCCTAGGTGAGTATCCTAAATACAGTATATTCACAACCCTATGGTCAATCTAATGCAAGTAAAGTAAATCAATTATAATATGTACCAGAAATTAAATAATGCAATTTAATTAACTATGCATGCACCAGAAAGCAATAAAGAGGAGTGACACGCAAAAGTGTTATCGAGGTTCTACAAATTGCATTATGTCCCTGCTTTGGCTAACAAGCATAAGGATTACCACTATAATGCTCACTTAAATGGGTGGAGTGGCACCTAAACAAACCAGGTTAATTAGCACAGGGCTGACCTCAACCTTTACACTCAATCCTTACCGAGCTGGATTACCGCCCCCTCAGGCCACGCTTGTAAATACAATAGTGTGTTCATAATAATGAAATTGGTACAGTGATTATGCTTTCATGTAAAGCAGATAAGTACCCGATATAAACAATCACATGCACCACCAAATGATATAATGAAGTAAGTTCAATGTGGTCTTAGATGTCTACTCTCAAATATTTGTTCAAGCGTCACGATCAGTGCGTGATAGTGCAAACAATATGATCTTTGTATCGCACAATATATTCAATCACAATGCTCAAACAAAGATACTTGCCACACTTCAAATATCTCAAAAAATGATTTTTTTCAACATATAAGCCTGAAGAGATGTATCGATTTTGTTTGCAAAAGGATTTGATCTTTGTGTTCAAAAATAATATTACTCAAGGAATATTACAACAAAGATCTTTAGAGCATAAACAAATATCTCTTCAACAATTTTTCTCAAATTTAAACACACAAGATATTTGAAAATGATTTAAAAATACTTTAGCAACCAAAATCGAACGAGAACTTCTTAAGATATTGTAATGATAGTGCAATACTCAGAAGCTCAAGTGAAGTCTTCTTAGGAAAGACTTATTAATAAAGTCTCCTAAAAAAGCTTGAGGGCTTGCTCTCAAGAAAAATACTATCAATCAATCACAAATTTAAGAGAGCAAACCTATAGGACAAGAACACTCAATTCACACTTACAAACGAATCTTTGGCAATATGGCAAGGTAAGTATGAGTGTAGGATACTTGGTAGTAAGAGAGAATGATTTTGGAATTCAGAGAAATATAACTAATCAAGTTTTCTAATCTTGTACTAATCATTCCAAATGAGGGGGTATATATAGACTTTCCCTTGATTATAGCCGTCCAGGACACATAGGGAATTATTATAAATTTTTTAAAACAATTTAACCAATTTAACCCCATTTTATAATTTTAACCACGGTAAAAATATTGGGGCAACCCGATAACACCGATCGACTGAAGCAAGGTTTGGTTGACCGAGTTGTGCACGTTCGGTCGATCGGGCATAAATTGAACTAGAAGTTCGGTCGACCGGATACCAGGGTTCCAAGGTGATTTTTCTTTACTGCACAGTTCGGTCGACCGAGAAGTTTTGAACTAAGTAGTTTGATCGACTGGAGCGTTAGATTCTCCCACGTGTGGGTACGGTCGACCAGGTAGTTGGCTTAAGAATTGGGCTTGGTCGACCGTATGGTCAAATGTTGACTTTGGTGGGAGTTTGGTCGGCCGAGAGGGAATGAACTGGCATGGCTCAGTCGACCGGGCAGTGGTCAAACTGTTGACCCGAGCACCGATTCAATCGACCTAGAGATATTGTACTTGTGTAGTACGGTCGACCAAACATGCAACTTAAGTGCATTTCGGTTCTATTTAATCATGTAATCACCCTTTCCATATGACCATATATATTTGTGCATGTATGAGTGTCTTAGGGTCATTCTTGGTATTTTTTCGTTTGAGCTTACCTATCATATCATGCAGGTGATGCATATAATTATTACAACCCAGATCCTTTTTACTATTACAGACCCATAATGAATAATGAATTTAAGTACAACATAAATAGGATCTTCAAGGCCTTCAACTTTTACTTTTTGTGCCATCATTTTGATCTGCCAACTGTATACCTGCACATATCCTCAAACATCCATCAAATACAACAAGTATTTGTCATTATCAAAACCGGGTGTGACCTATAAGGTCAACATATGTGGATGATATCATTTTTTGTACTAAAAATTATGAACTTTGCAAATAATTTTCTAAGTGTATGCAAGATGAATTTGATATGAGTATGATGGGAGAGTTGACTTACTTCCTAGGACTTCAAATTAAGCAAACTAAGAATGGAACTTTCATAAATCAATCAAAATTTATAAGAGACATGATTAAGAAATTTGATATTGAAGGTGGAAAACCTTTAGGAACTCCTATGAGTACATCTATAAATCTTGATAAAAATGAAAAAGGAAAACCTATAGATATGAAATACTACCGAAGTATGATAGGAAGTTTACTTTACGTAACGGCCAGTAGACTGGACATTATGTTTAATTTATATATGTGCGCTTGGTTTCAAGCAGCTCCTAAGGAATCACACCAAATAATTGTCAAAAGAGTCTTAAGATGTCTTATAGGTACTATTGACTTAGGTCTATGGTATCCTAAAGACACAGGCTTTGAAATGATTTGCTATTCAGATGCAGATTATGCTGGATGTAAAATTGATCGGAAAAGAACAAGTGGTACTTGCCACTTTCTAGGAAGATCTCTTGTGTCTTGGTTCTCTAAAAAATAAAATTCCATAGTTCTATCTACTGCAGAAGTTGAGTATGTGGTAGTAGGTAGTTGTTGTGCACAAACACTTTATATGAAGCAACAATTAAAGGATTTTAATCTAGAGTATTCAGTTATACCTATCAAGTGTGATAATACAAATTCCATTAATATCTTCAAAAATACCATATCTCATTCAAGAACCAAGCATATAGACATAAGATATCATTTCTTGAGAGATCATGTGCAAAAAGAAGACATTACACTAGAGTTCATGAATGCACGTGATCAATAGGCTGGTATATTTACAAAACCACTTCCTAAGGATAGATTTATTTCTACAAGATTTGAATTAGGGTTATTTAATAGCAGAGAAGTAGTCTAGAGAAGAGAAATTGGATGTGTATTAAGATAGCATGTGAGTTCAGGCGACTGCACATAAATCCACAGTCGACTGAGACCTTTCTGACTTGCTGAACTCTCAAGATCAATAAGGTCAAGCGACTGAGTCCTCAACTTTAGTCGATTAACTCGCTACTGGTTGGTAAAAATTCAAATAAACAAAAATTTCAAGTGACTGATCCCTCAATTTCAGTCGACTGACTGATGGTAGTTTATATATTAAACTGTGCGAAACCTTAATTTTCAAAATCTCAGTGTGGTGTCCCTATTACACCTTTCGTCTAAAAACTGTTCTCCATCGTTCCTAAGTGTTCCCACACTTAAAATCCTCCGATTAATCTATGAAGAACATCTTCCTACTTCATTCCCACTAGATTTTAAAGGATTTTACCGTTTATATTTTTTGAAATCATCATGCTAAGGACGAAAAATACAGTAGTAAGAGGTTCTACTTTGGGGAAGAATGACAACAACAATATGGAGAAATGGCTTGTTGCTTCACACGCGAAGCAGCTATATAGAGAGCCTCTTCATTGAACTGAACCTATTCTTGGTAAGGTCTTAGACATGACTTTCTTTGAAGAAGACTTTCCCAATATTTTACCCATGTTTAGAACTTTAGAATAGAAAAAGTTTATTACTTATCAGGCTAAAGGACTATATCTGAACTTTGTTAAAATTTTTTATGCAAATATGGTTAAAGGAGACACATTAATCACTACCAAAATCATGGGGAAATCAATTGCCCTTACTCGTCAGACCTTAGCAACAATTTTTAATATCCAACAAGGTGAGTTTGAGTGTCCATCTTTTGGAAAATCTTGGATTATGGCACAATATTTAACCCCTAAAGAATTTGTACCGTTGGTCATGTCTAAGGAACCCATTTATTTTGGTCATCCTCTATTGTACGAATAACTTAATCTTCAGACACAAATCCTATAGAAGCTAATTACGTACAACATTTTGCCTCAAGTAGGATCACATGACTATATTTTATATTTAGATTTTTTTTTTTTTTCATGTGGTGCCTACTCAAAGGGAAAAATCTTGATTTACCAAGCTTGATTCTCAAATGGATGATCTCTAGAGCAGAAGCTCGTAGAGTAATTCTTCAATATGGTGGCATTCTAAATCTTATATTTGATCATCTAAGCATAGCTTCTCCATCTAAATTGTTCATTAAACGAACCCATATGATCTCTTTTCATCTACTACACTTGAGCAAATGGGTTATGAGAAACATGATCAAGGTTGGTTTCCTAAGTATAATCATAGACAACTTCAGGCTCAGGAACAACAACCACTTGTTCAGCAACCAGCTCGGCAACCTGCTCCTTAGGTTGATGATGCCCCTTCATGGTTTCTTGCTTATTAGTAGCAATTCATAGATTTTAGTGGTGAAATGAGATCTAGTTTAAGCTCACTTCAAGCTAATTATGCATCTGTTCAGGAAAATTATACTTCTCTTTATCAAAGACTTGGCCGCCTTGAACTACATATGGCCAGATCAACTTCTTCCCGTGGAAAGGCTCCAATGGATATTACTTCTGGTGATGCTATAGGTGAAGATGAAGATGATAATGTATGAATGATTAGATGTTTTACTTAGCTTAAACAATATTTTGGGTTGTAAAATGTGCATCAGATACACTTTTTATAATCATGCTATTTTGAATTTTTCTACTTATGCATGATGAATTGTAATATATGTTTTGTGCTTATATTGGCCCTTTACATTTAAATTTTTATGTGTTCATTGCTAACCTTCTCTTTTTGATTGATGTCAAAAGGGGGAGAATATTTTGGGCAAAACTGAGTATGATAGGAAATTGACATTTGAAAACTGAGTATGATCATGATAATTGAATTTGATGAACTAAAATACATATGAGTTTGAAACGAATTTGATGAACTAAAACTAAGTTTTATGGAATCTGATGACAGTCATGACATGATATGTTTTACTTGTTAAGACTATACTTATATTAAGGGGAGAGCCTTATTAAGGCTTACTCATTTTTGCTCCTTATTTGTCATCATCAAAAAGGGGGAGATTGTTGGTCTAACAAGACTTAGAATCTTATTTTGATGATAGAAAATCAAGGGTTCTTAATATATTTGGTTAAGTGAAAGTTTCAAGGCTCAAATGTTTTGATAAAGGATCAAGATCTCAAGTGCTTAAACGAGTTCATTAAAAGCTTGGACTTAACGCCAGAAGATCTGATGAAGCTAAAACTCAGAGAAGATAATGAAGATAGAAAGCTTCAAGATGGACATTGAAGGCAAAAGCAAGCAAATACATGAAGACTTAAAGTGCTTAGAATGTTATAGTATATAAGAAGTCCCATGTATATACTTCACGATTTCAATATAAATGTTTGAAGCTCTTAGGATCTATTATTGACTTAAAGACCCGCTTTTTGAAAACCATGGAAAATACTTTTAAAAGTCTCATTTCAGTACTTCAAGTTTAAAAGTTAAAGAGTTTTGGAAACAAAGTTTTTGAAAGCATAAAAATTATAAGCTCAGAGGACTGACATTGTTTTATCAGGCAAATGATTTTATTATGCTGATAAAATTAAGCTAATATAACCGTGATAGGTGACTTATGAAACATCATCAGGCGACTGACATTTTTATATTGTTAAAAGTTAAACAGACAGAAATGAGTCAGGCGATGTTGGAATTGGTGTATTCCAATAAGGGGGGGGGGGGGAGGGTGAATTGGGTATTTAAAATTTATTTCTAGGTTGAATCAGATAACAATTGTGTTACACAACCTAGGGTTTTTCTAGGTAAGCATAATACCCAACAAGTATTACTGTGTAGACAATTAAAGCAAATATAACATTTTCTGTAAATACCAGTCAACCTCAAATCCCAAGAGTAATAGTGTATGCAGATAATTGAAATAACATTTTCAGCAATTTAAACATAAGCATACAAGTGCGGATATTAAATAGCATAGGGAAGAGAGTGACATAGTAAATATTATCGAGGTTTGGCCAGTATTGCCTACGTCCCTGCCTCAAGCTAACAAGCAAGAGGATTCCATTATATTTGCTCACTTACGGGTGGAGCGGCACCGTTACAACCTCCTCTCCTTATTGAGCGAGGAAAACCCTAGGTCACATTACAAGGCTAACCCCAACCTTTACAACCATACCTTGCGGGACGGTACTCCCAGCTCTCCTAACTGGGTCTGAGCCTATCCGGGACACCTTGACAAGATGGTGTCTACCTGTAGAGACCTGAAAAAATTTAATTTATGAAAGTAATAAAAGAAAATAAAAGAAAGAGAAAGAAAAGAAGGAAAAGGAGGGGCATTAGCAGGGGTTCGTTGACGAACCCATGGTCTTCGTCGACGAATATCCTTCTAAGTCTCGTCGACAAAATACACGTATCTCGTCGATGAGGGGATACTGAGAGTAGAGAATTTCAGACTATTAAGGGTTCGTCAAAGAACCCATTACATTCGTCAACGAACACCCTTCTGTGGTTTGTCAATGTGTACATGTGTCTCGTTGACGAATGCACGTGGCTAGCGGTCTATAAATATGCTAAAATCAGAATTTCAGCGTGAAATTTCATTTCTCACTCCACTCTCTCTCTCTCTCTAAGTTCGGTTTCTCTCCCGTCTCTCTTCATTTCTGGTTCGATTCTCACCCAAATCGATGATCAAAAATTTCTACGAGGATCTAGGAGTGATTCTCCGCAAGTTGGCCGGAGCGAATTGTTGATTTGGAGTCCTTGGGCACCACTCCAAAATTAGGGTAAGTAAGGTATTTTAGGGTTTAAGTGTTTATTTGGAGTATATAGGGCCTAGGAAATGCTAAATGAGAAATATTATGGGAAATGAGTTGATTAATTTGGGAAAAATGTGAATTTCAGGGTTTTGAGTTTCGAACGCCGCGACATAGGATTTGGGTTTTAGCAGGCCTCTTAGTAAGTCAGGTAAGGGGAATAAATTATAATAACTATTTTGGAAAATAAATTGTTGATTTAAAGTATGTGAAAATGAAATATGATATTTTGCGAGTGGTTATTATATTATAAATATTTGATGAAAATTGTGTGGGTTGAGAAATAAGATATAACAGGTTTATACTAGGAATGTAATTAAATTGGGATATATGAATTGCGTTGAGGAAAATGAGATTATGAAATATATATATATATATATATATATATATATATGTATGTATTGAGCCGTTTTATACAAAAATGAAGTTATGGAAATTTAATTATGTTTTATATACATAATTGTGATGAAATGAGACTTTTTATATGCAAACGATGAAAAGTGGCATACAAGATGATTTTATAGAAAAACAAAGAAATGAGATATATACATCTATATATATATATATAGATGTGCAATTTACTGGGAAATAATGAAATATGGTATATTGATATGTTTTATTGAGAAATGTTGAAATACGTGAGATAAGATATACACTATTGTGAGAATTGAATGTGTACAGAAAATGATAAGAATACTACTGATGTGATGAGATGAATGTGAATACTGAAATTTGAATACTGAATTGTGAATATTGAAATGTGAATACTGAATTGAGAATATTGAAGTGTGAATATGGAAATGTGGAAATGAGTACCCTGATGGATTATTGTTGATAAAGAGCATGGTACTGTTGCTAGTGAGGTGATAGTGCAACCACATGGTCTCGTGGAGAGTGTGGTGAGACAATCAAATGGGCCTATGAAGGGTTATGATGCCCTCCTAGGGTCCAGACCAGGATTGGGTAGGCCATTCGCGCTTCAGACACATTTCCCTTGATCTAATCGGGTAGGCCAACCGCGATTAAGTCCAGCCTTTGGGCTGCACAACCCAGTCATGGGGGGAAGCATGATGATGAGATGTGAATATCCTCAGGGTAGCAATGAGTTACAGACACGTAGTGGATTTTATATTGGCAGAAACTCATGCACTGGATTGTGATTATTGATTACCGACACGATATTGAACAACTATGGGTTACAGACACGTTGTGAAATATACTGGAGGATACTCATAGGCTAGAATGTGGAAATGGAAATGAGAAAGAAAAGCTTATGAAAGCTATTGAAATATGAATATGAGAAAGAAAAGTTCATAAAAGAAAATGTGAATATGATTTTGAGAAGTAAGAAAGTATGTACATGATTATGAAAATGATAATATGTGTGTGTGTGTGTGTGTGTGTGTGTGTTTTATAGTTGTTCGAATGCGGTTTTTAATAGTTACAATATTAAATATTAATTTTTAAATGAATTTGATACTGTAAAGCTCATCTTAGTTACGCACTGATAATAATCTTTTCCACTTACTGAGCGTCGTCTCACCCCCAATTATTATTCCACCCTACAGATAGTTATGCACGACATACTGAGAATCGGGCATAGCAAGCATCTGGCAAGATTATAGAATTTAGTTTAGAATAAATATTTGTACAATACTAATTAAATATGTTTCATATTTCACAGAATGTAAATGTTGACCTAATAGGTCACACCCAATTTTGATTATGACAAATACTCTTGGTACTGATGATTGTACTAAGACTTGCATGCAGGTTCACTGTGCATGTCTATTTGGACTGAAAGACATATCATGATGGCATGTGGTGTTCGTGCCAAAGAATGAGGAATTGCATTGTGTATTTGTATTCATTATTTCATTATTTCATTCTGGGATGTAATATTTATTATGGACTGTACACCCTATGGCCTGTAATATTTTGCATCATGCATGATAGGTAGGCATGCTCAAATCGACCCTAGTTGGACTTTAGGTACCTACACAAACCATAGAAAGACCTTAGGGATCGGTCGACCGACACCAAACTTTTTCGGTTTCCTTAAAATGAAAAAGTACCTCGAAATGACCCTAGGACACTCACATATGTATGGCTAAGTGAATAGGTTGTTTGCATGATCAAATTGGACCAAAGTGTACAATATATGCATGTTCGGTCGACCGTACTCCGTAGTACAAAATTCCCCTAGTCAACTGAACTAGGACCGAGTCAACAGGTTGACCATAACAGGTCGATCGAACTCACGCAGTTCATTCTCACCCGGTTGACCAAACGCCCTCAAACTCAACATATTGACTTGAA
The DNA here is from genome assembly GCF_029873635.1 of Malania oleifera. Classification (NCBI taxonomy): domain Eukaryota; kingdom Viridiplantae; phylum Streptophyta; class Magnoliopsida; order Santalales; family Ximeniaceae; genus Malania; species Malania oleifera. The sequence goes on along the minus strand of NC_080422.1, from coordinate 49,807,398 downwards.
GGTCGACCGAGATTAAAATGTATGCCAACCACCTGGTCGATCGAGTTCCCACGTGTGGAACTCAACTACTCGGTTAACCGAACTACTAAGTTAAAATGTCCTCGGTCAACCGAACTGCACCTTATAAAGAAAATCGCCTTGGACCTCGATGCCCGGTCGACCAACTGTGTAGCTCATTTTATTCCTGATTGACCGAACCTCAAGAACTTTGGTCACTTAACTTGTCTCGGTCGACCAGTGCTTTTGGGTTGCCCCTCATTTTTACTATAGTTAATATTTTTTAAACGGGGTTAATTTATTTAAATAATATTAAAATTTTTATAATTATTCCATTTGTGTACTTAATGGTCATATTTTTGGGGAAGTCTATATATACCCCTTCATTTGGAATAATTAGTAAGTGATTAGAAAGATCATTAAGGCCAAATTCTCTCAAATCTAAAAATCATTTTATAGCCAATACTACTTCCAAACACTCACATACTCCACACTTTTGATCTCTTTAAGCATTGTGAGTATCTCTAAGGTTGTTGTGCTTAATCTCTCCATCTAGAACTCTCACTTGTATTATTGCTTGATTGATTTTATCTGAAAGTTTATCATTAAAGTTCTTCCACCGATTTCATTTGATAAATCTTGTGTGAGAAGATTTTAAGGGTTGTGGTTCTTGTATTGTCATTGCAAGATACCTAAACCTAGTTTTTAGTGTGCAAAAATCCTTTTCAGAAAGCTAGTCTTTCACTGTGCTTTATATAATGAAATATCCTACTAAGTTTGTTTGATTTAACTTTCTTAACATATATTGAAACCTTGACCTGATTTTGCGTTATTCACATATTGTGTTTCAAATCTTGTTTGGATATACACTCTAGATCTGGACTGATTATAATACTTGATTGAGTGTTTAGCACACATTAGAGCACTGAGCATATTTACATATCATTCGTGCTTGTAATATTGACTAAGCTGTATTGGTGCACACATTTGCTTGTCTAGAAGTGTATTTCCGTGTACAAAATTTATACACATTGGTTGTATTCCAGGCGCGGGTCTGAAGAGGGAGACTAGTCCTGTGGAATAGTCCCGGATTGGCTTAGACCTGGTTAGGAAAGTTAGGTGCGCCATCCTGTTAAGGCGTGTTGGTTGAGGTCAGCCCTTTGAATTGACCTAGTTTGTATAGGTGCCGCTCCACCCATTTAAGTGAGCATTATAGTGGTAATCCTTGTGTTGGTATGGCTAAGGCGGGGACGTGGCACAGTTGGCCGAACCCCGATAATATATCGTGCGTGTTCTTTACATTTCCGCACTTTACCTTTACTACACGTGTATGTTTATTTGTTGATTGCGTAGAGTGACCCTAGGCTGTATTACACTATTGATAAAACCAGTTAGCCTAGGCGATAAATTTTAAATGTCCAATTCACCCCCCCTCTTGGGGTTGCACCAAAGCTAACAGTAAATGTTGTTATTGGAGATACCCCTATATATACAGTTGTTTAGTACTTTGGTATAAAATATTTGAGATTTCACTAACTTCCACTGCTTTATATTTATTGCGTCAATTATAAAATATTTATGGAAAGTCGCACCTCAGACCCTATCAGGTTTGGGGTGCAACATATTCGGCCCATGACACCGCACACACATGCACATGGTCCTGCATGCACTGGCATGTGCAGCAATCATGCGTCAGCCTATTTTTTATTTTTCAAATATTTTAATGTTTTTATATTATATTATATTATTTGTTTTTGAAAAAAAATTATTTTATTAAAATAAATAAAAAAGTATGTGTGCTCCACTAAAAATGACAAAAAAATTTATAAGTATCCAAAAATGCTAGAAAATTGCAAAAAAAAAAAAAAGAAGCCAAGTTTTGTTCATCGAATTTTTTGGAAGAGATCAAAATTACTGCCTGATCCATACCATTGCGAACTACTTTCGATCAGCTGATGTAGTCAAATTTGGCAAAAGAGAGTTGAGAAATCTAGAATGATATGTCTTTTGCCTCAATTTGCATGTAGAAGAACAAAATCACTATTGAATACTTTCTTACAATTTCAAATCATCCTAGATTATGTAGTGTAGCCGTAGTTGGTAGAATGATAGTAAAAATGCTTGGAATGATAGTATATTGTCTCATCTTTTGTGCTCGAGGTTAAAATCATTATTAGATCCATTACTATTTCGAACTACTTAAAATCCTCTGGTATAGTCAAATTTGGTAAAAAGAGAGTAGAAAAGTCCGGAATGACAATGTTTTACCTCAATTTTCGTGCATAAAGTAAAAAAAAAAAAAAACTCATTGTTAGACCTCTTTTTACCATTTCAAACCACCCTGAATCACTTGGTATAGTTAGAATTGTTAAAATAAAAAAGAGAAAGAGAGTAGAAAATCATGTAATGATAGATGTTTGTCAAACCTTTTCGTACCATTTCAAACTACCTAGAGCCACATAGTGCAATCAAAATTGGTAGAAAGAGAGCAGAAAAGCTTGAAATAATATTGTTTTTCCTTAATTTGTGTGCACGAGATTAAAATTGCTATTGGAACCTACCTTACCATATTAGATTGTATTTTAGACTCTTCTGAATCACCCATACAGTATAATAAAAAATGATAAAGACAGAAAAAAAAATTAGAAACAACAAGTAAACCTAGAGGGAGGTAAACTAGGAATTTTCAATCTCCATTTTGGCCATTTGGTCAAAATGACCATGGACATCCCACAAAAAATTCACAAAGTTTTTTAAGTTTAAACAATGGAAAATTATTTTTTCAAAATAATCACCCAGGAAATGGCTTGAAGGTGGAAAAAAGGATTTCTTAATGTTTTAACTTGATTTTGATTTCTATTCTACAGAGTGTTTATTGAAAATCAGTTTCTAATTAAGGAATGAGTGATTTTCATTAAGGTTTTGAGTGTTTCTAAGGATTTCTAAGTGATTTCAAGGGATTTTTAAAAAATAATCATCAAAATATCTTCTAAAACTTGTTTTTGAAAATATTTTAGAACTACAAGTATCTTGATACCTCCAATGGAGGAAATGTAGGCAATCTACTATGGTAGATTCAGCCACAAGTAAAAGATTCAATGTTTTCCTTGTTTAGTTCATGTTTTCTCTTCATTTTTGTTTGAATTGTTTGAGGATTTGTTAACATACTCAAGTAGTGAAATTTTAATGAGATCTATGCCTCTATATGAATTCTCTGAAAGTTTTTTTTTTATTGAATAAAGGGTAAAAATTTCAAAAAATTGTAGCAAATGAATAAAGCAAAACTAGTAGAGGTTGGTCCACCACTCTCTGCGTGGTTGACTGCATAATGTTGCAAGTCTATATTTAAACTATTTTTCAACATTTTCATCAAAAATTTCAATTTTCAAATGAAACATAAACATAATCACATAGGGTAAGTGCTACAGCCATTTTTAAAATAAGTGCTTTAGGGTGTAAGGGCCTTTTAAATTTCAAATTAAGTCTAACTTCCCTATTCACAATGATACTAAAATGTCTAAGGGTGATTAAGTTAGATTTATACGAGTCACAAAATGTTGACATCGTAATTGGTTCTTTTAAATTTGATATCAATAACAATGATTTATTTGAATAAATAATATAGATATAAGGAAATAATCAATTACAAATGACAATGCACAATTTTTAGTAACTCTTAACTAGAAATAGCTAGAGAATGACTATTCCTAGCTAGATTTCGTTCATATCCCATTGTGCATTGAAGTAATTACCTAATTAAGTTTTGTGGGAGTGACTTTTAAAATAATAATAATAATAATAATTCTTATACAATTTTTTTCGTACATTTTCATCTATTAAAAAATACTTTTTTTAGCCAAATATAATCCAAATCATTAAAAGATAAACAATGATTTAGATTGACGACATTTTAATTAACTAAATGCATAGGTTAGGAGTAGGAATATTTGCTTCCAATTATTCATGAGAATAATTTAATTAATTAAATGTAAGCAAAAATGGTAATATATACCATTTGGCACCACCACTCTAGGGACTTTCAACTGTTATGGCAAGACTAGCTGGATTTTTTTATGCCTTTGGAAGTAAAGAATGATTCTCATTTTGGGTTCCTGTGTTGAATTGTAAAGTCATTTCTAGCATTCAAAGTCCAACATAGGGACTGTACTATTCATATGGTGGCTATACTATTTATATGGTAGCTACACTATTCATTTAGTGGCTGTACAAGTCTACAAAGGTGGTTACATTATTCATTTGATGGCTCCACTATTCGAATGATGGTTATACTATTCATATGGTGGCTGTACTATTCATTTGACGGTTTTGAAAAGGACGCTTATAAAACCCCTATAAATAGGGAAGTGGTGGTGAAGGAAGAAATCATCTCAAGTATCTCCAACTCCACCTTTAGAGAGAGAAATCAAGTACTCTCTTGCAAAGTGTCCCTGTTGTAGCTTGTGTTTCTAGTTTCTCCTAATTTTAGAGAGATTTGTATACTCCTAATTTAAGATAGAGTTATCATTGTTCTCCTCTTGTAATTAGAGAGAAGTTGTATAATTATTTTTCATAGTAGATTCCTTCTACCTTTGCCTGTGGTTTTTCCCTCGATTTGTTTGGGAGTTTTCCACGTAAATCTTGGTGTCAATTCCTATTTTCTCATTTCTTATTTTAATTGTGTGATACTGTTCCTACCCATTCAATTTCCTAATAGTATTAGAGCCTTGGTTTACGACCTTTGGGTTGGGGTAACTATTCACGGTTGCTATTCACACGTGTCACCGGATACTTTTACAGTATTGTGAACGTATATGAGATTTGTTCAAGTATACAGTTTCATTCATTTACGATACTGTTCACGTATACAATATTGATCACGGTGAAAAAGTGGGAGCCAATTTAGTGAAGGAATAGATCCTATCTACTACGATGGCAGCAAAGTATGAAATTAAAAAGTTCAATGGGGGTAATTTCTCCCTTTGGAAATTGAAGATGAAGGCTGTCCTGAGAAAGAAAATTTTTTTAGCAACAATTGGAGATAGAGCAATAGGGATAACTAACGAAAAATGGAACAAGATGGATGATAATGTTGTGGCTAATCTTCATCTAGCATTAGTAGAATCGGTGTTATCAAGCATTGTGGAGAAGAAGTCAACAAAAGAAATTTAGGATGCACTGACAAAGCTGAATGAGGTAAAGTCACTTCACAATAAGATCTTCTTATAGAGGTGACTCTACGCTCTTCGAATGAGTGAGTCCACATCGATTACAGACCACATCAACAATCTTAATACGTTGTTCTCCCAACTGACAACGTTAGGCCATAAGATTGAGCCAACCGAATGAGTGGAGCTTCTACTCCAAAGTCTTCTAGATTCGTATAATCAACTCAACATCTGCATTACAAATAATACTCAGTCAGATAATCTAGTCTTTGATGATGTTGTGGCATCTATTTTGGAAGAGGAATCCAGACACAAAAACAAGGAAGACAGATCGTCTAGTTCTCAACAAGTTGAGGCACTACCGATGACGAGAGGAAGATCAACAAAACATGGCTCTAGTGGGAGTCACAATTAGGGGTGAGCAAACAGTCGGTTCGATTAAATTTGGGTAATTAACCGAATTAATCAAAAAATTTGATCAAATAATACCATTAACCGAACCGACCGAATTGACGAAGGACACCGAACCGACCCCGACCAAATAACCCATTCAGGTAATTCGGTTAACCGATTTTAACCGAAATTATTTAAAATTAATTGTTAGAAACAAAAAACAATTATAAATTTTTTTTAATGGAAGAATATCTATTTTTTTATATTGCTAATAAAGAAATTCAAAGATAAAGAAAGTTGGCTAAATATTAGAGATAGAAATACCATATGTTTCTACTATTATTGAGAATGGAAGAGCAAATTCACAGAAAAGATCATTGAATATAGCTAAAGGACACATGTTGGATTCAGATAATTATATTACTAAAGAAGAAGAAGAAGAGGAGAGGAAGAGTTATCGAGTTTGCACAGCGAGCTAGTGGGCGTCGAGCTGAGATAGAGAAGAGAGGCTGAGACGTTGAGTCGTTGAGGGCCGAGTGGAGTAGCTGAGACATTGAGGGCCGAGGACTCTGGAGAGCCGAGCTGCCGAACACTCGAAGAGGGGATTCGCAGACTCCAAGAGGTGGTCCGATGACTCCGATGGAGAGCTGCGGGTGGCGGGCCTGCGACCCAGATCGGCAGAGCACAGAGAAACGGAAACCCTAGCCCTAACTCTAATCCCCAATCCCCAATTCACAAATCCCTTTTCTCCCACTCAGTGACTCAGTGAAGTGAGACCCCTCCGTGGTTCCACCCTTCTTCCCCCCACGCCCCAAGCCCCAATACTGAGTCCCCCAACTGCTTGACATAAATTATATTTAAAATGTAATTAAGTAGTAATTCGGTTAATCGGTTAACTGATATATTTGTTACCATTAACCGAACCAAAACCGATTAACCAGACTTTTGTAGAATTTTAACCGAACCAACTGAATCGGGTTTTTTACCCAAATCGAATCAGCCAATTTCGACCAGTTATTTCGGTTAATTGGTTTTCACTGAATTATGCTCACCCCTAGTCATAATCATGGTAGATCAAAGTCAAAGAGTAAGAAAAATTTTAAATGCTACAATTGTGGAAAAAGGGAGCACATCTCGAAGGATTGTTGTCATAAGAAGAAGAATGCAAGGAAAGCTCCTAAGGAGAACACTGCGAGTACCTCCAGCGATGGCAAAATCCTATATAGTGAAACGGAAACTATCTTTAAAGGTGGTAAAAAACTCACTGATGTAAGGATCATGGATTCAGGAGCAACTTGGCACATGACCTCTCGCCGAGACTAGTTCCACTCTTATGAACCTGTTTTAGGTGGATCTGTATTCATGGGTAATTGTAGTGACCTAGAGAAATTATAGTATTTAAATAATAAAAGAAAGGAAAAATGAAACAGGGCCTCGTCGATGAACACATGGGATTCGTCGACGAGAGCACAAGAGGGGCTCGTCGACAGGGATGTGTCTCGTCGACGAGAAAATACCGAGAGGATGTTTTGCCAATTTTGAGTTTCGTCGACAAGGGGAGAGTTCTTCTATGAACTGTCTTCTAGACCTCATCAACTAGGTGATGTGGCTCGTTGACGAAGTCCAGTGTATAAATAGTCCTAACCTTCATTGTTTGGCTGAAAATCCTGCGAGAATTTCTCTCTTTCTCCTCACTTCATCCCTCCTACCTTCTCTCTAAGATCTTGGGCCGGATTTTCGCCGGTTCGACGATCTGAAGCCACCACAATGCTCTTGGGAAAGTTCTTTACAAACCTACCGGAGTAGATTGTTGGTAGAGCTACTTTTAAATTCATCCCTGAGTTAAGGTAAGACTTTTTATTCAAAATTGGGTCTTTCCATAGTTGTAGAAAATGTTATATATGAAGAAATACTGAAGTTTAGTTCTGGGAAATGTTATTTTCAAGGTGTTGACTGGGGAACCCTACGGGTGTTTGTGTGATTATTTTAGGGGCTTTTTCAGAAATCAAGTAAGGGGATAAACTAAACTAGTTGTTTTTTATGAAAATATATGTATAATTCTATAGCATTGGATTTCAGGAATATATATATATATATATATATATATATATATATATATATATATATATATATATAGACGCACATTATGTTGGGAAATACTGCTGTAAAAGATGTTAGGTTCTGAATATACATAATACCCATTCTGTGCGGCATGAGTAGAATTATTTATGAATTATTGTTTTCTGGGAAAATGTTAAATGATACAGAGTTTTATATGATATACCGACGTACGGGCCGAGAGTTTTATATGATATACCGGCATACGGGCCGAGGATGTTCTCATATGATATGCTGGCATACGGGCAGAGCTTGTTACATGTTATGCCAGTGTACAGGCTGTGCCATTTATATGATATGCTGGCGTACGAGCCGACCTCCTTATTAATATGTGATACGGTGTACGAGCCGTGATTGATAAAATATGAAATGCCAACGTACGAGCCGATGATTTTCACGTTATATACATGAAATGTGATATGATGATATTCAATTGACAATTGCTACTATGAAGTAGCATGTATTACTATTTGAATATATTATATGTTATCAGAACCTGGTTGGTTTGGTTTAGGCTTGCACTTGCACGGTACCGTAGCTATGTGTTCATGATCATCATAATATTGTGTTATCACTGTCATACGAGGCAGCATGAGGATGGATAGTCGATGTGGTTTATTGAAGTGTTGGCACCCCTGGTGTACAGATCAGGTCTGGCAGCCCCATTGTACTTACAAACTGTACTTTTGACTTGACAATGGTCACCCAGCGTTGTCATGTCCCGTCTTTGGGCCACACAACCCAGTTATGTGGGGGTAATACATGACACCAGCCAGCTAACCTTCCATGGTATTTTCCTATTATTGATATATGAGATGAATTATATTTGTAGAAATCATGTATGTTCTACCATGTGGTGATTATACATGTTTTCCCCAGTTATGATATGTATGAATTATGTATAACACAGAAAAACTCATGTTGCCACACACTGGTATTAGTTTATTCTCCCTTACTGAGAGGTGTCTCATCTCGAATTATATGAAAATTTTAGGAGCCCCTAATAGGAGAGCGGATAAAGCTCCGCTAAGATAGATACAGTTGGACTGCCCTTTCTAAAGTGTAAGTGTTTTGGTAGGGTCGGAGGGATTTTGTGGGAATGACCCTAGGACTTCTTTTGGGTTGTATATATAATTGTAGTGGAGGTAGTAACTCTGGTATTGTACTGATTCGGTGTTATGGTATGTATATGATTTTATGCTTCCTGCTGCTTAGGCTTATGTATTGTATTTTTGATGTATCCCTGGTACCCACGGGTTTAGGTTGATTATGATATGCTGAATTTGTTTTATCAATTTTTATTGTATTATATAAAAAAATGGTAAAATAAGTAGGTCGTTGCAGTTTGGTATCACAACCTAGGTTGCTAGGTTCTGTAGACTTTAGAGTGCAGCGGAAACGATATCAGAGTATAGGAAAAGAATTTGAGGTGTTGTTCTACAGTCTAGAGGCAAAACTTCCGTAGTGGTTTCTGTGTTTTTCCTGGGGTGATGATTTCAGGAAAACCATAGTAAACTATTGTCGGGCTGTATTCCTAGAATGTAGGACTGGGATTAGGAATAAGCTAAGAATGTTAAGATAAGAGGTTATGTTAGGCGGGTAAATTATAAGTATAGGGTTCCTAAGTTACGTTTGTTGTTTTTTAGGATGGATCCAGGAGGAGGTAGTTCCCATGCGAGTGGCAGTGATGCGGCAAGGCCCTCGGGTGCAGGCGGGACTCACTTTGACGCGGTACTTCGTAATGTGGCTTAGCAGGTTATGGCTGAGATTGCTAGGAGCTTTAGAGAGCAGGGTGGCATGTCTGCAGGCCATGGGTGTACCCTTGAGAAGTTTATGAAGATGAATCCTCTGGCATTTTTAGGAAGGGTCGATCCTGTAGCCGCCGAGAATTAGATGCAGGAGATTGAGAAAGTCTTGGCTGTGCTACAGTATATAGAAGAACAGAGGGTCCTCTTCGCCACTTATAAACTGAAGGGGAAGGCCGAGAGGTGGTGGACTACTGTGAGACTCCTGGAGCAGCAGAGGACGATGCCGATAGCCATGACTTGAGATCAGTTTAAAGAGTTATTCTTTGATAGATATTTTCCAGCTACTGTTAGGGAGGCTAAAGTGGAAGAATTGTTGAGTTTGAAGCAGGGATAGTTATCGGTTCAGTAGTATGCGTTGTGGTTTATAGAGCTCTCTTATTTCACTCTGTATATTGTTCCTGATAAAGTGAAAAAGATAAGATAGTTTGAAAGAGGTTTGAGGCAAAGCATATTCAAGAAAGTGGCAGTGCTAAAGATCCAGGATTTTTGCTGAGTTGGTCAACAAAGCAACCTTGACATAGGTTGGTGAGCATATGGATGCATAGGAGTAGGGACAGAAGAAGAGATCTGCATCTTTAGGCTACCAACAGGGTCATAGGCTAGGTCAGTGGAGGAGAGTAAATTATGGCAGAGGACGGAGACAAGAGACCAGAGGTTGTGAGGTTCAGGTAGTACAGAGTCCTCTTGTCTGTCAGGCTTGTGGAAGGAGACACCGGGGAGAGTGACGAGTAGGGAGAGCTACCTGCTATCGCTATGGTAGACAGGGACATCTGATGCGAGATTGCCATACACCACTAGATGTTGCTCCGGCTCCTAGACCGTACTAGGGAGGTTATCAGGCACCACATAGGGGCCAGTAAAGGAATATGGCTCCAGCCAGAGTGTTTGCTCTGACGCCGGGTGATGCTGAGACAGCCGGTGACGTGGTGACAGGTATGGTTAGTACGCTTTTTTTTAAAGTTATTGCATTGTTTGATTTAAGAGCCATGCATTCGTTCATAGCTATGGGGTGTATTAAATTGTGCAGGGTAGAAACACAGTTGTTAAATACCAAATTATTAGTATCTACACCGACTGGGTCTGTAGTGAGGTGTAGTAGGGTACTTCGGGATTGCCCAATTGATATTCAAGGGGAAATTCTGTTTGGCGATCTAATAATGCTAGACATGCATGGGTTCGACGTAATCTTTGGCATGAATTGGCTAGTAGCTAATTTTTCTAGTATAAATTGCCATTCGCGAGAAGTGATATTCAATCCTCCAGGAAGAGCATAATTTAGTTTCGTAGGGTCACGAGTGCAATCTTCGCCCTTGTTAGTTTTAGCTATTTAGGTGAGGAGACTACTGTTAAGTGGTTATTAGGGGTTTGTGGCTTTTGTGAAGGAAGTGTCAAGGAATGAATTGAAACTCGCTAGCACGCCTGTAGTAAACAAGTTTACAGATGTCTTCCTAGATGAGTTGTCAGGCTTGCCATCTGATAGGGAGATAGATTTTTCTATTGATATTCTTCCAGGTATAGTGCTGATTTCTAAAGTACCTTACTGAATTGCGCCAATAGAATTGACGGAATTAAAGAATCAGCTGCAATATTTTCTTGATAAGGGCTTTATACGACCTGGTGTATCTCCATGGGGAGCTCCAATTCTATTTATGAAGAACAAGGATGGGTCAATGAGGATGTGTATAGATTATAGGGAAATTAATAAAGTGGCAATCAAGAACAAGTATCCTCTACCTCGTATAGATGATTTGTTTGACCAACTCTAGGGTATGCGGATGTATTCTAAGATTTACGTCAAATCGAGCTATCATCAGGTGAAAGTGAAAGTAGAAGACATCTCAAAGACGGCCTTCAGGACCAGATATGGACATTATGAATTTCTTGTTATGCCTTTTGGTTTGACAAATGCTACTACGATATTTATGGACTTGATGAATAGAGTCTTCCACCAATACTTAGACCAGTTCGTTATTGTTTTTATTGATGATGTACTGGTCTATTTGAGGAGTTATAAGGAGCATGAGATGCACTTGAGGCAGGTCCTACAGATGCTTAGGGAAAAGAAGTTGTACACCAAGTTCAGTAAATGTGAATTCTGGCTTGAGAAAGTCATGTTTTTGGGGCATGTTATCTTTGGAAATGGCATTTCTGTGGATCCTAGTAAGATTGAGGCAGTAGTGAATTGGGCTAGACCGAGGAACATCTAGTAGATTAGATGTTTCTTAGGGTTAGATAGGTATTACTTTCGTTTCGTCGAGGGATTCTCAGCGTTATCAGGACCTCTAACACAACTGACTAGAAAGAATGTCAAATTTGAATGGGATGATAGTTGTGAGTAGAGTTTTCAAGAGTTGAAGCAGAGGCTTATTACGGTGTTAGTGCTGATCATTCCATCAGGGGGTGAGGGTTATGTCATTTATAGTGATGTGTCCTTGAAAGGATTAGGCTGTGTATTGATGCAACATGGCAGCGTGGTAGTGTATACTTTCAGGCAGTTGAAAGAATATGAAAAGAACTACCCTACCCATAATCTTGAATTGGCTGCGGTAGTACACGCATTGAAAATTTGGAGGCATTACTTGTATGGTGAACGGTGTGAAATCTTCTCATACCACAAGAATTTAAAGTACTTTTTCACCCAAAAGGAACTGAACATAAGGCAGAGAAGGTGGTTAGAACTCATTAAAAATTTTGACTATACTATCAATTATCACTTAGGGAAAGCAAACGTGGTAGTTGATGCATTGAGCAGGAAATCTGTGGGACCAACGTTGGCAGCTATGGAGATCCAATATCCGATCATGATGGATCTGGAGAGACTTGGCATAAAATTGATTGGAAGTGACCCTCAGGTATGTATCGATAGTTTAGTAGTGCAACCTACTCTGCAGGTAAGAATTAAAGCTGCTCAGAAGGAAGACCCATAATTAGTAGAGGTATTAGTCAGAGTGCAGAATAGTTAGGGGGAAGAATTCAGTATTTCAGATGACGGGGCTTTGCGGTTCCGTTCTAGATTATGTGTTCTTTCCGATGCTGATATCGGGAAGATTATTTTAGAGGAGGCTCACAGATCTTTGTACACAGTTCATCCTGGTAGTATGAAAATGTATAGGGATCTGTGAGAGTCATACTGGTGGAGTGGTATAAAGAAAGAGATCGCTGAGTATGTAGACCAGTGTTTGACATGCCAATAGATAAAAGCTAAGCACCAAAGGCCGGCAGGTCATTTACAACCACTTTTTTATCTCGGAGTGAAAATGGGATCATATATCTATGGATTTTGTGTTAGGACTGCTGACGGCGTTGCACGGCAGAATGGCATTCGGGTGATTGTTGATCGTTTGACTAAGACTATCCATTTCTTACCTATCAAGATCAGCTACTCTCTTAATTGTTTGGCAGAGATTTATATTCAGGAGATAGTTTGTTCTCACGGGCTGCCAGTATCTATTGTGTCATATCGAAACCCATGCTTTACGTCACATTTTTGGAAGAGTGTGCAGGAAGCTCTGGGTCTTAGTTGTATTTTAGCACGACATTCCATCCTCAGTCAGATGGGCAGACTAAGAGGACGATTCAGATACTAGAAGATATGCTCCGAACATGTGTACTAGATTTTGGGGGTAATTGGACTCAGTTCATTCCACTGGTGGAATTTGCATATAATAACAGTTATCAAACTAGCATTGGCATGCCACCGTTTGAAGCATTGTATAGTAGGAGATGTCGTTAGAGCTGGTATAGCAAGTGTGTGATAAAGTTTGACTCATTAGAGATAGAATCAGTGCAGCTCAGAGCCAACAGAATAGTTATGCCGATAATCGCCGCAAGAGTTTGGAATTCAATATTGGTGATCATGTATTTTTTAAAATAATTCCGTTAAAAGGGGTTATGCGATTTGAGAAGAAGGGTAAACTTAACCCTAGGTTTATCGGTCCATTTGAAATTCTAAAGAAAGTGGGGTCAGTTGCCTAAAGACTAGCTTTACCACCTATGTTATCCAGGATGCATAATGTATTCCACGTTTCTATGCTGAGAAAATACGTCCCAGACCCTTCTTATATTATCAGTTATGGTGAATTAGAGCTCAATGAAACTCTAGTTTATGAGGAGGTGCCAGTACAAAGTCTAGATAGGAAAGTGCAGGAATTACGTAACAAGAAGATTCCTATGGTAAAAGTTTTGTGGAGAAATCACGCAATAAAAGAAGCTTCTTGGGAGTCCGAGGAACAGATAAGGCAGAAGTATCCGCAATTATTCCAAGAAGTTTAACCGGGTGAAATGTAAGTAATTGTATAGAGTTTCTTTTGCAGGTATATGTAATAGTTTAGTTAGTAAGTAGAATTTTAGTTTTGGGGGAATTTTATTTTGTACGTGTAATCTCCCAGGACTTAGAATGTAACCACGATATTCTTCCACCATAAGTGAGGGTAAATAATAAAATAAGTAGATAGTTTTGCTTTTAAGGGATGATGAATCACATGAATAGCAAATTTCAAGGACGAAATTTTATAAGGAGGGGAGAATGTAGTGACCTAGAGAAATTATAGTATTTAAATAATAAAATAAAGGAAAAATGAAACAGGACCTCGTTGACGAACACAAGGGATTCGTCAATGAGAACACAAGAGGGGCTCATCGACGGGGATGTGTCTCATCGACGAGAAAATACCAAGAGGATGTTTTGGCAATTATGAATTTTTTCGACGAGGGAAGAGTTCGTCGACGAACTGTGTTCTAGACCTCGTCGACGAGGTGACGTGGCTCGTCGACAAAGTTCAGTGTATAAAGTCCTAACCTTTATTTTTTGGCCAAAAATCCTGCGAGAATTTCTCTCTCTCTCCTGACTTCGTCCCTCCCACCTTCTCTTTAAGATCTTAGGCTGGATCTTTGCTGGTTCGACGATCTGAAGCCACCATGACGCTCCTAGGAAAGTTCTCTGCAAACCTACCAGAGTAGACCGTTAGTAGGGTTACTTTGAAATTCATCCCTGAGTTAAGGTAAGACTTTTTATTCAAAATTGGATCTTTCCATAGTTGTAGAAAATGTTATATACGAAGAAATACTGAAGTTTAGTTCTAGGAAATGCTGTTTTCAGGGTGTTGATCGGGGAACCCTACAGGTGTTGGAGTGATTGTTTTAAGGGCTTTTTTCAGAAATCAAGTAAGGGGATAAATTAAGCTAGTTGTTTTTATGAAAATATACGTATAATCCTATAGAATTGGATTTCAGGAATATATATATACATTATGTTGGGAAATATTGCTGTAAAAGATGTTAGGTTTTGAATATACATAATACCCATTTTGTGTGGCATGAGTAGAATTATTTATGAATTACTGTTTTCTGGGAAAATGTTAAATGATACAGAGTTTTATATGATATATCAGCGTACTGGCTGAGAGTTTTATATGATATATCGGCGTACAGGCCGAGGATGTTCCCACATGATATGCTGGCGTACGGGTCGAGCTTGTTATATGTTATGTCGGCGTATGGTCCGAGCCATTTATATGATATGTTGGTGTACGAGCCGAGCTCCTTATTAATATGTGATATGGCGTACGAGCCGTGATTGATAAAATATGAAATGCCGGTGTACGGGCCGATGATTTTCACATTATATACATGAAATGTGATATGATGATATTCAATTGATAATTACTACTATGAAATAGCATGTATCACTGTTTGAATATGTTATATGTTATCAGAACCTAGTTGGCTTGGTTTAGGCTTGCATTTGCACGATACCGTAGCTATGTGTTCATGATCATCATGATATTGTGTTATCGCTGTCATGTGAGGCAGCGTGAGGATGGATAGTCGATGAGGTTTATTGAAGTGTTGGCGCCCCTGGTGTACGGACCAGGTCTGGCAGACCCATCGTACTTACAGACTACACTTTTGACTTGGCAGTGATCGGCTAGCCATTGTCATGTCCTGCCTTCGGGCCACACAACCCAGTCATGTGAGGGTAATACATGACATCAGCCAGCTAACTTTCCAGAGTATTTTCGTATTATTGATATATGGGATGAATTATATTTGTAGAATTCAAGTATGTTCTACCATGTGATGATTATACATGTTTTCCCCAATTATGATACAAAGGGTTACTGAATATGTTTATGTATGATTTATGTATAACACGGAAAAACTCATGTTGTGACACACTAGTATTAGTTTATTCACCCTTACTAAGAGATGACTCACATTAAAATACATGAACATTTTAGGAGCCCCTGATAGGAGAGCGGATAAAACTTCGTTGAGATAGATACAGTTGGAATGCCCTTTCTGAAGTGTAAGTGTTTTGGTAGGGTCGGATGGATTTTGTGGGAATGACCGTAGGACTTCTTTTGGGTTGTATATATAATTACAATGGAGGTAGTAACTCTGGTATTGTACTGATTTGGTGTTATGGTATGTATATGATTTATGTTTTCTGCTGCTTAGGCTTTCGTAGTGTATTTCTTATGTATCTCTAGTACCCATAAGTTCAGGTTGATTATGATCTGCTAAATTTTTTTTATCGATTTTTATTGTATTATATAACAAAAATGGTAAAATAAGCAGGTCGTTACAATAATGATCATGCCTTAGAGATCACTAGTGTCGGTAATATCAAACTGAAGATGTACGACGGTACGATTTGTACTATTCAAGTGGTACGACATGTGAAGGTCTTGAAGAAAATTTATTGTCTCTTGGATAGTTAGATAACTGTAAGACTCTTATTGAAAATGGGATCTTGAAGGTTGTCAAAGGTGTGCTTGTATTGATGAAGGCAGAAAAGATCGTGGCAAATTTATACATATTGCTGGGAAATACTATACAACAGGGAGATGCATCAATTACATCAACCCAGGAAGAATCAATGATAATGTGGCATCGTAAACTCGGCCACATGTTTGAACGTGGTTTGAAGATTCTTTCAGAATGTAATCTTCTTCCCATACTCAAATTAGTAAGTCTACCTTCCTGTGAGCACTGTGTTACAAGTAAGCAAAAAGATCTACTGTTAGAAGCAAACACATTCTAGACTTGATTCGTTCTGATGTATGGAAATCACTAGTTTCATCCCTAGGAGGAGCACATTATTTTGTATCATTTATTGATGACTACTCTAGGAGATTATGGGTGTATCCAATCAAGAGGAAGTCAGATGTGTTTCTAGTGTTCAAAGAATTCAAAGCGCAAGTGGAACTTGAATCTGGAAAAAGAATCAAGTGGTTAAGGATAGATAATGGAGGAGAATATAAAGATCGAAATTTTATTTCATTTTGCAAGCAAGAGGGTATTCAAAGGCAATTCATTGTTGTGCATACACCTCATCTAAATGGCGTAGCAGAGCAGATGAACATAACCATATTGGAAAGGACCAGAGCTATGTTGAAAACTGTAGATCTAGCCAAGTCATTTTGTGATGAAGCAGTTAGAACAGCTTGCTATGTGATAAATCAGTCACTGTCAACAACAATTGGCTTCAAGACATCGATGGAGATGTGGATTGGTAAGCCAACCTAGTATTCTTCTCTTCACATATTTGGATGTCCTACATATGTAATGTATAATGCTCAAGAAAGAACTAAACTGGACCCCAAGTCCAGGAAATGCATATATTTGGGTTATGCTGACGGAGTCAAGGGGTATCACTTGTGGGATCCCACTGCCCATAAAGTCATAGTTAGCAGGGATGTGATATTTGCAGAAAATGAACTGCAAAATAAAGAAAACAACAGCACTTCAGAATGACTACTACTGTTCAGATAGAAGAAAATAAAGATTCTTCTGAAGCCGCACCAGAACATGAGGAACAAGAACCAAATGAGGCCAATGATACAGAAGTTCGACGTTCAGTACTTGAAATAAGGAAACCATCATGGCACTCAGATTATGTCATGGCAAGTAATACTACATATTGTCTTCTAATAGAAGATGGATAGCCATCAACTTTCCATGAGGCTATTAGTAGCACTGATGTTTCTTTGTGGATGACAGCAATGCAGGAAGAAATTGAAGCCTTGTATATAAATAATACATGGGAGCTTGTTCCATTACCACATGGACGTAAAGCTATTGGAAATAAATGGGTTTACAAGATCAAGCGAGATGGCAACGATCAAGTGGAACGATATTGTGCAAGATTGGTAGTGAAAGGGTATGCTCAGAAAGAAGGTATTGATTTTAATGAGATATTTTCTCCAGTTGTTAGACTTACTACTATCAGAACTGTATTGGTTATGTGTGCTGTGTTTGATTTATATCTAGAGCAGTTAGATGTGAAAACTTCTTTTCTTCATGTAGAACTTGAATAAGAGATTTACATGCTCCAACCAGAAGGTTTTGAAAAAAAAGGAAAAGAAAACTTGGTTTATAGCCTAACGAAATCTTTGTATGGCTTAAAGCAGGCACCAAGATGTTGGTACAAGAGATTTGATTCCCTTATAATTAGCCTCAGATACAACAAATTCAATGCAAACCATTATACGTACTACAAGAGGTTTGGTAATAATGATTTCATTATTTTATTGTTGTATGTGGATGATATGTTGGTTGTAGGCCCAAAAATGAAAAAATTGAAGAATTGAAGGCACAATTGGCTAGGGAGTTTGATATGAAGGATTTGGGACCAACAAACAAGATTTTAGGGATGCAAATTAACTAAGAAAAAATAGACAAGAAGATTTGGCTTTCTCAAAAGAATTATTTGAAGAAAGGGTTGTAACGCTTCAACATGCAAGATTGTAAGCTAATTTCTACCCCACTTCTTGTCAATTATAAATTATCCTCAATTATGTGTCCTAGCAATGAAGCAAAGAGGATGGAATTGTCTCGAGTGCCATATGCATTAGTAGTGGGAAGCCTAATGTACGCTATGATTTGTATAAGACCAGATATTGCTCAAGTAGTTGGTATGGTTAATCGATTCATGGCGAATCCTAGTAAAGAGCATTGGAATGCTATGAAGAGGGTCCTAAGAATTATCAAAGGGACCTCAGATGCTGCATTATGTTACGAAGTATCAGAATTTATTGTTAGGGGATATGTTGATTTAGATTTTGCAGGTGATCTTGACAAAATAAAATCCACCACATGTTATGTGTTTACTCTTGCAAGAGGAGCAATAAACTAAGTATCAAAGTTGTAGACTGTTCTGGCATTGTCTACGATTGAAGTTGAATATATGGTAGCTACACAGGCTTGCAAGGAGGCAATCTAGATTAAAAGACTATTGGAAGAACTCGGGCACAATCAAGAGAAAATTTCTCTATGTTATGACAGTCAGAGTGCCTTGTATATTGCAAGGAATCCAGCTTTTCATTCCAAAACAAAACATATCGGAGTACAGTATTACTTCGTTTGAGAAGTTGTGCAAGAAGGAAGTGTGGACATGCAAAAGATTCACACCAAAGACAACCTAGCAGATGTTATGATAAAACCAATCAATGCTGATAAGTTCATATAGTGTAGATCCTCTTATGGCCTAACAAAAACGTAAGGGGCATGGAATTGGCAAGACTAGAAAGGATGAAAAAAAAAAGGGTTTGAGAATGACTTTGAGTGGGAGAATTTTGAATTGTAAAGTCATTTCTAGCATTCAAAGTCAAACATAGGGGTTGTACTATTCATATGGTGGTTGTACTATTTATATGGTGACTGCACTATTCATTTGGTGGCTACAGAAGTCTACAAAGGTGGTTGCACTATTCATTTGGTGGCTGCACTATTCATATGATGGTTATACTATTCATTTGATGGCTTTGAAAAGGAGACTTACAAAACCCCTATAATTAGAGAAGTGGTGGTGAAGGAAGAAATCATCTGAAGCATCTCCAACTCCGCCTTTAGAGAGAGAAATCAAGTACTCTCCTGCAAAGTGTCCCTGTTGTAACTTATGTTTCTAGTTTCTCCTAATTTTAGAAAGATTTGTATACTCCTAATTCAAGAGAGAGGTATCATTGTTCTCCTTTTGTAATTAGAGAGAAGTTGTATCATTAATTTTCATAGTGGATACCTTCTATTCTTACCCATGGTTTTTCCCTCGATTTGTTTGAGGGTTTTTCACGTAAATCTTGGTGTCAATTCCTATTTTCTCATTTCTTATTTTAACTGTTATATTCAATTTCCTAACATCTTATTAGCGTAGTTCAAGAAAGCAGGTAAGAGGAATATATTAAAACACGATTTTTGTGAAATTAATCGGTAAAAATGGAAAATTTATGAATATATGTATATGATTTTCATGTAAATTCTGAAAAACTAACCGTTTGAATTATGATTTTGAGCCTAGGGCTGTGTAGATATTTTTGGTGAAAATGGAGTATGGAAAGTAAAGAATTTTCTGGATATATGTGAAAAATATTAAATGTGTATTTTCAGTAAACTGAACGATGAACATGGGTTGGCTTTTGTTATTTTAAATGATATTAATATGTGTATTATTTAAACGATGCGGCATAAGTAAAATGTAAATACTGTGATGAATTATGATATGTCTATTTATGAGATGTTGGAAATATTGAAATGTGATAAGAATATGTATTGCATGTGTATTGTTAGATATGAAGAGAGATTCACGTGATGGGAACTATTACAGATGATGTATATGACATGAGATCCACACAAGGTGGACTATACATGAGATCCACCCAACATAGACTGTACATGTGATCCACGCAAGGTGGACTATATATGAGATCCATGTAAGATGAACTTTATATGAGAATCACGTGATAGAACTGTACATGAGATTCACATAGGGTGAACTATGTAATATGAAATAATTAATGAGAACATGAAAATATGAATATTACATAGATACCAGATACAGAGTAAAGTAAAATGTATTGTATACGATAGTATCATATGACATGAATTTGGGGCAGGGTATACTCTTCGCCTGAGGGCTTGCTGAGAAAGGCGAGTGCCTCTTATAGGTATCAGATGTAGCTATGGACTGCATAACGTGTTAGGGCAAAGGCAAACTACTTGCATGGGCGGGTAATTTTCCCTATTCTCGGGAACTTCAGCCAGTAATCTTTTGTATGAATGTGTGAGTACGAGATTAACTAATCACCTGGGGGCTTACTGAGTAAGGTAAGTGTTTTGATATGCTTCAAATGTGACCGTAGGCTGCTTAAAGTATCAGAGCAGAGGGGTGCTATTTGTATGGGTGGGTAATCACCGCAATCCTTGGGAACTCTCGTTGGTAAAATACTTTACATGTGTTTGAATAGGAGCAGAGAATGATTTTATAATTATGTTTTTATTTGAAATTTATGAATATATATGTATATTGTACACAAATCTCATGTTCGTCACACACTGTTTTAATGTATTTCATCCTAACTGAGATGTGTCTCACCCAATAGTTGAACTTTATCTTTTCAGGACCTCCACAATATCGAGCTTAGAGAGTTCGGGGCTATTGTAGCATTTTTGTAGAGAGAGGGGGTATAAACTTTGGCTAAACTTTTAGGTTGTAATATATTTATGTTTTCAGTATTGTGAATATTTGGGAATACTGGATGTTGGATTATGTTTTGAGTTGTATATAGATGTAGAAACTTTGGTATAATATTGAGGTAATATCTTTATTTCCGCTGCGTAGTTGATATAGAGTCAGGTATTATGATATCAGATACATGTGGAATATATCGGAGATATATATATATATATATATATATATATATATATATATATATATATATATATCAAATAACACTACGCCTAGTTTCGGGTTCGGGGCGTTACAGTAAGTGTCACAACCATTTTTAAAAGGAGTGCTTTAGGGTATAAGGGCCTTTAAATTTGAAATTAAGTCTACCTTCCCTATTCACAACGATACTAAAATGTCTAAGGGTGATTAAGTTAGATTTATACAAGTCACAAAATGTTGACATCGTAATTGGTTCTTTTAAATTTGATATCAATAACAATGATTTATTTGAATAAATAATATAGATATAAGGAAATAATCAATTACAAATGACAATGCACTATATTTAGCGACTCTTAATCAGAAATAGCTAGAGAATGACTATTCCTAGCTAGATTCTGTTCTTATCCCATTGTGCATTGAAGTAATTACCTAATTAAGTTTTGCAGGAGTGACTTTTAAAATAATAATAATAATAATAATAATAATAATAATTCTAATAAGGATTTTTTCATACATTTTCATCTATTAAAAAATATTTTTTTCTGGCCAAATATAATCCAAATCGTTAAAATGTTAATTTTAAATGCTCTTGGAAAACAATTATTTAGATTCACGACAATTGAATTAATTAAATGCACAGGTTAGGAATAGGAATATTTGCTTCCAATGATTCATAAGAATCATTTCCTCAATTAAATGTACGCAAAAATGGTAATATATACCATTTGGCACCACCGCTCCAGGGACTTTCAACTGTTATGGCAAGACTAGCTGGATTTTTGTATGCCTTTGGAGTTATAAATGGAGCAGAGACTGCTGTTTTAATGCTCTTACGGCCAAATGATTCGCCCTATTAATTGAGAAATTAATATTATAGCCAATGATTCATGAGAATCAATGCACTTAAAATGGAAATAAACCCAATAGTGAGCGTATCTACGCAAACTTGCCTCTTTATGATTAGCAGAATTTCGATTGGTCATTAATGCTTCTACAAAGAATATACAAATCAGCAACGACCATGAAGGAGTCCCTTCGTTCTCTGGCTGTATATATACAGACGCAACTCATCTCCACCGGTGCATCCTTATCCTCCTCGATTCGTCACCACCATCACAGATCACAATGGCAGGTTCTGTGACGGCGTCGTTTCGTTCCTTCAGTTGCGCTGCGCTTGCAGTTTCAGTGGCGCTCTTGGTTATGGCGACCACGTCCGGCAGTAGCAGCAGGGCTGGGTTCAGCGTGGAGCTCATCCCCCGAGACTCCCCTCGCTCTCCCTTCTACAATCCCTCAGAAACTCCTTTTGCCCGCCTGCGCAACGCCCTGCGACGTTCCATTAATCGCGCCAACCGCTTAGCCGCCGCCGTCTCGACAACGGACGCAGCCTCCGGTGGGCTTTCCCAGGTGACCGTCAATAACGGAGAATACCTTCTCAACATATCTCTCGGTACGCCACCCACCGAGATCCTTGGCATCGCCGACACCGGCAGCGACCTCATCTGGACGCAGTGCACCCCATGCACCCAATGCTACAAGCAAAAAGCACCACTGTTCAACCCCAAGAAATCCTCCACTTACAAGTCCATCGGCTGCCAGTCCACCGCTTGCACTTCCTTCGACAGCGCCTCCTGCAGCAGCAGCGTCTGCCAATACACCGTGCAGTACGGAGACCAATCCTACTCCATAGGCACTCTCTCCGCCGACACCATCACCCTGGGTACCACCGATGGCAGGCCGGTCTCCCTCCCCAGGACAATTTTTGGGTGCGGGTACAGCAACGACGGGACCTTCGATGAGAACGGGTCGGGGATCATCGGCCTCGGAGGCGGCGATTACTCCGCCATTTCCCAGATGGAATCCCTCATCGACGGCAAGTTCTCCTACTGCCTTTTGCCCATCGGAACCACGGGATCCAGCACGATGAACTTCGGCGCCGAGGCTGCAGTCACAGGCGCCGGGGCGGTTTCTACTCGCATAGTTGCGAAATCACCAAGCACATACTATTACCTTACGTTGGAATCCATTAGCGTGGGAGACCAAACCGTTGAATTTGTTTCTTCTTCTTTGTCTTCTTCGTCTTCTGATGGTGGTGGTTCCAACAAAGCCGTGGAAGAGGGCAACATCATCATTGACTCGGGGACGACCTTGACGATTTTGCCGACGGATTTTTACGACCGGTTGGAATCGGAAGTGGCGAAGGCAATTGATTTGCCGCGGGTGGAAGACCCACAGGGCTCGCTGTCACTTTGCTACAGCACTCAAAAGGACATTGATGCTCCGGCCATCACTGCGCATTTCACCGGCGCGGACGTGAAGTTGAAACCATTGAACACATTTGTGAGAATAGCGGATGACATTGTGTGCCTCACATTCGTTTCCAGTACAAGCTTGGCCATCTTCGGTAACTTGGCCCAAATGAACTTCTTGGTGGGGTATGATCTCAAGGCGAGGACCGTGTCCTTCAAGCCCACTGACTGCTCGGCTGTGTAATTCATTTTGGCGGCCGATGTAACTCAGTGCATCTAAGGCACGTAGGAATTAATGGGACTGGAATGAAAAATAGAATAAGGTATAAGTAGGAACGAAATAAGGTTTAAGTAGGAATGAAATCATCCTTTTCGGTCATTACTTGGTTACAAACTGAGAACAATATTTGCATTCTTAATTCAAATGCTCATGTTTATAGTCCTAGTGTGAGACACGTGTTGCACGTGGAATTAAAAATTTAGATTATACCTTCCTCTTAAAGCCTTGATATTGTTGAGCATTAAGCATGTGAGTGAATTTGGGTCCTCCGGCAATATATTTTGTACACATAAGATTATTTGTGCCAAGGAAAAATAGTCGTTTCAATATGCAATATAGCGGGAGGTAGTGGTCAAAATAGTTCAATGAAAAATATGAGCCTTGGAAATTGCCAAAATGAGAGTCAACAAAGATGGGATAAGAAAGTTTGATGGAGTATTGGATTCATGGCGAGTGAACTGTTGGATGAAGATATGATAGTGTATAATTTATACAGCAACTATTTAATTTACAACTACAAAAAATTATTGATTTCTTTTTAAATTTTTTCTTCCATTTCTTATCCGTGTTTTGACTAGTTATACTTCGAAAAATAGTTAACATTCCAAAATTGGTGGGATACCATTTTTGGGGTATCTCCTATTATTTCAAAGATAATTTTGGTTTTGCAATTGGTTGGTAATTAAAAAATATTACATTAAGATTTAGAAGTGTGTTTTACAGTGATTTTTAATAATGCAAATCTTATAGTAATGAGTCCAAATATTAATATAACACCCCATGATTAATTAATTTCAAACATTATGTGCAAGAATCCTCATTAGTGTTTTTGTATTCATTTTTACTAACTAAGTTGGTCTAGTTCATATTATGTTGCTTTTTAGGCTGCTTGTTTGAATTAATTAATTATTTCAATAGTATTCAGTATTTTTGGAAATGCATTCAAAGTAATTCCCTGCCGAGTGAGTGAAGCTAAGCATAAACTATTTCGGTTCGATTCACTACATGGTTTGACTTCATTTGCATTTGACTCAGGTCTATGCTATTCAAGTATTTTGATGAGTAAAAATCAATTTTCACAATACTACTTGACAATTTTATAAAATTTAATCATGTTGCATCATTTTATTATATTTTATATTACACGTGATATATTATATATGTTCTATCCATACATACATTATACATATGTACACAGACATATGTGTTTTTTGTATATTATTATTTAATATTATTTTATTACGCAATTGATCTTAATTGAGAAGTTTTAAGAACTTGTAGGCAACTTAAGTTCAAATTCAACAATTATAAATTTGATTTTGAATTGAATTTAAATTTTAGAGTTGAATTGAAAATATCCCATTCGGTTGATTCAACTGAAATACACTCATAAACCAAGACATAACTCATGCATTCTTGAGATTTTCTTTTTCTCTTTGTTATGTTTTTATTATGTTATCTTTTTTATTATATGGTATAATTTTTTGGGGAGGCTAATATTGAGTTTGAATTATATAATTGGAGGTAGCCTATGTTCCATCTCATACTCATTCACTTATAAGATATAATATCAACTTAAAATGACTTTCTTGTTGATGAGATTGTAGAGTCGATATCCCATGGTACTGTCGCCGTATCGAACAAGGATACACTTCCCTCCTTTGTCTTCCAACTTTGTCATTCTTGCTTTTGGGATCAATTGGCGTAGGCTATGGAACCAAACACTCTAAGATGACTCACAATGAGCATGTGAGCACTCCGAGTGTAGAGACCCGAAAAATAAAATAATAATATAAATTGGGAAAAAGAGGTTTTTGGCTGGGAGAGGAGAAATTTTGCGACGGTTTTGTGAAGTGCAAAGAAAACCCTCGACGATTTTCTGGAGTGGAAAAAAAACCATGTAGTGGAAAGAAAACCATCGACGGTTATGGAATTTTATCGCGGGCTGGTAACAGGTAAATGGTAAAATTGAATTGGTTAAATAGAAAATCAGTAGTGGTTTTCTGATGGTCAGAGAAAACCATCGACGATTTTCTCTATAGTAGGCGAGATAAGAGGATCTCGTGAGTCATTTTCTAAAATCAAAACAAATTCTCTCTCTCTCTCTCTCTCTCTCTCTCTCTCTCTCTCTCTCTCTCTCTCTCTATTCCAAACCCACGACTCTCTCTCTCTTCTCTCTACAATTTCGTTTAGATTGTAATCTGAATTAATGATTAGGAACCACCACGAGGGTCCTGGGAAGATTCTCTACAACTTAAGCGTAGCAAATTTTCAGTTTGGGGTTCCAGGGCACCATCCTAAAACCAAGGTACGTAGAGTATCTTAGAGTTTTAATGTTAATTTGGGGTATACAAAACCTAGAAAGTGTTAAACGAAAATTATTCTGAGAGTTGAGTTAAATAATTTGGGGTGAATGTGAATTTTGGGTTTTTGAGCTATGAATGCCGAGGAGTGTATGATTTAGGGTATTAGTGGACCTCTCAGTAAGTTAGGTAAGGGAAATAAATTATAGCAGTACTTTTAGAACTACTATTTGAATTGATATGTGAAATTGAGCATATGGTATTTTGCTTGAAATTATTACGATATGAATATCAGATAAATTGTGTGGCATCTAAGTAATACTAAATTGTGATATTTTGAAATATGAAATATGATTATAGAAATATTTTCCATAATAAATGGGGAAATATGAGAATATGATTTGTATTATGGAGAAATGTGGAAATTCACGAAATGGGATAATATATATATATTTATAAGAATGTGAAATATTGCAAGGTGAATACTGCAATATAAATGTAAAATATGAATACTAGAATATGAATATAAGAATGTGAAACATTGTAATGTGAATCATATAATATGAATATTGAGATGTGGAAATTGTATTGTGAATCCTGAAATGTGTATACTGAATTGTGAATATTGAAAATGAGAATTGTTAGCTTTGATGCAATCCCAAGAGGGGGTGGGGGTGAATTGGTATTTTAAAATTTTATCCCTTAGGTCAATTCTCTAACAACAGTATTATATAAGCCTAAGGTCAATCTAATGCATGTAAAATAAATCAATGTAAATATACAATGGAATTTAAATTGCAATAAACGATTAACCAAGCATGCACAATAAAGCAGTAAAGGAGACGACACCCAGAAATGCTATCGAGGTTCGGCAAACTGCCTACGTCCCTGCCTTGGCTAATAAGCACAAAGATTCCACTAATGCTCACTTAAAGGGTGGAGCGGTACCGATTACAATCAGGTCAATTACCATAGGGTTGACCTCAACCTTAACTAGGTCAATTAGTGGGGCTGACCTCAACCTACACGCCTTACTAGGATGGTTACCTAGCTTTCCAAACCGAGTCTAAGCTATTCTAGGACTATTGCAGGGCTATTCTCCCTCTTCAGGCCTGTGCCTAGAAATACAACAGATGTGTATATAATTTTGCATACAAGGAAATGCTTCTTACACTAAGCTGGTTAAGTACCACTAAGCACAAAGTAATTAATACACTACTAAGAGATAGGATTTGTCTAAGTATCTACTCTCAAATAATTATGCAAATATTTCAATTAGTGTGTGAGAGTGCAAATAATGCTATCTTTGTATCACACAATATTTTCAATCACAATGCTCAAGCAAAGATGATAGCAATACTTTAGATATCTCAAATGATATTTCTCAATATATAAGGCTCAAGAGATATTCAGATTTAATTTCTAAAATAATTTGATCTTTGTGTTCAAGAAGATAAAATAAATCAAAGGATATTTCAACAAAGATCTTTTTGCGTATACACAAATATCTCAATAAAATATTTCTCAAAGTAAATCACACGAGATATTTGAAATTGATTTGCTAAAATTTTTTTCACAAACAAAAAGCAATACGAACTCTTGAGTATTGCAATGATGATGCAAAACTCATAAACTCTACAAAGTTTTCCTATGGAAGACTTATTAATGAAGTCTCCAAGAAAAACTTCAAGCTTACTCTCGGATAAAATATAGATATATATATATATATATATCAATCAACTAGAACAAATGAGAGAGTAAGCTAAACTAGATACTCACAATAACACTCTTACTTAGCAAGATTTGCAATGAGGATTAGTAAGAATGAAAAAATAAAGCTTGGATGTGAGAAATAGAGCTTTTGAGAATCAGAGGATATTTGCTGTGTGTTTTTGCTAATATATATCTAATTATTCCAAATGAGGGGGTATATATAGACTTCCCCCAAAATATAACCGTTTAGGACACACTTGAAATTATTAGGAAAGTTTTAATACAATTTAATTATTTTAACCCCATTTAAAAAAGTTAACCATGGTAAAAAATTAAGGGCAACCCGAGAGGTCCGATTGACCAGAAACATTTTTGGTCGACCGAAGTTCATATGGTTTGGTCAACCGAGCCAAATTTGAACTATAGGGTTGGTTGACTGGGAAGGCCATTTTTCCAAATAGTGTGATTTGGTCGATCGGGAAGAAATGAACTAGATGGTTCGATCGACTAGACCATTGGGACATCTCCCGAGGACCCTCGGTCGACCAGAGAGTTGGAGTACATTTTGGGCTCGGTCGACCAAGTGGTCAATATTTTGACTTCATGGGAGTTCGGTCAACTGGGTATAAATGAATTGGCAAGTTCGGTCAACTGGGCTAAGGTCAAACTATTAACCCGGACAAGGTTCGATCGATCGGGTCCATTTTGAACTGCATAGGTCAATCGATTGGGCTGTGGTGAACTAGTTGACTTGGTCCAGGTTCGGTCAACCGGGGCATTTTGTACATGGTAGTTCGGTCGACCGAATGTGCACATTTTGTGCTTTGGTCCTTTTTCAATCAATAATCACCCTAATTCAAATGATCAAACATGTGTATGCGTAAGTGAGTGTCCTAGGGTCATTTCAAAGTCTTTTTGAAGACATCGAAAAAATCTAGTGTCGGTCGATCAAAGGGTGTTTCCTAAAGTCCATCTATGGTCTTGAGCTTATCCACCGTACCATGCAAGTAAGGCATTAATTATTATTATTATAGACCATGTTCTCCTAATTACTATTACAAACCCAAATAAATGATTAAATTACAATACAACATAAACAGAGTCTTCAGGTCTTCACTTCATGTGCCGTGTCTATGCACCGTATGATACTTTCGATTGGTCCTGCACACAAACGCATTAACCATTAAATCTCAAAGTATTGGTCCTAATGAAAACGAGATATGACCAATAAGGTCAATAGGAATTTTGCAATGTGAATTTTGAAATGAGAATACTGGAAATGTGAAAATGGCAATGTGCATACTGGAATGTGAATGAGAAATGTGAATATGAAATTGTGAAAATTGTAATGTAAATACTGCAATTGTGGATACTAGAATGTGAGTGAGGAATGTGAATAATGAGATGTGGAAATGAAAACCCTAATGGATGGATTGTGATTTTGAGCACGGTACTGTTGCTAGTGGTGATTAGTGCAACCACACGGACTCGTGGAGCGTGTGGCATGACAGTTCTAATGAGACAATGTGAAGGGTTGTTTTGCCCCCTAAGTATGGATCAGGGTATATGGCAGGTCATTCGTATTACAGACGAGTATATGGTATGATTATTTTAATCTAAGCGGGTTCGTTAACCACGGTTAAATCTAGCCTTTGGGCCATGATTATTTCGATCTATCCGGGTTGGCCAACTGCAGTTAGAACCAACCTTCGGGCCACACAATCTCAACCATGGGGTGAAGCATGGTGTGGTGTAATATCCACAGGGCAGCCATGAGTTACAAACGTGGATGTACTGATTGCCGAGAATACTCATGGGTTGGATAATGAGATGTAGTTGGGAAATGGAAGAGCGTGAGTTAATAATGTAATTAACTAAAGTGAAGTAAACTCTCCATCTAATGGCTTACTGAGTAAGGTGAGTGCCCTGATATGTATCAGTTGCAGCCGAACCCTAGTTAATTGGGTAAGAATACAAACAGTATTAGGGCAGAGGGAAGCTACTTGTATGAGCAGATAATCTTCCTTATTCTTGGAAACTTTGCTGGTAAACATGGGTTGCATGTGAATGAGTTAGAAATGGAATTAAAGTTTGTAAACACTTGTCTTTTATATTTATATGATTATGAGTAAAAATTGGTATATTTTTTTTTCAGATGGTAATATCACTTAAATGAGAACATAATAAAATTATGAAACTCTTATTGCCACACGCTGTAGATAATTTATTCCGTCTTATTGAGATGTGTCTCACCCAATCATCTAAATATTTCAGGAAACCGAGATAGACCTGGTGATAGAGCTCCAAGATAGAGGGGAGTTGATACCCTACTTCGTCAGGGTGAGTGTTTGAACTAGCGATGTGTATTTCCCCTAGAGTTTAATTATTTTTGGAAAGGTGTTAGACATGTATATATGGATGGTTTAGTATTATGGTATGTGTATTCACTATGTTATGTATATATTGACTTCTGCTATTAGGTTTGTGAATATGATAATGACTGTGTACCCGATACCCTTTTCGGGTCAGGTTATGTTTAAATGGTATAAGGGTTTTGACGTGACCAATATGTGACTAATATGTTATATATATATATATATATAAATGGTGCAAAAAATCAGGGCGTCACACCAAGCTTCATATGGTGTCTTTGTATCAAGACTCTTCGTAGGACACCTATTGAGCATATATACTGCACATAACACTATTTTTGCCTAAAACATTTTGGGCACATTCTTATCCTTTAACATGCTCCTGACTATGTTAAGGATCGTGCGGTTCTTCCTCTCAGCTACACCATTCAACTGGGGAGTGTAGGTCGGCGTGAAGTGGTTTTGAATCCCTTGTTGCCTAAGGATTTCCTTGAAAGCTTCTTCCTTGTACTCTCCTCCTTAGTCTAATCGGAGTGACTTGATGTGATAGCCACTCTACTTCTCCACGAGAGTTTTGAACACTTTAAATTTGTCAAACAGTATTGACTTCATTTTCAGGAAGTGGACTCAAGTCTTCCTGCTATAATCATCAGTGAAGTTGAGGAAGTATCATTCTGTCTATTTGAAAACGACTTCAATGGACCACACACACATGTGTGTACTAGCTGGAGTTGTATGGTAGCTCTCTAGTTGACTTGCTTTCCAAAGATATTTTTGTGTTGTTTGCTCAGAACACAACTTTCACATATCTCATTCGGATGCTAGATGTTGGGTAAGTCATTCACCATCTTCTTGTTTCCCAACTGCTTCAAGCTTTCAAAGTTGAGGTGTCCAAACCTCATATGCCACATCCAATATTTGTTGTGGATGATTGCGCTTAGACATCTTGGCATATCATGATGGATGGCAAGAGAGAATATCCAATTCTTTGTCATAGTGACTCGAGTGATGAGCTTACCTCGAGTGTCTGATATCACCATATGCTTATCTTTAATGCTAATTTAGTAGCCTTTCTCTACAAGCTGTACGATACTCAAGATGTTGGCATTGTTAGCTTTACCGTGATCCCAAGAGGGGGAGTGAATTGGTATTTTTAAATTTAATCCCTAGTAAGTGTTCTAACACTAGTATGTTCACAACCTTAAGGATAGTCTAATGCAAGTAAAGTAAATATACCAAAATTTAAATAAAGCAATTTAACCAACGTCACAAGCACCAGAAAGCAGTAAAGTAAAAGTGACATGCAGAGATGTTATTGAGGTTCAGCCAATTGCCTACGTCTCCACCTTGGCTAACAAATACAAGGATTACAACTATAACTTGCTCACTTAAACGGGTGGAGCAGCACCCATACAAACCAGGTCAATTAGCACAGGGCTGACCTCAACCTTTACACCAATCCTTATCAGGCTGGATTACCACCCCCTCAGGCCACGCTTGGAAACACTCAAATTTTACAATCGAATAGTACAACAGAAAAATGCTTTCATGTAAAGCAGATTTGTACCCAAATGCATTCAATCACAAACACGACAAATGATTTAATATGTAAGCTCAGTGTGGTCCAATAGTTCTACTCTCAAATGTATTTTCTATCAGTGTAGTGAATGCATGAGCGTACCAACAAGCAATCTTTTTATTTTAGAATATTCTCAATCAAGGTGCTCAAACAAAGATATTACGCAGGTTTCAATTATTCTAGAAAGCAGAATATATCAATCACGTAAATAGAGTGTATGCTTGGTTTGCAAAAGAGATGTAATCTTTGTATTCAGCAAATGATATGTATACTTGAATAAATATTGCAACAAAGGTTAATATCACTAACACAAATATCTTTTTACAAATATATCAATGTAAATCCCACAAGATATTTGAGTAAGTTTTGAAAATGGTTTTTCAATCCAAAAAACAAATACAAGCTTCCTAAGATATTGCAATACAAGTGCAATACTCAGAAGCTTTGGCAAGTCTTCTTAGGATAGGCTTATGAGTAAAGCCTCCTAAGAATACTTAGGTTTTGCTCTCATAAAAATAGATTCAAACACTCAACAACGAGAGAGCAAACCTCTTAATACCAACACTCAATACGTTTACAGATGATATAGAGAATTGAAGAAGGTAAGTTTGAGTGGTTTTAGAGAGTGTAGAAATAGTAGTGAGAGTTTTGCTTGAGAGAAAATTTTTGGATTTGTATGCTAATCAAGTTGCTAATTTTCCCAAATGAAGGGGTATTCATAAGCACCCCAAGAATTTTTACCGTTAAGGACAAGACTGGTATTATTGGAAAAGTTTAATGATGTATTAGCCATTTTAGCCCTGTTTTAAAATTTTAACCATGGTAAAAAATTCACGGCAACCCGAGAGACCCGGTCAACCAAAAACCTTTTGGTCGACCAAAGTTCATATGGCTCGGTCAACCGGGCCAACTTTGAACTTTAGGGTTGGTCGACCAGGGGAGGCGATTTTCCCAACTTGCATGGTTCGATCGACCAGGGATATTTGAACTAAGTGATTCAGTCAACTAGACTGTTGGGACTTCTCTCGAGGACCCTCGGTCTACTAGAGAGTTGGAGTTCATTTTGTGCTCGATCGATCAGGTAGTCAAACTGTTGACTCCTGGGAAGTTTGGTCGACCGGGGTCAAATGAACTGTAAGGATTCGGTCGATCGGGCTGTGGTTAAATGGTTGAACCAGACCAAATTTGGTTGACCGAGGCAGAATGAACTACATAGGCCGGTTGACCGAAAGTGCACAAAGTGTGCATTTAGGTCCTGTTTTGATTCACAAACACCTTATTCAAGTGCCTAACATATATGAGTGCAAAGGTGAGTGTCCTAGGATCATTTCTGGGTCCTTTTGAAGACACCGAAAAAATCTGGTGTCGATCGACCGGTAATCCCTGAGGTCTTTTCTAAGGTTATTTTCAGTTTGAGCTTACACATTACATCATGCAGGCAATGCATGCAATTATTACAATCAAAGCCCTAATTACTATTACAAACCAAATGATTGAATTATATATTACAATACAATGAGATATGATCTTCAATCTTCACTTGCTTTACGTGCATCTTGATCTTGACCAGTTTAGGTTCCTGCACAAAGTCTTAAACACTCATTAGAAACAATTAGTATTTGTCATAATCAAAACCGGGCGTGACCTATAAGGTCAACAAACATTCTTTTCTTGCACATAATAGACGTCAAAGATGAAAGCATGATCTTTGGCCTTTCACTTGATCAGAACATCTCTTACCTCTAGTGTTTGATATCACCACTTGCTTATCTCTAAGGCTAATTTAGTAGCTTTTCTCCACAAGTTGTTCAAGACTTAAGATGTTGGTCTTCATGTTTGGCACAAAATAGATGTTGGAGATGAAAGTGTGATCTTTGGCCTTCCTCTTGATCAGAACATCTCCTTTCCTTTGGATTGAGACTTTAAAGAGATCACCAAAAGAAATCGCCCCCTGAACTTTCTCATCAAGTTCAATGAATAGGTTCTTTCTACTAGTCATATGGTTTATGGTTCCATAATAAGGGAACCAAATACTTTGGTCTTGGGTTGAGCTGTGAGGCATTAGCATCAACATCTCTCCAGCTACATCTTCAGTTTCAACAAAGTTAGCCTCCTTGCTAACCTTTTCTTGTTGTCGCCCCCAACACTCATTGCTATAGTGGCCAAACTTATGGTAGTTATAGCACTCAATGTTTCTTTTATCCATATTTTGACAATTGTTGTAACCACCACCTATTCTTCCACGTCCTCTTCCTCATGGGACATTGTTCTATTGTCCATGTCCTCCTTGTCCACATCGGCCTCCTCCTCTGGATTCAATATATCCAGATCCTCTTCTGCGAGATCCTCACCTCACATTCGTCCTTGGTGTGATGTCGTCCCTTGTTTGTTTCTCCCATCAGTCAAAGATAGTTTTTATTGTAGGACTTGTTCCAGTGACTTACCGTCATTTCTTCTGTTCACCTTCTGCTCGTGAGTTTGCAAAGATTCTACGAGCTCTTCTATAGACATGGTCTCCAGATTTTTCATTTCTTCCAGCGTGATGGCTATGTAGTCAAATTTTGGATCCAAATGGGATGGTAGGTGAAAATCAATTTCAACAGAAATGGGCTGGTTGGTGGAGGTGGCTGCCTGTAGCTCAACAATTTCAACTGGTTGGTGGAGGTGGCTATCTTAATTTCAACCAAGGTGGATTGGGGTTGCTGCCACTCTCAAGTTTAATTTTCAACATTTATCTCCTATAAGACTAATGTACTTATGTATATACAACTTTGTACTTTGTTTTCTTACCTTCCAAATTAATAAAGTATCATACTTAGCATATATTCAAATTTTAAACAATAATCATAGTAAATAATATACACTGATATACCCCAAATATATCACATACTGTAGAGACTCGAAGAATTTATAGCAATTAAATAATAAGAGAAAGAAAGAAAAAAATATTTTTGAAGGCGGATGCAGTAGGTCCTCATTGAAAAACAGTCTTCTAGGGCTCGTCGACGTGGACATGTGTCTCGTCGATGAGAGTTTATCAAGGGGCTTTTTTCAGGGTTTGAAACTCCTCGACAAGGGTTATGTGCTCATCGACGAACTCCCTTCTTGAGCTCGTTGATGAGGTGACATGGCTCATCGACGAGGCCACGTGGTCAGCCACCTATAAATAGCCAAAAATTCATTTTTCAACCAGAATTTCGTCCAAATTCACTTTCTCTCTCTAAAAGTCGGTGCTCCCTCCTTCTCTCAAGGTTTTCAGCTTCGATTCTCACTGGTTCGATGATTAGAAGCTACCACGATAATCCTAGGGAGATTCTATACAACCTAGTTGGAGCGAAAATTCAATTTGAACAGTTTGGGAACCATTCCAAAACCAGGGTAAGTAGAGTATTTGGGTATTGTTAGTATTACCAAGTTCATTTGAGCCTAGATTTTGTATTATATGAGAATATACTGGAGTTTTTTGAAGTAAAATCAAGGTATTATATTTTCAGAAATAGGGTGTTTTGGGGACCCCAATAGGAGACATTTCAGGAACCCAGCTAAAATGATACATGGTTTATAGTCTAAAAATTATGCACATATGGGTTTGGGGAGAATATGTATGTGATAATTATTTAGGTGAATTCAGTTGTTTGATTGGGAAATTATATGTGTATTATCTCAGGAAGTTGAAATTATAAATGTCACACGTGTGAGATTGTAAATAGCAGTTAGTGCTCAAATAGTCGGGTAAGGGAAATATGCTATGCTAGGAAAATTTTAGTATAGTTATCAGTTAAAAT
This sequence comes from Malania oleifera, assembly GCF_029873635.1. Taxonomy (NCBI): domain Eukaryota; kingdom Viridiplantae; phylum Streptophyta; class Magnoliopsida; order Santalales; family Ximeniaceae; genus Malania; species Malania oleifera. The sequence goes on along the minus strand of NC_080422.1, from coordinate 49,771,971 downwards.
TATATGTTTTACTAGATTATTATTCAAATCATAAAATATTTGTATAATAGAAGATACAGACTTCAGAGCATGTGAATCTATTTATTTAAATTGTGTGGCCTGGGCTTATAACAGATTAGTACAGTATTTCTACAGGTTACGGATATCATGTCTTACAGTATTTTAGTAGAAAATATCAGGGAATATACATGTTCTATAGAATGATAAATTTTCAATATACATACAAATAGAAATTTTATAGAATATTTAGAAACATGATTTATAGTATTTCCAAGATACCATGACTTATAGTGCACGTACAAAAACATATCTTTTCAACATTTTTCAGAATACCATGATTTTAGAATAATAACACCCAGATACTCAGATATTCAAACAGATATTCAGATATATAGATATTAAATATTCAGTCAGTTATTAAGATTTTCAGATTATTCAGATCAGTTTTACAGTGTTATTGTTATTTTAAAATGAAGGTAAAATAGTAATATAGAAATATCAGTTACATATAGAGTATCAGACCCTGATGGACCAGATTTAGTCAATAGAGCACAGTACCGTAGTTATTTTCAGTTCAAAGTGCAACCACATAACTTAGATAGTATGTGATTTTTAGCAGTCGATCGTGCCTATTTTATGGATAGGCTCCCTGTTAATTAGGGTTGAGGAGGCTAATCTGACTTTCAGAGTTCAATTGACTTATCTTGGTCAGCTAGCCAGTGATAGGTCTCGCCTGCGGGCTATACGACCTTGTCATGAGGGGTAAAATCATGACTTTCAGTTATCCATCCAGGGAATTTTATCAGTTATTATATATATATATATATATATATCGAGATTTACAGAAACCGTAGACATACCTATGAATATTAGAAGTATTATGAATATAAAATTTAGAAAAACAGTTTATGTTAAGTAACATAGGTATGAACTATACTGTACATTATTTATACGTGTTTTCTCAGACTCAGTTATTTGCAGTTTTTCTAAATCATATTTTACAATTATGTAAACTCATCTGCCACACAGTAGCAATAGCATATTTCATCTTACTGAGTGTTGTCTCATCCCAAAGATTTAGCATTTTTCAGGTGATCCAGCTAGGCGAGCAAATCAGGCTCGTAGATAAAGAGGACTACAGTACTGCCCTGTCTATAAGGTGGGTATTTTGGGAAGTCATTTTCAAGTAGTCCCTAGGTTCAGATGAGGGTATTTTGGGAATGGTTATGTATGCATATTTAGGGAAGAATTCTGACACTCTAGTATTGTATATATTGACGTGGTTGTATGTATTTTGCTCTCTGCTGCATAAGTAGTTTATTGTGTCTTAGATTCCATGGTTCCTATCAAGACCATGATGATGATTTGATTTATACTAAAAGGTATCGGAGTAATGAAATTTTACAGTATATATTTATAAATGGCATGTAAAAATCAGGTCATTATAGTTTGGTATCAGAGGCTAGGCTGCCAGGTTTTGTAGACTTTAGAGTGCAGTGGAAGCAATACCAGAGTATAGGAAAGGATTTGAGGTTTTGTTCCGTAGTCTGGGTATAGGATTTCAATGGTGGTTTTTGTGTCTTTTCTGGGGTGACGATTTCAGGATAGCTATAGTAAACTATTGTCAGGTCGTGTGTCTAAGTTATAGGATTAGATTCTAAAGTAAGATCGGGGAGGGCAGTTAATAGTGAATGTGAGACTTCAATTGAATGAAATAAATTAGATCTGCTTGAGAGATAGGGTCCTTAAATTGTGTTCTTTCTCTTTTCTGGATGGACCCAGGGAGCAATGGTACGAATGCTACAGGTGATAGAGCAGGACCTTCCAGTATAAGAGGTGGAGATACTAAAGCAGTTTTGTGCAGCGTCACCCAGTAGGTGATGGCTGAGATAGCCAGAAGCTTAGGGGAGTGTAGATGCACGATCAAGAAGTTTACACAGATGAAGTCCCCATCTTTTGCTATAGGAGCTGACCCGATTGTGGCTAAAAATTTGATCCAGGATATTGAGGAAACGTTGGCAGTGCTTCTATGTACAGATGAATAGAAGGTAGTATTTGCGATATACAAACTAACAGAAAAGGAAAAATGCTGGTGGAGATCAGTGAGGTTGATTGAGGAGTAGAGATCGGATCCTGTTCCAGTGACATGGAGTCGATTCAAGGAACTATTCTTTGAGTGATATTTTCCTACTATTGTTCAAAATGCAAAGGCAGCAGAATTCATGCGCTTAGCTCAGGGGCAAATTACAGTATCATAGTATGCAGCTTAATTTATTGGGTTGTCTCGGTTTACCCCATATTTGGCACTAGACATGGAGAAAAAAGCAAGAAAGTTTGAAGAAGGTCTGAGACAGAACCTATTTGAGCAGCTTATTGATTTTTGGGCTCAAACATTCGTGGAGGTTGTGGATAGCGTTGCGGTTATTGAGAGTGGCATGCAGAAAGGCATCGCAGCTCAGAGTTAGAGAAAAAGGCCCACGCCTCAGAGTTTTCAGGCGGATTCCATTCGGGCCCATGGAGAGGAGACCGTTACGGTGGTGGTTAGAGGTAGATGATGGGACCTCATGAGAATCAGGGTGTGCAGACCTACCTTGTGTGTCAAATGTGCAAAAGGAGACATCTGGGAGAGTTCCAGGTAGAGAGATATGTTTGGTATCATTGTGGGAGACTTGGCCACATGGCACGAGCATGCCCAAGATTGCTGATCTAGGTCCCAGCTCCCAAACCCTATCAGGGACGTTACCAAGCACCTCGTGGAGGCCAGCAGAGAAATGTAGCCCCGGTAAGGGTATATGCATTGACGCCAGGAGACACTGACGTAGCTTGAGATGTTTTTATAGGTATCTTTACTTCTTTTTCACATTAAGATGTTGTTTTATTTGACACAGGTGCCACCCATTCTTTTGTCTCATTGGGGTATGCTAAGTTAGCTGGGATTGGAGTACGTTTGTTAGATGTTAAGTTGGGTGTAGCCATGCCGACTGGATCTATTGTGAGATGTAGGAAGGTGCTTAAGAATTTTCCAGTGGCCATTCAAGGGAAAGTATTACCAGCTGATCTTATGATATTATACATGTAGGGGTTTGACGTAATACTGGGTATGGATTGGCTGGCAACTAATCATGCTAGAATTGATTGCCATCAGAAAGAGGTAATTTTTAGACCCCATGGTGAGCAAGAATATAGATTTGTTGGTTCACGTGTGCATGTTTTGCCACAATTAGTGTCAGTTATGTAGGTAAGAAGACTGCTCTTGGATGGATGTCAGTGGTTTATGGCCTTTGTAAAGGAGGTGTCAAAAAATGAATCAAAGCTTGACAGTACACCAGTGGTAAGAGAATTTTTAGATGTTTTTCCAGAAGAGCTACCTGGGTTGCCTCCCGATTGCGAGGTAGATTTTTCTATAGATTTACTTCCAAGGACAGCACCAATCTCTAGGGCTCCTTACCGTATGGCTCCAGCTAAATTGGGAGAATTAAAGGACTAGTTGCAGCATCTATTAAATAAAGGGTTTATTAGACCTAGCGTATTGCCTTGGGGAGCACCAGTTCTATTTGTAAAGAAGAAAGATGGGTCTATGAGGATGTGCATAAATTATAGGGAGATAAACATGGTAACCATTAAGAACAAATATCTTCTAACCCGTATAGACGATTTATTTGATCAGTTTTAGGGTACGTGAGTCTATTCCAAGATTGATCTTAAATTAGGTTTTCACCAGGTGAAAGTCAAGGCAGAAGACATATCAAAGACAGGTTTTCGAACCAAATATAGACACTATGAGTTTTTGATGATGCCATTTGAGTTGACCAATGCATTATCAGTATTTATGGATTTAATGAATCAGGTGTTTCATCAATATTTAGACCAATTCGTTGTGGTTTTCATTGATGATATACTATTCTACTTGAGGAGCTTTGAGGAGCATGAGGCAAACTTACGACTGGTACTTTAGACGCTTAGGGGAAAGGAATTGTATGCCAAGTTTAGTAAATGTGAATTCTAGTTAAAGAAAAGTGGCGTTCTGGGTCATGTTATATCAAGGGATGAAATTTCAGTGGATCCCAGTAAGATTAAGGTGTTGGTAAAATAGGAAAGGCCAAGGAATGTTCAAGAGATTAGGAGTTTCTTAGGATTGGTGGGATATTACTATCGGTTTGTAGAGGGTTTCTTAGGATTATCAAAGCCTTTGATGCGACTGACCAGGAAGAATGCCAAATTTGCATAGGATGATGAATGTGAGTAGAGCTTCCAGAAATTAAAACAGTGGCTCATAACTGCATTAGTACTGATAATTCCATCTGGAGGTGATGGCTATGTAATTTACAATGACACGTCTTTGAAAGAGCTTGGTTGTGTGTTGATGCAGCATGGTTAGGTTGTAGCTTATGCCTCCCGACAGTTGAAAGAGTATGAAAAGACCTACCCTACCCATGATCTAGAATTGTCTGTAGTGGTACACGTATTAAAGATTTAGAGGCATTACTTGTACGGTGAGAGATGCGAGATATTCTCTGATCACAAAAGTTTGAAGTACTTTTTCACTCAAAAAGGGCTGAACATGAGACAGAGGAGGTGGTTGGAACTTATTAAATATTATGATTGCACCATTAGCTACCACTCAGGTAAATCGAATGTGGTGGTGGATGCACTGAGCCATAAATCAGAGAGTACAACGCGGTTAGCAGCAGTAATTCAGCACCCAATTCAGATGGACTTGGAAAGGCTCATCATGGAGTTAGTGGAGGATGGTCACCAGAAATTTATTGCCAACCTGGTTGTGCAGCCTATGCTATATGACGCAAAATTAGCGGAGCTGATAGCTAAGGTGCAGGACAGACAGGGAGAAGAGTTCAACATTTCTAATGACGGGGCTTTGAGGTTTCGTTCCAGGTTATGTGTTCTTGTGGATAATGAGATTAGGAGGAAGATTCTAGAGGAGGCTCACAAATCTCTATACACGGTTCACCCTAACAGTACTAAAATGTATAAGGATCTGTGAGAGTATTTCTGGTGGAGTGGCATGAAGAGGGAGATTTTTGAATTTGTGCAGCAGCGCTTGACGTGCCAGCAGGCTAAGGCTGAGCACCAGAGGCTGGTAGGGCAGTTGCAGCCACTTTACATCCTTGAGTGGAAGTGGGACCACATATCCATGGATTTCATCACTAGGCTAACATCGGCGCCGCATGGTCAGAATGTTATATGGGTAGTCGTTGATCGGCTGATGAAAATAACCCACTTTCTACCTATTAAAGTTAGCTACTTTATGAATATATTAGCATAGATCTACATTTATGAGATTGTTCAACCCCATGGAGTGCCAGCATCTATAGTCTCGGACCATGACCCACACTTTACATCACGGTTTTGGAAGAGCTTGCTGGAAGCTTTGGGGTCTCCAGCTTTGGGGTCTTAGTTAGCATTTAGCACCGCTTTTCATCCTCTGACAGGTGGTTTGACAGAGAGGACAATCCAGGTACTTGAGGATATGCTACAAGCATGTGTATTGAATTTCGAGGGTAGGTGGACCCAATATTTTCCGCTGGTTGAATTTGCCTACAATGACAGCTATCATACCAACATCAGCAGGGCACCTTATGAGGCACTTTATGGTAGGAGCTATCGTTCTTCTCTATACTGGGATGAGTTATGTGAGAGGCAAGTTTTGGGGCCATAAATAGTGCAACAAGCATACGATAAAGTCTAGCTTATTCAAGATAGAATCAGTGCAACTCAAAGTCGGCAGAAAAGCTACGCAAATAATCATCATCGAGAATTGGAATTTGAAGTGGGTGATCACATATTTTTGAAAATAACACCACTAAAGGGAGTCATGAGGTTTGGGAAGAAGGGTAAGTTGAACCCTAAGTTTATTAACCTGTTTGAGATACTTGAGAAGGTTGGGTCAGTTGCCTATTTGCTAGCTTTACCAACAGCTTTGTTTAGAATACATGACGTATTTCACGTTACTATGTTAAGGAAATACGTCTCAGATCCTTCCCATGTCATCTATGCTCTAGCATTTGAGGAAACTCCAGTACAGATCTTAGATAGGAAGGAATAGGAATTGCGCAGTAAGAAAATGCCACTAGTAAAAGTCCTATGGAGGAATCACGCGGTGGAAGAAGCTTCTTGGGAGCTTGAGGAGGAAATTAGACAAAAATGCCCACACCTATATAGTGGGGTACAGTAGTGATTTGTGAGTTCAAGTAATGACAGTTTTATTTTGTTTAGTCCAGAGTGACGAATATGTAATTGTAATTTAGAATATATGATAGGTAGGGTTTTGGTTTTGGGAGAATTTTCTTTTATGAGTATATTTGTAATCTCCCAAAACTGCTTATGTAACCACGGTATTCCTCCTCCATAAGTGAGGATTAGTAATAAAATAAGTAGCCCGTTTTATGCTAAGAATGGTGTTCAATTCAGATAGTAAATTTCAAGGATGAAATTTTATAAGGAGGGGAGAATTTGAAGACCTAGATAATTTATAACAATTAAATAATAAAAGAAAGAAAGAAAGAAAAATTTTAAAAGGGGCACAACACAGTCTTCTAGGGCTCGTCGACGTGGATGCGTGTCTCGTTGATGAGAGTTTATCGAGGGGCTATTTTCAAGGTCTAAAACTCCTCAACGAGGGTTACATGCTCATTGATGAACTCCCTTCTTGAACTCGTCGACGAGGTGACGTGGCTCGTCGATGAAGCCACATGGCCAGCCACCTATATATAGCTAAAAATTCATTTTTTAGCACAGAATTTCGTATGAATTCACTTTCTCTCTCTAAAAGTCGGTGCTCCCTCGTTCTCTCTAAGTTTTCGGCTCCGATTCTCCCCATTTGATGATCAGAAGCTACCACAGTAATCCTGAGGAGATTCTCTACAACCTAACTGGAGCGGAAATTCGATTTAAGCAGTTTGGGAACCATCCCAAAACTAGGATAAGTAAAGTATTTGGGTATTGTTAGTATTACCAAGTTCATTTGAGCCTAGATTTTGAATTATATGAGAATATACTGGAGTTTTGTGAAGTAAAATCAAGGTATTATATTTTCAAGAATAGGGTGTTTTATGGACCCCTATGGGAGACATTTCAAGAACTCAGCTAAAATGATACATGGTTTATAGTCTAAAAATTATGCACATATGGGTTTGGGGAGAATATGTATGTGATAATTATTTAGGTGAATTCAGTTGTTTAATTGGGAAATTATATGTGTATTATCTCAGGATGTTGAAATTATAAATGTCACACGTGTGAGATTGTAAATAGCAGTTAGTGCTCAAATAGTCGGGTAAGAGAAATATGCTATGCTAGGAAAATTTAGTATGGTTATCTGTAAAAATTATATGTTTTACTAGATTATTATTTAGATCATAAAATATTCATATAACAGAAAATACAGATTTCAGAGCACGTGAATCTATTTATTTAAATTGTGTGGCATGGGCTTATAACAGATTAATACAGTATTTATACAGGTTACAGATATCATGTTTTACAGTATATTAGTAGAAAATATTAGGGAATCTACATGTTCTATAGAATGGTAAATTTTCAGTATACATACAGATAGAAATTTTACAGAATATTCAGAAACAAGATTTATAGTATTTCCAAGATTCTATGATTTATAGTATACGTACAAAAACATATATTTTCAACATTTTTCAGAATATCATGATTTTAAAACCATAACACCCAGATACTCAGATATTCATATAGATATTCAGATATACAGATATTAAATATTCAATCAGTTATTCATATTTTCAGATTATTTAGATCAGTTTTACAGTGTTATGGTTATTTTAAAATCATGGTAAAACAATAATATAAAAATATCAATTACATATAGAGTATCAGACCCTGATTGACCAGATTCAGTCAGTAGAGCATGTTACTGTAGCTATTTTCAATTCAGAGTGTAACCACATAACTTAGATAGTATGTGGATTTTCAGTAGTCGATTGTGCCTATGTTGTGGACAGGCTCCCCGTCAGTTAGGGTCAAGGAGGCCGATATGATTTTCGAAATTCTGTTGACTTATCCTGATCGGCCAGCCAGTAATAGGTCCCACCTGCGAGCTGCACAACCATGTCATTAGGGGTTAAATCATGACTTTCAGTTATCCACCCAAGGAATTTTCTCGATTATTATCAGACCGTGATGTACCAGATTCAGTCAGCAAAGCACGTTACTGTAGCTATTTTCAGTTCAAAGTGCAACCACATAACTCAGATAGTGTGTGGATTTTCAGTAGTTGATCGTGCCTATGTTGTGGACAAGCTCCCCGTTACTTAGGGTTGAGGAGGCCGATTTGACTTTTGGAGTTCATTTGACTTATCCTGATCGACCAGCCAGTGATAGGTCCCACCTACGAGTCACACAACCCTGTCATGAGGGGTTAAATCATGACTTTCAGTTATCCATCCAAGGAATTTTCTCAATTATTATTATATATATAACCAAAGTTACAGAAACCATAGACATACCTATGAATATTAGAAGTATTATGAATAGGAAATTCATAAAAATAGTTTATGTTAAGTAACATAGGTATGAACTATACTGTACATTATTTATACGTGTTTTCTTAGACTTAGTTATTTGCAGTACTTTTAAATCAGATTTTACAATTATGTAAACTCATCTACCACACACTAGCAATAGCATATTTCATCTTACTGAGTGTTGCCTCATCCCAGTGGTTTAACATTTTTCAGATGATCCAGCTAAGCGAGCAAATCAGGCTCGTAGATAGAGGGGAATACAGTACTACTCTGTGTATAGGGTGGGTATTTTGGGAAGTCATTTTTGAGTAGTCCCTAGGTTCAGATGAGGGTATTTTGGGAATGGTTATGTATGCATATTTTGGGAAGAATTCTGACACTCTGGTATTGTATATATTGACGTGGTTGTATATAATTTGCTCTCCGCTGCATAGGTAGTTTATATTGTCTTAGATTCCATGGTTCTTATCAGGACTGTGATGATGATTTGATTTATACTAAAAGGTATCGGAGCAATGAAATTTTACAGTGTATATATAATGGCATGTAAAACTCAGGTCGTTATACCTACCCTAAAGAGAAGGCATGTGCCTAGTATTAATGAGGGAAATCACCTACCAAGTCAATCGCTCAACTAGAGCCATTTACGTTGGCCATATATTAATTAGAGTGATCCAAGCCCGCGCTATAATAATCCGAGTGATCCACGCCAAGCGCTATAAATGGCAGATCTACTAGGGTCAAACCTCGCCAGTATAAAAGGGGTACTACAGAGAGGCTAAGGTATCTCATTCTAACCCAATTTCACTTTTTCTTACAACCTCTCTAAAGCACTCCCTTACTTAGGTATCAAAGAGATCCCATGGAGTACATCCCGAGTCCTCTAAGCCGCGTTTGTTTTTGTCCTTTGCAGGTGTTGACCTTTCGAGTCCGATATCTGTTTTGATGTTGACAAACACAAGTGTCTCATGTGTGTGCCTAGTACCTTGAACAAGTTTATAATTCAGAATGCACACACAAAAGAGGAAGATGGAAGCCACAAAGAACTTAAAGCTCACATTATCCTGGCATGTTCCATGAAGACTTAAAGATCAAAGGAAAAAAAGATATTTGATTTAATTTGTATATGCATTTTAGCTTTTATATTTTGGTTTGTAATAATGCATACATCCTGCATGATATGACTTAATGCTCAGAATGACCGTAGACTAACCTTAGGACCCAAAACCTTTCACATGAAATCCCATAATTTAAAAACCAACTCATACATATAAGAGGGATTTTTGTCAAGGTCAAATTCAAGGGCAAAATCATAAATCTGCTTGCCTCTATCAACCAACCATTGCAAGGTCAAAAGACCTCGATTAACTGACACTCGGCTGACTGACCGGCTATGAACGAATATTCTCTGGTCGACCGACGCGTGTATGCTTGCTTTCCAATGCCCACGACTGATTGACACCTTCAGTTCAAAATTATGATGGTCAACAAAACCATAAGAATGGTCGACCGGCCAAGTGCCTTGGTCAACTGAATCCATGAAGGGTTCCAAATCACCCTGTGTTGGTTGACTGCCCATTTCCTCAGTCAATCGAACAAATTTGAAATACAAATTGGTTGTGAGAGCTCAGTCGACCACCGGTTCTCCTTGGTTAACCGACCTCCCATGTTTGGTCAACCGGCCCATGCCTTGGTGGACCGAACCTCTCGGGTCAGGCTATTTTTTAAATGCTTAAACACGCTTTAAAATTAGTTAAACATTTTTAAAATGACTAGTGTCCCTCAACGGTCACTTTTTCATAAAAACTATAAATACCCCTTTCATTTGTTTAATTGGAAACTTTGATTAATGTTAAAATTCTCTCAAAATATTTTGTTAATCAAAGTTCCCCCAAACTATTTTTATTGCAAAATCATTTCCTTGGGGCAAAATAGTTTAATCTCTCCAACCCTTTTTCACTCTTTCTTTGAAATCCCTTTTAAAAGAGTATTTTTTTTTGGGCATTTGTTTTTAATTGTTTATTGCATAAATACATTTTGAGCTTAAATCCTAACTTCTCCAAATAATCTTTTATTGCAAAAATCTTCATTGGAGAACATATTTATCTTATATATATTCATATATATATATATATATATATTTTTATTTGTGCAAAAACTATTTGAAAAGCAAACCCTAGGTTCTCCTATATCTTTATTGAAATATATTTTTGGGAGAAAATTTTATTAGGGTCATATCTTTGAGTATTTTATCATATGCATCATTTCTCAAAGATTCAAAATATTGTTTTGAGAAAACACCATTTACCTACTGAGCACAACTCGTATTATATTAGAGTACATGTTTTAGAGCCTTTATTTGTACAAATCTGCTTGTATTTAAAAGCATGTATTTTGTACAAAAATATTTTAATGTAACGGTTGGGTTCAGCCCATTAATTGAACTAAGGAGTCTCTGCTCCATAAGGGAGACCAGTTAGGCTTTGCCCGTAATTAAACTGGGGAGTCTCCGCCTCGTAAGAGAAACCAATTGGGCTTAGCCTAGTAATTGAGTTGGGGTTTTTCTCGCCCTATAAAGAGAGGTTGTAAGGTTGGAGTTAGCCCTATTAATCTAACCTGGGGTTTACCTTGCCTCATAAGGAAAGGTTGTAACGACTTCTGTTTTGCCCGTTTAAGTGAGTAGAGGTAGTGGAATCCTTAAGAGTATACCTGACTCACTCTAAAAATAAGTAGCTTGGAAGCTATCCCAAGTATAGGAATTCAGTCGTGTAATAATTAGCTCAAGGGCCAAATCGTCTCCTTAGGGAATGCAGTTTAATTCCAAATTTAATGTAATTCCCAAAAGAAAATAAGAAAAGAAAAGTTTACTGAACACAGTTCAGATTCGATTTCCTGAGAGTTTTGAGATTTTGCAATGAAATTTAAACCCTAACTAAAAATTAGACATGCGCAAAATAATTGTTTAAATACTAGATTTAATTACCGGAATAACGAAATAAGTAAATCCTGCAATCATCCAACTGAATAAAAATATTAAATTTAAACGTAACCCCAAGAAAGAATACACTCTAAATAAAAACACCAAATTTAATAATAAAAACACCCAAGAAAATAATTAAATCCCTATAAAAACTTTAAATAAGAAGACAAATTGAAATTAACAATAATAATGCTCAAATAAGAATTTAAATGCAAAAGAGAGAGAGATATTTAAACAGAAATTTATCTAATAAAAAGAAAGTTCTTAAATTAAACAAACTATTTTTAAACAAAAATTAATCCAAACTTTGAATAAATTAAAAACTTAATAATAAAATTAATTTTAAAAAAATTGAGTTCAAAGAAAGAGAGGGATAAAAGAGTAAGGGAGAAGAGATAAAAGAGAAAAAAGAGAGAGAAAGCAGGCTGTATAAAGGATTTTGCAGCTAAGCTGCTGTCGTGTCTTGTACAAAACTTGCTGTTGCCATGGCCTCCAAAGACCCCACTATGCTGCCTCCTAAAAAAAAAATGCAACCCCAATTTAAAAGCTAAAAAGTAAACCTACCTACTTACTTCCCTTGACTTTTCAAAATAAATTCATAACTCCCCCTCTCATTTTTACAATTCGCCCCCAGCACTAATATGCCCCTTCCAGCACCTCTTGTGTCCACTTGCATGGCCGGGTCACATCAAGACCCATCCCACTTTATTTTTTTTTTAATTTTCTTTTCTTGTTTCTTCTTCTTTTCTTTTTTTGTTTCCTAGCACACAAGTCCAATTTTGACCATACTAAAGCATGTATCTCTCAAATCTCAAAACACAAAAGTTGTAGAGATCTTTCTCATATTTCCACTGAAATTTGAATCGTCTCGATGGGAGCTCGTATGAGAAAGTTACGCTCAGAATACAAAGTAGTGTTGATTTTAACTTCCAATAATTGGCCTGCGAAAAAAAATACCAAAAATTCATAAATTATTCAATAAAACTAAAATATTATAAATAGGACACAATGTTAAAATATTGAGAGTAATTATGCATTTAATTAAAATATAATTTGTAATGCATGAATTATAAAACACCTAATTATGCAATTTAAGCGCGTAATCACACCCCCCAACTAACGGTTTTCTAGTCTCTAGTAAATAACGTGAATGAATTCTAGGGTGGTACCCGCAAATACTAACTCTAACAAACATGAAACGATAGCACATGTGACACAACCATACCAATTCACATAAAGGAATATAACCAAATTTCACACAAATTCATCATATACAATGCACGCAACTTCGAAGTAAGTCATTCATGCAAGTTTCATCGTTATATAGCCATTAAGAACAATGTACTCACATGAAGTTAACCAACAGTACAATTCAGAGTTAATGTAGTCACATAAATCTGAGTATAAAAAAGTGAAATCTCAAGGTATATATAGTGTGTATGACTCGTTACACCCAGGATACTAGTGGACACCTACAGAACGATCATTTTGACTCGGCCTAACTGGTATACCCTAAAAAACACTCAAAAAAGGTGGGTTCACTCATTATATGTGAGGATGAGTGCTGCGATCAAACATCCCACAAATTGTAAGGAACAAACGCTAAATGTATGAAGTGGACTAGTTTGAGAAGGATTTAGCCTATTTGTGAGGTGTTGAGTCCTTCACCCTAGCATCTTCTCACCTACTCGTCATATCCAACCAAGGCCACCCTAGATCAACTTACTCACAAACCAAACATGAATACATCTAAAGCATTAAGCGGTTGATGAGTCTTCATATGTGGAGAACCTATGTCGTGTCCTTGACTTTTTGTGGTATTTGTGTGGAGTAGGTATTAACCTTTCATTTCATGTGCATTTATATTTTTCTTATTCTTTCTTCTGCTCATTCTTCAATATATGTCTTTCCATTGTCAATTAGGACAATCATTACACTTATTTTGTTGTCTTCATACCACCAATGGGAATTAAGCTCGAAAGTAGTCCATGAACTAAGTTTATTTCTAGGGGTGGCTCAGCCTTCACATCTTGAGTAGACTACAAGACCTAGGTTTCTATCTCCCCACTAGATGTCACCTCTAGGCTAGCAAGTCAAAAGCCAAGACTAGTGTACAAAGAATATCCAGAAAAAAAAAAAAAGAAAAAGGAAAGTTGAGTTTCATGAACTCTGAGCTGATGTCAAAACTCAAAAGAATGATAAATGGCTCAATAGCACCTCGCAGGGTGTCATAGTTGCCATGGGCGCTCTCTCAATGCTCACAAGTAACCCTAAGTGCTACAAGTCATATGACCATGTATTTTTAGCCTCATGAGATACCATATAAATTGAAGAGTTTATATAGTTAGATTAACATGAATGAACTACTAATCAACCTACATAGAGTTACAATTCATATATTAGCCATATAAAGATAAACTACACATAAATAAACCACTATACAGTTTAAGTTGTAACTCTTAGGTTATATGCAAGTATGTAAAGGGTATAAGTCAGTGTTAATCATAGCCTAATCATCGATATTCAATTTTTTTTTGTAATGTCTCATCCCCTTTATCATCCCCCCCCCCCCCCGGGACTAAAGTGGAACATTGTCCTTAATGTGAAAGCATAGGGGAAGTAGAGCGTACCTGGGTGGAGAAGTAAGGGAAAATAAAAATTGAAACTAAGAAAAAATGTACTAGAAAATTAACTAAAAATGAAACAAGGTAAAAAAAAATGAAAAGAAATGAAAGAAAAACATCACAGTCTGTTTGGTGGAGGCTCTGGAGGAATTTCATATGGTGGGTGTAGGTCTATAAATTGAACAGGCGAGTCTCCAAATTTGAGTCGCCACAATGAATCTGTATTGTTACCTACACAAAAGTTAGCCTCAAATAAATCAATATGTTCTAAGGTGCCAGACAAAACATGTGCAAACTGTTTTCCTTCTTTTAACAAGAAAGGATCTTTATTTAGTATATTTTTCAGGAAATTTACTTCTTTAAGAACTGGTCTTTGAGGAAAAGTTGTTAGAGCAGTTACCTTTGGTTCTTTAGAAGAATGAACATTAAAAATTTTACCTGGTTCCTTGAAATTTAAATTCTCACCAGTCTGCTCATCCTCTTTATCGAGTGTACACATCTCCTTACCACTACGGGGATTTGCTTTAGCATTGCACTCCTTAACATTTATTCCAATAGAGAGCGATGGTTCCACGACTGTCAATCTCTGAGGGTAAGGTATCACAAGTTGGTACTCCTCACTAGTCTCATTCTTCACGTTAACTGACTTATTCTGGGCTTGCTTCCTTTGATTTTTCTTTGACCTCATCTATCTCAGTTGTAACTTCAAGTGTCGAGACAACTGTTGGTCTGTAAGTGAATATCTCAAGTTGGGGAACTTCTTTTCCACTTCTCAAAGTAGTAATGGCCTCCACTATCTTAAGAGAAACATTATGTATTTGCTGTTGTTGGTACTGGTATTCTTGAGGATTAGGCTAAGGTTCTACTGAAAATTCCTCTTTTTCTAAGATATTCAATTAAATACTCATCTTATTAATGGTGTCCCGCAATTCATTTATGGCTTGAGTGTACTGATTGTTAGTTGTGACTTGAATTTGCATGAACTGCTGAAAGGCATCCTCAAAAGACTTCACCAGTGGAGCAGGTGTTGCATTAGATTGAGTTCCTGAAGGTGCATAGCTCGGCAAGATTTGTTGTTACTGATACTAATGCTGAAAGGCAGCCTAATGATATGATGACCAATAAGGGGGTGCATAAGATTGGAAAGGTTGATTCCAAAGTTGCTCTGTACTATTCTCCTTTTCCATCTCCATAGCTTCCACTTTTCTAGTGAGTTCAGCCAGACATGTCTCAACACAGAAATCATCTTTCAGTTCATACCACTCTCCACCATGTACTGCTCTCAATGGTTGAACTGCAATTGGTCTTCTGTCAATCCTAATGTTCCATTGCTGAGCATAGTCAACTAAATGATTCAAAAAATCCAATGCCTCATCAGGCTCCTTGTTGAAGAAATATCTTGAATACATAGTATGAACGAATTGTTTCGATTCAGGAGTCAACGCAGTGTAGAAATAGTTGACCAGGCACCATGATTCAAATCCATGATGAGGACACATGTTAACCAGACCTCTAAATCTCTCCCAACTTTCATGAAATGTCTCATCAACTCCTTACATGAATCGACTAATCTGTTCCAACAAAAAATGAGTTCTCTGTAAGGAAAATAATTAATGTAGAATTCATTTTACATATCAGCTCAACTAGAGATAGAATTAGGCCTAAGAGAATTAAACCACGTCTTAACCTTCTCTTTGAATGAAAAAAGAAATAAAAGCAATCTAATTGTCTAATTAGTAGCAGCCCCATCTATGAATGTAACACATGCAAGCTCAAAATTAATTAAATGTTGATACGGATTTTCACACTCCATCCCATAAAATTGAGGTATCACAGATATCATTTGAGGCTTAATTTTAAAGTTCTATGCATTCTCAGGCAATATGATGCAAGATGGTTGTGTAGTTCATGTGAGCTGCAAAAAATCCATAAGTGTGCGTGGTGCAGATGCAGCCATATTTTCTTTAAAACTTAATTTTTTTCTTTTCTTTTTTTAATTATTTTTTTATTTTTCTTTTTCGTAAGAAAAATTAAATTAATGGGAAAAACACTAGTTTGAAACTAAAACTGACATTCCCCGGCAACGGTGCCAAAAACTTAATTCACTCTAAAAATAAGCAGTTCGGAAGCTATTCCAAGTATAGGAGTTTGGTCGTGTAATAATTAGCCCAAGGGCCAGATCATCTCCTCAGGGAATGCAGTTTAATTCTGAATTTAATGTAATTCCCAATAGAAAATAAGAAAAGAAAAGTTTACTGAACACATCTCAGATTCAATTTCCTAAGATTTTTTAGATTTTGCAATGAAATTTAAACCCTAACTAAAAATTAAACACACGCAAAATAATGGTTTAAATATTAGATTTAAATACTAGAATAAGGAAATAAGTAAACCCTGCAATCATCCAACTCAATAAATATATTAACTTTAAACGTAAACCCAAGTAAGAATACACTCTAAATAAAATCATTAACTTTAATAATAAAAATACTCAAGAAAATAATTAAATCCCTATAAAAACTTTAAGTAAAAAGACAAATTGAAATTAACAATAATAATGCTCAAACAAGAATTTAAATGTAAGAGAGAGAGAGAGAGAGAGAGAGAGAGAGAGAGAGAGAGAGAGAGAGAAATATTTAAACAGAAATTTATCTAGTAAAAAGAAAGTTCTTAAATTAAACAAACTATTTTAAACAAAAATTAATCCAAACTTTGAATAGATTAAAAACCTAACAATAAAATTAATTTTAACAAAATTGAGTTCAAAGAAAGGGAGAGATGAGAGAGTAAGGGAGAAGAGAGAAGAGAGAGAGAGAGACAGAGAGAGAGAGGAGTCTGCATGAAGGATTTTATAGCCAAGCTGCTGCTATGTCTTGCACAAAACTTGCTATTGGCATGACCTCCAAAGGCCCCTTTACGCTGCCTCCGAAAAAAAAAATACAACCCTAATCTAAAAGCTAAAAAGTAACCCTACCTACTTGCTTCCTTTGACTTCTCAAAATAAATTCATAACTCCCCCTCACCTTTTTACAATTTGTCCCTAGCACTAAAATGCCCCTTCCAGTGCCTCTTGTGTCCACTTGCATGGCCAGGTCACATCAAGACTCGGCCCACTTTATTCTTTTTTTAATTTTCTTTTCTTGTTTCTTCTTCTTTTCTTTTTTTTTTTTGTTTCCCAGTGCACAAGTTCAATTTCTACCATATTAAAACTTGTATCTCTCAAATATTAAAATACAAAAGTTGTAGAGCTCTTTCTTAGTTTTCCCTAGAATTTTAAATTGTCTTGATCGGATCTCGGACGAGAAAGTTACGCTCAGAATACAAAGTAGTGTTGGTTTTAGCTTCCAATAATTGTCCTTCCATAAAATATACCAAAAATTCATAAATTACTCAATAAAACCCAAATATTATAAGTAGGACACAATATTAAAATATTGAGAGTAATTAGGCAATTAATTAAAAATATAATTTGTAATGCATGAATTAAAACACCTAATTACGCAATTTAAGCGCGTAATCAATGCCCAAGGTGGGGACGTAGGCTAGTTTGGCCAAACGTCGATAACAAATATTCTCTCTCTCTCTCTCTCTCTCTCTCTCTCTCTCTCTCTCTCTCTCTCTCTCTCTCTCACTCTCTCATTTATATTTCTACACTTAAATTTTCACTTGTGTATGCTTTCATTTATTGTTATAATTATTTGCATGCACACCTTTATTTTAAATGAGATATGTTCCAGGTGTATGTCTACACACATACATTAATGACTTTATATACACAATTATATTTGAATGTGATATGATATATGGTGAATCAGCAAAATGTTTAAATTAGCCAAAATATTTTTTAAATCTCCAATTCACCCCACCCCCGTCTTGGGATTACACCAATGCCAATAATTGGTATTAGAATCTCATTACAAAAGGCTTAACTGCTTATGCTATAGATCGCAACCGTTCATTTTTGGTGTATCTATATTTTGAGGGTGAACCCTTTGTAAATCCTCCACTATTTTCATTATATAGATTTTATCGTTCGAAAATTGAAAATGATTTTTGTAAAATCAATCGATTGGAGGTTTTGGAAAGTGTTTGGAAAAGGAGATCATATCCCAAGGAAAAATGATTTCAAAATGTAGAGTTTCCCAAATTTGAAAGTGATTTGAAAGAACATGACATTGCTTCCTATGCATATCATTTGAGTGCCATGCACATTTATATTGTGCCTTAGCTACTAATATTTTTGCAAAGTTTATGTTTTATATTAGTGCTAAGGACATTTGGGAACATTCAGAGGTATAAGTAACCGAAATAGAGAGGACCACACCACTCCAAGGATTCTGTGCCTAAATGATTAAGGAGTAAAATGTATTGGTATATCTTTGCCTCCTTCTACTTTATAAAGTATTTCATGCCATGATTCTTGAGATGTATATTGTGTTAAATATTTTGTTGAATCATGTGTTATAGCATGTTTGCTTATGAGATGCTTAAAAAGAACATTTCATTTATACTCGTAAGATTTTAGGATATATATAAGGAATCATGTTGGGATTGGTGTATTCCCAAGAGGGGGAGTGAATTGGGTATTTAAAAAATTTCTCCTAGGTCAAGTTCAAATCCACAAGTAGTATTTCACAACCTAGGGACTTTCTATGCAAACCCAATCACACAGGTGTTTGGCTGAGCAAATATTTAAACAATTAATGTAGTTTCAATATTTCTTAATTATTCAAGCATGTATGTAAAATAATCAAGACAATAAATAGTAGCATACATGTGTAGAATTAAGAATGCAGGAAAATAAATAGTGCAAGGAAAGAGAATGACACACGATATGTTATTAAGGTTCGGCCAAAACTGCCTATGTCCCCGCCTCAAGCTTACAAGTAAGAGGATACCACTAGTAGCTCACTTCACGGGTGGAGCGACACCTATTACAGCACCTTACTAGGATGGTGCATCTAGTTCTTTTAACCGGGTTTGAACCAATTCGGTACTCTCCTAATCGAGTCAGAGCAATTCAAGACTATTCATAGATCTAGTCTCCCTCTTCCAACCACCTGTCGGGAATACAATAGATATGAAATTTTTTGTACAAATAGAACGCTTCTACAAAAGCAAATGTGTACAAGTTGAAGCACAAATGCACTAACGTATGATATGAAGTAAAAGCTCAATGTGAGCATGGGTAAATTATATTTTAACTCTCAGTAATATGTAAATATGAGTATGTGAGAGTAATGTAACAACCCGAACCCAGAAATTAAAAGAAAATAAATAAAAGAAAGGGGAAAATAAATTTAAAAAGGTATCAAGTAAGGACTCGTCGATGAATTTGTTCTCCTCGTCGATGAGCATTTTTTTATGTTTCGTCAAGGAGTACACGTGTCTTGTCGATGAGGAATTACTGAGAATAGGGAAAATTAAGGTTTTTAAATGCCTTGTCGACAAACATTTTGACCTTGTCGATGAATGTTCTTCTTGGCTTCGTCAACAAAATTCATGTGTCTCGTCGAAGAGGGCCAAGTTATAAATAGGCCTTGGATCCTCTTTTTTGTGAATTTCTCTCTCCTCTCTCATTTTCTCTCTCTGGGTTTCGATTTTCCTACCTATTTTCTTCGAATTTGGCCCGAATTTAGCCCAATTTGATGATAGGAAACTACCACGAGATTCCAAGGAAGATTCTTTGCAACATAGGTGGAGTAGATTTTCAATTTGGAATACTTGGGCACCACTCATAAACCTGGGTAAGTAGGGTATTTTTAAGTTCCATTAATAATATGGGTTATATAGGGCCTAGGAAAAGGAAATGATAAAATAGCATTTTATTGAAGTTTGGGTTGATAAACTCGGGTTTTTGAATTAGGGTTCGGATGAGTACCACGAGCGGCATTATGGGGTTTTCAAGGGTACTTAGGAAACCATGTAAGGGGAAAACGTTATAGCAGCTTTTTATTAATTTTAAATGCGTAAATTTCAAGTATACAAACAATATATATATATATATATATAGATTTAATTTATCTAATCAGTTAGGCATTTGAAAAATAATGATTTTGATTATATTTTATAATTGGGAAAATTCGTGTGGTATGAAAATAACTTTCATAAATAAATGGTTGCGAGTAATGCTTGATTACGACTGTTGTTCGCATGTGGCTATTGATTGGGTTATAAATTCTGTTTAGTTGTGAATATTGCTAAGCTATGGGTATTGTTGGATTATGAATACTGTGGTCAATGTGTTGATGTGTCTGAGTGATTGGTATGCAATGGATGTGTGATGTTTTATGGTTCATGTAAATTGCGATATAGCGTTGGAAGTGGTATGAGGAGGTCATTATATCGTACTCGATATAAATCACCATATAATGTTGGCAGTGGTATGAGGAGGTCCTTATATGGACATTTATATTAAAGGGGTAAAATATTGGCAGTGGAATAAGGAGTTTGTTTTACCAATTTACTATGAACAGGATTATGTGTGTGAATTTGTAACTTGTGTTGTTAAGAAGCTTGTGTAATAACCTATGTGGTTGATAGTCCTGTGTGGACCGTGTCATCTGTGTGATGTTAGTCCTGTATAAACTAGTCATGGGTGGACTGTGTGTTTTGTATGGATGAGAGTCCGGTGTGGACTGTATCACTTGTGTATTTATGGACCCTTTGTGGGTGTGCATGAAATATGTGTGTATCTTGTGTGGATTGGTTGTTGTATGTGTATATACATGGATCTTTGTGAATTATGGCATTGGATGTGTTTAACTATAAGTACATAAGTATTTATGTTAAAGTAGAATTCTCCACTCGAGGTCTTGCTGAGGAAGGCGAGTGCCCTAGTAATTTTCTTTTGGTACTAGAGCAGAGGGAAGCTACTTGTATGGGCAGGTAATCTTCCTTATTCTCGGGAATTATCAGTAAAAGCAACTATGATTGTGTGTATAATATCGAATGACAGTGTGATTATTAGTGATGCGACTTCTCAACTTCTATGTTATTGATTATCAGATAATTACTTTTGGTATGTATTAAACTCTCTACCACACACTGTTTATAGCTTTTTCTTCTTTACTGAGAGGTGTCTCACCTCGTCGAATTCTTATTCTTTTTAGGTCCTTCAGGTGATCGAGCTTAGAAAGCTCTAGGGCAGGGTTTAGTTGTGAGTAGATAAAAGAACAAGTTTACATATAGTTTTTATGTTAAAATTTTCATGATTATGTAATATGGAGGATTTGGTATACTCTTTTATGGGTTTGTTTATATATGTATATAAAACTCTGGTATTTTTTTTGAGGTTATTTAATTAGTTCTGCTGCTTGAATGGTATTAGAGACACTGGATTGGTCTCATAACACCCTAGGCCCCGCAGGGCAGGTACGAGGCGTTACAAGTAAGATTTTGATATAAATATAAAATTTTTACCACATGTATTTATCAAAGAATCTTTGAAACCCTAAAAAAATATCTTCAACAATATTTTTAAAGTATTAAGCACAGTAGATATTAGGGTTTGAGTTTGCAAAAATGATTTTATCAAAAACTCAAACACAAGCTTTTGAATCTTGCAAAAAGGATGCAAAGATTCACAAGCTAATGAAGAGTTTTCCCAACAACAACTATGAATGAAACAATAAGTAAAGAGATCAAGCTTACTCTCTAAAAAATTTACAAATATGAATGAGAGAGTATAGGCTTTTGAAATATATGAAAATATGCCCACAAGAATGTTTATCAATCACTCTTCAAGTTGCAATGGGTTTGTAGATGAAGATGAAGAAAACAATATGTTTTCCCTTTCTAAGATGATTTTGCAAAGGAATAATGAGAAAGGGAATCAAATATACTTGAAAATCAAAGAGTATAAAATTATTACAAAAAATATTTTGGAGAGAATTTTTGCTAATAAAAAATTAATGTGCTCACTAATCAAGGCAAATGGGGAGGTATATATAGATTTTGCTAAAAATACAACCATTGGGGACATCAAGGGTATTTTGAAAATTTTTTAATTATGTTTAATGAAAATTAACCATGTTTGACTGCAGTAAAAATTTTGCCAACTTGAGAGGTTCGGTCGACTATTTCAAGGTTCAGTCGATCACTTTGTCAAGTTCAGCTGACCGTGGCAATTTTGAACTATGGATACAGTCGATTGTTTTTGGGCGATTTTGAACCTTTCGTAGGTTTGGTTGACCATGGTTGAGGTTCGGTTGACCGCTTATATGGTTTGGTCAACCAAGACTAATTTGAACTACACATTTGGTCAACCATGTTGTTGGGGTGTTAGACACTTTATGGTTTGGTCTACCAAGGAAGATACATTCAACTCAGAACAGTTGACCCAACGAAGTCAACATGCTGACTTCTAACCGATTCGATCGACCAAGGCATTTATAATGCCAAGAGTTTGTTCAACCGAAGCTTTGACTTTGGTCAACTTCTCAGTTCAGTCGACCAAGGTAAAAATGACCTTGTGATGGTCGGTCGACCAAGGCAAGTGAAATTCCTATTGTGCCCCTAATTTTGACCTTAACGAAATTTCCCTTTAAATGCATGAGTAAGGTTTTCAAGTGAGGGATATTTCTATTAAAGATTTTGTGTCCTAAGGTCAGCTATGGTCCTTGTCTGTTTCCCTATGGTCGAGGCTTTTGAATGAAGCCAAAAAATCCAACGTCGGTCGATTGCGTTTTTGCCCTAGTTTTAACCCTAAATTTATTTAAAAACCCTGTAAGATTTTAGCATTTTTATAAAATATTTTTTGTAAAAAATTTTGGTCCCTAGGGTCTGTCTATGGTCATGTTGAGCTTATTAATCACATTATGCATGTCATGCAATTATTACAGACCACAAACTAAATACATATACAATTTAAAAACAATTAATGTCTTCAATCTTTGTGGTCTTTTATGGATTCGGCCAAGTAAATGTGTTCTTTGTATTCTTCAAGCTTCCATTTTTTCTGAACCTCATGTGTGTGTTCTATTGCAAACCTATTCACAAACTTAAACACACATAAAATATTGGTGCTTTGTCAGCATCAAAACAGAGATCGAACTCAAAAAGTCAACAAGTCATAATACTTTAAATAATTGAATAGTGTTTTGTGCTTAAGAGTTTAAATTTTAGAACACGATATTGTTATACTAAAAACATTAGGAAAGCAAGCTAAAAATATTAATTGATATATCCAATCTAAGTTTAATATATACATATGATTATGATTGGTTAATATATGAAGATATTGGCTATCCCCTTTGAATGGACAAAATGTTTTAATTGTTAAAAGATTCTTAATGCTATGTATATGCTTAAAGTTTCAAATTCTCGAATAACAACATATTTTGTCCATCACACAGATTGAGGTTTAGGGAAGTTATCATAGTATTATATATATAGTATATTACCCTAAACTTATCATAGAGCTTAAAGATTAATCATTTTCAAATGCATTTTTAGCATATCCCCTATTAGATTTTATAGATTATAACTAAGCATAAAATGATGAAAATTAAAGGCATAAGATAAAAATACTTAGGTTGTTTAATTGAGGGGGAGTTCTTTAAAATTCATCCAATGAACATTTTTAATCTGTGCTTATATTTTTTGGATGACTTGTATAAGCTGAATGCTATTATCCATCATTGTTAAATGATTATATTATGAATGATTTTTTTTTTTTTTTGTAAACTACTTCGAGTTGAATGCCACTATCCATTGCTTGTAAAATGAATTTATTATTTAATGGATAGTCTATATTAATTGCTGATGAATCTACTGAAATGCATGATTGGACTGAATGCCTCCTACATGCCTGATGTAGCGATGTGAATTGTATGCTGGTAGTGGATATAGGTTCTCACATGCTCAAACTGAATTATAAATTTCTTGTGTGAATCTATCAGGTTACAAGTAAATGGAAAAATGGGAAAATGTTTAATTTACAGACGGCATGCTGTCGAAATTTCGGTAGAAATTTTTTCAAAAATTAAAACCATGTAACAAGATGAGTATAATAAAATGCACGCTAAAATATTTTGAAAGGATGAGTAAATTATAAAAGAATATTAACTTCTCATCCTTAATTGTAAATGCATGCACCTGAACATATGGGGTAAATTGTACTGGAAAAATAATAAAATGTCTTAACAAGATAACTAGTGTAGTTGTGTTGAAAGGAGTGCTTATACTGTTTAGTATACTCAGTAGAATTTATTTTTGAACAGTATAAGCAGTTCATTTCTCTTTCATAGGATGCTAAACAATTGAATAGGCTAGTATAGGTTAAATACAAAATGCTATATAATTTGAAAACATGTACACATTTTTTTTTCTGTCTTAGGATGAACTAGTTCATAGACACCATTTGGTCCTAATTCTTGGAGTATGAATTTCACTCTAGACCTAAATGGCCGATTATCATGTTATAACATTCAAGTTAGTGAACTAGGCCAGTTGCATGACTCAGGGGGAGTTTTCATTTTGCACACATTCATTGTGTATTTTGAGTTATGTTATCCTTTCATTAAGCCCCTATTGCATCATCTTGAGCATAGTCTTGATTGGCCATCGTGCATTAAATCAAAATGCAATATGTCATGTAGTGTGCTAAATGACTAATATTTACTGCATACTGAATTCTTTTGATAAGATGAGCATACAATGAATGTTTTTAAATGACTATCATCCTTAAGCTAAAATGCAAGTACGTATGCATACAAATATACAGGGGAGCTTAAGCCCCATTTTTAAAAAAATTAGTATGAGCTTAATGCCTATAGTCTCTTACATACTGAGTTTTGTTATAAAGGATGAACATATGTTGAATGTGCTTAAATGAAAATTCATCCTTACCCTTAAATGCACTTATGTGTGCTAGAGATTGTACTGGAGAGTTTAAGCCCCATCCTTGAGAAAAGGATTAAAGTCACCTACCCCATGGACTCACATTATTACAATTTCTACTTTTTGAGTCCAAATATTTTTAGGTACCCTGAACATCATATCCTGTCTTCATTGAATCATCTTTGATATGAATTATTCCTGATATGCATGAACATCTTGCACATGACTTAATGTTAAATTTCTGGTGCATGTGTGTTCTAGGAATAGATTTACTGGTGAAACACAAATTTCTTAACATATATCTAGTAAAATCAATGAAAAATTGTTGCTTATACTCCTAAATGAATTTCTCATGATTAATTTTAGTATAAGTAGCTTAAAGCATCTAAGCACGTATTCAAATGGATAGGGGGAGCATCAGAAAATGATTTTCTATCTTGTTATGCTCACCAACAGTTTCAGCTTAGATTCGCTTTTTGAATCCATTGTGGCATGTACTTAAACATGATAATTTTATTGAAAATTTTAATTGAAAATATTTTTCTTAGCCACAATGTCTTATGTTCTACCATGTGATCCTTGGTCTTTAAATTGTTATAATAATTTAACGCAAAATTTTAAATGCATGATTATTTGTAACGTCTTCTTTCATGAATATTCTTGAACTTTACTATTTATATTTTTTATGCATATTGTTGGGGGGAGCTTTTTCTAGCTATACCCACTTTGCTCTTATGTGTTTGTCATCATAAAAAAAGGGAGATTGTTGGCTTTTTGAGTCTGATCTCTTTTTTAATGTTGACAAATATAAGTGTCTCATATGTGTGCCTAGTACTATGAACAGGCTCATAATTCGAAATGCACACACGAAAGAGGAAGATGGAAGCCAGAAAGGACTTCAAGCTAACATCATCCTGGCATGTTCCATAAAGACTTGAAGAGCAAAGGAAAAGAAGATAATTGATTTAATTTGTATATGCATTTTAGTTTTTATATTTTGGTATGTAATAATGCAGACATCCTGCATGATATGACTTAATTCTTAGAATGACTGTAGACTAACCTTAGGACCCAAAACCTTTCATAAAAAATCTCATAACTTAAAAACCATACTCATACATATAAGGGGTATATTTGTCAAGGTCAAATTTAGGGGAAAAAGTGGAAATCTTCTTGCCTCGGTCGACCGACTACCGCAAGGTCTAAAGACCTCGGTTGACCGACACTCGGCCGACCGACCAGCTTTGAACGGATATTCTCTGGTCGACCGATACATGTATGCTTGCTTTCCAACGCCCACGACCTACCGATGCCTTCAATTCAAAATTCTAATGGTCAACGAAACCATATGAACGGCTGACCGGCCAAGTGCCTTGGTCGTTTGAACACACGAAGGGTTCCGGATTGCCCTGCGTTGGTCGACTACCCATTTCCTCAATCAACCAAACCAATTTGAAATACAAATTAGCTATGAGAGCTCAGCCGACCGCTGGTTCTCCTCGGTCAACCAAACTCCCATGTTCAGTCAATCAGCCCATGCCTTGGTCGACCAAACCTCTCAGGTCAGGTTATTTTTAAATGCTCAAACACGCTTAAAAATTAATTCAACATTTCTAAAATGACGAGCATGTCCCTCAAATGTCACTTTTTCAGAAAAACTATAAATACCCCTTTCATTTGTTTAATTAGCAACTTTGATTAATGTTAAAATTCTCTCAAAATATTTTGTTAATCAAAGTTCCCCCAAACTATTTTTATTGTTGGGGTAAAATATTTTAATCTCTCCAACTCTTTTTCACTCTTTCTTTGAAAATCCTTTTAAGAGAGTATTTTGTTTGGGCATTTGTTTTTAATTGTGTTTATTGCACAAATATCTTTTAAGCTTAAATCCTATCTTCTCCAAATAATCTTTTATTATAGAAATCTTTATTGGAGAACATATTTATCTTATATATATATATATATATATGTATATATATATATATGTATATATATATATATATTCATATATATATATTTTATTTGCCCTAGGTTCTCCTATATCTTTTTTGAAATATATTTTTAGGAGAAAATTTTATTAGAGTAATATTTTTGAGTATTTTATCATAAGCATCATTTCTCAAAGATTGAAAATATTGTTTTGAGAAAACACCCTTTCTCTACTAAGCATAACTCATATCATATTAGAGTGCATGTTTTAAAGTTTTAATGTGTACATCTCTGCTTGTATTTAGAAGCATGCATTTTGTACAAAAATATTTGAATGTAATGGTTGGGTTCAACCCGTTAATTGAATTGAGGAGTCTCTGCTCCGTAAGGGAGACCGGGGTCAACCTTGTTAATCTGACCAAGGATTTACCTTGCCCTATAAGGAGAGGTTGTAACGGCTTCTGCTCCACCCATTTAAGTAACCAGGGATAGTGAAATCTTTGGGGGTATACCCAAGGCGGGGACATAGGCTGGTTTGTCTGAACTTCGATAACAAATATTGTGTGTTTCTCTCTCTCTATCTCATTTATATTTATGCACTTAAATTTCCACTTGTGTATGCTTTCATTTATTGTTATAATTATTTGTATGCACACCTCTATTTTAAATGAGATATGTTCCATGTGTATGTTTGCACACATAAATTAATCACTTTACATAGACAACTATATTTGAATGTGATATGATAAGTGGTGAATCGGTGATATGTTTAAATTGGCCAAAATATTTTTTAAATCTCTAATTCACCACCCCTCTTAAGATTACACCAATTCCAATATCAGGGGATTGGGATCGGAAAGCTCGCCAGAGGTCAGATTGAGATTTTTGGCAGCAACTATTGGCGTTGTCTATGGGAACGCTTTTAAAAGGTTTTAAATTTTTTATCCTTGATCCCTGCATCATGACAACGACCACCAACTCAAGGTCAAAGCCTATTGTGGGTGATCAATCATCCCAGTTCTTTCATTCCATACCCAAAAACCAACCGAGAGTGGCAAGAGAGGAATTTCTTGTCTTTCAAAGGAAGATGGAAGCCTCCCAGAAGAAGATGGAAGACATGTTCAACATAATCCTACAACAAAAGGGTCATGGAGGATTTGTACCTCCCCATCAACCAGAAAATCCTGAATCAGCCGAGGAAATAGCGACCCTCAAGGAGAACAATGGACAAACTAATCCCGAAAAAGAGGTGGAAGATGCGAATAGTGTAGAAATCAATGAACAATGGTTCAATGATCTGGATGAAAGGATCAAGAAGATTGATTAAATATAAAATATGATGAAGAAGCACACACTAGCCCATCTTGCGGAGAGACCTCATTGAAATCAACAAATCCGCCCTTCACCAAAGAAGGGATGGAAGTCGCATTGCCAAGGCTATAGATTTCTTGTATTTATTTTTAGCATTCCTTTCATTCATAGCCATCTCATAGGTGAGAAGTGATCCAATTAATTCATCTAGAGAGATATTTTTGAGATTTATTCCTTCCGTAATTGCTGTGGCTTTGGCTTCCTAAATGGATGGAAGACCTCTAAGGATTTTTTGGATCATCTCATATGTAGAGTAGTTTTTCCCTAGGGCATTTAGAGAGTTTATTATGTGTGTGAACCTAGTGTATATACTTGTAATGGATTCATCCGGGTTCATCCTAAAGGCTTCATATTCACTAGTAAGCATGTCAATCCCATTATCTCTCATGTCAACGATGCCTTCATAGGTTACCTTTGGTTTGTCACATATCTCTTTGGCTGTTTTGCATGCCATGACCCTATTGAATTCATTTATATCAAGGGAACAATATAATGCATTTATAGCACTTGATGAAATTAGGAATAGCTTCCCAAGAGGGGGGGGGTGAATTAGCTTTTAAAAATTTCTTTTAACTTCTTTTAAGAATCCTTAACTTCTTTAAACACTTAACCAATTCTTTAACTTGTTTGTTTAATTTCAGCAATCACACAAGAACTTAGTTCTTTTGTCCAATCAATAACACAATTAAACAACTAATCAATTAAACACAATCTTCAAACCAAACAATCAATTTAATTGTCAAATACAAGTTAAACATCAAACAACCAAACCAAGATATAAAGTTTTTAGCACTTTGGTAATATAAAATCTTGAGATTGTTTGTTTGTTTATATAAGCCCCGTGATTATGAATTTGAAAACCTTGTGAAGAATGTAATTTAATATTCAACAATCCTTCCACAAACACAATAAAGCTTTTGTAGTAAGCCCTAGCTATAAATTTTAATCAAGCCCTGTATATATGGATTTGCTTAATATGATGTTCAATACAACATTCAATCACTCTTTCCAAATATTCAAAACTCAAATAAACTTTTAGTTAATTTATCTTTGAGTGTTTAACCGAGAAACGTACTCCCGTATGGTTTCCGTAAGATATGGTTTCACCAATGTACTCCCTTTCGGTTTCTACAACCCAAATCAAAATTAATCTTTAAGTTTACTTGATTTCCAAATATGTGTAGTATATTTGATTTTCAATTTAAATCATCCACGCAATTTTAAATATGCACTGAAAATAAAAAATAGGGAAAGAGAGAGTGAGACGAAGATTTTTACGAGGTTCGGCTTATACCCAGCCTACGTCCTCGCCTTTGGAAAACCACCAAAGGATTCACTAAACCTGTTCCGTTAACGGGTGGAACAAAACCAATTACAACATTCCTTGGTTAAGGCTAGAGCCTGCCTTCTCCAAACGATATTCCCTCGTTTGGTCACTCTTTACATAGGCTAGAGTCCGCCTCTTTAAGCAATATCCCCTTGCTTAGCCAATGATCCAAACACCTTGGAACGTCAATGAACTACAAGAAACATAAGATAAAATCTGCGTACAAGTATACTCTCTCAAAGAGCAAGTTAGTACAATTTCAGCACTATATACTTAAATGTAAAATATCAATAGGAAATAGAATGAAGCTCAAGTGTAGAATTCACCAATATCCTTCTTAGAAGAGGATTAGCAGTAAGAATTCAAAGGAAGAAGGATTAGCACTTCAGAATTCTTAGCAAAAGAATTTTTCAATGAGTGAGCAAGAGAACTTAGGAAGAACAAAAGTACTTTCAGCTCCTCAAAACAGATTTTTCAATTCTTAGTTTTTTTTTTTGTTTTGCAAAACCATGTATTTATAGGCTTTCAAACTTGCAAAAGTTTCCTTAAGGAATTTCCCTATTTATTAGAATATTTAAGGTTCAAACGGCTATAATTTAAAACATTAGAATTTTAAAAATTTGCCTGTTGAACAGTGTTTAAATGTCTGACAACAGTGACCCCATTTTAGTGTTTTGGCCATAACTTTTTCTGTATAACTCCAAATTAGGTGTTATTGGTGTCAAAAGAAATCTAGAAGAAAATACTACAACTTTAGTGTTTACTACCCTTTAAAATAATGAGTGTTTGATTGAGAAACATTCACCTCAATGCGGCTATATAAAAACTGACAGCATTTGGGAAAAACTCTTTTTGGTGCTCTTTATTCCAAAAATGATTATAACCTTTTTAAAATAATTTTTGACCTTAAAAAATATTATTCAAGTAGTTTAAAAAATATCTAGGTCTAAGAAGTTAACCTAAGAGCTTCAAAATATTTCAAATGATATTTTAAACATTAAAGCACTTACATGAGACTTCTAAAATATTAACATTCTAAGTTCTTGAGTTTTCATACTTTGTTCTTGGATTGAATCCATATTATCTTCAAGCTTTCATATTCTTTAAGCTTTCTTACTTTGCCTTTCTTTGGATCTTTTGATTTTAATATGCCTTGGCTTTCAACAACTTATTCATGTCCTCATGTTCTTCAACAAGTAATTCATGTCTTGGCTCATTTAAGCTTCATTTGATCCTTGTGAGCACTTTGACCTTGCTTCCATCATATTTGAACCTTGTGGGCACTTTGACCTTACTTTCACATATATGAACCCTGAAATATCATTGCTCACACAAATACATTAAATTTCACTTGTTTGTTAGCATCAAAACATGATAACAAGATTTTAAGCCTTGTAAGGCCAATACTTGAGTTAACTTGCAACATCTTATGATCGTTTTTGGTCATGTATTTTTCTTCTTTGGGTATTTCTTTTCCATCTACAAGTTTGGTAGGGATGAGATCACCTTGTTCGACAACCCTCCATGCTTTTCAATCCATAGTTTGAAGGTAGATTCTCATTCTTTATTTCTAAAAAGTAGAGTTAAGACCACAAAAGATAGGAGGACTAGTTGAGGATTGACCCTTAGCAAAGAGGGCTACGCCTAGGTGTGCTATAAAGATCTTTGTGTAGCTACTAGGTTAAGATTCACTACAACCTCGCTCTGATACCAATTGAAAAGAAAGGTGTAGTCCCAAGAGGGGGGGATGAATTGGGTTTATAAAAATTTCTTTGAATTCTTTTAATAAATTATTTCCCAACTTATTTTATTCTTAGCAATCACACAAGGATAGTTTTAAATTTCAATTACAATATTCAGCTGAAAATCAAATTCACTTTTAAATCTTAATTGAAAAGTGTATCAACTTGATCTTGTAGCATTTTAAACCAACACGTAATCAATCAATCAATAAATCAACACACAAGTTAAATAATATATGAATTACAACAGTACTTCGAAGATTCAATCTTTGTTGTCAATTAGGTTCCTTGATCAATGCACTTCCTTTAATCAAAGTTTCCGTAAACAATTAATCAACGTACTCCCTTTAAGGTTTCCGCAAAAGATTAATCAATGTACTCCCTTTAATTAAAGTTTCCTCAATCTCAATATCAATTTAGTTTCCTGTACTTAAATAAACAACCACGCAATTTATATACGCATAAAATTAAAGAGTAAGGGAAGAGAGTGAGACCGAGTTTTTATGAGGTTCAGCTATACCCGCCTACATCCTCACACTCCTTTTTGAGCAGAGCAAACCGTTACAACACTCTTTCAATAGGTTGGAGCCCTTCTCTTCAAGAGATACCCCATGCTCGATACAATGATTTGATAGCCCTGAACTATCAAGAATACAAAAAAACAAGAATAATTTCTTGCATATAAGAATTACTCTCAAACTGAGCAGATTAGTACAAGATATAGCATGGCTAATCAATACTTCAATGTAAATATCAATGAAGAATAGAATTAAAGCTCAAAGAGTATATCATCGGGATCTTTGTTTGATTGATTCAAAACTCAGAATTTGTGCTCAGAGATCGATGAACAATAACTCAGTAATTCCTAAAAAATCTCAACAAGTAGATGTGTGTAAGAAGGCTTTGAGAGAGTATGAGCAATATAGGCTTGATATCTGATTTTCAATTCTTGGTATTCAATTTGATGTGAGAAATCGTGTATTTATAGAGCTAAAAAGTCATATTTTCGTGTTGTCTAAGTTACTTAGAGTGTTTCCCAAGTTTTAATAAAGTTTGGGGCATAAGCAACTCATTTTGGAAACATTTAAACATTGTTTTAAACTAGCCATTATGGATGTCAGTCGCTTGAACTCATCACAGTTAGTCATCTGATCTTTAAATACAATGTAATTTCAAGGTCAAAACAGGGTCAATCACCTAAGCATATACTCTTTTCCAAATTTAATTCAGCAAAATTGTTAGTCGCCTGACTCGACTAGGGTCAGTCGCCTGAACAATTAAAACACTGTTTTTAAACTTTGTTTCCAAAACTCTTGCCAACTTGTTCTAATACTTTAGAAAAATATTTTCAAGAGTTTTCAAAATAAAGGTATCTAAGTCCATGAATAACCCTAATGAGCTTCAAAGAATTCATTTTGATATTTAAATGAAGTACTTACACAAGACTTCCTTAAGACTTTGAAACTTTCTAAACTTGAAGTCTTCTTGTATATCACTGCTTTGAGTCCATTTTGTCTTGAGCTTCAATATCCTTTAAGCTTTCATAAAGTTTTTCTGTCTTTGTCCCTTTAAGCTTCCTTTTGATCACTTGTTATTTGGAGTATGAACATTTAATGACACTTGTGATCTTGAACTCATGATACTTGAACTTTTGAACTTCGTATACTTGATTTCCTAAAACATCATTACTTAAACCACAACGTGTTCAATTTACCTTTATTTGTTATCGTCAAAATAAGATTTGAAAGCCATGTTGGGCAAACAATCTCCCCCTTTTGGATGATGACAAATAAGGAGCAAAGATGAGAGAACCTTGATAAGAATCCCCCTTTCAATAAGCATACTTTTAACAATGTTTGGAAAAATCATTCATATGGATCAAAATCAGGGTTTTAGATGTAAGTTCAAAGATTTATTTATCGTAATCAAGTATTAGTGCATCATAGTTCATTTCAGCATATTAGAATTAGTAACATGTCTCAAGTCATCATATCATATCATTATTAGAGCATTATCTCATATAATTTGCATTATAGCTCAATGTGCATATATTTCCTTATTTTGCTTTTCTCCCCCTTGCTAATTAAAAAATGCTCTCATTTTTGCTCTAAAAGGTCTCTCCCCCTTTGACATCAATTAAAAAGAGAACAAATAGCAAAGTCACAAGGATACTTAAAATAGTATACAACAATATGCATATGTATGCAGTGTAGCAACGTGTATAAAATGTCACAAATATTGGGAGTTACATGCCAAAAAAAAAAAAGAAAAAAAGCAGAGATGCAAATCCAATACATAGATAACTTAAATACAACATAAAAAACAACAAGATATTAAGCATTATTAGAGGTATCATCATCATCAGCTGCAGCATCTTCTTCAGTTCTCTCATCACTTCCTTCTTCACACTCCTTATTAGATGCATCATCACTAGGAGGGGCAGATTGATGTCCATTGGAGCAGCACTCCGAGAAGAACTAGCCCTAAACTACTCTATACGAGTAAGGGACTGTTCAAGTGAGGAGCAGGTAGTTTGGAGTGCAGTCACATTCTTCTGAAGTGACTGGAGTCCTAAACACATGTCAC
This sequence comes from Malania oleifera, assembly GCF_029873635.1. Taxonomy (NCBI): domain Eukaryota; kingdom Viridiplantae; phylum Streptophyta; class Magnoliopsida; order Santalales; family Ximeniaceae; genus Malania; species Malania oleifera. The sequence goes on along the minus strand of NC_080422.1, from coordinate 49,738,057 downwards.
TATTGAATGTAGTGAACTCATGGTGGAAGGGTATAAACCAATATGGAGTATCAGATGCAGGTTCTTGTTGCTGATCTGGAGGTGGAGGTACAACTACTGACCTTGGTGGTTGTCCCCCTTTCAAAAACCAACCCTGCTGATGTTTTTCATATCCCATTTGTTTCAAGGTCGAGAGTTAAAAAGATCATACCAAGTACGCTTTATGAACAGCTCGATAGGAGTGGTGACACTAAGGTGTGCAAATAGGAGGTTTAGGACACCAGCATACAGAAGAGTGACTCGATGAGCTTCCAATTTAGACCACATCCATTTCATAATTAAGTTGGACAAATCGAGTTTCTTCCCTTTTAACAAACACCATAACACGAAGCAATCAACATAGGATATGTGATCATATGAACCAGCTTGGGGTAGGATATTGTTCGGGATTATTTTCTGAAGGATTTGTGCTTAGAGGTTTAGCTACTTATACAAGGGAGGATGTCCAATGTATATTGGTTCTTCTACCATGATCAATGGCAAAAATTCTTCGGGGGTGAAACCTTGCTCCATAATCCATAATTGAGTAAGTGTCGGACACTCAAATTCTCCAAAGCTAATGTGTAATATAGGGGCCAAATTTGTGGAATTAAGGCAATAGGCTTTCCCCTAACCTCAGTGGTTAATATGGACTTGCCTTGTACCATATTAGCAAAAAATATTTTCACTAAGTATGGATAAAGGCCTTTTGATTGATGAACTACAAAATTTTTCCATCCAATTTCCGGAAACATTGGTAGGATGTCTAGTAATTCTTACCAAAAGAAAGTGGTATCAAGGATTTTACCGAAAATTGGTTCCATAGAACGAAGATGAGTTTTGTATCAATGCTTGGATTGAGGAGTTATGAGCCATTGCTTGATATTTCCGTCATCTCTCCCTCAAGAGGCACTACGATTCACCATAGTCTTAGTTCGAGGCATCGTGATTTCAAAGAATGAACCAACGTAGGGAAACCCTAGAAATCATGGTGAAAAGATGTAGGGAGGTGATTTTAAGGTTTTGATCGAAGGATTTTAAGGTTGAAGATCAAGGGAGATCAAGAGAGGGAGGCTTGGGTGAGTGATGGAATAGAGGTCAGTAGACTGGGATCTGAAAAGTTAGGGTTTTCGCACTAAAATATATAAAGTCCCATCAGTTTAGGCGCCTAAGGTTTCAGGCTCAGTTGCTTGACATTTTATGAAATTCAATTTTCACAAGTCAGTAGCATTTTAGCCGCTTGAGATTTTTGAGATTTTTGAGATTTTATTCCCATCAGTTTGGGTTCCTAGAATTTTTGAGATTTTTGCAATGAAACTTAAAACCTAACTAAAAATTAAACATGCAAAAAAATAAAAAATAAAAAACAACCAAACAACTCACTAATCAAACGAAGATAAACTAAAATTAAACTCATCAATGACATAAAAATAGATATCCAACTTAACACAATGATAACTTGGAGAAAATAGATAAATTTTGTAATATCTCAACTAAATAAAATCAAACTAACTAAATAATAAATAAAGTTCAACTAAATAAACTAACTTTAATAATAAACTCAAACAAGATTCCGCTCCATCAATAATAAAAGACTAAACTTGGTAATACGAATAAACTCAAACTAAGAATTTTAAACTAACCTTAAAAAGAATTAAACTCAAACAAAATTGTAAATGAAAATAACTAAACCTTGAATTAATAAAAAGCTCCAAAAAGATAATCAAAATAACCTTAAAATAATAAGTGACAAAGTTCCAAAAATATTCAAAGGGATATTAAAGAAAGAATGAAAAAAACAGAGTAAAGGTTTTACAAGACTTTAAGAGAGAGAGAGAGAGAGAGAGTGAGAGAGAGAGAGGTAAAGCAGGTTGTGAGTATTGGAGGAGTGTTGGCACAATGTTAGGTTCCTCCTTCAGTAGCAGCAACAACAACCTTGGCTTCTCTAGATTTTTTTTTTTTTTTTTTTTTTGTGGGGGAAGCTGGCCACGGCAGCAAGGAAGATAGAGAGGAGCAGCAGACGATAAGAAGAGGGCTCGGGTTGCAGCAGATTATAGCAACAAAAACAACATGTAGGAGGGGTATAACCAAGAGTTTTGAGAGAGGGTTAAGGCACTAAAAAAATAAAAGAGAAAAGGGGAAGAGAAAAACAAAACAGAGGGAGTGAGGGTGAGAGAGTTGAGAGTTAAGAGACAAGAGGGAGGCACTAAGAGAGAAAAGAGGTGAGGCAGATGAGAGGATGAGAAGAAGGGGAGAGAAGGGGAGACAACTGAGGAAAAAGGGAAGGAGATGCTGAGGTGCTAGTCTATTTTGTTAAAAAAAAAAAATATTTTAGTCACCCCCTAAGAAGCCCTACTCACCCAACACCCACAAGAAGCCCACTCATTCCTTGCACGGATGGGTTGCATCAAGATTCGGACCCCCCCCCCCCCCTTTTTTTTTTCATTTTGGCTCCACCTATCTAATGAACCCTTTACACACACAGGCCTAGCCATCCAAGCCCACCACATGCTTCTTCTATTTTGCTCACTCACATGTTACTTCTTGTTTCTATCCCAGCACACACATGCATGAAACCCACATGCACACATGCATCTTCACAATTGTTTAGCTCCTTTTTTAAGGCTTTTTTGTGGGCTCAAGCTCACGCATGACCCATGTAAAATGCTTGTCAGTTGCATGCATGTGTCTTATGGTCCGATCTTCAGTATTCAACTTCATGCATACGACCCTAATTTGGACTCTAGCTTACGTACACCTAACGTACACTTTTAATTTCAGCTTAAATGTCCAAAAGTTTATCCTGCAATAATAAGTTATCGAAAATTTGTAAATTATCGAGTAAAGATCTAAATATTATAATTCAAACTCAATGTTAAAATATTGAACATAATCAGGTATTTAATTAAAATTATAACCTTTAACAAATGAATTTAAACACCTAATTATGCAATTTAGACGCGTAATCACCGGACCCTCCTTTTTTCATAGTTCAGTTGACTAAGCTTCCAAGCACAATCGCTAGACCTTCCATTAACTCTCTTTTCACTCAACATGAATTCTTCCTAAACAACTTCCTTACTATGTAATAAACCAAGTTCTCTTCTAATTGATATAAACCTATCTTTAGGAAGAGGTTTTGTGAAAATATCTGCCCATTGGTCATTTGTATTTATGAATTCAAGTAATATATCTCCTTTTTGTATGTGATCTCTTAGAAAATGATGTCTTATATCTATGTGCTTAGTTCTTAAGTGTGATATCAAATTTTTGGAAATGTTTATAGAACTTGTATTATCACACTTAATCGGTATGACTGAGTACTCTAAATTAAAGTCTTTTAATTGTTGTTTCATATAAAGTGTTTGTGCACAACAACTACCTGCTATCACATACTCAGCTTCAGCAGTGAAGGCTACGAAATTTTGTTTCTTGGAGAACTAAGAGACAAGAGACCATCCTAAAAAGTGACAAGTCCCACTTGTACTTTTTCTATCAATCTTACAACCCGCATAGTCCGCATCTGAGTAACTAATCATTTCAAAACCGGTGTCCTTAGGATACCATAGTCCTAAATCAATTGTGCCTATTAAGTATCTTAGAATTCTTTTGACACCTATTTGATTAGATTCCTTAGGAGCTGATTGAAATCGTGTGCACATACACACACTAAACATTATATCTGGTCTACTAGGTGTTAAGTATAACTAACTTCCTATCATACCTCGATAGTATTTTATGTCTACTGGTTTTCCTTTTTCTTCTTTGTAAAGGCTTATTTAGGTTCTCATGGAAGTTCCTATGGGCTTACTTCCTTCCATGTCAAACTTCTTAAGCAGGTCCCTTATATATTTTGATTGATTTATAAAAGTTCCATTTTTAGCTTGCTTAATCTGTAATCCTAGGAAGTAATTTAACTCTCCCATCATACTCATCTCAAACTTTTTTTGCATACATTTGGAAAATTCTTTGCATAATTTATCATTTGTATCACCATATATAATATCATCAATATAAATTTGTATAATAAGCATGTCTTTATTTTTGACTTTTATGAATAATGTGCTATCTGCCTTTCCTCTTGAAAAACTGTTTTCTAATAAGAATCAACTCAGCCTCTCATACCAAGCTCTAGGAGCTTGTTTTAATCCGTACAATGCTTTTGTTAATCTAAATACGTGATCGGGATTGTTTATGTCCTCAAAACTAGGAGGTTGTTCCACATAAACTTCTTCATTTATGAAACCATTTAGAAAAGCACTTTTTACATCCATTTGATATAGTTTGAATTCTTTATGAGATGCATATTCTAACAACATTCTAATAGCTTCCATTCTTGCTACGGGAGCAAAAGTCTCATCATAGTCTATTCCTTCTTCTTGATTGTATCCTTGAGCTGCAAGTCTGGCCTTATTTCTTATTACTATGCCATTTTCATCCTTTTTATTCCTAAATACCTATCTTGTTCTAATTATTGAGTAGTCCTCGGGTCTAGGAACTAATTTCCATACTCTATTTCTTTCAGACTAATTTAACTCTTCTTGCATAGCTACTATCCAAGAATCATCACTCAAGGCTTCTTCAATGTTTTTAGGTTCTTCTTGGGATAGAAATGCAAAGTGGTGGCATAAGTTTTTCAATGAAGATCTAGTAGTTACTCCTCGAGAAGGTTCTCCTATGATTTGATCTTTAGGATGATTTCTTACATATTTCCATTCTTTGGGTAACTCAGAATTTTCTATAGGATCATCATTTGGAGTTTCTTCATTTTTCTCTTCTTTAACTTCTTTGATTTTTAAATCTTCTAGTTTTTGTAAAACATTGTCTTTTTCTTCAATCTCAATTGCTTTCATAAAAGGATTAGATTCATCAAAGGTTACATGGATTGATTCAATGATTGTAAGAGTTCTCTTATTAAAAATTCTAAAGGCTTTTCTATTTGATGCATACCCTAGAAAGATACCTTCATTTGATATAGCATCAAATTTCCTTAAGTCATCTTTTTCATTAAGTACAAAGCACTTACATCCAAATACATGAAAGTAAGCTATGTTAGGTTTTCTTCCTTTCCATAATTCATAAGGAGTTTTATTTAAACTTGATCTAATGAAAACTCTATTCATTACATAGCATGTGGTATTAACCACTTCAACCCAAAAGTACTTAAGTATCTCGTGTTCATTTAACATAGTCTTAGCCATTTCTTGAAGGGATCTATTTTTTCTTTCAATAACTCCATTTTGTTGTGGAGTTCTAGGTGCTAAAAAGTTATGTCTAATTCTATGTTCATTGCAAAATTTTTCGACCTCTTTATTATTGAATTCCCTTCCTTGATCACTTCTAATATTTAGAACACCATAGCCTTTTTTCATTTTGAAGTCTTTTGCATAAGTTTATCAATGTATTACATGCTTCATCTTTTGAGGCTAAGAAGAGTACCCATGTAAACCAGAAGTAGTCATCAACGATGACGAAAGCATATTGCTTTCCTCCTATACTTTGAGTCCTAGTGGGACCAAATAAGTCTAAATGAATAATCTCTAAGGGCTTGCTAATGGAGATGTGTTTCTTCTTCTTAAAGCTGGTCTTAGTTTGTTTTCCTAATTGACAAGAATCACAAACTTTATCTTTAACAAACTTTGTGCTAGGTAGTCCTCTAACTAAGTTCTTCTTGACTAGTTTTGAGAGTAAATCCATACTAGCGTGTCCTAGTCTACTATGTCATAGCCAACTTGCCTCATTCATGGTTGCTAAGCATGTGACATTTTGAGATTTTAATTTTTCAAAATTTATACAATACACATTATCAATTCTTTTAGCGGTAAATAAAATATTATGTTTTTCTCTATTTTCAACAATACATTTGTCTTGCTTAATAATTATATCAACGCCTTTGTCACTCAATTGACTTATGCTCAATAGGTTATGCTTTAATCCATCTACCAATAATACATCATCAATGGTGAGTGAAGGTTCTTTACCTATTTTACCAATCCTAATGATTTTGCCTTTGGCATTGTCTCTAAATGTGATGTATCCACCATCTTTTAGCCTTACTGAGGTGAATTTGGATTTATTGTGAAGCCCAAATTTTCATAACAATTTTTTTTAAAACAATAATAAATAAACATTCACTCATCATCAACAACATTCACAAATCGGCCATGTCAACAACTCTATTACCATTCATATGACCCGACCCGCATTGGGTACCGAGTAAAAAGTTATTTTATTTATACAACCTAACAGTGGAAGACGGTTTATACATAATAGTTAGAATATAGTACCCAGAGTATCAACATACATACATATATACATCACCATCGCATACCCAAAACAACACAATCCTAGGGAAATTACACTTCCCTAGTCCAATAACTCACCTTGTGTGTCAGGGTCACAGCTCCCTATGGTCTTGGAGCTCTATCATCTGTTCTATCCCTGTCTTCTGAAAAATTTAGATAATTTGTGTGAGACATATTTCAGTAAGAAGGAATAAATTATTTACAATGTGTGGCCATATGAGTTCAGTTATGATACACTTTACTTTTTCAATCAACATTTCATCTGAGAAAAATACATTGATAAATATATTCTCATAATCATATAGATATACAACACAAGCTTTTATAAGCTTTAAAATCATTTTTCAAATTCATTTATTTCAACATATATTTACATGCGAAGTTCCTGAGAATAGGGAAGATTACCAACCTTTACAGGTAGCTTCCCTCTGCCCTAACACATTATGCAGTCAAGTATGGCCACATCTGATACCTATCAAGGCATCACCTTACTCAGTAAGCCCTCATATGGAGAGTTTCACTTCGCCTCAATTATCTATATTATTAACTCACACGGTCCCATTTCTCAATTTTATCATTCTCTATTTCTTAATTTTCCATTATTTCTTTCATTTCTCATTTTAGACCATTTTATCATTTTTTTTTCACTTTCTATTTCCATTTTACTATTCGACTCATGAGTATCCTTGGTATCTAGTACCAACATCGCGTCTGTAACTCATGGCCACTCTGAAGATTTGTCTTTCCACGCCATGCTTCCCCCCATGGTCAAGGTTGTGCTGCTCGAAGGCTGCATATAACTGCGGTTGGCCGACCCGATTAGATCAAAATATCATATCACATATCGCATCTGTAGTACGACTAGCCAGCCTATAGCCCTGATCTGGACTTGAGGGCACAACAACTCTACAAATAGCACAGTTGACTGTCACGCCACACTCTCCAAGAGTCCATGTGGTTGCACTATAGCACTAGCAACGGTACCGTGCTCAATATCACAACCATCCATCAGGGTTCTCTACCACATACCCACAATCATTATGCGATATTGATATTTCGTCAATCATATATTAGTATATACGTTTCACAATTCACGTTCTCATTTTCATATTTCAATATTTCCATATCAATATACATCATTATTCTCATATCAGTATATCTCAATTCATCTCAATGTAAATGTTCTCATCATTTTCTGTGCACATTTCATCATCTCATAATAGTATATATCATATTTCACGTAGTTCAATATTTCTCAAAATACCTATATCAGTAATTCGTAAAATCTCATTTTCCATGCAAATCATTTCTACTCAAATATATATATATCATATTTCATTATTTTCCGCTAATCACATTTATAATTCTCATTTCAATATTTTCCCAGAAATTAATCATCGTTATATTTCATATTTTTCAATATACGTCATATGCCACATAGTTTTCATCTAATATTCATAATATATTAATTTCACACTCCAAAATATCACAATTTAATATTACTCAAATGCCACACAATTTATCTGATATTTATATCATAATAATTTCCATAAAAAATACCATATGCTCATTTTCACATATTAATTCAAATAGTAGCTCTAAAAATACTGTTCTAATTTATTCCCCTTACCTGACTTATTGAGAGTTTCGTTAAAACCCAGATCCTACGCCCTTGACGCCCAAAACTCAAATCCTGCAATTTGTATTTTTCTCAGATTAATTAACTCATTTCTCCAAAATAATACCCATCTAAGCTTCCTTAGGCTCCATATACTCCAAATTAACATTTAAACTAACATTTAACACCCACTTAATTTTTTGAACTATGTCTGCGGGTCCCGAAATTACACCCGTAGCGCTCACCCGGGCCTTAAATTTCAAAAATCATATTTCAACCTCAGATGCTCAATATTCTAACATTTCTAAATCAACACTATTTAATGATAATAAGCCCTTTAATAACCCCTTTATCCTAAATTTGGGGTTATGCCTACGACGACCCCACGAGAAATTTGTAATGCTAGACTTGTAGAGAATTATCCCTAGATTCTCGTGGTGGTGTCTGATCATCAATTGGGCTTAAAATTTACAAGAAATTGAGGAAAAATGGGAGATTTGGCTTATCCCAGGAGTTACGCCTATGCCGCTCCTACTACCAATCCGCTCCGATAGAAATGACGGCAACGAAAAATGGAGTTCAGGGGTATTCCCTGATTTCCGATCGGGCGAGCATCCGCCAAGAAAATGAGGAGAGAGGGAGAGAGAATGAGAAGAGAGAAAAGGATTTTAGGGGCACCGGGGGGGGGGGGGGGCTCTCTCTGCGCAGGAAGAAGGGAAAAAGGGGGGGGGGTATCTAAACACTTCATAAAGCTTTATTTGCTTCAGGAAGCCTTTTTTTTTTGTTTATATATATATGCACATATATATATATATATATATCTAATGTATATTATATTATTATTATTATATAATTAATAATAATCATTATATAATTAACTTAATTAATTAGTTAACTCATTATTTATTTATTTATTTAATAATTAATTAATTTTTTTATTTAAAATTATATTTTATTTTATTTTATATTATTCCCAAGCCTATTACTTTCTGGGCATTACATTCTCCTCTCCTTATAAAAATTTCGTTCTCAAAATTTTGTTATTCATCACCTTTTCATCCTTATAGGAAAACACCTCAATTTTATTAATTACTGTCACTTATGGAGGAGGAATACCATTATTACAACGAGGGTTCTGGGAGATTGCAACTATTCAAAATTCTCCCAAAACCATTCACGTTTCAAAATTAGAAACTCTATATATCTTACGTTACACTGTACAAATAAAAATACACAATATTATTCCTTTTATTTTGATTGACTCAACTTTAAACTCCACTGAATAAGTGTGGATATTTCTGGCTCATCTGCTCCTCTAATTCCAAGGAAGCTTCCTCAATGGCATGATTGCGCCACAAAACTTTTACCAGTGGAATCTTCTTCGTGTGTAGCTCCTGTTCCTTCTAGTCAAGAATCTGCACTGGCACTTTCTCATAAGCTAAAATATCACCCAACTCCAGTGCTTCATAGTGGATCATATGGGAGTCGTTTGGGACGTATTTCCTCAGCATAGAAATGTGGAATACATCATGGATCCTAGATAGGACTAGTGTAATGCCAACTGATAGGCAACTGGACCCACTCTTTCAAGAATCTCGAATGGTCCAATATACCTACGGCTCAGCTTACCCTTCCTCCCAAACCTCATAACACCTCTCATCAGTGCCACCTTCAGGAACATGTAATCTCCTACGTCAAACTCCAATTCTCACCAGTGAGTATCTGTATAACTCTTTTGCAAACTCTGTGCTGTTCTGATCATATCTCGATGAGTCTGACTTTATCCTGAGTCTACTGTATTAGCTCTGGCCCCAATATCTGTCTCTCCCCAATCTTATCCCAATATAACAGGGATCGGCACCTCCTGCCATACAACGCCTTATACAATGCCATCTCAATGCTGGTCTGGTAGCTGTTGTTGTACGCAAACTTGACCAGTGGCAAACATTGTATCCAACGACCTCCAAAGTCTAACACACATAGTCACAGCATATCCTATAGAATTTGTATTGTCCTCTCCATCTACCCATATGACTAAGGATGAAAAGCAGTACTAAATGACAACTGAGAACCCGTGGCCCCTTACAGACTCTTCGAAAAATGGGATGTGAACTATGGGTCTCTATCTGAAACTATGGACACTGGGATGCCATGGAGCCTAACTTTCTTTTGGATATATAATTCAGCCAATCTGTCCATGGAGTAGCTAACTCTGATCGGCACAAAGTGGGCAGTCTTTGTCAGTCGATCCACCACCACCTAGATAACGTCCTATCCATGCAACGCTGGCGGTGGCTGCAATGATCCTGCCGGTCTTTGGTGCTCAAATTTCACTTGTTGGCACATCAAACACTGATCCACATATTGGGCTATCTCCCTCTTCATGTTGCTCCAGCAAAAGGACTCTCGAGGATCCTTATACATTTTAGTCCCACCTGGATGTACCGTATACAAGGACTGATGTGGTTCCTCTAAAATAACCTTCTTGATCTCAGGATCGGTAGAAACGCATAACCTGGTGCGGAACCTCAAGGCTACATCATCTGAGATGCTAAACTCTATTTCCTGACCATCCTTTACCTTCCCTATAAGCTCTACTAGTTCTGTATCATTCCTCTGAGCTACTTTAATTCTCTTCTATAGATTTGGCTGCAAAACCAAGTCAGCAATAAACGCTTGGTGATTGCCCTCTACCAGCTCCACACTGAGCCTCTCTAGATCCATCTGGATCGGATGCTGAATCTCCACTACAAATATAGATGAATCCACTAATTTTCGGCTCAAAGCATCAGCGACCACATTAGCCTTTCCCAGGTGGTAGCTGATAGTGCAGTCATAATCCTTTATTAGCTTCAGCCATCTTCTCTGCCTCATATTTAATTCCTTCTAAATTAAGAAATACTTTAAGCTCTTATAGTTAGTAAATATCTCATACTTACCCTCATATAGATAGTGCCTCCAAATCTTCAACGCATAAACCACCGTTTCCAATTCTAGATCATGGGTAGGGTAGTTCTTCTCATATTCTTTCAACTACCATGAGGCATAGGCTATCACTCTCCCTCACTGCATCAAAATGCATCCGAGCCCTTTATGGGATGCATCATTGTAAATTACGAAACCCTTTTCTCTTGAAGGAATCGTCAACACAGGCGCAGTGATGAGTCACTATTTCAATTCCTGGAAGCTCTGTTCACATTCATCAGACCACTCAAACTTCACTCCCTTCTTGATCAATCTGGTTAATGAGCCTCGAAGTTTAGAGAAGCCCTCAACAAACCTGTAGTAGTACCTAGCCAATCCTAGGAAACTCTTGATCTCGTGCACATTCTTTGGTCGTACCCAGTCTACTACCACCTCAATCTTACTCAAATCAAGAGAAAATACCACCCCTGGATATAACGTGTCCAAGGAAGGTAACCTGTTCTAACCAAAACTCGAACTTCTTTGAGCTTCGCGTACAACTTCTTTTCTCTTAGCACCTGAAGCACTATCCTCATATGTTCCTCATGCTCCACTAGGCTCTTCAAATACACCAATATATCATCAATAAATACTACCACAAACTAGTCCAAGTACTGGTGAAAGACCCTATTCATCAAATCTATAAACACCGCAGGAGCATTCGTCAAACCAAACAGCATAACCAGAAATTCATAATGGCCATACCGTGTTCTAAATGCCGTCTTCGGAACATCTTCCGCCTTAACTTTTACCTGATGGTACCCAGAGCATAAGTTTATCTTCGAAAAGATTTGTATCCCCTATAACTAGTCAAACAAATCATTGATACGCAGGAGCGGGTATTTATTCTTGATAGTTACTTTATTTATTTCCCGATAGCCGATGCACAACCTCATCGACCCATCTTTCTTCCTCAAAAATAAAATTGGTGCTCCCCAGGGTGACACATTAGGCCGAATAAACCCCTTATCTAATACTTCCTATAACTGTTCTTTTAATTCTCTCAGCTCTATCGGTGCCATTCTATACGGTGCCTTCGGAATCGGCGCTGTCCCTGGAACCATATCAATAACAAACTCTACCTCACGATAAGGAGTGTTAGAATTGGTGCAACCCTAAGAGCGGGGTTGAATTGGGTATTTAAAATTTATTGCCTAGGTTAACAAGTTTTATCAACAGATCAATACAACCTAGGGTGAGTCTACACAATCCATAGATAACATACACATGTTGTAAAGGTAAAGAGCATAAATGTAAAAACAAGCACAATATGTTATCGGAGTTTGGCCAACTGTGCCTACGTCCTCACCTTGGCCACACTGGCACAAGGATTACCACTATAATGCTCACTTAAACAGGTGGAGCGGCACCTAATACAACCAAGTCAATTCAAGGGGCTGACCTCAACCGACACGCCATAAGTGGATGGCACACCTAGCTTTCCTAACTGGGTCTAAGCTAATTGGAGACTATTCCACAGGGCTAGTCTCCCTCTTCAAGCCTGTGCCTGGAATACAACCAATGTGTATAAAATGTGTGTACACAGAAATATGCTTCTAGACAAGCATATGTGTGCACCAATACAACTCAATCAATAATGCAAGCACGAATGACATGTAAATATGCTCAGTGCTCTAATGTGTGCTTAAACACTCAGTCATGTATAGCATTTTAGTTCAGATCCAGAGTGTATACCCAAGCAATATTTGAAACACACTATGTGAATAATACAATATCATATTAGGTTTCAAAATATGTTAAACAAGTTCAAACAAACAAACTCAATAATGTATTCTAATATTCAAAGCACACAAGAGTTGTTTGAGGCACTAGCTTTTGAGAAGGATTTTTGCACACAAAATCTAGTTTAGGTATCTTGCAACAATAATGCAAGAACCACAACCCTCAAAGTCTTTCCACTCTAGGTTTATCAAATGAAATCGGGGGAAGAACTTTAATGCTAAACTCTTTCATAAAATTGATCAAGCAACAATGTAAATGAGAGTTCTAGCTAATGTGATTAAGCACACTAACCTTACAAGATACTCACAATGCTTTTAAGAAATCAAGATTGAAGATTTTTGAGTGTTTGGAAGTGGTATTTGGCTAATATGTGGTTTTTAAAGTTGAGAGAGTTTTGCCTTAATCAAGTTTGCTAATCCTTACTAATTAAGGCAAATGAATGAGTACATATAGGCAATGAGGAATTTTTGGTCGTTGGGGACATAGTGGGTATAATTAAATTTGTTTAAAAGTCCATTAGGAATATTAACCCTTTTTACCCCATTTAAAAATTTGGTAAAAATATTTTTGATTCTCGAGGTTCGGGTGCCCGGCTAGAGGTTCGGGTGCCCAAACAGATAGTCAAAAATTTAACTTTTAGTGGTTCGAGTGCCTGTAGGGTGAGTCAATTTGCTGAAATAGAGTCAGTAGCAATTGTTCAATAATTCAGGTACCTGACTCACAGTTCATGTTGACCTTATCAATCACGCCCAGTTTTGATTATGACAAATACTCTCTGTATCTAATGGGTGTTTGAGGTTTTGTGCAGGAACTAAGATTATTAAGATCAAGATGGGCACAAAGCAAGTAAAGCCTGAAGACCAACTATTGTTTTCAATTGTATTATATTTCATTTGTGAAAATTGGTTTGTAATAGTAATTAGGGGTCTGGTTTGTAATAAGCACACACAACACATGCATGGTTTATTTTGTAAGATCAAACCAAAAATGGACTAAAAGTGACCATAGAAAGACCTTAGGGTTTACCCTTCGGTCGACCGACACAGGACTTTTTCGGTGTCTTAATTTTGGACATAAATGACCCTAGGGCACACATTTGCACCTATGCTTGTTAGGCACTTCATTAGGATTTGTATGTATTAAAACAGGACCGAAATGCTGGTGCACTTTTGGTCGACCAAACGAGGTAGTTCATTCTATCTTGGTCGACCGAACCAGGTCTGGGTCAACAGTTGACCAAGGCCCTGGTCAACCGAACCAGGTAGTTCAAAAAGCCCCGGTCGACCGAAACCTCCCTGGGTCAACATTTTGACCATCTGGTCGACCGAACCATTTTTGTACACCAACTACCTGGTCGACCGAGGGTCCTCGGGATAAATCCCAACGGTCTGATTAACCGAACCAGCCAGTTGAAAATGGCACGATCGATCGAACCTTAGAAATTTGAAAAATCACCTTCTTGTGGTCGATTGACCATTTAGTTCAAAATCCTCCTAGTCGACCGAACCATATGAGACCTGGTCGACTGGACCTCTCGGGTTGCCCTAATTTTTTACCATGGTTAAATATTTTTTAAACAGGGTTAAAATGTTTTAAATGTCATTAAACTTTCTTAATAATACCCAATAGGTCCCCAATGGTCATATTTTCTCCCATGTCTATATATATGAAATCATTTGTGAAAATTAGCATTGATTAGCTACTTTGATTAGGGGAGAATTCTCTGAAAACCCAAAAGCCTATACTACTCATTTTTTAGCCTCATTCACTCATGCTTACCTTCTATTAGTGCCTACATCATTTTTAAGTGGATTGAGTGTTTGTTTCCATAGGTTTGCTCTCCTTGTCTTGCTTGGTTGATATGGTTTTATCGAGAGCAAAACCTAAGTACTCTTAGGGGACTTCATTGATAAGTCTCTCCTAAGAAGACTTTCTTTTGATCTTCTAAGCTTGCACCTTCATTGCAATATCTTGAGAAGATTGTATTTGTTTTTGGTTGCAAAATATTTTCAAAATACTTTCAAATATCTAGTGGACTTTACCTTGATAAATATTTAAAGAGATTTTTGTTCGTGCGAGAAAAATATTTGTTGCTATATTCATTGATTTATATCTTTAGTTGAATACAAAAGATTAATCTCATTTTGCAAACCAAATCCATATACTACTTGTGCTTCAAATACATATATGTGTTGAGAAAACTTGTTAATTGAAATATATGAAGTGTGGCTAACATCTTTGTGTGCGCTTATTGGCTGAATTTATTGTGAAACAAAGATTGCTTGTTTGACACTCTCAAGTACGCATTACACTGATAGAAAATACCTTTTGAGAGTTCAACTATCCAAACCACATTGAGCTTACATATTGAATCATATTGTGGTGTATGTTATTGCGCGTATTTGGGTACATATCTGCTTTACACGAAAGTACAATCACTGTACCATTTGATTGTAATACACATCTGTTGTATTTCTAGACACGGGCCTAAAGAGGGAGACTAGCCCTGGAATAGTCCCAGATTGACTTAGACCCGGTTAGGAAAGCTAGGTGCATCGTCCTGTTAAGGCATGTAGGTTGAGGTTAGCCCCGCTAATTGACTTGGTTGAGGTCAGCCCTGTGTTAATTTGACCTCGTTGTAAATGGTGCCGCTCCACCCTTAAGTGAGCCTTTAGTGGAATCCTCTGGCTTGCGAGTTAGAGGTGAGGACTTAGGCACAGTTGGTCGAACCCCGATAATATATCGTGTGTTTGTGTATATTGTCGCACTTTATATTTACTGCACGTGTATGTTATTATGTGAATGATGCGCTTGATTTAAATTTCCGCATATTATATTTATCGGTGTAATTGAAACTGGATAGAAAGACCCTAGGTTGTAATACTCAGCTGACATCTAGTTCAACTTAGGAGAAAAGTTTAAAATTCCAATCCACCCCCCCTCTTGGGAATACACCAATTCTAACAGTTCATTTAACTGAACTAGGTAGTTCGATCACCCAAGCCTTCTTTTGAATGTAAACTTTTGGTTGCCTGAGTAGTTGAAAAGTGCCCTAATAGGCTTTTGGGTGCCCGAGGAAGGTACGTTCAAAATAGGTTCGGGTGCCCGAAGACCAAGTTAGCATGTTGACTGGTTCGGTCACCCGGGCCGCTTTATATGGCAAAGATTCGGTCGCTTGAACCCTCACACCTTTTCCCGTTAAACTTATTCAAGCCTTATTTTGATTCCCCTAATTATGATAAGTGATGTAGCGGACTTGTGTCCTTAGTGTAGATACCTAAGGTCCAACTATGGTCGTTTTGAGCATACCTACCTATCATGCATGATGCAAATTATTACAAGTCATACACTCGCACAGTTCATAATAAATTACATCCCAGAATGAAGAAATAAACAAATGAATACAAATTACAACACATAGATCTTCATTCTTTGGCACAAACACCACATACCATCATGATATGTCTTTTAGTCCTGAAGCGCGCATACGGTGAACCTGCATGCAATTCTTAGTACAACTATTAGTACCAAGAGTATTTGTCATAATCAAAACTGGGTGTGACCTATAAGGTCAACAATCTCCCCCTTTTTAATGATGACAAATACTTTATGCAAAAGTGGGTTCAGCCAAGAAAGGCTTGCCTTGACTTTATGCATAAAGATAATGAAGGTAATGGGGTAATAAAAGATTAAGTAGAATTAAGCACAGTTTTACCCCACTTTTTCCTCTTCTCCCCCTTTTGGCAACAGCAAAAAGGGTTAAACAATAAGACGTGAAGGCAAAGTACATCATTTAGACACATAAGGTATATTGAGAAAAAATCGGTAGCATGCCGTTTGAAAATAGAGTATTCCCAAACATGACCCTGTATCTAAGTGACCTATTTGGAGTTTCCATACACAATATGTAGCAAATTGCAATTAAATAATCCAAACATAATGTGCATCAAGGAAGTAGGAGTAGCATTTAGCATATGATATACCAATTCATAATCTTAATGTTCTAAACTCCCCTAATGGATGATTATGCAAGGATGAAGATTAAAATTTTCATTTTTTTTTCACGTAAATTTTATCATAATCATCTTTTGTTTGCCCGAACAAGCTCAAATTTCCACAAGGTATTGTATAATGAAAACATGCCAGCCTGATACCAAGTGTCATACTTATGTAATAATGTGCCTACCAATTATAATCATTCTAATTGATAAAAACACTAATATTTGTAAAGGCATGATATTTTGAAGTGAACATGATATCTAATAAAAATTTTGTCAAAAACATGCACATTGATATCACCTAGTTAATGTATTTACCAAATGATGTATAGAATGAAAGAACAAAACATTTCTATTTCTTAGGACTTAATGATTTTAATGTCAAGTGACTCCCCCTAAGATTATGCATTTTCCTTTATAATTCAACTTGAGTAAAATTCAAATATTATTTTAGAAACATACCTCAAGTTTTAAGTAATTTAGCATTTAGAAATGATTTAAGGTTATGTGCAAAGGTTTCAAAAATTGGGTAGCATTTGTCTGAAGATGTAATCAATTCCATTACAACCTGCCAATATCCAAGTCCTGTAAATATATACGCACAATCAGCCCCAAGGAATTTAAAATTTCAATACAAATAAGCCAAGCGTAAATATTTAGACTTTAAGATTAAATTGCATTTGCACACAAGATGATACGTATATAAAAATCATTTCAATCATTTGGGCAAATGTCTACAGAAAATTCGGCAGCATGCCAGCTATAAATAGAACATTTCCCAAAATTTAATTACATAAAAACGATTCTCAAACAAGCAGTATCTCAAGAGTAAGGCATGCGAGAACCTATAATCTACCAGCAGGAAATTCTCATCAACTGCATCCATTATACAAGAGGCATTTCTACATTAGGCATGCATTTCAACAGAATAGTCATCCAAGCACAAATACATGCAAATCAAAGTACTGCAGATATATATCATAAGCAAAAGCATAATCACCATGTCATAGTATCTACGTGTGTGTGGTGAATGTGATCGTCAGAAACAAAAATAGAAATAAAAGCTGTTTTCAAGATACTGACCAAATAAAAGTGTATTTGAATAAAACATAACAGATGATCAAATGAGGACCTGGAGTATGACAAAATGGATCCTCATGAAGCACTCCTAGGTCTCCTCATCATCATGATCATCATCCTCCTCCTCACCACTTAACTCCATCTGGTCATCCTCCCCAATGTCTTCGTCATTCATCTCTCTCAGCCGCTCACCAAGGATATGAAAATTAGCATGTACCTCAGACTAGAATATGGTGAACTTACTGTAAAGGGAGTCAAGTCTAGCCTGTGATGAAGATGCCTGCTCAGTTATGGAGACTCAAAACTCATGAAATGAGGCAGAGAGATCGGTGATAGCTGCCATGATCTCAGCGCTAGATGGTACATGAGGCAGCACCTGTGGGACCTCCTGAGCTCTTGGGTCTCTCTCATGTGCAGTGGGCAACCACATGTTTCCTGTGAGCTCGTATCCCATCAACTTTAAAGTGGTGGAGTTGAAGACATCGAAGGGCCGGACCTCCTTGATGGTGGCAAGTGGTAACCTATTAAGCCTTTCCCTAACAAATATCATAGAAAAAATTCCATCATAGGGTAGATTGATCCTTTTTCCAACAGTTTTTATGAATATCCACCATTGGATCAATCTAGGAAGGTGTAGCTTCTTTCCGATGAAGAGGCACCACATTACAAAGTAATCCAAATAGGATACATGATCCCTCGATCCTTACTTAGGCAAGATGTTATAGGAAATTAGGTTGTGTACCACCTTTGCCTCTAGAGTCAAAGATCTGTAGCTGGGAGTATGGGTCAGATCAGCTACTGGATTCGTCATAACTAAATTGGCGAATGTACTCACCGTGAAGTCCTACTCAGCTATCCAGGTGGAGGAAGAATCAGGGCTGGTGAAGTCACCACGCTGGATCTCAAAAGTCTCTGCCAGGTAGGCATTGTCAAAGTGGAGATCCGTCTCGAGCACCATGGAGTAGTAGCCTTGGCCATCTTGAGCAAGATTGGCATAAAAGAGCCGGATGAGCAGCAGGTACATCCCCCTGGGCTAAAAGGCGATGAACTCATACCATCCCTGATATCGAAACATATCTAGGACATTGTTGAAGTGGGTTTGCATGAATTCAATATCAAGGATTTTTCCCAGAATGGGGTCCTTGAGGGGAAAGATTCTCTCATACTTGATTCTCTGATCGGGTGTGGGAAACCACTGTTCCAATGGAACACCCACGGAAAAAAATCTTTATTCCCTTGCCATAGAAAATTTTCAAAGAAAACTAGGCTAGAATGAGAGGAAAACAGAGGAGGCACTCAAAGAAATAGGAGAAAATGAGCTAATTTTCGTGGAGAAGCATATATATCAGCGCGATTTGGGTACCTGAGCATAAGTTTGGTCACCCAAGCAGCTTTAAATATGAGCTCCTACTGATTCCTTTTAGTAGCCCGAACACTGGTTCGGTCCGCTGAATTTGAGGCACCATTTTGTACTTTCGAGGGTCGGCCGCTTGAATCGAGTTTGAACTGTTCTTACTGGTCGCCCGAAGTCTCTATTTGGTAGCTTGAATATAAGTTCGGGGACCCGAAGAAGTTTAGTAGCCCAAGCTTATTTGAACCTAAAGGTTCAGCCACCCAAAGTGTGGTTAACGGCTTGGTCAAACTTCAAGTTTGGTCGGCCGAAGTCCAAATGCACTATTTTGTTCGATCGCCCGAGCTTGGTCCACTTGTTTTTATTTGACTGGATTTTCATCGCTAAAGACCCTATGGTTTATTTGTGAGATTTGGGGCATTGATAGGGCTTTAAGATGAGTTTAGCACATGATTTTTTACTTTAATTTCTAAACCTCAAATTTGTACATTGGACAAGGTATGCTTAACGTTAGATATTCATACTTATGCAAGAGTTAAGCAATTTGTAATTTAAATACAAGGCGAATGTGTCGTGTCCATTTGGAAGTGGATTTTTATTCAAACATAAAATGATTTATATATTAACCAATGAATATGTTCATTAAGTTTAGATTGGTTTGATACTTGAATTCATAGATTGGCTTGATTCTTCAAAATACTTAGTCAGCAATATTTTGAAAGGTGGATATACTAAGATTTTACATTAATCAGCCCCAAGCCACTCCCTAATCCCTTAGAGAATGCTACCCCCTTTAGCTAATCCTAACTACTAAGGAAGAGCTATGTGATCATGTAATTCCTATTTGAGCAAGTTCTTCCTTCACTTTCAAGGGGGTTTCTTTCTTAACAACCCATACCATTTTTCTTATTTTTATTTTCAATGGGTTAGGGGTTAGTGAGTCCTTAATTTTCCATACCTGTTTGGGCTTCACACTTTTTCTTTTAAATGGGCAACCAAATTTTGTGTGCCCCTTTTTTTACATAAGATGCATGTGGTGTGAATATATGGACCAGACGAGGTACTAGCATAATATTTTGATTCTTTTACAAAGTACCCCATGTATAGGTTTTTTCTTTTCTTATTTTCAATTCCATTATAACCTATACCTTCCTTATCTAAGGTCATCTTTTGTGCACCTAGCAATTTTTCAAAGTTTTCCTTACCTCTAGTGAATGTGTAGATGATCTTAGATTGTTCTTCTATTTTCTTCTCTAGATCTTGAATTTTTGACTTTTCCAAATCTTTGCAAGCATTCTGAAGTTTCAAAAATTATTTAGACAAATTGTTTGCTTTACTTTCGAGATCTACAATCAAATGGTTCTTTTCATCATCATTAGAAGCTTTAGATTTCAAGTCAACCAATTCCTTTTCTAATGATTCATTCTTGCTCTCTAGTCTTTCAATTTTCAGATAATTTTCTCTTTCAGCAATAATTTTTGAGTCACATTCCTTAATGTAGGCATCATACTTGTTTTTGAGCACAAAGTATTTCTTATTTGATTTTACAAGTAACTTATGAGTCCTCATGTATTCAATTTGCAGTTCCTCATAAGATGGCATGCTTTCACTATCACTACTATCATATGATTCATAATCAGACATATCATTCAAATCAGCACATGAATCATGCTCATATTCATTTACTAAGGCAGAGGG
Source organism: Malania oleifera (assembly GCF_029873635.1). Classification (NCBI taxonomy): domain Eukaryota; kingdom Viridiplantae; phylum Streptophyta; class Magnoliopsida; order Santalales; family Ximeniaceae; genus Malania; species Malania oleifera. The sequence continues at coordinate 49,717,282 of NC_080422.1, read as the reverse complement.
AACTGAGATAACCTCATCATTGATTAAAGCTACATAACACTGGTTACCTTCCATAAGATCAGTGGAGCCTGAGTCGCATGGAGAGATGTCTTCCTTTTGCATGGACGCACCATATCTCCACTCAATTCATCCCAAATCTGCTTAGCACTACTACAAGCCATAACCTCAAATAAAACATTAGAATCTAAAGCATGCAGTAAGGTATGCGTGGCATCAAAATTTATCTGTACTAAATTCCTATCATGATCATTCATTTCACACTAAGATTTAGGAACATTAGTACACCCAATAGATTTCATAGGCACACAATCACCCTGATCAATGGCTTTCCAAAGTTTCCAATTCAAAACTTTCACATACACAGTCATTTTAAATTTCCATATAGCATAATCATTACCATAGAATACAGGTGGGTGTGTAACAAGTCTTCCCTCACATGAAGGGGATGCACAAATACGAGCCATCATGATCTTTTAACTAAATGACGTTTAAGTCTAGGTTACAAGGCTCTGATACCAACTATTAGAATTGGTGCAACACCAAGAGGGGGGTGAATTGGGTATTTAAAATTTATTTCCTAGGTTAATAGGTTTTATCAACAGTGTAATACAACCTAGGGTGAGTCTACACAATCCACAGATAACATACACGTGCAGTAAAGGTAAAGAGCAGATATGTAAAGAACAAGCATGATATGTTATCGAGGTTTGGCCAACTATGCCTACGTCCCCATGTTAGCCATAGCGGCACAATGATCACCACTATAATGCTCACTTAAACGGGTGGAGCGGCATGTAATACAACCAGGTCAATTAAAGGGGCTGACCTCAATCGACATGCCTTAACAGGATGGCACACCTAACTTTCCTAACCGGGTCTAAGCCAATTTGAGACTATTCCATAGGGCTAGTCTCCCTCTTCAAGCCCGCGTCTGGAATACAACCAATGTGTATAAAATTTGTGTACACGAAAATACGCTTCTAGACAAGCAGATGTGTGCACCAATATAGCTCAATCAATAATGTAAGCATGAATGACATGTAAATATGCTCAATGCTCTAATGTGTGCTTAAACACTCAATCACTTATAAGATTTCAGTTCAGATCTAGAGTGTATACCCAAGCAATATTTGAAACACACTATATGAATAATACAATATCATATTAGGGTTTCAAAATATGCTAAGCAAGTTCAAACAAACAAACTCAATAATGTATTCTAATATTCAAAGCACACAAAAGTTGTTTGAGGCACTAGCTTTTGAGAAGGATTTTTGCACACAAAATCTAGTTTAGGTATTTTGCAACAACAATGCAAGAACCACAACCCTGAAAGTCTTTCCACTCTAGGTTTATCAAATGAAACCGGTGGAAGAACTTTAATGCTAAACTCTCTCATAAAATCGATCAAGCAATAATATAAATGAGAGTTCTAGCAAATTTGATTAAGCACACTAGCCTTACAAGATACTCACAATGCTTTTGAAAAATCAAGATTGAAGAGTTTGTGAGTGTTTGGAAGTGGTATTTGGCTACTATGGGGTTTTGAAAGTTGAGATAATTTTGCCCTAATCAAGTTTGCTAATCCTTGCTAATTAAGACAAATGAATGAGTATATATAGGCAAGGAGGAATTTTTGACCGTTGGGGACATAGTGGGTATAATTAAATTTGTTTAAAAGTCCATTAGGAATATTAACCCTTTTTACCCCATTTAAAAATTTGGTAAAAATATTTTAACCCAAGAGATTCGGGTGCCCGACCAGAGGTTTGGGTGCCCGAACAGACACAGTCAAAAATTCAACTTTTAGAGATTCGGGTGCCCGTAGGGTGAGTCGGTTGGCTGAAACAGAGTCAGTAGCAATTGTTCGATAGTTCGGGTGCCCAAGTCACAGTTTGGTTAACCAAACTAGGTAGTTCGGTCACCGGAGCCTTCTTTTGAACGTAGACTTTCGATTGCCTGAGTAGTTGACAAGTGCCCTGACAGGCTTTTGGGTGCCCGAGGAAGGTACATTCAAAATTGGTTTGGGTGCCCGAAGACCAAGTCAACGTGTTGACTGGTTTAGTCACTCGAGCCGCTTTACATAGCAAAGGTTTGGTCACTCGAACGCTCACACCTTTTCCCATTAAACTTATTCAAGTCTTTTTTTGATTCCCTTGATTATGATAAGTGATGTAGGGGACTTGTGTCCTTAGTATAGGTAGCTAAGGTCCAACTATGGTCGTTTTGAGCATACCTACCTATCATGCATAATGCAAATTATTACAAGCCGTACCCGTGCACAGTTCATAATAAATGACATCCCAAAATGAAGAAATAAACAACTGAATACAATAAAACACATAGATCTTCATTCTTTGGCACGAACATCGCACGCCATCGTGATATGTCTTTTAGTCCTGAAGCGCGCACAAGGTGAACTTGCATGCGATTCTCGGTACAACCATTAGTAACAAGAGTATTTTTCATAATCAAAACTGGGTGTGACCTATAAGGTCGACAAGGAGGTAGTCCCAATAAATCCTCGGGGAATACATTAGTAAAATCCCTCACCATTGGATATCCTCTACCCTCAAATCCCCTTCTGATACTACCTTCATAGAGGCTAAATATCCCTAACAGCCTTCTGATAGCAATTTACATGCCTGAATAGCAAATAGTAATTAAGGTGGGATGCGTACACGTGATCCCACGAATCTGTACTCTTGTTCCTCTGGGGGTCTGAATACTACCTCTCTTTGATGGCAGTCAATGCTAACATAGTGGATAACTAGCTAGTCCATTCTTAAGATTACCTCAAACCCATGCATGACTAAAACCAATAAATTAGTTGACAAAGCCTCCCCTGAATACTCACTGGATAGTTCCTAAGTACCTTTCTACATATCCCTGTAGCCTCAGTCAGCGTAGCAACAGAAAAACTAATATCTAACTGCTAAGGTTCAAACCCACACAACTTCATATATTCTCGGGCAATAAAAGAATGAGTCGCCCCTGAATCAAACAAGACAATAACTTTAAATGACAATATTGACGCAATACCTATCACCACATCTCCTACCGCCTCAGTATCTCCCAACGTCAGTGCATAAACTCGCACCGGAGCAGTATTCTTCTACTGTCCACCTCGAGGTGCCTGATAGCCTCCTCTATATGGTCGAGGAGTAGCCTCCACTATTGGCGATACCTGACAGTTCCTTGTGATATGCCCCGGCAGGTGGCACTGATAGCAGACAACCTCCCTCGCTCGACACTCTCCTAGATGCCTCCTCAAACATTTGGGACAAGGAGGGGGCATATGTCTGCCCTGTACTACTCGATCTCCTCCTCCCTGTCATCGTCCCCCTCTACTATTATATCTCCTCCACGGCCCTCAATTGTACCCTACTCAAAAATCATAAGGCGCGAGCCTCTTCCTCTGGCTCTGCGCTGCTGCACCACTTTATAGGCTGCTCTCAATCACTGCAGCCTTGTCTACTATCTCTAAGAAGGTCTGAGCTTGGAAACTTACCACTTGCTCATACAGGTTTTGCCTTAGGCCCTCCTCAAACTTCCTTGCCTTCCTCTCCTCATCTGGCACTAGATATGGGGTGAACCAGGACAGCTCAATAAATCTCGCTACGTACTGCTGCACCGTAAAAGGACCCTGTGTCAGATATAGAAACTATTATGCCTTTGCACTCCGGACCGTAGTGAGAAAGTACCGTTTAAAGAAAATCTCCCTGAAGCAACTCAACGTCATCGCTATAGGGTCCGACCTTTGCTCCTCTTGTAATCTCACCGACCTTCACTAGCGCTTTGCTTCTCCGGTCAATTTAAATATGGCAAATAACACCCTTTACTCGTATGTACATGACAGGACTGCCAGCATATCCTCTATGTCCTGAACCCAGTTCTCTGCTACCAGTGGGTATGCTCCTCTAGCAAAAGATAGGGGTCGCATACGTGTAAATAGCTCGAACATGCAGCTCTGCTCCCCCGAGCTCCTGGCCATCTCACCCATCACCTGCTGAGTGATGCTACACAACACTGTGTTAGGGTCTCCACCACCCATACTGGAAGGTCCTACTCCGTCACCTTCCACATTCGTGTTACTGTTCCCTGGATCCATCTTACAAATAGAGCAACTAATCTCAACATACAATTACTGTCAGACAACCAACACACTGCTATAATTCTTAAATTACTCTTCGACGACCATTTATCTTCACATCCTTAATCCCCATTTAGGATTCAGTTCTTCCACTCAGAAACAAGACCCAACAATAGTATCCATGGTTTTCCTGAGATTGTCACCCCAGGAAAAACATAGAAACAACCCCGGTACTCTTGTCTCTAAATTCTCACCTCATCCTCTAACAATCCCTAACTCACATTTCAATCTAACCATCTCCTATTTCCCTTAAAATCCACTCCTATACTTTGGTATTGTATTCTGCTATCAACTAAAGTTTGCAAAACCTAACAACCTATGCTCTGATACCAAACTGTGATGCCCCGATTTTCATACCAATTTTTTTCTAAAACAATAATAAATAAACATTCACTCATCATCAACAACATTCACAAATTAGCCACGTCAAAAACTCTATTACCATTCATATGACCCGACTCGCATTGGGTACCGGGTAAAAAGTTATTTCATTTATACAACCTAATAGCAGAAGACGGTTTATACATAATAGTCAGAATACAGTACCCAAAGTATCAACATACATACATATATACATCACCATCGCATACCTAAAAGAACACAATCCTATGGAAATTACACTTCCCTAGTCCAATAACTCACCCTGTGTGTCAGGGTCACAGCTCCCTATGGTCTCGGAGCTCTATCCCCTGGCCTATCCCTATCCCCTAAAAAATTTAGATAATTTGGGTGAGACACATCTCAGTAAGAAGAATAAATTATTTATAGTGTGTGGCTATATGAGTTCAGTTATAATACACTTTACTTTTCCAATCAACATTTCATCTAAGAAAAATACACTGATAAATATATTCTCATATAGATATACAATACAAGCTTTTATAAGCTTTAAAACCATTTCTCAAATTCAATTATTTCAAAACATATTTACTTGCGAAGTTCTTGAGAATATGGAAGATTACCCGCCCTTACAGGTAGCTTCCCTCTGCCCTAACACGTTATGCACCCAGGTATGACCACATCTGATACCTATCAAGGCACTCACCATACTCAGTAAGCCCTTAGGAAGAGAGTTTCACTTAGCCTGAATTATTTATATTATTAACTCACACAGTCTCATTTCTCAATTTTATCATTCTCTATTTCTCAAATTTCCATTATTTCTTTCATTTCTCATTTTAGCCCATTTTATCATTTTTTTTTTCACTTTCGGTTTCCATTTTACTATCTAGCTCATGAGTATCCTTGGTCTCTAGTACCAACATCGCATCTGTAACTCATGGCCACCCTGAGGATATTTCTTTCCATGCCATGCTTCCCCCCATGGTCAAGGTTGTGCGGCTCGAAGGTTGGATCTAACCGCGATTGACTAACATGGTTAGATCAAAATATCATATCACATATTGCGTCTATAGTGTGACTTGTCGGCCTATAGCCCTGATCTAAACTCAGGGTGCACAACAACTCTACAAATAGCACAGTCGACTGTCACGCCACACGCTCCAAGAGTTCGTGTGGTTTCACTACACCACCAACAACGGTACCATGCTCAATATCACAAAGATCCATCAAGGTTCACTACCATATACCCACAATCATTATGTGGTATTGACATTTCATTAATCATATATCAGTATATACGTTTCAGAATTCATGTTCTTATTTTCACATTTCAATATTTCCATATCAATATACATCATTATTCTTATAGCAGTATATCTCAATTCATTTCAATGTAAATGTTCTCATCATTTTTCTGTGCATATTTCATCATCTTATAATAGTATATATCATATTTCACGTAGTTCAATATTTCTCAAAATACCCATATCAGTAATTCGCAAAATCTCATTTTCCATGCAAATCATTTCTACTTACATATATTTTTCATATTTCATTATTTTCCACTAATCACATTTATAATTCTCATTTCAATATTTTCTCAGAAATTACTCATAGTTATATTTCAAAATTTTCAATATACATCATATGCCACACAATTTTCATCTAATATTCATAATATATTAATTTCACACTCCAAAATATCATAATTTAATTTTACTCAAATGCCACACAATTTATCTGATATTTTTATCATAATAATTTCCAGAAAAATACCATATTCTCATTTTCACATATTAATTCAAATAGTAGCTCTAAAAATACTTTTATAATTTATTCCCCTTACCTGGCTTACTAAGAGTCTCGTTAAAACCCAGATCCTACGCCCTTGATGCTCGAAACTCAAATCCTGCAATTTGTATTTTCCCTAGATTAATTAATTCATTTCCTTAAAATAATACCCATCTAACCTTCCCTAGGCTCCATATACTCCAAATTAACATTTAAACTAACATTTAACACCCCCACTTAATTTTCTGAACTATGTCTGCAGGTCTTGAAATTACACCCGTGGCGCTCACCCAGACCCTAAATTTCAAAAATCTTATTTCAACCTTAGATACTCAATATTCTAATATTTCTAAATCAACACTAATTAAATGATAATAATACCCTTATCCCAAATTTGGGGTTATGCCTATGACGACCCCACGAGAAAATTTGTTATGCTAGACTTGTAGAGAATTATCCCCAGATTCTCATGGTGGTGTCCGATCGTCAATTGGACTTAAAATTTGCAAGAAATTGAGAAAAAAAAAAAGGGAGATTTGGCTTACCCCAGGAGTTACACCTACGCCGCTCCTACCACCAATCCGCTCCGGTAGAAATGTTGGCAACAAAAAATGGAGTCCAGCAGTATTCCCTGATTTCTGATCGGGCGAGCATCCGTCAGGAAAATGAGGAGAGAGGGAGAGAGAACGTGAAAAGAGAGAAAGAACTGGGGGGGCTCTCTCTTGTGTAGGAAGAAGGGAAATAGGGGGGGGGGGTATCTGAAAGCTTCTGGAAGCTTTATTTGCTTTAGGAAGCCATATATATATATATATATATATATATATATATGTTAATATTATAAATTTTACTTATATATATACATATACATTTATATTATTATTATTTAATTAATAATAATCATTATTTAACTAACTTAATTAATTAGTTAACTTTTTAATTAGTTAATTATTTATTTATTTATTTAATAATTAATTAATTTTTTATTTAATTTTTATTTTATAATATTTTATTTAATTCCCAAGCCTATCACTTTCTTAGGCGTTACATTTATCCCCGGTCATGTGCCTAGAACACACACTGTCCAAGTACCATTTGTCTTTAGATGGTGTTGTCTTAAAGCAAACCTAGAAGAAGGGTTCAATGTGTTACTGTTAGTTACCCAAATCTTCTTAGATCTTTTTATTTCAGATTTATTTTCTTTGACTTTCCATACTTTCTTGACTTTAACATTTTTTCTTTTAAATGGGCACTCAAATTTTATATGTCCCGTTTTCTTACACAAGAAGCACTTGGTGTGTTTATAGATATTAGTGGAAGATGTTCTAGCATAATGTTTTGATTCTTTTAAAAAGTATCCCATATATAGATTCTTTTTCCTTTTGTTCTCAACTCCATTGTATCCTATTCCTTCTTTGTCTAATGAAATTCTTTGAGTTCCATAACTTTTCAAAGTTCTTTTTACCTTTAGTAAAATTGTAAATGATTTTATCCTTGTCCTCAATTTTACTTTTAAGGTGTTTTTTTTTTTTAGTCTTTCTTGCTTTCACCATTTACTTGTAATTTAACTAAATCTTGAGACATGTCATTTATTTTTGTTATTCGGTGGTAGAAGGGGCGCAACTTTTTCCTTTAAACGGCAGCGCAGAGCTCCACATTAAGCGTCGGGTGGACATGAAGGGCTGCACCAATTCCAAGCAGGGGTACCAACAGGCTGGCATGCCAAGCACTGTCGAGCTGGGGCCCACTGCTACAATCCCTCCTAACAGGGTTGACTGCTGACTTCCCTTAAAGCCAACAATCACCCCCCAGCAGTTACCCTAGGAGCGCTCGAACCCGTGACCTCGCTCTAATACCACTTGTTAGGATCAAACACTACCGGTTCTTCTAAAACCAATTCGTGGTAGAAGGGCTGCAACTTTTTCCTTTAAATAGCTGCGCAGAGCCCCGCACTAAGCATAGGGTCAACATGAAGGGTTGCACCAATTCCAAGTACGGGTGTCGACGGGTTGGCACGCCAAGCACTATCGAGCTGGGGCCCACTGCTACGATCCCTCGTAACAGAGTTGACTGATGACTCCCCATAAAGCCAGCAATTTTCTTCATAAGCTCATCAATATGTGAGTCTTTTTCTTTTTCAGTAGATATTGAAGTTTCTAGTCGATTTTTCAGCTTTTCACTTGTTCTTTCAATGCTGTGTTTCTTTTAATTACTTTTATGAACCTATTATGTAATACAAATAATTTAGATTGAATTTTGTATGACAGCGTACTATCACATGAATCACTACATGACTCATTACTGGATTCTTCAAATGAACTACAGTAGGAGTTTTCCTCAGCATTATGAGCCATGAAGCATATATTTGCCATCTCTTGTTCACTTGATTCATTCTTTGATTCGCTTGAGCTTGTATCATACCATGTAGATTTCGTTGCCCTTTTTTTCTTCTTTTTATTGTCTTTCTTCAACTGTGGATAATTAGGTTTAATATGTCCAACCTTTTTACAATTGTAACAAGAAGGGGGTTCGTTCTTATTTTCCTTTTTGCTAGTTTCTCCTTTTTCAAATTTTGAACCTCTAAACTTTCTAGAAAATTTCTTATTTCTTTTAAAGAACTTTCTAAGTCTCCTAGTGAGTAGTACTATCTCATCATCATCTAATTCATTTTCATCTTCCTCTTCTTTACTAGAGCTTTCTTTTGCAGCCTTAAGGGCTATACATTTCTGATTTTTATTTTCAGCATTCCTTTCATTCATAGTCATCTCATAGGTGAGAAGCGATCCAATTAATTCATCAAGAGAGGTATTTTTCAGATTTCTTCCTTCTGTAATTGCTGTGGCTTTGGGTTCCCAAATGGGTGGAAGACCTCTAAGGATTTTTCGGATCATCTTATATGTAGAGTAGTTTTTCCCTAGGGCATTAGAGAGTTTATTATATGTGTGAACCTAGTGTACATACTTGTAATAGATTCATCCGGGTTCATCCTAAAGGCTTCATATTCTTTAGTAAGCATGTCAATTCTATTATCTCTCACATCAATTGTACCTTCATAGGTTACCTCTAGTTTGTCCCATATCTCTTTGGCTATTTTGCATGCCATGACCCTATTGAATTCATTTACATCAAGGGCATAATATAATGCATTTATAGCAGTTGAGTTAACTTGTAACATCTTATGATTGTTTCTAGTCATGTCTTTTTCTTCTTTGGGTATTTTTTTTCCATCTACAAGTTTGGTAGGGATAAGATGACCAAGTTTGACAATCCTCCATGCTTTCCAATCCATAGTTTGAAGGTCGATTATAGTTAAGACCACAAAATATAGGAGGCCTAGTTGAGGATTGACCCTTGGCAAAGGGAGCTATGCCTAGGTGTGCCATAAAGATCTTTGTGTAGCTACTAGGTTAAGATTCGTTACAACCTCACTCTGATACCAATTGAAAAGCAAGGTGTAGTCCCAAGAGGGGGGTAAATTGGATTTATAAAAATTTCTTTAAATTCTTTTAATAAATTCTTTCGCAACTTATTTCATTCTTAACAATCACACAAGGATGGTTTTGAATTTCAATTACAATATTCAGTTAAAAATCAAATTCACTTTTAAATCTTCATTGGAAAGTGTATCAACCTTATCTTGCAGCAATTTAAACCAACACCCAATCAATCAATCAATAAATCAACACAATCCACAAGTTACATAAATAATATATGAATTACAATAGTTTATTCAAAGATTCAATTTTTGTTGTCAATTACGTTCCTTAATCAATGCACTTCCTTTAATCAAGGTTTCCACAAGCAATTAATCAACATACTCTCTTTAAGGTTTCCGCAAAAGATTAATCAACGTACTCCCTCTAATTAAAGTTTCCTTAATCTCAATATCAATTTAGTTTCCTGTACTTAAATAAACAACCACGCAATTTATATATGCAAAAAATTAAAGAGTAAGGGAAGAGAGTGAGACCGAGTTTTTACAAGGTTCGGTTATACCCGCCTACGTCCTCACCTTAGGCACACCACCTAATAATTCCACTATATCACTCTTTTTCAGGCGGAGCAAACCGTTACAACACTCCTTCATAGGTTGGAGCCCTCCTCTCCAAGCGATACCCCATGCTTGGTACAACGATTCAAGAGCTTTATATTGTCAAGAGTACAAGAAAACAAGAACAATTTCTTGTATACAAGAATTACTCTCAAACAAAGAAGATTAGTACAAGATATAGCACAGTTAATCAATACTTTAATGTAAATATCAATGAAAAATACAATTGAAGCTCAAAGAGTATATCATTGGGATCTTTCTTTGATTGATTTAAAACTCAGAAGTTGTGCTCAGAGATTGGGGAACAATAACTCAGTAATTTTCAAAAAATCTCAGCAAGTAGATGTGTGCAAGAAGGCTTTGAGAGAGTATGAGCAACATAGGCTTGAAATCAGATTTTCAATTCTTGGTATTCAATTTGATGTGAGAGATCATATAATTATAGAGCTAAGAAGTCATATTTTTCGTGTTGCCTAAGTTACTTGGAGTGTTTCCCAAGTTTTGAAAAAGTTTGGGGCACAAGCAACTCATTTTGGAAACATTTAAATGTTGTTTTAAACGAGCTGTTACGAACGTCAGTCGCTTGAACTCATTGGGGTCAGTTGCCTGATCTTTAAATACAATGTAATTTTAAGGTTAGAATAGGGTCAGTCAACTAGTCTCACAGGGGTCAGTACCCTGAGTCTATACTGTCTTCCAAATTTAATTCAACAAAATTTTTAAACTTTGTTTCCAAAAACTCTTGCCAACTTGTTCTAATACTTTCGAAAAATATTTTCAATTGTTTTCAAAATAAAGGTCTCTAAGTCCATGAATAACCCTAATGAGTTTCAAAGCATTCATTTTGATATTTAAATAAAGTACTTACACAAGACTTCCTTAAGAATTAAAAACTTTCTAAACTTGAAGTCTTCTCGTATATCATTGCTTTGAGTCCATTTTGTCTTGAGCTTCAATATCCTTTAAGCTTTCATAAGGTTTTTCTTTCTTTGTCCCTTTAAGCTTCCTTTTGATCACTTGTTGTTTGGAGTATGAACATTTAATGAAACTTGTGATCTTAAACTCATGATACTTGAACTCATGAACTTCATATACTTGATTTCTTGAAACATCATTATTTAAACCACAACATGTTAAATTTAATTACCTTTATTTGTTATCATCAAAATAAGATTCAAAAGTCATATTAGGCCAAAAAGACATATAAGTAAGTTCTGATCCTACACTTTCCTAAATGTCTCGCATACCAATGCCCTAGGGGGTTCTGACCTAATCTAGCCTGCCTAGAAAGGAAATTTTTCTATAAAAGTGCATCTATATTAGTTATGTACTTGAATATTTTATGCACCTCTATTAAATTATCAAAATTTTCCTACATATCTATAAGTGCATTCTCTCTCACACTATTCGATTTCACCCCCAAAAATGAGCACAACACATTAGGCAAAGAAGAATTGGCCCAACTAACGAGCAACGCTCGTGAGGCCAAAAGACTGCCCAAAACATGAGCACAACATATTAGGCCATAAATGGCCCAAAAGATAAGCATAGCTCATTAGGCCACAATATAGCCCAAAATATGAGCACTACTCATTAGGCGAAGCAAAAACAACCCAAAAGATGAGCACAACTCATTAGGTCGCGAAGCGTAGGTCGACAAGAATGCCCCACGAAGGGCAGGTCGGTAAGAATGCCCTACGAAGGGTAGGTCGGTAAGAATGCTCCACAAAGGGTAGGTTGGCGAGAATGCTCCCACTAAGGGTAGGATGGCAAAAGTGTCCCACGAAGGGCAGTTCAGCAATAATGCCCCATGAAGGACAGTTCGGCAAGAATAACCCACTAAGGGCAGCTTGACAAAAATGCCACCAAAAGAGCAGCTCGGCAAAATTTCCCCCAGAAAAGCAACTTGGCGGCTCGGAAAAAATTCCATTAGAAGATCAACTTGGTAAAAATGCCACCAAAAAAGCAGCTCACAAAAAATGCCCTCTGAAAATCTGCTCGGCAAAAATGCCACCATAAGAGCAAGTCGACAAAAATGCCACCAGAAGAGCAGCTAAAAAAAAATGCCACAAAAGAGTAGCTCGGCAGCTCGGTAAAAATGCTACTAGAAGAGCAGCTTAGCAGTTTGGAAGAATTCCCCACGAGGGATAGATTGGAAAAAATGCCACCAGAAGAGCAGCTCAACAGCTCGGAAGAATTCTTCACGAGGGATAGCTAAAAAAATGCCACCAAAAGAGCAGCTTGGCAGCTCGGAAGAATTCCCCATGAGGGACAGCTAAAAAAAATGCCACCAGAAGAGCAGCTCGGTAAAAATGGCCCCATAAGTGTAGCTCGGCATGTCAGAAGAATTCCCCATGATGGACAGCTCGAAAAAAATGCCACCAGAGGAGTAGCTTAGCAGCTCAATAGCTTGGCTAAAATGCCATCAGAAGTGCAACTCGGTAGCTCAACAGCTCGAAAGAATTCCCCACGAGGGATAGCTCATCAAGAATGCCCCCATAAGAGTAGCTTGACAAGAATGTCCTCAAAAGAGCTGCTTGGCAAGAATTACCCACGAGGGATAGCTCAGAAAAAAGGCCCTTGGCCGACCTCCCTTGAGTTCGGCTCAGCAAAGCGAGGAGCATAGCAAGATCGGCTCGGCAAAGCTAGGAGCATAGCAAGATTGGCTTGGCAAAGCTAGGAGCATAGCAGCTCGAAAAAGTCATGCTCGCCTCAACTTTGGCTCAGATTAGCCCACATCCTAGAGTTCGGCTCAGCAAGCCATGCATAAGAAGACAGTCACTAAGCCTGAGTAAGAAATCTCCTATTAAGAAACAACGCATCATTACTTTGGATCGGGTCATCACCCGAATCAAACAACTAGGCTTCACAAAAGCCCAATAGGAACAACTTTAGAACTTTGGGAACATGGTTCAAAACTTCGAAACTAGGGGGGGGGACTGCAACTAATATACCCTAAATATATCGCCTACCCTAAAGAGAAGGCATGTGCCTAGTATTAATGGGGGAAATCACCTACCAAGTCAATTGCTCAGCCAGAGCCATTGACACCGGCCATATATTGACCGGAGTGATCCACGCAAACTTTATAATGATCAAAGTGATCCACACCAAATGCTATAGAAAACAGATCTATAGGGTCAAACCTCACCAGTATAAAAGGGGTACTATGGAGAGGCTAAGGTATCTCATTCTAACCTAATTAAACTATTGCTTACAATATCTCTAAAGCACTCCCTTACTTAGGCATCGGAGAGATTCCCCAGAGTACACCCCAATTCCTTCAAGCCGCATTTGTTTTCTTTCTTTTCAGGTGATTGGGATCAAAAAGCTCGCCAGAGATCAGATCAAAATTTTTGGTAGCAACATACACTACTCAACTATACATATCACTGTATTAGGTTGGTGGCAATTTTGCCCATAAAAAAATTTGAAATTTAAAATTGTTAATTAAAAATATAAACTGGAAGTATGTGTTGTAACAAAAATTATTGTGGTTTCTAAAACTTTAAAATATATTTTTCATGTGTAAGTAGCAAAAATCAAACCTTATAATGAGAATTTAAAACTTGATATGTGGATGGAAAGGTCTCATAACTAGTGAGGAGATGTTCAGTGTGAAGGATCCATTAATTGTTATACAAGCATCTAATTTCTCAAAACCAAGAATTTATATATATATATATATATATATATATAAAGTAAATGAAAAAAGAACAAAAAATGAAGAGGGTGCATTTACTCTATTCTTTATTTGAAAACTCTATAATTTTAAGCCCCTAGAAGTTGAAAACTGTGCCTTGTACATCAATATGATAACTACTCAAATTGGCTCAATGTAGCTACTAATTTTTGTAGTGTGAAGAATTTTTTAACCCAATCATCCCATCAAACTAGGATTAAATTAATCACATCATAAATAATAGTAGTATATTGACTCAACACAAAGATTAGCGGTTATATTAAACTAAGGCATAATTAAGTGGCTTCAAGCATACAACATCACCTAATAAGCTTGGTTTTGATTTGGTTTTGCACAAGAAGAAAATAGTGCTAAGAAGAGAAGAAGAGATGTGCACTATGGAGAAATTGAATGCATAGAAGGGTATACTAAAGGATACTTAAAAGATCAGAACAAAATAGTCAAAATGCGATCAGAAAATATTGTCATTTAAAAAGGGAAAGTCAAGCTTACCCCTTCCTTTATGATTATAACATAATTATAGAAGAAAAAAATAACACATTCCTAAAAACCAACTTACCAATGCTAGGTCAAAGTAAGAAAATAATAACAACAAATTATAATCGCAACCACCTATAGAACTAACATATCTAGAAATAGTAAGCCAAATGAAGTGATTAATTAAACATATGACCAAAGCTCATAAGAATCAGCATAGTATGAAATCTAGAGGATATTTAGAACAGGGTGCAAAAATGGCTTAAGCAAGATAGTTGCAAAAAAAGACTTAAGCATTATTAATTATTGATCAAACCAAATTGACAAAGAGTAAAGGCCAAGTAAAGGTGGCAGAACTACTAAAGGTATTAAAGAAACAAAAACAACAATTACTAATTCAATGATGTTTTTCTCTAAGACCATTTTTAACAAAGAGTAAAAGTTCAACATTTTTAAATCATAAACTATGATTTTGAAATGCACCATAGAATGAATATAACCTCTTTCCTTTCAATTTTATTTAGATAGTTAAATTACAAAATCATTGATAAATTTTATATTTTTCTAATTTAAAAAAAAAAAATCCTCCAAAGACTTTAGTAGGTGGTTTTTGATACAATTTCAAAATTGTGATGTGAAAGATTTGGATATTTGGAAGGGGGGGGGGGGAGTTGGATGATTGACGAAATTTCATTCACTACAGGGAACTAGAGAAAGGTTTATGTCCATTCAAAGGGAGTAAAATGATGAAGAATCTCAATTGCACAATCACTTAATGTTAGGAAAAAGACATAATAAATTAAAATTTTTTTTAACCATTGGCTCATAATATTTTCATTATGTCAAAATTGGACTTAGGGAATGAATAAAATCAAAGCTCGAAACTTTAATCTAAATATGACTTTGGTATCTTTCATGTCGAACATGAGCATGACCTTCCCTTAAGTTGTTTGTTAATGCGGTCAATACTTCACCAATTTTGTCCAAATTTCTTACTTGTCTAGATGAATCATAATATTCCCACCACTTCTTTTGCCACCATCACCTTTTTTTTTTTTTCTTACTACATTGTTTGCACTTTTCTCAAAATGCACTAACTCACTGTCATACACAAAACAATACCATATATCAATTAGTAAATCAAATATTATAACTATACATAACAAAATAAAAAAGAAAAACAACAACAATAACAACAACAACAACAAAAACAAAATGTAACACCAAATACACTTCATTAGGGGTATGGAGATGGCATGATTTAAAGTATAACACCCCTTATCATTTGTCAAGGCTCCCACAATGCACATATATATTACATATCAAATATAATTTGTAGGACCTTCATGTTATTGATCCTTAAATCTTCAATACAACCAAATGTATGCTACCTAGTCAAGACATATAGCTACAAAGTTTTGGAAGATGACCTCCTTATTGGAAGAAAATTATGAAGATGGTTTGAAATTTCACAATATGTCAATTATATAGTCACAATAATCAAAGACCATAGTACAACAATCATGAACTTAAACTAAACAACACCAAGTAATTTTCTACTGTCTTGTCTTGTTTGTTTACTAAGAGATTCAGGTCTGGTGGTGCTTTTCCTATTACAAACTTGTCCCTAAAGAACTAGGCAAAGCGGGAAACGATATGTTTGATGACAAGGTTGCATCATAAAAATCAAGCATATCGCATTTAAATATATAATCCTAACGCAATCAACTTGATAAACTATTAAATATAAAAAAATATATAAAAATAATATTATATGATTACACACACATATAGGTGTACAAGAAGAAAAATAAATTAAATCAAACTTATTTCTCAATTCAATTGAAGCCCAAAGAGGCTAATCAAGTCTCAAATAACGAGAGATATGTAAAAAGGAGGTCCAATGCAAGAGAAAGATGGACTTGTGGACTTAAAATTATGGACTCAACTTGATCATCAAATTCTAAATTTTAAGTTTAACGCAAGAGAAAGATGGGAGCCTTACCCATGAAAACATAACATAAAATGTACAATACTCAATTCACAAAACAAAATAATAATAATAATAATAATAATAATTGAAGATAAAATTTGAAAAATACAAGAAAACACTCTTTGAGTTTACCAAAAGCAATAAGGGGTACATATGTCATATATTCTCACCTTTGTTATTTTTGAAAAATTAATAAAAAAATAATACCAATAAGAGAATACCAAGTAGAAACATAAAAGATGTAGACATAATTAAACTACCAAAAGTATACCAATTTATTGCAGAGGGTTATGAAGGAAATATTTAAACTTTAGAAGAGCGTCCAACAATTTTTATAACAAAAGTACTTAACATATAAAAAGGTAGGGACATATATACATAAAAATTAAAATATGTAAACATGATTAGATACAAAATCTGTAATAACCTGAAATTTCCATCCATATTTTTTTCTTTTCTATATTAAATATGATTTCTGATACTTTGCATGAGCATAGCTGTCATCATCACGGCCCGAAGTGGGACCGTGGAATCTTGTGCATTTCATATAACACCTAAGCAACAAAAGAACGTACATATCCAACATATTCCAAAATACAATACCAGAGTATTATATACCTATCTATACATATACACATATATACATAACACTCCCCAAAAGTCCCAAAATACTGTGGGCTTCATAGACCAGCCCAAAAATCACCCCAAAAACTATGCTGACTCTACACCAACTCCACCTCTGAGCCGACCTTGCTCGCCTCTCTGGATTACCTAAAATGTTTAATAATTTTGGGGTTAGACACCTCTCCATAAGGAGAAACATGTTATCACCGGTGTGTGGCATATGAGTTAGTTGGCAACATATAATTTAATCAATATTGTATACAATATACATTGAGAAAAACATCTATATAATAACACATGCTTATATGATATAGAATATGAAAATTTCTGAGTTATCTATTCAAAAATACTTCTATTTATAATACGTAATCTTTTCTTTCTGTGTGTACTATACATAACCATATATCTATAAACTTCCACTTGGATGACTATATGTCATGACTTACCCCCTCTTAACTGGGTTGTTTGGCCTGTAGGTGGGGCTAAACACTGGTTGGCTCTCTAGTGTTAGCCTAACTATATGCATATCTAGATACCTATAACATGAAAGGCCCGCTCCACGTGGTCCGGCTGCCTGGGAGCTCACAACTCTACCTAAGGGCATAATCGGCTGTACCATACTCTATTTGAGACGTACGATTGCACTGTCTATACTGTATCGCAGTGATACAGTGCTATGTAAACTGTTGTATTCCATCGAGGTCTGGTACTGTATAATAATATTTCTATATAAGTCTAGCTGTTTTACCATGATTTTGTATTTCTGTATAACCATGATTCTGTATCAACTATAAAGCCATGATGCTATAATAACTGTATATCTGTATATTCTGTAGCTGTAATTCTATATTTTGTATGTCACAACTTTATGCTCTGTATAAACTGTATTTCTATATGTCATTGTTTTATATTCTGTATATCATGGTTCTATATTTTGCATATCGTGGTTCTATAAAATTATGTATAATCATGGTTCTGTATATTTATGCATAATCACGGTTCTGTATATTTCTGTATAATCATGGTAATGAAAAACACTGTATAATCACTTTGTAAAATACTATACAATCTTGTTCTGCCATATACTATGTAATCATAATATTGTATAAGCATGATTCTGCAAAATACTGTGTATCATATAAACTGTATTTCTATATAATTCTATATAACCGTAGCTCTATATATGAAACTGTATAGGTTAAGTTTCATAACTCTCTAGGCTATATAATCATGCTTCTGTAAAATTATATAACATATTCTATAACATTCCAATATTTCTCATGCCACACAATTTAATAAACTCTATAAATATGCTCTGTAAAACTATATAATTTACATGCTCTGATCAAATACTATATTATACTAATAAATTGTCTAATAAGGCTAGCATAACATGTATTCCCCTTACCTGACTATCTAGCTTTAAATACTACTCATAATTTCACGCATGCGACGTTTATAATTTTCAATACCTGAAATAACACCCATATAAACCCCCAGTCACACAACTGAATTTACCATAATTATCGCATTCATATTTCCCCAACTCCACATATCTAGCATTTCTAAACTATAATTTACTTGAGCTCCTGAAAATATACCCGTTAGGGCCCTAAACCCATATCTTCTTGGTCCCAAAAAACACCGTAATCTTGAAAAAATAATACCTCAGTTTTACTCCAAAAAAAATGAGTATATTCCCACACAAAACAGAATCTAAACTCAAATAAGCCTGAAAATACTGAAAAAAAATAAAATTGTCATTATATGAACAATACTGAGTATTACTGTGTCCCACTAAACAAGTGTAGGTATTTTTGTCTAATTTCCTCCTCAAGCTCCCATGATGCTTTCTCTATGGCATGATTCCTTCACAGGACTTTTACTAACTGAATTTCCTTGGTGCGCAATTCCTGTTCCTTCCAGTCTAGGATTCCTCATATGACAGTGAATCTCTGAGCTCTATCTCCACATACTTATCCCGTTAGAAGGGTCTGGAACATATTTCCTCAACATAGAAACATTAAACAGGTCGTGAATTCTAGATAGAATTGGTGATAGAGCTAGCCTATAGGCAACTGACCCCACTCTTTCAAGTATCCCAAATGGGCCAATGTACCTAGGTCTTAGCTTGCCCTTCTTCAAAAATCTCATAACTCCTGTCACTAGAGCTACCTTAAAAAATACTTGATCTCCCACGTCAAAATCTAACTCCCGGCGGTGAGTACATAACTTTCCTGCCAACTTTGAGCTGCACTGATTCTATCTTTAATCAGTCAGACTTTATCGTATGCCTGCTGCACCAACTTTGGTCTTAATACTTGCATTTCTCCCACTTTATCTCAATATAATGGAGAACGATACCTCCTACCATATAAAGCCTCGTATGGTGCCATCCCAATGCTGACCTGATAGTTACTATTGTACGCAAACTCGACCAATGACAAATACTGGGTCCAACTACCCCTGAAATCCAGCACATACACTCGCAGCATATCCTCAAGTATGTGGATCATCCTCTTTCTCTACCCATCTATTTGAGGATGAAAATTTGTGCTAAATGCAAACTACAACCCTATAGCCTCATAAAAGCTCCTCCAAAATCATGAAGTAAATCGGGGGTCTAGATTTAAGATAATCGATACTGGCACACAATGAGAGCGCACTATCTCCTGAATATATAACTCTGCTAGTCTATCCATAAAATAGTCGACTTTGATAGGGACAAAGTGAGCAGTATTCGTCAGCCGATCTATGACCACCTATATAGCATTTTTTCCCTATTGCGCTGGTGGTAGCCCTTACACAAAGTCCATGGAAACATGATTCCATTTCCACTCAGGGATGTAAAGTGGCTGCAACCGCCCTTCCGGTCTCTAGTGCTCAGCCTTTATCTACTGGCTCATCAAGCACTGTTTCACAAATTCAGCAATCTCCCTCTTCATGTCGCTCCATTAGAAGGATTCGCGTAGATCTCGATACATTTTCGTGCTACCCGGATGGACAGTGTAAAGGGATTTATAAGCCTCCTCTAAGATCATCCTCCTGATCTCGGTGTCTATAGGAATGCATAGTCTGGCATGCAACCTCAAAGTTCCATCATCTGAAATACTAAACTCTTCCTTCTATCTGTCTTGTACTTTATCCATTCGTTCTGCTAATTAAGGATCACTCCTATGGGTGGCTTTAATTCTTTCTTGAAAAGTAGATTGTACCACCAGCTTGGCAATGAATGCCTGATGATCACCCTTTGGATCACTCCACAATACTGCTCTCATTGACTTTCAGCTCAGTGCATCAGCTACCACGTTTGTTTTCCCTAGATGATAGCGAATAGTGCAATCATAATCTTTAATAAGTTCTAGCCATCTTCTTTGCCTCATATTCGGTTCTTTCTGAGTGAAGAAATATTTGAAACTTTTGTGGTCCTTGAGGATTTCACATTTCCCTCCATAAAGATAGTGTCTCTAGATCTTGAAGGCATACACCACTGTAACTAGCTCTAAATCATGCACAAGATAGTTCTTCTCATATTATTTAAGTTGCCTGGATGCATAAGCAATAACTCTCTCGTGCTACATCAACATGCACTCGAGTCCCCTCTTAGACGCATTACTGTAAATAATAAATCCATCCTCTCCAAATGGAATAGCCAATATCGGGGCAGTAACCAGCCTCTGTTTCAACTCCTAGTTGAAAGATCTGCTCACATTCATCAGACCATTCAAGCCTCGCATTCTTTCTTGGGAGCCGTGTCAAGGGACTTGACATTCTGGAAAACCCATCCACAAAGCGTCGGTAATACCCTACTAGTCATAGAAAACTCCTGATTTCTTTAACATTTCTCGGCCTCGTCCAATCTACCAATGCCTCTACCTTGCCTAGGTCAACTGCTATGCCATTCCTGGATATCACATGCCCTAGAAAAATGATTTGCCTAAGCCAGAATTAAAACTTCTTGAATTTCACGTACAACTTTCTTTCCCTCAATACCTGCAACACCAGCCTCAGATGATGTTCATGTTCCTTGAAACTCTTCGAAAAGACCAGTATATCATATATAAAAATCACAACGAATTGGTCTAGAAACTAATGGAACACTTGATTCATCAGGTCCATAAATGTTGCAAGTGCATTCATCAGACCAAATGGCATAATGAGAAACTCGTAATGCCCATAATGGGTCCTGAAATCCGTCTTCGGAATGTACTTCGCTGTAACTCTCACCTAGTGATAACCTAATGGGAGATCAATCTTTAAGTAGACTTGAGTCCCTTGGAGCTGATCACATAAATCATTGATTCTGGGAAGAAGATATTTATTCTTTATCGTCACTTTGTTTATTTCATTGTAATTAATGCACATCCTCATGGTCCCATCTTTCTTCTTTACGAATAAAACCGATGCTCCCCAAGGCGACACGCTAGGCTTGATAAAACCTTTTTCTAGTAGCTCCTATAATTGATCTTTTAACTCTTTTAATTCTAATGGAGCCATTTTGTAAGGCGCTTTAGATATTGGTGCCATCCCTAGAAGTAAATCAATTGCAAATTCTATCTCTCGATCAGGTGGTAAGTTAGGTAATTCCTCTATAAAAATAGCTAAAAATTCTCTGACCATTGAAATATCAGTAAGCTTTAATTCTCCCTCTAGCCTCTCCATTACATAAGCTACAAATCAATGACAACAACCCTGAAGCGACCTTCTCACCTGGAAAGCCGACACTAACCACGGTGGGGCGCGCACATGCGATCCCACAAATCTGAATTCCTGCTCACCTAGGGGTTTGAAAATCAATTCCTTCTAATGGAAATCAATGCTAGCATGATTAGCTGCCAATCAATCCATACCTAATATCATGTCAAACCCCTACAGGTCTAGTACCACGAAATCAGCTAGTAATACTTTCCCTTGAATGGCCACTAGAAAAATATTAAATAACTTTCTACACCTCACAATAGATCCAGTCAGCATGACAACAAACAACTCTACATCTAATAGTTGTGTCTTAATCTCGGATAATTTAGCATAACTCGATGATACAAACGAATGGGTGGCACCTATGTCAAACAAAACAACAACTTTATATAATAAAGTGATAAAAATACCTGTCACGACATCAGTGGTAGTCTCTGCATCTCCTGGCGTCAAAATATAAACCATCACCGAGGCTACATTCCTCTACTGGCCACCACCCCTGGGTGCCTGATTATGTCTTTGGATCTATCTAAGGGCTGGTGCTTTATTCAGTGACCACTGACACTCTCATGCTATGTGTCCAGGTCTTCGACAACTGTAGCAAATATTACTCCCTAACCGGCATGCTCTTGTATGTCTCTTACCACACATAGAGAAAATAGGGTATGCCTGCTCACCCCAATACCTATGATCTCCTCCCTCCTATCTCTGAACTCTGCCAGATCTATCTCCCCTCCAACGACCTCGTTTAGAACTCATTTTAAATCCCAAAGATGCAGGCCTCTTTCTCTGACTCGAGGTCCCCACACCCCTCTGGCTTGGTGCTCCTACATCTTTATGCTCACTCTCCTCTGCCATAGTAGCCTTATCAACTAGCTTAGAGAAATTATGTAGCTTTAAAACCACCACTTGTTTATAAATATCCCATCTCAAACATCCTAACCTTTTTGACCTCATCTAGAACAATAAAAGGGGTGAAGCGTGACAGTTCAATAAACTTTGTTGCGTACTATTGGACTGTAAGATTTCCCTAAGTCAATCTTAGAAATTCTACTACCTTTGCCTCCCAGACGGTGGCAGGAAAATAACGATCAAAGAAGATTTCTTTAAATCGGCACCAGGTCATAGCTACTTGTACCTATCTATGTTCCTCCAATAATCTCGTAACCGTCCACCACTTTTCAGCCTCGCTTGTAAGTTTATAGGTACAATAAAGAACCCTTTGCTCTTCGGTGCAATGGAGGACCATCAGTATTTTCTCAATCTCCTACATCCAATTCTCAGCCACTGCAGGATCGGCTCCTCCTGAAAGAGCCGAAGGATTCATCTTCATGAACTCGCTCTGTCGATGGTCCTCCCTACACTATGGAGCTATGTGCAATCTAAGCCATAACCTACTAAGCCACACTATGTAAGACTATGTCTGAATCCTCACCAGCTATACTAGAGGGGCCTGCCCCATAATCCTTACTAACATGAGCGCTACTCCCTCTAGGGTCCATCCTGAAAAGGAAAATAAACATAATTTGAGGACCCTGTCTGTATAACATAACTAACATATTCATCTACTTGAAATTTCATATCACCAATTAATCTATCATTCTTACTCTCAATTTAAGGTTCAGTCCAGAAATTAAGAAACACAACCCAATAATAGTTTACTATAACTTTCATGAAATCGTCACCCCAAGAAAAATATAGAAACAACTATGGAAACCCTATTTCCTGATCACGGAAGAAAACCCTAAATACTCATCTTAATTTTCCTAACATTGACTCACTAAATTCTTGATTCATTCCTATACTTTGGTATTGTTTTCTGCTGCTCTCTATAGTCTATAGAACCTAGCAACCTAGACTATCATACCAACTTGTAATAACCTGAAATTTCCATCATTTTTTTTCTTTCCTATATTAATATATATGATTTCTGATACTTTGCAGGAGCATAGCTGTCATCATCATGACCTGAAGTGGGACTATGGAATCCTGTGCATTTCATATAACACCTAAGTAGCAAAAGAACATATATATCCAACATATTCCAAAATACAATACTAGAGTACTATATACCTAGCTGCACACATACACATATATACATTACACTTCCCAAAAGTCCCAACATACTGTTGGCTTCACTGACCAGCCCAAAACTCACCCTAACAACTACACCGACTCTACACCAACTCTACCTCTTAACTGGCCCTACCCGCCTCTCTGGATTACCTGAAATTATTAATAATTTTCGAGTGAGACACCTCTCAGTAAGGAGAAACATGTTATCACAAGTGTGTGGCATATGAGTTAGTTGGTAATATATAATTTAATCAATACTATGTACAATATACATTAAGAAAAACATTTATATAATAACATATGCTTATATCATATAGAATATTGAAGTTTCTGAGTTGTCTATTCAAAAATACTTCTATTTATAATACGTAATCTTTGCTTTTTGTATGTACTATACATAACTATATATCTGTAAACTTCCCCTTGGATGGCTATATGTCATGACTTACGCCCTCATGACTGGGTTGTGCGGCTCATAGGTGGGGCTAAACATTGGTTGGCCCTCCAGTGCTAGCCTAATTGTATGCATATCTAGATGTCTATAGCATAAAAAGCCCACTCCACTTGGTCCGGACGCTAGGGAACTCACAACTCCACCTGAGGGCACAATTGGCTGTACTATACTCTATTTAAGACGTATGGTTGCACTGTATATACTTTATCTCAACGGTACCGTGCTCTATAAACTGTTGTATTCCATCAGAGCCTGATATTGTATAGTAATATTTCTATATAAGTCTAGCTGTTTTACCATGATTCTGTATTTCTATATAACCATGATTCTATATCAACTATATAGCCATGACGCTATAATAACTGTATATCTGTATATTCTATAGCTGTAATTTTGTATTCTGTATGTCATGGCTTTATGCTCTATATAAACTGTATTTCTATATATCATGTTTCTATATTCTATATATCATGGTTATATATTATGCATATCATGGTTCTACAAAATTCTATATAATCATGGTCCTATATATTTCTGCATAATCATGGTTCTGTATATTTCTGTATAATCATGGTAATGAAAAACACTGTATAATCACTCTGCAAAATACTATACAATCTTGTTCTGCCATGTACTACGCAATCATAATTCTGTAAAATACTATATAAGAATGATTCTGTAAAATACTATATATCATATAAACTGTATTTCTATATAATTTTGTATAGCCATAACTCTGTATATAAAACTGTATAGGTTATGTTTCATAGATCTTTAGGCCATATAATCATGCTTTTGTAAAACTGTATAACATATTCTATAATATTCCAGTATTTCTCATGCCACACAATTCAATAGAACTCTATAAATATGTTTTGTAAAACTGTATAATTTACATGCTCTAATCAAATACTAAATTATACTAATAAAATGTCTAATAAGGCTAGCATAACATGTATTCCCTTTACCTGACTATTTGGCTCTAAATACTACTCATAATTTTATGCATGTGGCATTTATAATTTTCAATACCTAAAATAACACCCATATAAACACCCAGTCACACAACTGAATTTTCCATAATTATCACATTCATATTTCCCCAACTCCACATATCCAACATTTCTAAACTATAATTTACCTAAACTCCTGGAAATATACCTGTTGGGCATCCTCAACCCATATCTGTAGGGTCCCAAAAACACCATAATCCTAAAAACTTAATTCCCCAACTTTACTCCATAAAACACCAGTATATTCCCACACAACATAGAATCTAAACTCAAATAAGCCTGGAAATACTGAAAATAGCCAATTAATCAACTTACTCTGATTTTGGGATGGTACCCAAGTTAGTCTAACCAACAATCTACTCCAGAAAACTTGAAGAGAATCTTCCCAAGTGTAGTGTGGCGGCTTCCAATCGTCAAACTAGCGAAAAATGAAGCTGGAATCATAGAGAGAAGGAGGAGGAGACGAATTTTAGAGAGAGAGAGAGAGAGAGAGAGAGAGAGAGGAATTTTTACATGAATTTCTCATTGGAAAACTGAGTTAGGCCTATTTATAAAATGCGGATTCGTCGACGAGACACATCACCTCGTCGACGAACTTGAATCCCTCGTCAACAAACTTTATGCTCTACTAAACCCCCTCTCGGTAAGTCTTCGTTTATGAGACATATGTCCACGTTGGTCAGCCCAATAAGTATGCTCGTCAACGAGCGCCCTACATTCATCGACGAGACCCTGTGAGTCCCTTTTGAAATTTCCTTTTTCTCTCTTTTCTTTTATTATTTAATTACTATAATTTTTTGGGTTACTACAAAATCAATAACACTTTATTTCAAAGGGTTTGAAGGAAAAAATCTAAACTTAAACAAAGCATCCAATATATATATATATATAAAGTATGTTGGAATTGGTATATTCCCAATAGGGGGTGAATTGGAATTTTAAAACTTCTTCTTAGGTTGAACTAGATATCAATAATACACAACTTATGGTCTTTCTATGCAATCCCAATCACACTGGTAATTAACTGAGCAAGTATTTAAAAATTAAAGCAATCTCAGTATTTCCTAAGAATTCATGGAAATTGAAGTATAAATAAATTAATATGGAAAATTAAATAGTGCAAGGAAGAGAATTAACACAAGATATGTTATCGGGGTTCGGCCAACTATGCCTAGGTCCCCACCTTGGCTCACAAGCCCAAGGATTACCACTATTGCTCACTTAACAGGTGGAGCGACACCTTATACAACACCAGGTCAAATTACATGGGCCGACCTCAACCTTTACAAATGATCCTTACAGACTAGATCAACACCCTCTCAGGCCACGCTTGGAATACAACAAATAATCAAGATAATTTTGTGTACAATTTAAATGCTTCCACACAAGCAGATATGTACTACAATTCAGCATAATAAACAATGCACTCACGCATGATAGAGAATTAATGCTCAAGTGAGATTTAATAATACAGTATATCAACTCACAATAGAATGTGTATCTATATGTTTAGGTGTGAGTAAGTGAGATTTCTGATTCAAGATAATATATTCAAAATATGAACAATCAGAGAAGCTTAATAACCCTAATCAAATGCCTCAACAATATATGTCAAAAGTAAAGTACAGCAGATATTTAGGGTTTTGTTTGCCAAAAAATATTTTTCAAAGAATGCATAATACAAGTCTTTGAATCTTGCACTTGAGTGTGCAAGATTCACAAGCAAAGAAGAGTTTCCCAAAAAAAAAAAATATAACAAGGAAATAATATGGGAATAATTCAAGAAATACTCTCCAAAATGATTTTCAATAAATAACGCTCATATGAGAGTGAAAATGCTTTTAATATTAAAATATATATGCCCAAAGAGATGATTCTTTAAACAATCCTCTATAGCAATGGATTTGCTAATGAAGAGAGTAAAAGAACAAATCAAAAACTCTCAAAACAAAATTTCAAATGAATAAAGTAAGAGAGTATAAAGTCTTTTGTTTGATTTTGAAAAAAAAGCTCAAAAATATTTTGGATGATTTTCAATCTAATCTCATTACTTAAAATAGAGTAATGGAGGGGTATATATAGAGTCTGAGGGAAAATTGATCGTAAGGGACAAATTAGGGGTCTTTAGATTTGTTTAATTAAAAATTTACCCTAATTACTACGGTTAAAATATGACAACCCGAGAGATTCGGTCGCCCAGCCCTAGGGTCGGTCATCCGAAGAGACAGATGAAAAAGTTATTTTTCAAGTTCGAGTACCCAAGGAAAGGTTTGGGTGGCTGAAGCCAAGGCAATTTTTCGAACGTTCGAGGTTCAGTTGCCCCGTGAATAGTTCGCTCTGCCAAACCTCACAATTCAGTTGCCTGAGCCTATTTTGAACTAAAAATTCAAGCGGTCGGAGATGGTAAAAAGGTCAGCATTAATGGTTCAGTCGACCTTGAATAGTGTGTTCATTTTGGGCCGATTGCTAAGCCAAGTCAATCTTTTTGACTTTTTGCCCATTCGATCAACCTAGGAATTTTTAATGCGCTAGGTTCGGTCGCCCGAAGCCCTTTCCAACTTCAACATAGGTATGGTTTTTTAGTATAATTTTCCTCTGTTTGCATAAATATGATTTGTAAGATTGAGGGGATTTATCCAAGTGATGTGCAGAGACCTAGGGTCGATCTATGGCCTAGGTTTTCTAATCAGTAGATTGAATCCCTAAGGTCCTGTGGTTCCCTATGGTCAAATTACGATATTTTGAGCTTTCCATTCATATCATGCATGTCATGCATTATTACAGACCAAAATACAAAACTAAATGCTATTTCAACATAAAATAAATGTCTTCCTCTTATGCTCTTGAATTTGCATGGAGTATGCCAGGAGTATGTGTTTTAAGTCTTTTCTGGCCTCCACCAAACCTCTCTCATGTGTGTGTTCTGAATTAATGACCTATTCAAGTACTAAGCATACACATTAGTTCCAAGTGTTTTTTCAGTATCAAAATAGGGATCAGACTCTTCCGAAGAGGGGGGTGAATTGGGTATTTAAAAATTTTCTCCTAGGTCAATTCAAATTCCATAAGCAGTATTACATAAGCTTAGGGTCTTTCTATATAATTATAAACTCAATTAAATATTCAAACAATCAAACACATGTACTGCATATGATAAATCAAACATAAAACATACATGTGCTGAAATTGAAAGTACAGAAAAATAAAAGCTGCACCAGATATATTATCGGGGTTTGGTAAAGAGTCCTATAGATGGAATGGTGAACCAAAATAGAGCCATTTTATATTTTAAGCTTAAATGGAATAATTTGATTCAATAATAAAATATGAATCCCTTAGTGGACACCTTTAAATTTGATTATGAGAGGAATGACTTTTAATTAGCACTAGTATAATAGAAATTAATCATTATTAGTGCTTATACCCAAAGTGATGACTTGATTTTGATTTAGGCTTTTCATATTTAAAAATGAGTTTAGGGTATAGTGATATATGATATAAGGTGGATCCCCAAAACTCAATCTTGTGCAATGGACAACAGTGACTTAACTTACGGTATTATATTTGAGCATGAGTTAAGCATTTGAAATTAATTGCCTAGCAAAGATGCCATGTCCAATTGGAAGTGGATGCAGATACTAGGTTTATATATTTTAACCTCGAACCACTCCCTAAGCCTACAGTCATCACAACCCCTAAACCTAGGAACTAAGGGAAAATTAAAATATTTATATAATTTCTATTGGAGTCCGATCTTCCTTAGACCCTACAGAATTTGCCTTCATGATTACCCACATCATTTCTTTGTCTAAACCTCTAGCACTTCTAAGTAAACAATTAAACCATACATGCCACATAGTTTTGCAACATAAGCAGGTATTAAATATGCATAAAATATTATGCTTATTGATTCTATTTTTACCTGATGAGGCATAACTGTGGGTTTGATAGATAGAACATGAACCCTTTTTGAAAATATTTTTCTTTTTAATAGTGAAGGGTTCGTTATGATTATTATTTTCATTTTCAACTTTGATTATAAATTTGGAATAATCATTTGTTTCTTTCTCTAAGCAAGTGATTTTCAAAATCTTCTCAATCTTTTTCTTTTCAATAATAGCATGATAATCTTTTAATTCGTTTAACTGCTTTGCTATCCTTTTATTCTCAATTTTCATAAATGATTTCTGCTTAGATAAATTAACGATAAATTTATTCATTTTCAATAAAGTCTTTTCTAGTTTTTCTCTAGAGGAATAATTTCATCGTTAACAACAACACATGATTCATCATCAAATTTACTGTAATAATCATTGCATGAATCATTGCAAACATTATCAACAAGACTATTACACAATCTAGTAGATGATTCATCGCATAATATATTCTAGCATTCTACATAAGAATCATTAAGTTCATCAATAATAGGATTATCACAATATTCAATAGATGATTTAGCACATGTAGCAACATAGCATTCAACACAAGAATCCTCAATCGAGCTAGAGTATATACCTCAT
This sequence comes from Malania oleifera, assembly GCF_029873635.1. Lineage (NCBI taxonomy): Eukaryota > Viridiplantae > Streptophyta > Magnoliopsida > Santalales > Ximeniaceae > Malania > Malania oleifera. The sequence continues at coordinate 49,687,390 of NC_080422.1, read as the reverse complement.
GTTTTGTTAATGCACTATCCCTATCATTTACCACTTCCTGAGTGGTGGTCTCATTCTCCCTGGATTCTCTATATATCCTTTTGAGTTGATCCTAGATTTCCTTTGCACTTCTACATGCCATAATCTTAAGCAAGATATTATAATCTAAAGCGCAATACAATAAGTCCTTGGCATGTGAATTTGCATACATTACATTACTATCATTTTCTACTAGCATACAAATTCTTTTATCAATCACCTGCCAGGCCCTCTAGTCCATAAATTTTATAAAAATGTTCATTCGAATATTTCAGTGGGTGTAGTTAACAGCACAAAACAATGGAAGACATGTAAGTGACTATCCCTCTCCGAATGGGGATACACCAATTAGAGCCATTGCGATCTTTAACAAAAACATTTAAGTCTATGCAACGAAACTCTGATACCAATTCAAAGGGTTTGAAGGAAAAATCTTAACTTAGACAACGCATCCAATATATATATATATATATATATATAATTTTTATAATAGAACTATTTAACATATAAAAGGGCAGAGACATATATACACAAAATTAATTCAAACACACAAAAAAAATATCATACTTTTTTTATAATAGAAATACTTAACATATAAAAGGGCAGAGACATATATACACACAAAATTAATTCAAACGCACAAAAGAGTCATACTTTTCTTTCACCTAACATTTTTTTTTTTTTTTGTTGTTGTAAGAAAGGTGCTTATTGGCTATCAGCAATTGATTAATCAAAGAAATGTTTACAAATGTCCCAGTAGATAAAACATAAATACCCAACAAGATTTATCGCCAATAAATCGTGCATTCCGTCAGATAGTTATCCTTCAATAATTGACTTTCTGTAAGATCGATTGCCCTATCTATTTTTTGTGATTGTTCAGTTTTGATTCATGCAGTACTAAGTAACCATAAAAGCATTGTACCTTGAAAAAAAAAACAAGTTAAGCACTCATTTTGATTGAGAAATTATTTTTCTAAAAAAAAACATACAAAATTCTTTATGAGACACCTGTGAATCGTAAGGAAACATTTTAAAATCAAAATAACCATGCAAAGATAGCCACCTAAATGAACATTAAAATCATATATTAGGATATAGGTAAATATATATATTATGTACACACAAGTATAATATATTTATATAATGAAAAGACAAAAAATGATAATGAAAATACCAATAAGTACAAAGAAAAAGGGAGTAAAAGTAACAATTTTGTTGGCCTAACAAGGCTTACAGTTTTTTTTTTGATGATAACAAATCATGATATGTTTAATATGATTTATTTCAAGTGAAAGTTTTCAGGGAAAAGAAAAAGCTTAAAGGTAGTGACAAAGCTCAAAAGGATGATAAAGTTTATGGATTCAAAAAAATCAAGAAAGAAAGATGATTAGAAGCTCAAAGATGATAGAAGAACAAGGACTTACTTGAAGATCAAAAGAATATGTTTTAAAGGATGTTTTGTATGTAAGTACTTCAAGTGAACTTCAAAAATATAAATTGAATTGAAGCTCTCATAAAATAAAAAGAAACTTGGAAATAAAATTTTAGTAAAACCCTAAAGTATGTTTTTCAAATCAAAGAAAAGAAGGGTTGAAAGAATAAAAGTTTTTTTAACAAAATAGAAGGGCCAAGCGACCGCCTCTACATGCCAGGTGATTGCCCAAACTAAAGGAATAAATTTTAAAGAGGCGGTAGGAGGCCAAGCGACTGCTTGAGCACAGCTAGGCGACTGCCTGAGTTCTGGCAGGCGCTGCCAATGTTCTGTGTTTTAAAATTCCACTATGGCAAGTGACTGCCAGGTCATGGTAGGGAACTGCCACTCATACATTAGTTTAAAAACTTCCAACGGGAAGATTTTTTAAATGAATTTTTTGGGCACTACTATTTTGAAAAACTTAGGGATTACTTCAATGAAACTTTGGGGGCAAAGAATTACTTTTAAACATATATAAATAACCCCAAACTTCAAAGAATTTAACACTAAGAAATTTCCAGCAATCAAAGTTCTCAAAAAAAAAAAGCTCTCAAACTCTCTTGTGTTCATCCAACTTCAACTACTAAGGTACTGATTGTACAAACTCCGACATAAAGCCTTCAAAGTCTAAATCATTCAATACTTGGAAGATATTTGGTGATCTAAATTCAGTATTAAGTTTCAATTCTTTTATATTTGATTTACTTTGAAGTATTCTTGTGCTGTTTGTTGTACTAATCTACTCTGCTGTGAGACTGTCTTGTACTAATCTACTCTATTGTGAGAGTGTCTTTTGTACACAAACTTTTCTCTATCTTGGTTCTTGTTTATAGACAATTCGAGGTTGTAGAATCATTGGACCGAACGAGGGAATATCGTTTGGAGAGCGGGCTCTAGCCTTCTTGTTTATAGATGATTCGAGGTTGTAGAATCGTTGGACCGAATGAGGGAATATTGTTTGGATAGGCGGGCTCTAACCTAAAGGAAGGAGTGATTATAATCGGTATTGTTCCAGCCATCAACAGAACTGAACTAGTGAATCCTTTGGTGGTTTGCCAAAGGCGAGGACGTAGGCAGGGTATAAGCTGAACCTCATAAAAGCTTTGTCTCTCTCTCTCTTCCTTACTCTTTATTTTTCAGCAATACTTACAACCTGTGTGTATGCTTTAAATTATTAAATTTTGAGTGTATGGTTGTTAAATAGACCAGAGGATAATTTGTTTTGGCTTGATCAGTATTGATTGCGGAAACTGAAAGGGACAACATTGATTGATCACCTAAACTTATTAATCTAAAAGTTTTTTTAAAAACTAAATACAAAGAAGAAGTATGAGTTTGGAATAACACATGGCTTACATAAATTCAGTGTGCTTTATAATTTATTACAAGACTATTGATACAAAGATCAAGATTTTGATTATCTTATTGATTGGTTGTGGTTGAATTGATTTTGTGTTTACTTGTTGTGATTGTTGATATAAAACAAAGTATTAAAAAAAATTATAAGTTTAAATATCCAATTCACCCCCTCCCCTCCTGAGAAGCTATCCTAATTTCAATTGGTATGAGAGCCTAGTTATAGCAAATTCCTAACAAGAAGCTATAAAAAATCTAAAATGGAAAACATAGGAGTAGCTCCTTTTGGAGAGGGCCAATTCTCAACTCGTCCACCAATCTTTTTTGTACACAACTACACCTTTTGGAAAAAGAGAATGCAAATCTACCTCCAACACATGGATTGGAAAGCATGGGAAGTAGTCATGGATGGAGACCTTATTCCCACTAAAATAGTAGATAGAAAACGAATTCCAAAAGAGAAAAAGGATATGATCGATTCATATTATAAAATGCTTCAAATAAATTCAAGTGCTATAAATGCTTTGTATTGTGCTTTAGACGCAAACGAATTTAATAGGGTCATTGTATGTAAAATGGCTAAAGAAATATGGGACAAATTATAAGTCACATATGAAGGAACTATTAATGTTAGGGACAATAGGATAGACATGTTAACAAGTGAATATGAAGCAATCAAGATGAATCCAAATGAAACCATATTAAGTATGTTCACAAGATTTACCCACATAATCAATTCATTAAGTGCCTTAAGAAAAACTTAAACCACTTATGAAATGATTAGGAAAATCTTGAGAGGCCTTCCCTCCATATGGGAACCAAAGGCTACAGCAATTACTGAAGGAAGAAACCTTAAGACCACTTCCTTAGATGAACTCATAGGTTCACTCCTTACCTATGAAATGACTCTAAAAGAAAGAAATCCTGAACCAAAGCATAAGAAATCTATTGCACTAAAAGCATCTAGTCACAGCTTAAGTGTAGAAGAAAGTGAAACAAGTGACTTAGATCAAGATGCATTATCATTCCTCACTAAGAGACTAGGTAAGTTTTATATAAAGAACAAAAGATTTCCTAGAAAGTTCAACAAAAGAAAAACTGAAAAAGGAGAATTAAGTAGAAAAGAAAATAAAAGTAAAAATGAACCTCCAATACGCTATCACTGTAAGAAACCAGGGCATATCAAACCAGACTACCCATTGCTAAAGAAAGACAAGAAGAAAAAGAAGGAAGCTATGAAGGTCACTTAGGATGACTCAAGCTCTAGCGAAACAGAAAACGAATCAAGCGGACAAGAGATGGCAAACATATACTTCATAGCGAATGATGAAGAGGTAAATTCCTACTACTCTTTAACAGAATCTTGCAATGAATCTTGTGATGAGTCATGTGATAGCATGCCCTCATACAAGGAATTTCAAGCTGAATTGTTCTTCCTACATAAAAGATTCATAAAAATTTCCAAAAGAAATATAACTTTGAAGGATCAAAATAAAGAACTATTGAAGCAACTTGAATCATTCAAAACCATTGAAAAAGAAAAAGACTCTTTTATTGATAAGTTAGAGGTGGAAGTAAGTAAAGTAACTCAAGAGTTAGGCAAAACTCATAAAGAAAACTTGAATAAAAAGGATTTAGAAGTGAATGAACTTAAGAAATTAGTGGAGGATAAAGAAAAAATTATATATAACTTTACAAAAGGTAAATATAATTTTGAAAAGATGATTGAATAACAAAGGCTACATGGGAATAAAGGAGGAATAGGTTATAATGGGAAAACAAATAAAAAGAATAAAAAATTATACACGGGATACTTTGTCAAGGAAGCCAAGCACTATGCTAGTACTTCCTCAAACAACAAACATGAACACACTACTTGCTATATGCGCAAGACTAAAGGTCACGTAATGTTTGATTGCCCACTAAAAAGGAAGTATGTTAAAGTACAAGGAGAATGGAAAGTAAATAATGAAACTAACAACAAAACAAAGAAAGTTAAAAGAGTTTGGGTTCCAAAGACTAACACAATGAATCCTCCATTATAGGTATGTTTTAGGAAAACATCGTCAATGGACAAGTGGTACTTGGACAGCGGGTGTTCAAGACACATGACTGGCGATAAGACCAAGTTTATTTCTCTAAAACAAAAGGATGGAGGATATGTCATCTTCGCGACAATGCCAAAGGTAAGATCATTGGCATCGGGAGAATAGGTAGAGAACCTTCTATTACTATTAATAATGTGTTATTAGTAGAAGGTTTAAAACACAATCTTTTAAGCATTAGCCAATTGAGTGACAAAGGGTTTGAAATAATTTTTAAAAAAGAAAAATGTGTTATCCAAAATCCTAAAGAAAATAAAATCTTGTTTATAGCTCATAGGATAAATAATGTTTATTGTATAAACCTTGAGAATCTAATGAATCGAAACGTAACTTGTTTGGCAGCCATAAATGAAATAAGTTGGCTATGGCATAGAAAATTAGGACATGCTAGCATGGACCTATTACCCAAATTGTCAAAGAAAAATCTTGTAAAATGATTACCAAATACCAAATTCATAAAAGACAAGATGTGTGATGCATGCCAAAAGGGAAAGCAAGTTAAACAAGCTTTAAAAAGAAAAAAATATATATCTACTAAAAGACCCCTAGAACTATTACACCTAGACTTATTTGGTCCAACTAGAACCTTAAGCCTAGGAGGAAAACAATATGCTTTTGTAATAGTAGATGATTATTCAAGATTCACTTGGGTATTATTCCTAACAAATAAAGATGAAGTTTGTGACATGCTAATCACCTTATGTAAGAAATTACAAAATGAAAAGGATGATAATGTAACAAGTTTTAGATGTGATCAAGGTAGGGAGTTTAGAAACAAAGAGGTTGATAAATTTTGTAATGAATATGGAATAAATCATAAGTTCTCAGCACCTAGAAGTCCACAACAAAATGGAGTTGTAGAAAGAAAAAATAGAACCCTAAAAGAAATGGCAAGAATAATGATAAACGAAAATAACCTACCTAAATTCTTTTGGGCTGAAGCTATAAATACAGCGTGTTATATTGTAAATAGGGTGTCTATAAGATCAAGTATAGACAAAACACCGTATGAACTATGGAAAGGTAGAAAACCTAATATTGCCTACTTTCATGTATTTGGATGCAAATGTTTTATCCTTAACACTAAAGATGATTTAGGAAAGTTTGATGCAAAATCTGATGAAGGTATCTTTTTAGACTACTCTACAAATAGCAAAGCCTATAGGGTTTATAATAGAAGAACTCTTACTATCATTAAATCAATAAACATAACATTTGATGAGTCAAACAATTATGAAAATAAATAAGATTGATGAAAAAGAAGATATTCCACAAAAAGAAGAAGATCTTAAAATAAAAGAAGAAAATAATAATGAAACTTCAAATAAAAACATTGTAGAAAATCTAGAACTACCTAAAGAATGGAGATATGCTAAAAGTCATCCAAAAGAACAAATTCTTAGAGAAACTTCAAAAGGAATAACTACTCGAGCCTCATTGAAAAATATTTGCAACCAATATGCCTTTTTATCTCAAGATGAACGCAAGAATATTGAAGAAGCCTTAAAAGATGACTCTTGGATTATAGCTATGTAAGAGGAACTAAATCAATTTGAAAGAAGTCAAGTGTGGGAACTTATACCTAAACCCAAAGAAAAATCAATCATAGGAACTAAATGGGTGTTTATAAATAAAAAAGATGAAAATGGGATAGTTATAAGAAATAAAGCTAGGCTAGTAGCATAAGGTTATAATCAAGAAGAAGGTATTGATTACGACGAAACCTTTGCTCCAGTAGCAAGAGTGGAAGCAATTAGGATGCTCTTAGCTTGTGCAGCCTATAAGGACTTCAAATTATACCAAATGGACGTAAAAAGTGCTTTCTTAAATGGATATATAAATGAAGAAGTATATGTAAAACAACCTCCAGGTTTTTAAAATTAAAAAAATCCTGATCATGTATTTAAGTTAACAAAAGTTTATATGGATTAAAACAAGCTCCTAGAGCTTGGTATGAAAGGCTAAGCAAGTTCCTAATTCAAAACAATTTTTCAAGAGGAAAAATAGATAGTACTTTATTTATAAAACCCAAAAATAAAGACATCCTTATAGTACAAATTTATGTTGATGATATTATTTTTGGAGCAACTCATGAGGATTTGTGTAATGAATTTGCTGAGTCTATGTAAAAAGAGTTTAAGATGAGCATGGTGGGAGAGTTAAATTACTTCCTAGGGTTACAAATCAAACAAGAAAAAAATGGAACTTTCATAAATCAAACTAAATATATTAAAGACATGTTAAAGAAGTTTGATATGGAAGAAAGTAAGCCTATAGGAACTCCTATGAGTACCTCAACTAGTCTTAGGGAAACAAGTAGATACCAAGCATTATCGGAGCATGATAGGAAGCTTACTTTATTTAACAACAAGTAGACCAGATATTATGTTTAGTGTATGTATGTGTGCTAGGTTCCAATCGGCTCCTAAGGAATCACACCAAATAGCAGTTAAAAGAATCCTTAGATATCTACTAGGCACACTTGAACTAGGTTATGGTATCCAAAGGGAACTGAATTTGAAATGATAAGCTATTTCGATGCAGACTTTGCTGGATGCAAGATAGATAGAAAAAGCACAAGTGGAACGTGTCATTTTCTAGGACACTCTTTAGTCTCCTGGTCTTCAAAGAAAAAAAACTTTGTAGCATTATCCACAGCAGAAGTAGAATACATAGCAGCAGAGAGTTGTTGTGCCCAAACATTGTATATGAAACAACAACTAAAAGATTTCAAAATTGAATATCAAACTATTCCAATAAAATGTGACAACACAAGTGCCAAAAATATTTCAAAAAATTCGGTATCTCACTCAAGAACAAAACATATTGACGTAAGACTTCACTTCTTGAGAGATCATATGCAAAACGAAGACATAATGATAGAATTTGTAAATACAAGTGACCAATTAGTAGACATATTCACAAAACCACTCTCTAAAGAGTGATTCATATTCATTAGAAGAGAATTAGGAATGATGCATATTCGAGAAGCAAACTAAACAAATTTTTTGCTTGGCAGGTGACTGCTATCTAGGTGTCAGACGACTGCGAGGCTACGGACTTTCAAGTTTTCTAATTGACAAGCGCTAGCCTTTTCCTAGCAGGCGACTGCCTCGTGGTGGGTAGGGTTTAAAACCCTGTTTTATGTCTTTTTAACTTCCTTCAGGTGCTTGCTACTTCTCCTCTCTCTCCAAAGATCCTCCTTCCTACTCTTTTCCACAAAAATTCTTCTGCCAAATCAGCTTGAAACCGTGCATCAAACCTACCCTCCACATCAAAACGCGAATAAAACCTAGGGTTTATCAGCCGTCCTCTTCAAAACAATCATGCGATGGATCAAATCGGTTGGTAACAAGGATTCCTCCTCCTCCACAAGGATCAACAATGATGAAGTAGAGAAGTGGTTAGTAACTCCTCATGCTAAGCAACTCTATAGGAATCAAATTGCTTCAGCCGAACCCATTCTAAGTAAAATCCTTGATGTTACATTCTTCAATTCTAATTTTCCTGAAATCATGGACCTTTTTAAGGAAATTGGGTGGGAATAGTTTATTACATATCAAGCAAAAGGATACTATCCAAACGTGGTTCAAATTTTCTATGCTAACATGGAAAGGTTTGAAAATGGGATCAAAACAAATCTTCTAGGGCAAAATATTCATCTTACTCCCAAATCATTAGGAAAAATTCTTTGAGTCAAGCCAGGAGATTTTGAGGTTCATATTGTTGAGAAACAATGGATAATGTCCCAAGGATTTACTCCAAATGAATTTTTACCCCTAGTCATAACTGATACGCCTATCTCCTTCGGGCATCCACCTCTTTACAAACAGCTCAATCTCCAAGCTTTAATCTTGCACAAACTTATTACATATAATATCCTACCACGTTTTGATTCCCATAATCATATTTCCTTTTTAGATTGTTTTATTATGTGGTGTATTCTTAAAGGAAAAAAGCTGGATCTTCCAAGTTTACTTCTCAAATGGATCATTATGAAAGTTGATGCCCCTCGTGTCATTCTACCATATGCTGGGATGTTAAATATGGTGGTATTTGCTCATTTCAATGTTCTTACACCATCATTTAACTTCACTAGAAAAACCCATTACGATATCTTTTCTGATACTATTCTTAAGCGTATGGGATATAAGAACTCTCCTCAAGGTTGGTTTCATAAGGGACATCGTCACATATCATCTGCACCACGACCTCAGCCTTCCATGTCAGCCCCTTCAGTATAGCTTGACCTAGAAACTCCTTCTTGGTTCATTCCATTTTTTAATCACTATATAACCTTCAGTGATGGAATGCAATCTGGACTTAGTACACTTAGGGAGAAGGTTTCTACTGTGGAAACTCATTGTTCAAGCCTTGTTCAGCTTGCTGACAAGATTGAGCAACATCTGGTTAGCTCTTCCAAAGGCAAATCTCATATGGATATCAACTCTGCTAGTGATGATGAATCTTCTAAACAATCTAGTGAAGAAGAAGAAGAAGAAGAAGAAGATGAAAGTGGGTCTATGGAAGATTTGATTGATGTATTTCATTTATGTGCTATTTAACACTTTTGTCTATGTATTAGTATTTCTAAGTACTTCTTCGGCTAGTATTTCTTGTGTATTTGTAAGATCTAGAAGTACTATGTTATCCAGCACTTCACTATGTTGTTTTTGTATCACTCTCTTTTCCTTTTTGATTGATGTCCAAAGGGGGAGATGTTTAAGAGAAGGAAGTGTAGAAATGAAATATGCTATGGTTTGTATAAATATTTTTGGTATATCATGCTTGTTGAAAGGGGGAGCCATGAGCATTATTTCCTATTATTATTATTATTTTTGCTCTTGATTTGTCATCATCAAAAAGGGGGAGATTGTTGGCCTAACAAGGCTTACAATTCTTATTTTGATGATAACAAATCATGATATGTTTAATGTGGTTTATTTCAAAAGAAAGTTTTTCAGGAAAAAGGTAAAGCTTAAAGGTAGTGACAAAGCTCAAAAGGATGATAAAGTTTATGGATTCAAAAAGATTAAGATAGAAAGATGATTAGAAGCTCAAAGATGATAGAAGAACAAAGACTTACTTGAAGATCAAAAGAATATGTTTTTAAGGATGCTTTGTATGTAACTACTTCAAGTGAACTTCAAAATATAAACTGAATTGAAGCTCTCATAAAATCAAAAGAAACTTACAAATAAAGTTTTAGTAAAACCCTAAAGTATGTTTTTCAAATCAAAGAAAAGAAGGGTTTAAAGAATAAAAGTTTTTCTTAACAAAATAGTAGGGCCAAGCGACTACCTTCACATGCCAGGCGACTGCCCAAATTAAATGAATAAATTTTAAAGAGGAAGTAGGGTGCCAGGCGATTGCTTGAGCACAGCCAGACAACTACCAGTGTTCTGTGTTTTAAAATTCCACTATCGCAGGTGACTGTCAGGTCGTGGCAGGCGACTGCTACTCGAACATTGGTTTAAAAACTTCCAACGGGAAGATTTTTTAAATAGATTTTCTGGGTACTACTATTTTGAAAAACTTGGGGATTACTTCAAGGAAACTTTAGGGGCAAGGAATTACTTTTAAACATCTATAAATAACCCCAAACTTCAAAGAATTTAACACCAAGAAATTTCCAGCAATCAAGATTCTAAAAAAAAAAAGCTTTCAAACTCTCTTGTGTTCATCCAACTTCAACTACTGAGTTACTACTGGTACAAACTCCAAAGTAAAGCCTTCAAAATTTGAATCTCTCAATACTTGAAAGATATTTGGCAATCTAAATTCAGTATTGAGCTTCAATTCTTTTATATTTGATTTACTTTGAAGTATTCTTGTGCTGATTGTTGTACTAATCTACTCTGCTGTGAGAGTGTCTTTTGTACACAAACTTTTCTCTATCTTGGTTCTTGTTTATAGACGATTCGAGGTTGTAGAATCATTGGACCGAATGACAGAATATCGTTTGGAGAGGCAGGCTCTAGCCTAAAGGAAGGAGTGATTGTAATCGGTATTGTTCCACCCATCAACGGAACTGAACTAGTGAATCCTTTGGTGGTTTGCCAAAGGCGAGGATGTAGGCTAGGTATAAGCTGAATCTTGTAAAAGCTTTGTGTCTCTCTTTCTTCCTTACTCTTTATTTTTCAGCAATACTTACAACCTGCGTGTATGCTTTAAATTTTTAAATTTTGAGTGTATGGTTGTTAAATAGACCGGAGGATAATTTGTTTTGGCTTGATCAGCATTGATTGCGGAAACCGAAAGGGACTACGTTGGTTGATCATCCTAAACTTATTAATCTAAAAGTTTGTTTAAAAACTAAACACAAAGAAGAAGTGTGAGTTTGGAATAACACAGGGCTTACATAAATTTAGGGTGCTTTATAATTTATTACAGGACTATTGATACAAAGATCAAGATTTTGATTATCTTGTTGATTGGTTGTGGTTGAATTGATTTTGTGTTTACTTGTTGTGATTGTTGATATAAAACAAAGTAATAAAAAAAATTATAAGTTTAAAAATCCAATTCACCCCCCGCCCTCCTGAGAAGCTATCCTAATTTCACATTTAATGCATAACAAAAACAAAATAAAACCATACATTTGTCATATTATTACCATTAGATAAACTCTCAAAGAAATTCAGAGTTTGCCAATCTGCTTTTCTTTTTAAATATCCTTACCAGCAAATTTGTTGGCTTAATGTACACAAATTTCTGTCTTTTTTTTTTTTTTTGAAAAGAGCCGGAAGCCATCCACATAGCGGCCCATCCCAAATTTATTAATGACCCTCACTTATGGCAGAGGAATACCCATGAGAAAGACATGGGAAAAAAAATAACTTGCTAGTTTTTTTAGTCAACTCTTTAAAACCCTGGAAAAATTCATCCTCCGATGAAGATATAGTAAGGTGGTTGTATATGTAACCGAAAACATGTAAATATCATGTTATGATAGCCATATGGATTCTCTACCATGCTACATGCATGCTCCCATCCAGCGAAGATTTGAACAAAAGGGCACATTTTAGATCCATAATAAAGAAAAAAGTAAAATAAAATCAGGTTATCAATTGTGCGAACCAAATAATCTATAATGATTGATCGTAGTCACCATATAAATCAATAGTCAGAGAGCCATGAGGAAGATCAATAGGAAGAGGAAGAAAATTTCATGAGTTACAACATATGAATGACCATGAAGTAGGCAAATTAAAGGAGGTAGATGGAAGGACATGCTAGAGTTTGGGAGATTCATTTTGGCTTTGAGGGCATAGAAGGAATTTTATTTTATTTTAACTAACACATGAAAGATAAAATTGATATTTCAATTTTGGTCTACTAAATTTTACCCTTTGTGATTTAGAAGTAGTTAAAGTTATTGTTTTGTTTGACACAGGTGTCACCCATTCCTTTATATTAGCGGGGTATGTTAAAGTAACTAGGGTAAAAGCACAGTTATTAGATGTTGAGTTGTATGTAGTCACGCCGACGAGATCTATGGTGATGAGATCTATGGTGAGGTGTAGGAAGGTACTTCGAAACTTTCCAATAAGCATTCAAGAGGATATACTACCAGTTGATCTCGTGGTACTAGATATACTGGGGTTTTATGTAATACGAGGTGTGGATTGGTTGATAGCTAATCACGCCAGCATAGATTGGCATAAAAAAGAAGTGATTTTTAGACCCCCCCCCGGGGTGAGCAAGAATGCAGATTTTTGGGCTCGCGTGTGCGTACCTCACTAAAGCTAGTGTAAGCTATTCAGGTGAGGAGACTACTACAAGGTGGTTGCCAAGGGTGTGTTGCCTACATAAAGGAATTTCCAAAAGATGAACTAAAAAAGGCTGATATTTCAGTGGTTAGAGAATTTCTAGATATTTTTCCAGAAGAATTGTTTGGCTTACCACCAGATCGATAGATTGAATTTATCGTGGATCTACTATAAGGGTCGGCACCGGTATCTAAAGCACCATATAGTATAGCTCCAGTCGAGTTGAAGGAATTGAAAGATCAGTTGCAGGAGTTGCTGGATAAAGGATTTATCAGGCCCAGTGTGTCGCCGTGAGGGGCCCCAGTCCTATTCATGAAAAAGAAAGATGGGACCATGAGATTGTGCATAGATTATAGGGAGATAAACAAATTGATGGTCAAGAATAGATATCCTCTTCCGAGGATTGACGACTTATTTGATCAGCTCCAGGGGACCCAGGTCTACTCTAAAATTGACCTACGGTTGAGTTACCATCAGGTGAAAGTTAGAGCAGAGGATATTTCGAAAATAGCATTTTGAACTAGATATGGGCAATATGAATTTTTGGTGATGCCGTTTGGTTTGACTAATGCACCAGCAGTATTTATGGACCTAATAAATCGGGTGTTTCATCATTACCTAGGCTAGTTTGTTGTGGTTTTCATTGATGATATACCGGTCTACTCGAGAAGTTTTGAAGAGCACGAGCATCATCTGAGGCTGGTGTTGCAGATATTGAGAGAAAGAAAGTTGTATGCAAAATTCAAGAAATGTGAATTTTGGTTAAGGCAACTTACTTTCCTTAGGCATGTGATCTCTAAGGATGGTATATTGGTTGACCCAAGTAAGATAGAGGCAGTGGTGAGTTGGGTAAGCTCAGGAAATGTCTAGGAGATTAGGAGTTTTTTGGGTTTGGCAAGCTACTACCGATGCTTTGTAGATGGTTTCTCTAGATTATCAGGTCCACTAACATGACTCATAAGGAAAAATGTGAAGTTTTATTGGATCGATAATTGTGAGCAGAGTTTCAAGGAGTTAAAGCAACGGTTGGTTTCAACACCGATGCTAGCTATCCCATTAGGGGAGGATGGATTTGTGATATAGAGTGATGCATCTTTGAGGGGTCTTGGATGTGTGTTACTACAACATGGAAGTGTTATTGCCTATGTGTCTAGACAACTTAAAGAATATGAGAAGAACTATCCTGTGCATGATTTAGAATTAGTTGCAGTGGTTTATGCTTTAAGAATCAGGAGGCATTATCTATATGGTGGGCAATGTGAAATCTTCATGGACCACAAAAGTTTAAAGTATTTCTTTACCCAGAAAGAGTTGAATATGAGGCAAAGAAGGTGGCTGGAACTCATTAAAGATTATGACTGCACTATTAGTTACCACCTAGAGAAAGCGAATGTGGTAGTAGATGCTCTAAGCAGGAAATTAGTGAGACCAGCACTAGCAGCTATGGAGGTTTAACACCCGATCCTGATGGACCTCGAGAGAATTGGTGTAGAGTTGGTAAAGAGTAATCCTCAGGCATTAATTTCCAGCCTGGTTGTGCAACCTACACTATATGAAAAGATTAAAGTTGCTCAAGGAGAGGACGTAGAATTGGCAAAGTTAATAGTCAAAGTATATGATGGTCAGGGAGAGGAGTTCAGTATCTCTGATGATGGAGCTATGAGGTTTTGCACTAGATTGTGTGTACCTATAGATGGCAATATTAGGAGAACGATTCTAGAGAAGGCTCATAGATCTTTATACAAGGTTCATCCTGGATGTACTAAAATGTATAGGGATCTACGAGAGTATTTATAGTGGAGTGGCATGAAGAGGGAGATTGCCAAATTTGTATAGTAGTGCTTGATATGCCAGCAGGTTAAAGCCGAGCACCAGAGGCCGGCAGGGAATTTATAGCCACTTTTCATCCATGAGTGAAAGAGGGACCACATATCCATGGACTTCATTACTAGGCTACCGCCAGCACCGCATGGTCAGAATGCCATCTGGGTAGTTGTTAACGAAGACAGCCCATTTTCTACTTATTAAAGTTAGCTACCCTATGAATAGATTGGCAGAGATTTACATTCGAAAGATTGTTCGACCCCATGGGTGCCAGTGTCCATAGTCTCGGACTGTGATCCATGCTTTACATCACGGTTTTGGAAGAGCTTGCAGGATGCTTTGGGGTCTTAGTTAGCATTCAGCACAAATTATCATCCTCAGATAGATGGTCAGACAGAGAGAACGATTTAGGTACTTGAGGATATGCTGTGAGTGTGTGTATTGGGCTTTGGGGGTAACTAGACCCAGTATTTGCCGTTGGTTGAATTTTCCTAAAATAACAGCTATCAGACCAGTGTCGGCATGATACCTTATGAGGCACTTTATGGTAGGAGGTGCCATTCTACTTTATACTGGGATGAGTTAGGTGAGAAGCAAGTTTTGGAGCCAGAAATGGTGCAGCAGGCATATGAAAAAGTCTAACTTATTTGAGATAGGATCAATGTAGCTCAAAGTCGATAGAAAAGCTATGCAAAAAATTGACGTCGGGAATTTGAGTTTGAAGTGGGTGATCATGTATTTTTGAAAATAGCACCACTGAAGGAAGTTATGAGATTTGGAAAGAAGAGTAAGTTGAGCCTTAGGTTTATTGGCCTGTTTGATATACTTTAGAAAATTGGGTCAGTTGCTTATCAACTAGCTTTACCACCAGCTCTATACAGAATACATGGCGTATTTCATGTTTCAATGTTAAGGAAATATGTCTGTTGACCTTATAGGTCACAACCGATTTTGATAATGACAAATACTCAGGTATTTGATGATTGTCAAGTGTTTATGCAGGCTTAAATAAATATCTCAAGGAATGACACTTGAAGCAACTAGAAGACCCTGAAGACTTTAATTTGTAATTGAAAATTCAATGATTGTAATATGGGTCTGTAATAGTAACCTAGGATGTGGTTTGTATTTATCTCACCTGCACATCATGCATATTGGATATATGGTAAGCTCAATATGACCATAGCAAGACTCTAGGTCCCAATACTCACACACATATCATATAATATATAGGAGTGTTAAGTTCGTGCTTTAAATTGAACAAATATCAGGAATTTGAGAGGACTTGGGCAACCAAACCCTTGGAGTTCAAAACTCCTCGGGCGCTCGAACTATTGAAAATTCAACAATTAACTTGGGCTCTTCGAAAACCGACCAATAATGCGCATATCTTCCACAGGCACTTGAACCCTTCGAAAGGGACATTCCACCAACTCAGGCTATCGAGTAGTTTAGTTCAAAAAGAGCCCCAGGCAACCGAACACACGAGTTCAGGCCACTGAATATAAGATCGGGCACCCAAAGTTACGAAGCAATGCTACTGACTTTGATTAGGGTTGTCGAACATGACACGGGCAACCGAATGCATTTAAATTACTTTTATTAGTGTGTCTATTCGGGTGACCAAACGTCGGTTCAGCCACCTGAATCTCGATGGGTTAAAATAATTTTAACTGCAGTAAAACTGGGTTAAATTGGGGTAATGATGTTTTAACTATTTGAGACTTTTTTAATTATTCCCAACATATCCCAAATAGTTAAAATTTTACCCCTTCCTATAAATATAGGCTCATTTACAAAGATTATAAAATGATTAGACATTTCCATTAGCCAAAATTTTCTCTTTTCAAAATACACTATTTGGCCAAATACTCTCAAATCTTCCCCTCCTTGATATATTCTGAGATTGTGAGAACATTTCTAGAGTGCTTGTGATTGCTAGGATTGCTAGAAACTCCCATTCAATTGTTTGTTAGAAATATTTTTTCGGAGAGCTTTAGATTAAGTTTATCCCACAAATTTTGATTATAAATCTTGTGCTGGGATAAACTTTGTGAGTTTAGGATATTTGCATCTTTTTTGCAAGTGTCCAATAGCTTGGTTTTTGTTGTGCAAATATTTTTCAAACAAAGTAAAACATTTTCAAACTAGTATTGTGCGTATTTCATTGAGAAAAATTTTATTGAACTAGTTTGATTATCCGATTCATATCGTTCGAATATTGATTTTCTACTGAACTATGCATTGCTTAGATTCCAAGATACTATTTGTTTTGAACACTCTTGAGCATATCACTGATTATATTATATTGAGTGTTGATAGCACAATAATTTGCATCATTGAGCTTACACTATATCCATATCATTGATGTGTATGTGAATGCACGCATTGGATACATATCTGCTTTACGTGAAAGCTTAATCACTCTAACATCTTATTAAGAGAATACTGTTGTATTTCCAAGCGTGGCCTAATGGGGTGGTAATCTAGCATTGTAAGGATTGGTTGTAAAGGTTAAGGTCAGCCCTGTACTAATTGACCTTGTTTGTTTAGGTGTTGCTCCAACCGTTTAAGTGAGCAATTATAGTGGTAATCCTTGTGCTTGTTAGCCAAGGCGGGGACGTAGGCAATTGGCCGAACCTCGATAACATTCCTGCATGTCACTTTCCTTACTGCTTTCTAGTGCATGTGTAGTTAATTAAAGTTCATGATTTAATTTCCAGTAGATATTATAATTGATTTACTTTACTTGCACTAGATTGACCATAGGGTTGTGAATATACTGTTGTTAGGATACTCACCTAGGGCATAAATTTTTAAAATACCAATTCACTCCCCCTCTTGGGATCACGGTAAAGCTATCAATTGGTATCAGAGCCATGTAGCATAGACTAGCAGTTTTTTTTGCAAAAGATCACATATGGCTTATAGCTCCGTGACCCCTTTCCCTGAGGGACCATCTTCCACACGACTTCCAATTTTCAGTGGTGTTAATTACACCTTTTAGAAATAGAGGATGCGCATCTACCTTCAAAATACTGATTAGAAGGTGTGGAGAATCGTCTCTAATGGAAATTATGTCCCTATGAAAACTGAGAGGGTCACTAGAGTTCCTAAAACTGAGGATGAATATGATGATGATGATATGAAAGCTGTTAGTTTACATGCCACTGCTATGAATATTTTGTACTGTAGTCTTGATGTAATTGAATTTAATAGAATTATGGCAGGTTCCACTGCAAAAGAAATCTGGGATAAGTTTGAGGTCACATATGAGGGAACTAGGGATGTGAAAGATAGTAGGATATATATGTTGACCAGTGAGTATGAGGCCTTTAAGATGAATGTAGGTAAATCCATTCAGAGCATGTACACTAGACTCACACACATCATAAACTCACTGCATGCATTAGGGAAGACCTATCCCATATATGAGATGATTAGGAAGATCCTTAGAAGGTTACATGCTATTTGGGAAGCCAAGGCTACGACCATTACTGAGGGTAGAGACCTTAAGGCCATGACTTTAGATGAATTGATAGGTTCCTTGATCACCTATGAGTTGGCCATAAATAAGAGACTAAATGAACACAATAGGGCGAAGAAAGTTACTACATTGAAAACCTCCACTAACTCATCTAGTGAATGCAGCGAACCTGACATTGATGATGATATGGCCATACTTACTAGAAAATTCAGCAAATTCTTCAAGAAGAAAAGAAAGCCATATAAAATATATAGGGAGTCTACATTTGAGAAGGGAGAGTCTTGCAAAAGAAAAGAAAAATAAAATGCTCCCACGTGTTATAATTGCAACAAAGTTGGGTACATCAAGCCTGGCTGCCCACTATTGAAAAAGGAGGCTAAGAAAAAGAAGAAAGCCATGAAGGCTGGGACATCATGGGGTAAATTAAGAAGTAGTGACTCAGAATCATACCACATTGACTCAAAGGTCGCTAATCTGTGCTTGATGGCACATGATGATGAGGTATTTTCTTTTAGTTCATTATCTTCATATTATTCATCTGATGATTGTGTTTCTGACTGCTTGCCTACGTTTAAAGAATTACAATGTTAATATGTTCGTGTATCTAAACTGTTGAGTAAAATAACCAGAGAAAATGATGATTTGAAAAAGAAATGTGAAAATTGATCAAAACTGTTTGGTATTGCAAAAACCTCTTATGCTTCCATTTTGAAAGAAAAAGATGTTACTATTGCTGAGCTCGAGAGGAAATTGGAGGATAGCTCCAAAATTGTTTTTAAGTTCACCGAGGGCAAACACAATTTTGAAAAACTACTTCATGCCCAAAAGAACTACTTAAGTAAAGAGGGTATTGGTTTTAATGGTGTCAAAAATGTTAGACGACCTAATCTTTACTTAGGACATTTCACTCGTGAGTCAAAATCCCATGTCCCTCCTTAAGATCCTAAGTGTAGAATAAAATGGTTTAAATGTAAACAAATTGGTCATATTCAATTTTATTGTCCACTTAGGAATAAGCACGTGAAAATTAGAAAAGTATAGGTAGTTAAGGGAGATCCAGCTACTAACCCCCGTGGACCCAACAAAATTTAGGGACCAACATCAGTTACATAGTTTACCTTGCAGGTATGCCTAAAATCGTCCTCCTCCAAGGACAGGTGGTACTTGGATAGTGGGTGCTCACGGTACATGACCGGTGACAACGGAAAATTCACATCAATCATGCCCAAGGATGGAGGATACGTGACATTTGGCGACAATGCAAAAGGACACATCATCGGGGTAGGTAAGGTTGGTAAGGATTTATCTCTTACTATTGAAAATGTTTTATTAGTTGATGGGCCGAAGCATAATTTACTAAGCATGAGTCAATTGTGTGATAAAGGATATAAGGTGTCTTTTGAAAATAGTAAATGCATAGTAGAAGATAAATCAAATCACAAAGTGCTTTTTACTGCCGATCACTATGAAAATGTTTATACTACTTCTCTTGATAACTTAGCTTCACAACAAGTGATTTGCTTTTCTGCTGTAAATGAAGCTAATTGGTTATGGCATAGGCACTTAGGACACGCTAGCATGGATTTGTTATCAAAACTTGTTAGAAAAGAATTAGTAAAAAACCTGTCTAAAATGTTATTTGTAAAAGATAAAATCTGTGATGCATGTCAAATGGGTAAACAAACAAAATCTAGTTTTAAGAAGAAAAAAAATTCATATCTACTACTAGACCACTTGAAATGTTTCATTTAGATTTGTTTGGTCTTAATTCTATGCAAAGTCTTGGTGGTAAATCATGTGCTTTTGTAATTGTAGATGACTTTTCTAGGTTCATATAGGTATTATTTCTTACTCACAAAAATGAATCATGTGAATAGTTTACCAAGCTTTATAGGAGAATTCAAAATAAAAAGGTATATAAGATAACTCATATAAGAAGTGATAGAGGCAAGAAATTTAAAAATGAGGGCATAGAAAATTATTGTGACTTAGAGGGTATATCACATAACTTTTTTGCACCTAGGACACCTCAACAAAATGGTGTGGTAAAAAGAAAGAATAGTTCACTACAAGAAATGGGTAGAACTAGGTTGAATGAACATAACTTACCTAAATATTTTTAGGGCGAGGCCATAAATACTGCTTATTATTTCATGAATACGATGTTGATTATACCGTTAATAAATAAAACCCCTTATGAATTATGGAACAACCATAAACCTAATATTTCCTATTTTCATGTGTTTGGTTATAAATGCTTTGTGCTCAGAGATAATGAGCACCTAGGGAAATTTGACTCTAAATCTGATGAAGGTATTTTCCTAGGTTATGCACTTAATAGTAAAGCATATAGAGTTTTCAATAAAAGAACATTGACTGTCATTGAATCTATTCATGTTATGTTTGAAGAATCTAATCCATTTTCTAAGAAAGGTGATGAAGATGATATTGATATTAGAAAATGCTTAGATAAATTATGTATTTAAAACAATGCAAGTGAAAATTCAGAAGTAAATGAAAAATCATTTGAAGATAATGAAAATGAAATTCAGGAGTTGCCTAGAGATTGGAAATTTATTAGAAACCATCCTATAGATCAAATCATAGGTGAACCATCTTGTGGTGTAGCCACAAGATCCTTCTTGAGAAACCTAGTAAGTCATTCTCCTTTCTTGTCCTAAGAAGAACCTAAAAACATTAAAGAAGCCATAGAAGATGAGTCTTAGGTTATGTCCATGCAAGAAGAACTTAATAAATTTGAAAGAAGCAAAGTGTGGACCCTAGTTCTTAGGCCTAGTGAACATACCATTATTGGAAGTAAATGGGTATATAGAAATAAGAAAGATGAGAATGGGGTAGTGTTGACCTTATAGGTCATGCCTGATTTTGATAATGATAAATACTTGTTATATTTAATAGGTGTTTGAGGGTATGTGCAGGAACTCTAATTGATAGATAATAATGCACAAAGAGAGAATTGAAGTTGAAGACCTAATTTTTGTTGTATTGTATTTCATTTTTATGCAAATGGTCTGTAATAGTAAATACAAATTATTTTGTAATAATCTCACACACATCACATGCATCATCTAATAAGTAAGCTCCAACCAAAATAAATCAAAAATGACCTAGAAATGACCCTAGGACACTCACTCACTCACTTGTATGTATTAGTCATTTGAATAAGGAGTTTATTGGCTGAAATAGGACTGAAATGCACTAAATGTGTACACTCGGTCAACCGGAATTTCATGTACAATTTGCCCCCGGTCAACCGACCAAGGACCGGGTCAATTAGTTGACCACAGCTCGGTCGTCCAAACTCTTGCAGTTCATTTGACCCTGGTCGACCGAACTACCCTAAAGTCAACTTTATTGACTTCTTGGTCGACCAAGCATATTTTGTATATCACCAACTTGGTCGACCGAGTTCCCACATGTGAGAACTCAACTGTCTGGTCTACCGACCAGCTCAGTTCAAAATGGTCTCAGTCGACCAAACCTCGCAAAAAGGGAAAATCGCCTTTGGACATACAAGTTCGGTCGACCGAACGTGTAGTTCATTTTGGTCCCGATCGATCGAACCCCAAGAACTTCGGTCAACCAAACTTGTCCTAGTTGGCTGGTGCCCTCAGGTTGGTCCAGATTTTTTACCACGGTTAACTCTGTTAAGTAGGGTTAATTCAATTAAATAATATTAAATATTTTCTAATAATTCCACTTGAGTCCTTAACGGTTATAATCCAGGGGAAGTCTATATATACCCCTTTATTTGGAATGATTAGTAACAAGATTAGAAAATCAAATTAGCAAATTTTCTCTCAATTTCAAAATCCATACTACTCATTTCTAAGCTCCAAATACTCATACTTACCTTCTCTTATTGCTAAAAATCCTTTGTAAGTTTGGTTTGAGTGTTGATTGCGCAAAAGGTTTGCTCTCCCAAGGTGTGTGATTGATTGATACGATTTTACTAGAGAGAAAAACCTTAAGTATTCTTAGGGGACTTTGTTAGTAAGTTTCTCTTAAGAAATTTTCTTTTGATCTTCTGAGATTGCATATCCATTAAAACATCTTGAGAAGCTCGTATATTATTTTGGTTGCAAAATCTTTTCAAAATCATTTGCAAACATCTATTGTGTTTTATCTTGAAAAATATTTGAAAAGATATTTGTTTGTGAGGTGAAAATCTTTGCTGCAATATTCTTTGAGTTATATCATCTATTGAACACAAGATTGAATCTATTTATGCAAACCAAATTTATACGTTGCTTGAGCTTTATATGATTGATAACATCTGTTGTTTGATATATATGAAGTTTGACTGACATCTTTGTTTGAGCATTTAGATTGAACATCTTGTGATACAAAGATCATACTAGTTTGCACTCTCATATACTGATTACATCTATTGCATATATATTTGAGAGTTGATATATTAAATCACATTGAGCTTACTTATTATATCTTATTGGTGGTGTATGTGATTGCACGTAACTGGGTACATATCTACTTTACATGAAAGCATAATTGTTGACCTTACGTGTCACGCCCTGTTTTGATTATGACAAATACTCATTGTATCTAATGGGTAATTGAGTTTTTGTGCAGGAATCAAGAATGACAAGATCAAGATGTGCACAAAGCAAGAAAGGCTTGAAGACAGTTTCATAAACTCTTAATTGAAATATTTTCCAGTGAAATTGTCTGTAATAGTAATTAGGGTTTTTCGGTTTGTAATAAGCTCACACACATCACATGAATGATTTACTTTGTAAGCTCAAACCGAACCATAGAAAGACCTTAGAGTGTACCTTCGGGCGACCGAAGGTCGACCGACACCGGACTTTTTCGGTGTCTTCAAAATTGGACCCCAAGTGGCCTTAGGACACACACATATGCACATATGTTTATTAGGCACTTAAAATTGATTGAGTTGGGTCAATTCGGGACCGAAATGCACACTTGGTGCACTTTCGGTCGACCGAGCCAAACAGTTCAAATTGGCCCGGTCGACCGAAACCGGTCCGGGTCAACTATTTGACCCGGTCCCGGTCGACCGACCCCTTACAGGTCATTTGACCTCGGTCGACCGAACCACCTGGGAGTCAACTATTTGACCCCCCGGTCGACCGACCACTTTTATAGTCCAACAACTCGGTCGACCGAAGCGCCTCGGGAGAATTCCCAACAACTCGGTCGACCGAGCCGTGCAGTTCAAAAAGGCCTCGGTCGACCGAAACTCGGAGATTTCAAAAATCGCCCTTACCCGGTCGACCGACCCCTTAGTTCAAAATGCCCTCGGTCGACCGAGCTACTTGAGTCCCGGTCGACCGAGCTACTTTTGGTCGACCGGACCTCTCGGGTTGCTCCCATTTTTACCGTGGTTAATACTTTTCTAAACAGGGTTAAAATGCACTAAACTTCATTAAACTTTTCTGATAATACCCTATAGGTCCCCAACGGTCATATTTTCTCCCTTGCCTATATATATGCCTTCATTTGCAAAGATTTAGCAGATTAGCCACCTTGATTAGGGAAAAATTCTTTGAAAAACCAAAACCCTATAATACTCATTTTATTACTCAAACCACTCATACTTGCCTTCTAGCATTGCCTACATATTTTGTAAGTTGATTGAGTGTTTTGCTTAATAGGTTTGCTCTCCTTGTGTTACTCGTTTGATTTTCTTGAGAGCCAAACCTTAGGATTCTTAGGAGGCTTTTGCTAATAAAGCATTTCCTAAGAAGACCTTGTTAGATCTTTTAAGCTTGCACCTTCATTGCAAGATCTTGAGAAGAGTGTATTTGCTTTTGTCTGCAAAAACTTTTCAAACACTTTCAAATATCTATTGTACTTTTATGTTGCAAAATACTTTGAAGAGATATTTGCTTGTGTGATTGTGATCTTTGTTGCAACATTCTTTCACTCATATATCATTTGATGAATACAAAGATTACACGTCTTTTGCAAATCAAGCATATACATCGTTTAATACTTACATGCTTGAAATATCTAAATGATCGAAATATACAAGACTTGACATCTTTGTGTGAACCTATTTATTGAACATATCTTGTGATACAAAGACTGTTAGTTCGACACTTTCACGTACACATTACACTGATAGAATATACTTTGAGAGTTGAACCATATTGACCACATTGAGCTTACAAATTATTTCATATTTGTGGTGTATATTATTGTGCGAATTTGGGTACATATCTGCTTTACTTAAAAGCACAATCACTGTACCAGTTCATTGTAATACACTTTGATTGTATTTCCAGGCACGGGCCTGAAGAGGGAGACTAGCCCTGGAATAGTCCAAGATTGGCTTAGACCCGGTTAGGAAAGCTAGGTGCGTCGTCCTGTTAAGGCGTGTAGGTTGAGGTCAGCCCCGCTAATTGACCTGGTTAAGGTTGAGGTCAGCCCTGTGTTAATTTGACCTGGTTAAGGTTGAGGTCAGCCCTGTGTTAATTTGACCTGGTTAAGGTTGAGGTCAACCCTGTGTTAATTTGACCTGGTTGTAAACGGTGCCGCTCCACCCTTAAGTGAGCTATTAGTGGAATCCTCTAGCTTGCGAGCTTGAGGCGGGGACGTAGGCACGGTTGGCCGAACCCCGATAACATATCGTGTGTTCATTTTTATTTCCGCACTTTATATTTACCGCACATGTATGTTATGGGTGAATGATGCGTATGACTTAATTTTCACATTATATTTATCTACGCATTTGGAAATTGAATAGGCATACCCTAGGTTGTGTATATATTGCTATTTATCCAGTTCAACCTAGGTGATAAATTTTAAAATTCCAATTCACCCCCCCTCTTGGGAATACACCAATTCTAAC
The DNA here is from genome assembly GCF_029873635.1 of Malania oleifera. NCBI lineage: Eukaryota > Viridiplantae > Streptophyta > Magnoliopsida > Santalales > Ximeniaceae > Malania > Malania oleifera. Next base: position 49,662,495 of record NC_080422.1, on the reverse strand, counting down.
AATAATCATTGTACCAATATCATTGTAGGAAAATCTGAGTGTTTCAGGCATGGCTTGAGGGGGCGGTAATCCAACCCTATAAGGATTGGTTGTAACGGTTGAGGTCAGCCTTGTGCAAATTAACCTAGTTTCCACTAGTTTAAGTAAGTAATCATAGTGGTAATCCTTGTGGTTATTAGCCAAGGTGGGGACGTAGGCAATTGGCCGAACCTCGATAACATTTTTGCGTGTCACTCTCCTTTTCAGCTTTCTGGTGCATGTGTTGTTGATTAAATTGCTCTACTTAATTTCTAATACATATTTACATTACTTGCACTAGATTGACCATAGGGTTGTGAATATATTGATGTTAGGATATTTACCTAGGGCTTAAATTTTAAAAGTACCAATTCACCCCCCCTCCTGGGATCACGGTAAAGTTAACAATTGGTATTAGAGCTGCGCAGCATAGACTAGTTGTTATTTTGAAAAAGATCACATATGGCTCATAGCTCCGTGACCCCTTTCTCTGAGGGACCATCTTACACACAACCTCCGATTTTCAATGGCGTTAATTACACCTTCTGGAAACAGAGGATGCGCATCTACCTCCAGAATACTGATTGGAAGGTTTGGAGGATTGTCTTTAAGGGAAATTATGTCCCTGTGATAACTGAGGGTGCAACTAGGGTTCCTAAGACTGAGGATTAATATGATGACGATGATGTGAAAGATGTCAGTTTAAATGTCATTGCTATGAATATTTTGTACTGTAGTCTTGAAGTGAATGAATTTAACAGAATTATGGCATGTTCTACTTCAAAAGAAATATAGGATAAGTTAGAGGTCACATATGAGGGTACTAGGGATGTGAAAGATAGTAGGATAGATATGCTGACTATTGAGTATGAGGCCTTTAGGATGAATGTAGGTGAGTCATTCAGAGCATGTACACTAGATTCACACACATCATAAACTCACTACGTGCATTAGGAAGGACCTATCCCATATATGAGATGATTAGGAAGATCCTTAGAGGCTTACCTCCTATTTGGGAAGCCAAGGCTACGGCCATTGCTGAGGGTAGAGACCTTAAGGCCATGACCCTAAATGAATTGATAGGTTCCCTAATCACCTATGAATTAGCTATAAATGAGAGAGTAAATGAGCAGAATAGGGCAAAGAAAGTGACTGCATTGAAAATCTCCACTAACACATCTAGTGAATGTAGCGAACCTGACACTGATGATGATATGACTATGCTTATTAGAAAATTTAGCAGATTCTTCAGGAAGAACAGAAAACCATACAAAAAGTATAGGGAGTCTACATCTGAGAAGGGAGAATCTAGCAAAACAAAAGAAAAGTCAAATGCTCCCACATGTTACAATTGCAACAAAGTTGGGCACATCAAGCTGGACTGCCCACTACTGAAAAAGGAGGCTAAGAAAAAGAAGAAAACCATAAAGGCAAGCACCTCATGGGACAAATTAAGTAGCAGTTACTCAGACTCAGACCAGAGCAACTTAGAGGTCACTAATCTGTGCTTGATGGCACACGGCGATGAGGTATCATCTTCTTGTCCATTATATTCATATTATTCATTTAATAATTGTGATTCTGATTTCATGCCTACGTTTAGAGAATTACAATTTGAATATATTCGTGTGTCTATGCTGTTGAGTAAAATGACCAAGGAAAGTGATGATTTGAAAAAGAAATGTGAAAATTTGTCAAAACTGTACGGTATTGCAAAAACCTCTCATGCTTCTATTTTAAAAGAAAAAGATGTGACCATTTTTGAACTTGAGAGGAAAGTAAAGGATAGCTTCAAAATTATTTTTAAATTCACTGAGGGCAAACACAATTTTAACAAACTACTTGGTGCCCAAAGGAATTCCTTAAGTAAAAAGGGTCTTGGTTTTAATGGCATTGAAAATGTTAGATGACTGAATCTTTACTTAGGACACTTCACACGTGAGTCAAAATCCCATGTCCCTCCTAAAGATCCTAAGTGTAGAATAAAATGTTTTAAATGTAAACAAATTGGTCATATCCAATTTGATTGTCTACTTAGGAATAAGCATGTGAGAATTAGAAGAGTTTGGGTAGTTAAGGGTGATCCAGCTACTAACCCCCATGGACCCAACAAAATTTGGGGACCAACATCAGTCCCTTAGTTTATCTTGCTGGTATACCTAAGATCGTCCTCCTCCAAGGACAGGTGGTACTTGGATAGCGGGTGCTCACGGCACATGACTGGAGACAAGGGAAAATTCGCATCAATAATTTCCAAGGATGGAGGATGTGACATTCGGTGACAATGCAAAGCGGCGCATCATCGGGGTAGGTAAGATTGGTAAGGATTCTTCTCTTACTATTGATAATGTTTTGTTGGTTGATGGACTGAAGTATAATTTACTAAGCATAAGTCAATTGTGTGATAAAGGATATAAGGTATATTTTGAAAATGATAAATGCATAGTAGAAAATAAATCAGATAACCGAGTGCTTTTTACTGCTGATAGGCATGAAAATGTTTATACTACTTCTCTTGATAACCTAGCTTCACAACAAGTAACTTGCTTTTCTGCTGTAAATGAAGCTAGTTGGTTATGGCATAAATGCTTAGGACATGCTAGCATGGATTTGTTGTCTAAACTTATTAGAAAAGAATTCGTAAAAGGCCTTCCTAAAATGTCATTTGTAAAAGGTAAAATTTGTGATGCGTGTCAAATAAGAAAGCAAGCAAAATCAAGTTTTAAGAAAAAGAAATTCATATCTACCACTAGACCACTAGAAATGCTTCATTTAGATTTGTTTGGTCCTAATTCTGTGCAAAGTCTTGGTGGCAAATCATATGCTTTTGTCATTGTAGATGACTTTTCTAAGTTCACATGGATGTTATTTCTTCCACATAAAAATGAATCATGTGAAAAATTTACCAAACTTTGTAGGAGAATTCAAAATGAAAAAGGATATAAGATAACTCATATAAGAAGTGATAAAGGCATGGAATTTAAGAATGAGGGCATAGAAAATTATTGTGACTTAGAGGGCATATCACATAACTTCTCTGCATCTAGGACACCCCAACAAAATAGTGTGGTAGAAAGAAAGAATAGATCACTACAAGAAATGGGTTGAACTATGCTAAATGAACATAACTTACCTAAATATTTTTGGGCTGAGGCCATACATACTGCCTGTTATGTCATGAATAGGGTATTGATTAGACCATCAACTAATAAAACCCCTTATGAGTTGTGGAACAACCATAAACCTAATATTTTCTATTTTCATGTGTTTGGTTGAAAATGCTTTGTGCTTAGGGATAACGAACACCTAGGGAAATTTGACTCTAAATCCGATGAAGGTATTTTTCCTAGGTTATGCACTTAATAGTAAAGCATATAGGGTTTTCAATAAAAGAACATTGACTGTCATTAAATCTATCCATGTTGTGTTTGAAGAATATAATCCATTTTCTAAGAAAGATGATGAAGAGGATATTGATATTAGAAAATGCTTAGATAAATTATCTATTGAAAACAATGCAAGTGAAAATCCAGAAATGAATGAAAAATCATCTGAAGATAATGAAAATGAAATTTAGGAGCTGCCTATAGATTGGAAATTTATTAGGAATCATCCAATAGATCAAATCATAGGCGAACCATCATGTGGTGTAACCACATGATCCTCCTTGAAAATCTAGTGAGTTATTCTGTTTTCTTGTCCTAAGAAGAACCTAAAAATATTAAAGAAGCCATAGAGGATGAGTCTTGGGTGATGTCCATGCAAGAAGAATTTAATCAATTTGAAAGAAGCAGAGTATGGACCCTAGTTCCTAGGCCTAGTGATATTACCATTATTGGAAGCAAATGGGTATATAGAAATAAGAAAGATGTGAATTGGAATAAAGCTAGACTAGTAGCCCTAGGTTATAATCAACAGGAGGGGATTGACTTTGATGAAATATATGCTCCCGTTGCTAGGTTAGAAGCCATTCGTATGCTACTTGCTTATGCCGCTTTTAAAAATTTTAAATTGTTTCAAATGGATGTTAAAAATGCTTTTCTGAATGGCTATATTAATGAAGAAGTATATGTATAACAACCACCCGATTTTGAAAATCATAAATATTCAGATCATGTTTACCGATTATCTAAGGCCTTGTATGGATTAAAACAAGCTCCTAGAGCTTGGTATGAGAGACTTAGTGGTTTTCTAGTAGAAAATGGGTTTACTTGTGGTAAAATTGATACTACACTCTTTATCAAATCCAAAAATGATTATATGCTCCTTGTTCAAATTTATGTGGACGATATCATTTTTGGAGCAACTAATGATGAGTTGTGTAATGAATTTGCCAAATGCATGCAAAGTGAACTTGAAATGAGTATGATTAGTGAACTTAGTTTCTTCTTAGGGGATACAAATTAAGCAAGTTAAATGTGGAACTTTCATATTGCAATCTAAATATATCAAGGACTTACTAAAGAAGTTAAATATGGAAGATTGTAAGATTCTTGGTACACCTATGAACTCTTCCATTAAGTTTAATAAAGATGAGCAAGAAATCCCTGTTGACGTAAAATTATATCGTGCCATGATTGGGAGTCTCCTATACCTCACTACTGGTAGGCCTAATATTATGTTTAGTGTGTGTATGTGTGCCAGGTTTCAGGCTACTCCTAAGGAATCTCATCTAAAAGCAGTTAAACGTATCCTTAGGTATTTAGTTAGGACTATAGAGTTAGGATTATGGTACCCTAAGCATACTACCTTTGAGATTGTGAGTTATACTGATGCTAACTTTGCCGGTAGTAAGGTTGATAGAAAAAGTACCAGCAACACTTGTCACTACTTAAGACAATCTCTTGTTTCTTGGTTCTCCAAGAAATAAAACTCAGTTGCCTTATCCACAGCCGAAGCAAAATACATTGTGGCTGGAAGTTGTTTTGCTCAAACTCTTTATATGAAATAACAACTTATGGATTTTGGATTGCACTACGATGCAATACTGATCAAATGTGATAATACCAGTGCAATCAACATCTCTAAAAATCCTATCTCACATTTACGAACTAAACACATTAAAATTAGACATCACTTCCTTCGTGATCATGTGCAAAAAGGAGATGTGGCTCTTGAGTTTGTATGCACTAATGAATAGTGGGCGGACATATTTACTAAACCACTTCCCAAAGATAGGTTCATACAAATTAGATGTGAGTTAGGTCTAATGCACAGTAGAGAGGCTTCTTAGATATTTTACAGTTTGTGTAAACTTAGGGAGAGTTTTGTTTTTTTTGTATTTTAAGTAAAAATTACAAGTCTAACTACAATATATGATTGTTAATATTTCCTATTGGTTTAGACTTAGTGAAAATTGATCATTGTTTGTTGTTTGTAATTCATACTTTTAATATCTAAAGCATGATAATGTTGGACTTTATGTTTTATTGCTTTGATCATACTGGAACTGTTTAAGTAGTTGTGGATAAACTATTAGGATTTATAAACTCAAATAGGTCATTGTTTCTACAGGATTTGTGTTGGAAAGTCCCATTTTCAAATGACACTCTACCAAAATTTTTCCAAAACTTTTCAAACTTCCTGTGTATAACACTTATTACTCATTGTTGCTGCCTTGAATTTTCATTCTTATGGCCTTTTTTTCTATTTCTAAAATGGGGAGATGTAGGGGAAAAAGTTGGGTTAACTTATTAGATTGAATTGAATTGAACTTATTATTTAGAATTTTACATGATGCATATTGTTAGGGGGAGCCTTTTAAGGCTATACCCATTTTTTTCATGATGTATTTGTCATCATTAAAAAGGGGAAGAATGTTGACTTTATAGGTCGCACCTGGTTTTGAAAATGACAAATACTTAAGTATTTGATGATTGTCAAGTGTTTGTGCAGACTTAAATGAATATCCCAAGGAATGACACTTGAAGCAACTAGAAGACCCTAAAGACTTTAATTTGTAATTGAAAATTCAATGATTGTAATATGGGTCTGTAATAGTAACCTAGGATGTCGTTTGTATTTATCTCACCTACACATCATGCATATTGGATATATGGTAAGCTCAATAAGACCATAGCAAGACTCTAGGTCCCAAAACTTACTCACATATCATATAATATATAGGAGTGTTAAGTCCGTGCTTTAAATTGAACAAATATCGGGAATTTAAGAAGGCCTAGGCGATCAAACCCTTGGAGTTCAAAACTCCTCGGGCGCTCGAACTGTTGAAAAGTCAACAGTTGACTTGGGCTCTCGGGCAATCGACCAATAATGTGCATATCTTCCATGGGCGCTCGAACCCTTCGAAAGGGACATTCCACCAACTCGGGCTACCAAGTAGTTTAGTTCAAAAAGAGCCTCGGAAGGCGGAACACATGAGTTCGGATCATTGAATATAGGACCGAGCACCCGAAGTTATGAAGCAATGCTACTGGCTGCTGAACCATGACACGGGCGCCCGAACACATTTAAATTACTTTTATTACTGTGTCTGTTTGGGCGATCAAACCTCGGTTCAGCCACCCGAACCTCAACGGGTTAAAATAATTTTAACCGTGGTAAAACTGGGTTAAATTGGGCTAATGATGTTTTAACTATTTGAGACTTTTTTAATTATTACCAACATATCCCAAACGGTTAAAATTTTACCCCTGCCTATAAATATAAGCTCATTTGCAAAGATTATAAAATGATTAGAAATTTACATTAGCCAAAATTCTCTCTTTTCAAAATACACTCTTTGGCCAAATACTCTAAAATCTTCACCTCCTTGATATATTGTGAGATTTTGAGAACATTTCTAGAGTTCTTGTGATTTCTAGGATTGCTAGAAACTCCCATTTGATTGTTTGTTTGCAATATTTTTATTGGGAAGTTTTAGCTTAAGTTTATCCCACAGATTTTGATTTTAAATCTTGTGCTAGGATAAACTAAGTGAGTTTAGGATATTTGCTTTTTTTTTTTTGCAAGTGTCCAATAGTTTGGTTTTTGTTGTGCAAATATTTTTCAAACAAAGTAAAAAATTTTCAAACTAGTATTATGCGTATCTCATAGAGGAAAATCTTATTGAATTAGTTTAATTAACTAATTCATATCGTTGGAATATTCATTTGCTACTGAACTATGCATTGCTTAGATTCCAAGATACTGCTTGTTTTGAACACTCTTGAGCATATCAGTGATTATATTGTATTGAGTGTTGATAGCACAATAATTTGCATCACTGAGCTTACACTATATCCATATCATTGATGCGTATGTGAATACGTGTATTGGGTACATATCTACTTTACGTGAAAGCATAATGATTGTACCATATGATAGAGAGAATACTGTTGTATTTCCAGGCGTGGCCTGAGGGGGCGATAATCCAGCCCAGTAAGGATTGGTTGTAAAGGTTGAGGTCAACCCTGTGTTAATTGACTTAGTTTGTTTAGGTGTTGCTCCACCCGTTTAAGTGAGCAATTATAGTGGTAATTCTTGTGGTTGTTAGCCGAGGCGGGGATGTAAGCAATTGGCTGACCTCGATAACATTCCTGCGTGTCACTTTCCTTACTATTTTCTGGTGCATGTGTAGTTAATTAAAGTGCATGATTTAATTTCCAGTAGATATTATAATTGATTTACTTTACTTGCACTAGATTGATCATAGGGTTGTAAATATATTGTTATTAGGATAATCACCTAGGGCATAAATTTTTAAAATAACAATTCACCCTCCCCCCTCCTTTATGGATCATGATAAAGCTATCGACGTCCCAGATCCTTCCCATGTCATCAATTAGGCAGAATTAGAATTCGGTGATGCTCTAGCGTATGAGGAAGCTCCGGTGCAAATCTTAGACAAGAAAGAACAAGAATTGCATAGTAAGAAAATACCACTAGTAAAAGTCATGTGGAGGAATCACGCAGTAGAAGAAACTTCTTAAGAGCTTGAGGAAGAAATAAAACAAAAAAACCCATACATGTTTAGTGGGTTACAGTAGTGATTTGTAAGTTAAATAATAACGGTTTTATTTTGTTTAGTACAAAGTGACGAATGCGTAATTGTAAATTAGAATATAGGATAGGTAGTGTTTTGGTTTTGGGAGAATTTTCTTTTATGAATTAATTTGTAATCTCCCAGAACCCTAAATGTAACCACAGTATTCCTTCGCCATAAGTGAGGGTTAGTAATAAAATAAGTAGCCTATTTTATGCTAAGAATGGTATTCAATACAAATGGTAAATTTTGAGGATGAAACTTTTTAAGGAGGGGAGAATGTAGAGATTCGAAGAATTATATTAGTTAAATAATAAAATGAAAGAGAGAAATAGGAAATTTTTAAAAGAGGATTTACAGGGTCTCGTCAACGAACATAGGGCGCTCGTCAATGAGCATCCTTCTTTGGTTCGTCAACGGGAACTTTCGTCTCATCGATGAAAAGTTACTGAGATGGTCGTTTTTAGGGCCTAAAACTCATCGATGAGGAGTAGGCATTTGTTGACAAGACTACTGCTTGGACATATCAATGAGGTGATGTGGCTTGTCAATGAGGCCACGTGGACAACATTTTATATATAGCCTAAAACGGAATTTTGATGAAAGGAATTCATTTTTAAAGTTTTTTTCTCTCTCTACACGGTTCCTCTAACTTCTCTCTAGAAATACAGCTCTATCTCTCCCCGGTTCGACGATCAGAAGCTACCACGGTGATCTTGGGGAGATTCTCTACAACATAACATGAGCAAAATGTTGATTTGAGAAGTTTGAGAACTAACCCAAAACCAGGGTGAGTGAATTATTTGAGTATTTTTTGTATTACCCAGTTCATTTGAGGTCAGGTTCTGTATTATATGCGAATATACTGGAGTTTTGTGAAGTAAAATTAGGGTATTATATTTTTAGGAATAGGCTAGCAAGAATTAAGGACCCAGTGGGTGGTATTTTAGGAACCTAGGTAAAATGATATATGGATTATAGTTTAGGAATTATGCATAGGTGGATTTGGGGAAGTATGTGTGCAATAATTGTTAGGTGAATTCAGTTGTTTGATTGGGAAATTATATGTGTATATCTCAAGATGTTAGAATTATAAATGTCATACGTGTGAGACTGTAAATAGCAACTAGTGTTCAGATAATCAGGTAAGGGAAATATGCTATGCTAGTAAATTCAGAAATATTATTAGTAAATTATAGTATTTTTTTATTAAGGTACATGATATAAGTTATACAGTTTTACTGATTTCAGAACATGAGTTTTATTAATTGGGTGGCCTGAGTAGATATTTGATTAGTACATAATTTATATAGTTTTCAAAATATCATGATTCACAATGTATATATAAACAGATATATATATTTACCAAACAGATATTTACCAGACATATATTTTATATAAATTATACAAACCAATATTTTATAGTAATTATAGAATGTCATGATTTCCAAAACCATAACGCTCAAACATTACAGGTTATTCATTCAGATATGATAATCAGTTATTTTAGTTAGGTATTATAGTATTTTCAGATCAGATTTATAGTGTTATGGTTATTTTGGAATCATGATGAAAACAGTAGGATAATTATAGAAATAGTATATACAGTATCAAACCCTGATGAATCAAGTTATATTCAGTTAGCAGAGCATGGTACTGTTGCTATTTTCATATCAGAGTGCAACCACATATCTCAGATAGTATCTAGATTCCATCAAATTGTTTCTATGGAGAGATTGCAGTCTCCCCAATATTCTGGGTTGAGAAGGTTGGTTTGACGAGGTAGTTACTAGTTCCGAGCTAAGGAGAGGTTGTAGTTTGGCCGAATTAAGGATTGGTAGAGTACAGTTGACTTACCTGGTAGGCCAACCAGGATTAAGTCCCACCTACGGGCCGCATAACCCTGTCATGAGGGTTAAATCACGATGCACAGTTTTCCAAACTAAACATTTCAGTTATGTATATATATACAGATGTACAGAATTTCAGCAAATATAGTATGATGCTAGAAGTATGAAAAGTAGAAAATTTAGATATTACAGTTATACTTTAAACTATGATAAATGCAAGCTATACTGTATATTGATTTACTAGCTTTTACAGTTTCAGATATTGTCATTATAATATTTATGAAACTTAGTCACCACACACTAGTAATAGCATATTTCCTCTTACTAAGTGTTGTTTCATCCTAGTGATTTAACGTTTTTCAGGTATTCCAGTTAGGCAAGCAGATCGGGCTCGTAAATAGAGAGAGAGCTTTTGTACTGCCCTATTTTAAAGGGTAAGTGTGTTCGGAGGAATGTATTTTTGGAGTGGATGAAACCAGGGTGACGTATAAATATGTATGTGTGGTTTGGAAACACTGAATTCTTGTATTATAAATATGGATGTATGACTTCATTTTTTTCCGCTGCATAGGTGTGTTGATTTATGTACAGGGATACCTCAGTGCCATCTGGTCTCTGGGATGTTATAGTAGGTATTACAGGAGTATCAGAGTAATTAAATAAATGAAAAAAATGGTATAATTTTTGGGTAGTTATAGGGATATTATAGCACATCTTATCAATTTTCTTGAGGTGAGGGAAGCCCTACATTCCAAATCAAAATATCTTGGGAATGAAACATGAAACAATATTAAAATAAAAGGAAATAAAAATGAAATAAAGGGTAATTGATGTGTTAGTGACTATATTTCGGTACCATTTGTCAACATTGGGTTTTGAAAACCTATTTTGGGTTGCCAACATATTATGACTTACAATTAACCAAAGTAACATAACCCTCCTTGGTATCTTACTTACCTATTTCAATTAAAACAGAGTCGCAACTTTTTTTTTTTTTTTTCTAAAATGGTAAAATAAATGAAAATTTTTTTATTTCTAAAGTTCGAGTTTGAGATTACCACTGTAAATAGAATGCAGGATTTTAAATTTCTTCAATTTGAGATTTGGAAGACCTAACAACCTAAAGCATTCATTCCAAGAATGATTACAACATTTTCCCTATGTTCGTTCCATTAAAAATGAATATTTTTTAGAAAAGGGTTAAAAAAACACCCAAAATAAAACTTGCAACATTAGGCAGTCATCCACTTGCGAAGAGTGGTCGATCGACCTACTGTTGGAATTGGTGTGGTCCTAAAAGGGGGAGGGGGGGTGAATTGGGTTTTAAAAACTTTTGGCTAACCTAAACGTTTACACCGATTCGCCACATATCATATCCCATTCAATGTGCACGCACGTATGTAAAATAATTTTAACAGTGAAAGCAAATATACACATGTGCAATATCTTATTTAAATCAAATGTGTGTATGCAAATGACTTTAACATTAAATGAACATTCATACACATGCTGAAATTAAAGTGCAGGAATTTAAATAAGATAAAGTGAGCGACACCAGATTTGTTATTGAGGTTCGGCCAAACCAGCCTACATCCCCGTTTTGGGCATACCTCCCAAGGATTCCACTATACCTGCTTACTTAACCAGACGGAAAAAAAAAAAGCCTTTTACATCCTCTCCTTACGGGGAGAGGAAAACCCCAACTCAATTACTAGGCTGAACTGAACTAGTCTCACTTACGGGGTTGAGACTCGCCAGTTCAATTCTGGGTTGAACCGAATCGGTCTCATTTACGAGGTTGAGACTCCCCAGTTCAATTAACGAGCTGAACCCAACCATTACAGTAAAACCATTTTTGTACATGATCATGCTTCTAAAAAATATAAGAAAAAATGTACACATTAAAGTTCTAAGATGTATGCACTCTCTTATGATATGATTTAAGCTCAGTAGTGTAAAGGGTGCTTATCTAAATAATATTTGCACAAATGAAATGTATATGAAAAATGAATATAATTGTTCTCCTATAAGTTTTTTTGCAAAAAAATAACATTTGGAGAAACTAGGAATTTTAAGCTCAAAAGAATTTATACAATAAATAATTTTTCTCCCAAAAATATTTACAAAAGAAATAACTAGGAGAAAACTTAAGCAATACTCTCAAAAATATTTTTCAAAGATAAAAGTTATATGAGAGTAAAAGCAATTAAAATGACCTAAATAAAATACTCTCTTCAAAGATGATTTTGAAATAAATGCATGAAAGAGAGTTGGAGAGATTTGTATAAAATATTTGGCCCCAAAAGGGTGATTTAAACAATAAATAGCATTTTGGGGGAACTTTGATTAACAATAAATTAGAGAGAAGATTTGGGTTAATCAAAGTTGCTAATCTAAGTTATGGAGGGGGTATTTATAGATTTTCAACAAATCTGGCCATTGAGGGACACACTCGGTATTTTGGAAAAGTTTAATTAAATTTTAATGACATTTTAGCACTTAAAAAATATTCCAACCCGAGAGCACCGGTCGACCAGGACAAGTTTGGTCGACCCAAGCTCTTAGGGTTCGGTCGACTGTGCCAAAAATAAACTGCCCGTTCGGTCAATCGAATATGTAAGTCCAAAGGCAATTTTTCAATTTTATGAGGTTCAGTCGATCGGGAAGATTTGAACTGGATATCTCCGAGGATGCTCGGTCGACTAGAGCATTGGAGTACATTTTGGGCTCGGTCGACCCAGTGGTCAAAAAGTTGACTTCGAGGAGGTTTGGTAGACTGGGTGTATTTGAACTAAGTGAGTTCGGTCGACCGGGCTATGGTCAATCTGTTTTCTTGGTTTATCATTTAAGCACCAATCACAAAGAACCAGAAAAATGCAACCATATAAATCCAAGGATATTAAATAAAATTTAGAATGGGGATCATATGGCAAGATCTAAAACACTGTGGCAAAAAAATATTTTCATTTATTATATTCAATGAAGACATTACAATTAAGCACAAGCCATAATGAATTTAAAACAAAATCTAAGCTCAAGCATACAAAAGTGCATTGACGTTCAAGGATGGATTTCATTTAAGCACACTCAACACATGTTCATCATTCTAAATATTACTTAGTATGCAAGAAATTATAGGTATTAAGTTCATTTTTCTTAAAAGTGAGGCTTAAACTCCCCCTGTATATTTGCATGCATACATACTTGCATTAAGTTCAGGATGATAGTCATTTAAGAGCATTCCTCAAAAATTCATCCTTTCAAAATATTTTTAGCATGTAGCAAATATAGGCATTTAGCACATACTAACATGACATATTGCATTTTATTTTAACAACACGATAGTTAATCAAGACTATACTCAAAGGTAATGCAATAGGGGATTAAAAGAATGACACTCAAAATTCACTAGGAGTGTGTGTGAAATGAAACCCCCCCCCCCCTAAGTCATGCAATTTTTCGTAGTTTATGGACCATCATCAAAACATGTGACAATTGATTACAAGGATGATGCTTTACCATTTGGGTCCAGAATGAAAGTGCATAATCCAAGAATTGGACCAAATGGTGCCCATGAACTATTCTCTCCTAAGACAACATAATGTGTACATGTTTTCAATTTATATAGCAGTTTGGATTTATACATGTACAACCTATTCAGTTATCTAGCATCTAGGAAACAAGTATGAAGATTGTGCATGTTTTTCAGTTTAGCATATATCATTTAAAAAATTAACATGTACCAGTGGATGGTTTAGCATGCATCTATAACTAAGGATGGAAAATTAAATTCTTTTATGATTCACTTATCCTTTCAAAAATATTTTAGCATGCATTGAATTATCTATCCTAATACATGGTTTCATTTATGGGAAAAATTTTACCGAAATTTTGGCAGCATTTCATATGTAAATTGAACATTTTTTTTTTTTTAATGTACCTAAAACCTAATAGATTCAAGCAGTTAACAAATAATAATCCAGTTTAAGCATGCGAGAACCTATTTCCACTACCAGCATGCAATTCTCATCAACTGCATCCGCCATGCAAGAGGCATTCTAAACTAAGCATGCAATCAGGTAGTTCAATCAATATATCAAATAAAATATAAACTATCCATATGAAGATATAATCATTAGGCAATTGATGGATAGTGGCATTCAATACAAATAAGTTATCCATAAAATATGATTGAACATAAATCAAAAGATGGATATAAGCATTTATTTAAAACAAATTATCCATTCATGAGAAACAATAGTCATTTAAATAAGAATGGACATAGGCATTCAACTCACATCAGATCAAATTTAAACAATATCCATCCATTATAGAGTGTATTCATTTAACACAAATGGATATTTGCATTTAGCTCAACAAAAGTCATCCAAATACTATAAGCACTAATTTAAGATGTTTATTGGATGAATTTTAAACTTTCTACTCTCCCTCAGCTATGCAGCTAAAGGGTTTTATATTCAATTAAGTATCTAACATAACTGATATTTTCAAATGGGAGGATGAGCTTATGAATGTGTTTGAATATGATTAAGCTTTTAAGCTCCATGATGAGTTTAGGGTAGCATGATATATAATATTATGATAGATTCCCTAAACCTCAATCGACAAAACATGCTACATTTAAGATTTTTGAAATTATAGCAAATATATATAGCATTACGAATATAATGACATTTTATAATCAATTTGTCCATTTGAATGAGATTTTATTTAAACATGCTTATGACATTTGAATGAAGAATTGATAGTTCTATATAAGCATGCTATAGCCAATATTATCAAGTAACATCCAATCATAATGATGTATATACCTAAGGCCAAATGGATTGCATATTTCACTAAAGTTCTCATACTGACTTGATCTTCCTAAGGTTCATAGTATGATGATAGTGTATATTAAAAATTTAGAGTTTAAGCATAAAACACTATTTAAGTGTTCAAAACATTATAACCTCTTAAATATTTTATCCTAAAATCTTACGAGTATAAAAAGAGTTCTTTGAAAGTACACCTCATAAGATGGTATGCAATCATCACATGATTCACATAGTAAGAATAAGCATAAAACAAACAACATGTGAATCAATCATCAAATAAAGTAGAAGGAGAAAAATATATACCTTTTCACTTACTCCTTCTTAGACATTTAAGCTCAAAGTGGTGTTCATCTCTCTTTCGGTTTCTTATACCTCTTATGTTTCCCAAAGGACCTTAGCACTAAAGAGAATAAACTTGCAAAAGCATTAGTAACTAAGGCATAGAAAAAAGTATGCATGGCACACAAATGATATGCATTAAAACACATGTCATACAAATTCAACTCATTTTCAAATTTCGGGAAATTTGCAATTCGAAAACATTTCAGTGGGATATGACAAGCATGACAAACACTTTCCAAATCCTCCAATCATTTGATTTTACAAAATCATTTTCGAATTTAACACAGTAAAATTTATGCAATAAAAACATGGAGGATTTGCAAAGGAATAACTTGCAAAACAAGGACACACCGAAAAAATGAGTCATTGCAATCTTTATGAAAATAGCGGTTAAGATTATTACAACTAGGATCTGATACCAATTGTTGGAATTGGTGTGATCCCAAGAGAGGGGGGGGGGTGAATTGGGTTTTAAAAACTTTTCGGTTAATTTAAACTTTTTCGCCAATTCACCACATATCATATCTCATTCAATGTGCACGCGTGTATGTAAAATAATTTTAACAATGAAAGCAAATATACACTTGTGCAGTGCTCATTTAAATCAAATGTGTGTATACAAATGACTTTGACATTAAATAAACATTCATACACATGCTGAAATTAAAGTACAAAAATTTAAATAAGATAGAGTGAGCGACACTAGATTTGTTATCGAGGTTCTGCCAAACCAAGCTATATCTCTACCTTGGGCATACCCCCCAAGGATTCCACTATACTTGCTCACTTAACTGGGGCGAGCAAAAGCCTTTTACATCCTCTACTTACAAGACGAGGAAAACCCTAACTTAATTACTAGGTTGAGCTGAACTAGTCTCACTTACGGGACTGAGATTCCCCAGTTCAATTCCGAGCTGAATCGAACCGGTCTCATTTACGAGGCTGAGACTCCCCAGTTCAATTAACGGGCTGAACCCAACCGTTACAATAAAACCATTTTGGTACATGATAATGCTTCTGAAAAATTCAAGCAAAAATGTACACATTAAAGTTCTAAGATGTATGCACTCGCTTATGATATGATTTGAGCTCAGTAGTGTAAAGGGTGCTTATCTAAATAATATTTGCATAAATGAGATGTATATCAAAAATGAATATAATTTTTCTCCTATAAGTGTTTTTGCAAGTAGATAATATATGGAGAAACTAGGAATTTTAAGCTCAACAGAATTTGTGCAATAAATAATTTTTCCCCCAAGATTATTTACCAAAGAAATAACTGGGAGAAAACTTAAGCAATACTCTCAAAAATATTTTTCAAAGATAAAAGCTTCTTAAGCAATACTCTTAAAAATATTTTTCAAAGATAAAAGCTATGTGAGAGTAAAAGTAATTAAAATTCCCTAAATAAATTAGTCTCCGCAAAGATGATTTTGAAATAAATGCATGAAAGAGAGTTGGAGAGATTTGTATAAAATATTTGGCCCCAAAAGAGTGATTTAAACAATAAAAAGCATTTTGGGGGAACCTTGATTAACAATAAATTAGAGAGAAGATTTGGGTTTGTTGGCCCATTTAAGTGTCTAGAGGGGGGCTGAATAGACTTTCTTCGCGGATGTGCTAACTTTCTACAAACATAGAAATCTTACCAAAAGCAAGTGCATAAAATCGCAGTGTAAAGATGTAGAAAATCCCAATAATAGTATAAATGAGATATGAGAGAAGAAAAGCTTAACACAAAGATATTTATGTGGTTCGGCACCCTGCCTACGTCTATGCCTTGAGACCAACTCAAGGATTCCCAAAATCCACTATAATCCTCCTTCAGGCGGAGAAGCCAATACACGGTTGTTCACAAAAAGCTTCAACAAGGTGCTTACTTAGTGACACCCTACAATGGCTCACAAAGAGCTTTTCTTTTCAAGAAGTAGATGAGAAATAAATATGAATCTGAATGCTCCCTTTGAGCTGAGTATTACAACAGAAACCTTACTCAATGTCCTCTTATCAATAGAGTATAAAAAAAACTAAGATCAGCAAGAAGAGGGCAAGTGAGTGTATGAGCAAACCGTACAAATGTAAGCACCAATAAATGATTTTGATACAATATTAACTTTCTAGGTAAGGAATAAATGCAATTACTCCTATTTAAACACCAAATGGGCGAGGGGAATGCTGGAGAGTTGTTGGGCATTTATTAATGTAAGACAAGGATCAAACTAGCCGTTCTGCAGCATTTAATGAATGCTGTTGCCCGACGTTCATTGACGAAATCTGAAATTTGTCGTCGAGCTCTTCAGTCAATTCATCGACGAAGCCCTATGTTCGTCGATGAGTTGCTGGTTCTGAATTCAGGTACCTCTCGGTATCTATTCATCGACAAGAACCCTATGTTTGTTGACGAGTTCTTCATAATATTCATCGATGACGCCCTGTGTTTGTGGACGAGTTATGGTTCTGAATTTAGATGCCTCTCGATTTCTTTTCATCGACAAGAACCCTGTGTTCGTCGATGAAGGTATGTGGTCCACTCGTCGACGAAGCCCTATGTTCATCGACGAGTTCCTTCTTCTTAAGAATTGTTCTTTTGAGTTCTAGGAAGGTCCTTCCTTGTCCGTTTGGGGGTTTCTTTACATACCTTTAAATAACTTTACTTGTTTTTGTTGTGTGTGTGTGATATGCCCATTTCTTGCTCTTAGTTTTGAGTTTACTTCTATAAATAAGAGATTGACAAGATAGTCTCTCTCTCATTCTCACACTTATCCTTTAGATCACTTTGTATATTGTGTAGCATCCATGAATGTGTTGAGAGGCTGTGCTTTTGGTAATGGCATGAGTTGGTTTGACTGATTTGAGACTTGTTGGTTCTGGTGCTATTCTGTATAGCTGAACATGACTTAGAGAGAAAAGTTAGTAGCCTTAAGAATTGCTAATGGGTTGTTGTCATCAAAACACAGTAGGAATGAAAGACCCTTAATTACTTGGTCTAACATTCTCTCCCTTTTTTATGATGGCAATCCATTAGTGTTCTTTTAGAAAGATAAATGCTCCCCCTTACTAAATGGATCGATTTAGAGTTTAAATAAAATCCTCCCCCTTAATGTTTGCATTGTATGAAAGAATATTTTATTTTAAATTTTAGGCAGCATGCCGTTTATATGTAAGACATTTTCCTTTTAATCCTACATAAATCATGATAATCCAATATATCAATCATTCAAGCATGCTTGTACACAGATAGAGTATTTATATTCAAAAGATTCAATACTTGCTAAGTTTCAATACTAAATTTGTGCAGTGATTACAAGCAGTGATTACAAGGCTATATTATCAACTATAAATATGTTCTAAATACATTCGAATATAACTGAATAGAGACCTACAACTATTTCTCCCCCTTTGCCATAATCAAAAAATGGGGGACAGCGTAAACAGCGCACTACTCACGTGGGCGACCCAAACGATAAAAAAGGGCAGCAAAAGACGCGTTGAGGGAGTCAAAGCGAGCACGGTTACCGTCTTCTTGCCAAGCAAGAGACGTATCTAAGGAGTCAAAATGATGTCGGTGGTGAATCTCTGATTGTGTCATGGCGTGCTGAAGCTCGTCCAGGCGCTCCAGGATGTGGCCATACACAGTGTCCTCATGCTCGCCTTCCTCTTCTTCGGCCTCCAAGGCGGCCTCAACCTCATCGACGGGAATATGACCCTACTCGTGGATTTTGACCCACGTGTTGGTTTCTTCGTCCTTTTCAAAGTGCATGCGTCGAAGAGTCGCCTCAGTGTATACATCTTCTGGCGCAGGATGAATGCAAGGTAGGTCAGCACGAATAAGGTCAAAGTGATCAAAGAAGGTCATGAGGAGACGATCGTAGGGGAGGCAAGCGCGCTACCTTTTGAGGCATTCTTCCATGTTCTAAACAATAATAGAGGGAAGGTATATACCACAGACAACCCATAGGCAGTACATGCTAAATATGTCGCCGAGGGTGACCCAATCCCTACCACCAATGTGAGGGCTCAAGTTATACGTGATCATATGGTGGAGGACCCGAAATTCTACAGTGAGGTCCTTGGATTTCAGGCGAGCCATCGCGAGAATGCGAGGATTACCAGTAATTAGCTTGAGGGCGGTGTGGGAGTCGAACCAGTTGAATCGTGTCGGCCGAGATGACTTGGGGAGGCTGAAATAAGGAATAGCGTCCGAAGAGGGAGGGTGAATTGGATTCTTTTTAAATTTTAATGATTTTTAAGATTTTGATTTTAATACCCAGAAGACAAAATATATAAATGATAATCACACTTAAAAATACTGAAATTTGAATTCACAAGTCAAATAATGAAATCAAAGTAATTCAATCACTCAACCAAGAATATTAGAGCTTATGTTGATTTCCCTGTAAGCTTATAGTATGCACTTCACTTGATCAAGATTTCCATATATTAACCAACATACTCCCTTCTGGGTTTTCGCAAATGGTTAATCAAAACGTACTTTCTAAATATCAAGTACCTTTGTTTCTTTCTCACTTAAAAACCTGCAACCTGCACTTTCAAATCATACAATAATAGAAAGTAAAGAATATAAAGTAGAGCAGAAAGAAAGACATAAAATTTTTACGAGGTTTGGCTTCAACATAGCCTATATCCTCGCCCTTGGCAAAATACCAAAGGGTTCCACTATACCAGTTCTGTTACCGGGTGGAACAACACCTGTTTACAACCACTCCTTCTATTAGGTTAGAGCTTGCCTCTCCAAACGACAATCCTTCGTTTGGTCCTACGATTCAACAGCTATAAATCGTCTAAGAATCAAGATAAAGAGATTTTGTGTACAAAAGAAAAAATCTCACAGCAGAGTAAATTTGTATAATGATCAGCACTATGATACTTCAAGGTAATTCAAATATAAAAGAATGTGAAGCTCAATACTTAGTATGAATCACCAAATGATTTTCAAAAAATGAAAGATTTTGATTTTTGAAAGCTTTCCTTCAGAGTATAAATCAATAGCAAATTAGAAATTTGAACACAAGAGAGTTTTAGATCCTTTGAGAATTTTGAATGTTTGAAGATCGCTAGAACTAAAAACCTTTGAAGGTTGCTTGATCTAAAATCTTTTGAAGGTTGCTTGCTCTAAAGACTTTCGAAGATTTCTGGATCTAAAAAACTTTGAAGATTACTTAATTTCAAAAACCTTTGAATATTGCTTCAATCAAAAAACCTTTGAAGATTATGACTATTTATAGATGTTTTAGAAGCCATTCATTACTCCCAAAGATTCCTAAAAATCATTTCTAAGTATTTTGAAATAAATATGTCCAAAAACGTGGTTTAAAAGATCTTCCCATTGAGAGATTTAATGCCAACGTTCGAGTGGCAATCGCCTACCACGACTTGGCAGTTGCCTGTCACAGAGCAATCTCTCAACACAAAATGCTGGTAGTCGCCTGCCAGAACCAAGGCAATTGTTTGGCTTGTTCACGTAGGCGCCTGACAGGTTTTAGGAAGTCGCCTGTCTAGCTACTGACTTTTTGAAAAACCTCCTATTTAATTTGGCAGTCGCCTGGCCCTTTATTATTTCAAAAAATTTTCTTTTCTCAAACCCTTTCTTTTTATTGATTTAAAAAAATATTCTTTAGAGTATATATATAGAAAAACATATTTCTAAAATTTTTTTAAGCTTCAATCCAATTTATACTTGAAATTAACTTTGAAGTACTTACATTTAGAACATCCTTAAAATTATAATTCTTTGATCTTCAATCTTGGTCTTCTATCATCCTTGTGGTTTCAATCTTTTCTTTGAGCTTTTTCACCAGTACAACTTTATTCCTTATGCTCTTTATCATCCATAAGCTTTACTTTGTGTTCTTTAAGAATATTTTGTAATCCGTAGTCTTTCTTATGCACTTGTCACTTTCCTGAAAAAATTTTACTTGAAACATATTAAACATATCATTGATTTGTTATCATCAAAATAAGAATTGTAAGCCTTATTAGGCCAATAGAGGCCTCAAAGGGGATAAGAAGTGCAACCGAGCACGGCGGAGAATGTATCCTCGGAAAGCCGAATAACGGTGCCTCGAACAGTCGAGGAAGCGGCAATGCCGCGATGTGAGGGAATGAAATTTGCTTAGAACTCATGAACAAGGTATTCATAAACAAGCTCATAAAGATTGAAGAGGGCATCACACCCGAGGGCTTTAATCTTGGTAGGAAGAGTGAGGAAATGAAGCTTGAGGAAATCAGAGGGCACAATTTTGCCATAGATGATATGCCACTTGAGAATGTCGTTTTGATATCGGTAGGCTACTTCAGGAGAGATGAACCGAGGGTCAGGATTGGCTAGGGTAGGCTTAGGAGGACCGGAGGGAGGGCGCGATGGACCTTCACCGGCTTCGGTTTGAAGGTTGCGGTGTTTTGGACGGGGAGCCATTTAGGGACGATAGAATGGAAAGAGTGGGTATGGCCGAGGAGATAAGGGAGTGGAAGAAAATAGGAGAGCTGAGGGAGGGACGGAGGGGGTAAAGGGTGGTGCAAGATTGGTTGGAGAAGGACAGAGGGCTAAGAGGAAGGAGAGGGTCAGAAGGGGGGGCTAGGGTTTTGTCTGGTTGAACTGGAAAGAAATAAGTATCCTGACAGTTTTCGTCGACAAGGCCCTGTGTTTGTCGACAAAATTGAAGAAAATTCGACGACGAGACCCCTATGTTCATTGATGAATTTCACGAACTTCTCTGCGATGAATACCCTATGTTCATCGACGAGAGCAAGAAGAAGGGGAAAAACTAAGTTTAAGAGTATGGTGAGCAAGACAAGGGGGTAGGAGCTGACATGAGGATCTTATAATATGTCTAAAGGAGTGCACATTCCTAGGGCACGTCAAATTTTGTGGAATCTTTCTTCATTTAGAGGCTTATTGAGAATGTCTGCAAGTTGGTTTTCGGTGGGTACATAAACCAACTCAACTTCTCCTTTTCGATCATGATCTCGAATGAAGTGGTGCCTAATTTAAATATGCTTAGTTCTAGAATGGAGGCACGAATTCTTTGATATGTTGATGGTACTAGTATTGTCACAATGAATGGAATTACCTTTAACTAAGATTTGGAAGTCCTTAAGTTGTTGTTTCATGTATAGTGCTTGAGCACAGCAGCTTCCGGCTATGATATACTCAGCCTCGGTGGTGGAGAGAGTTACGGAGGTTTGTTTCTTGCAAAAACAGGACACAAGAGAGTGTCCAAGGAAATGACATGTTCCACTAGTGCTTTTTCTATCGGTTTTACAATCATCGTAGTCAGCATCAGAGTACCACGTGAGGTCAAAGGGAGCATTTTTAGGATAGAAGAGTCCTAAGTCATGAGTGCCTGCTAGGTATCTAAAGATTCATTTGACCGCATGAAGATGAGACTCTTTGGGACAAGCTTGAAATCTAGTGCATAGAAAAACACTGGACATAATATCAGGCCTGCTGGAAGTGAGATACAATAAGCTACCTATCATGCCACAGTAGAGTTTTTGGTCAATGTTTTTCCCTTTTTCATTAGCGTCAAGCTTTGTTGTGATGCTCATAGGAGTTACTTTAGATTTTCCCATTTCAAGATTGAATTTCTTTAACATGTCCCTAACGTATTTGGCCTGATTTATAAAAATTCCATGCTTCATTTGTTTAATTTCAAAACCTAGGAAGAAGGTTAGCTCACCCATCAGACTCATCTCAAATGTTTCCTGCATAGTTTGAGCAAAATCTCGACACAAGGTTTCATTTGTGGCACCGAAAATGATATCATCCACATAAATTTGTATAACAAGCATATCATTTTCTTTATGTTTTAAGAAAAGAGTGGTATCAAATTTTCCTCTTGTGAACCCATTTTCTAGAAGAAATTTGCTTAAGCGCTCATACCAAGCTCTTGGTGCTTGCTTTAGTCTGTAAAGGGCTTTTGAGAGTTTGTATATGTAATCGGGATGAGTGTGGCTCTCAAATCCAGGAGGTTGCTTTACAAAAACTTCTTCACTTATGTATCCATTTAAAAAGGTGCTTTTAACATCCATTTGAAATAATTTGAAGTTTTTGTAACAAGCAAAAGCAAGGATCCTAATGGCTTCTAGTCTAGCTACAGGGGCATAAGTTTCATCGTAGTCAATACCCTCTTGTTGGTTATATCCTTGGGCTACTAGTCTAGCTTTATTTCTAACAATGTTTCCATCTTCATCTTTCTTTTTCCTAAATACCAATTTAGTGCCAATTATTGTAGTATTTTTGGGCTTAGGAACTAAGTGTCATACTTTGTTTCTTTCAAATTGATCTAATTCTTCTTGCATGGCATTTATCCAATTTTCATCATTTTTAGCTTCTTCAAATTTTTTAGGTTCTAGATGAGATACGAAAGTAATGTGATTACATCCACTTCTAAGGTGAGATCGGGTGGTGACTCCTTGAGATGGACTACCTATGATAAGATATGTTGGATGATTTTTTACAAACTTCCAAGCTTTAGGTAGTTCATGATTTTCTTTTTCTTCTGGTTGGTTAGACTCTTGAGGAGAGGATTCTAGATGATCAATATTAGTATCTTGACAATTTGTGTCTTGATCATTATTTAACTTGAGTTGTTCTAATTCTCTTTCAATTCTAAAGGTAGTGACTTGGTTCTCTGCATCTATCTCAACAGGTGTTTTGGATGCGTGAGGATTTGTTTCATTAGATACAACATGATTTGATTCTTGAACAGTTTGAATTCTTTTGTTAAATACCCTATATGCCTTGCTATTCATGGCATATCCTATGAAAATTCCCTCATCGGACTTTGAATCAAACTTAGCTAAATGATCTCTATCGTTTAATATAAAACACTTACACCCAAAAACCTTGAAATGTGAGATGTTAGGTTTTCTACCCTTCCATATTTCATATGGGATTTTTCCAATCTTGGATCTAATGATGACTCGGTTACTAACATAGCATGATGTGCTAACGGCCTCTGCCCAGAAGTATTTTCGTAAGTTATGTTCGTTGAGAATTGTTCTAGCCATTTCTCAGAGTGTTCGATTTTTTCTTTCAACTACTCCGTTTTGTTGTGGAGTTTTTGGTGCGGAGAAGTTTTGTGAATATCCATTTTCGTTGCAAAAATCTTTAAGTTCTTTATTTCTAAACTCTCTTCCTCTATCACTTCTAATGTGTATAATTGACATTCCCTTTTCATTTTGGATTTTTCCACAAAAATGAATAAATGCATTACAGGTATCACTTTTGTTAACGAGAAAAATTACCCATGTAAACCTAGAGAAGTCATCAACTATAACAAATGCATACAACTTTCCACTAATTCTAGCTATGTCATTAGGTCCAAATAGATCAAGATGGATTAACTCTAAGGAACTTGAGGTAGAGATTACTTTTTTAGTTTTGAAAGAGGTCTTAACTTGTTTTCCATATTGACATGTGTCACATATTTGTCTTTCACATAATTGTCTTTTGGTAGGCCGTTTACAAGTCATTTGGATGAAAGTTTATGAAGAAGATCCATGCTTGCATGACCTAGTCTCCTATGCCATAGCCAACAATTTTCATTTGTAACAGCTAAACACTTAATGTTACAATTTGTGATATCATCAAACTCAATTGTATATATGTTGGATTCACGTTTTCCTATAAGGATGGTATTTTCATTTAAATCATTTATTAAGCATTTTGTGGATTGGAAAGTAATGTTTAATCCTTTATCACATAGTTGACTAACGTTTAACAAATTAGGTTTGAGAGTATCTACAAGAGCAACATTTTCAATAGCCAAGGATGAATTACCTATTTTTCCTTTACCGATGATTTTCCCCTTGGCGTTATCTCCAAATGTGACTAGCTCTTCATTTTTGTAGGTGAGGGAGAGGAATTTGCTTGCGTCTCCCATCATGTGCCTTGAGCATCCACTATCGAGAAACCATTTGTTTTCTACGGAGTCGCTCTTCAAACATACCTACACACAACATCAAGTGATTTGTTTTGGTACCCACATTTTCTTGGGTCCTATTGGGTTAGTGTTCTTAATCACCCATTTGTAGTTCAAATTTGTTCCTCTATTTCCCTTGAAGGGGCAAGTAAATCGCACATGACCTTTTCTCTCACAATATAGGTAGACTTTATTAGTGTGTGAGAAGTTTAGTTTAGATGCATGACTTTCCTTTGATGTAGAGCTCCTTTTAGCATAAAGGTTTGCAAATCCTATCGATTATAAAGATGATAGGTTGTATCCTAAAACTTCTTTGAAAATTCCAAATCTTTGAGCTCCAAGTAATTTATCGAAATTTTCCTTACCATTTGTAAATTTATATATAGTATTGCTTTGATCTTCCACTTTCTTTTTCAATGAAGAGTTTTCTTGAATAAATTCAGTTAATTGACTTTTCAAGCTTTCAATTTCTTTTTGAGAGGACTCTTTGTAGTTTGAGTATTCTTTAGAAAGCTTTTCTTTTTCAAGACGAAAAGATGTATTTTTAGCTTTCAAGGTGTCACACGAGCAAATCTGTTTTTGTTTGCATTTTGAATAATTTTCTTCTAAAAGTTTGAGTTTATTTTTAGATGTTCTTAGTTCAACATAAAGTTTTCTACAATTTTCCTATAATTTTTCATATGAAGGGAGATATTCGTCATCAAAACTTACCTCACTTTGTTCGTCCGCCATAAGGCAAAAATGAGCAACTTCTTCTTCGACTTCTTTGTCGGTTGAGATTCTATCTAGTTCATCCCATTCAATTGCGTTCATTGCTTTGAACCTCTTCTTATCTCCTTGTTGATTGTTGCTTTTTTTTTAAGAGAGGGCAATCGGCCATACGGTGCCCGATCTTTTTGCAGTTGTAGCATTTGATGCTCGATTCTCCTTTCTCCTTTTGTTTGCCATTTCGTTTGTTCATTAGAAAATTTCTAAATCTTCTCGTGCGTAAGGCAACTTCATCGTCATCATCATTCTCCTCCTCTTCTATGATCTCTTTTTGCTTCCTAGCTTCAAAGCAATTCCGGTAGCCTTCTTGGGTACTTCAGCTTTAGCAGCAGCATTTTTCTTCTTGATCTCATAGGTCATGAGAGACCTAATTAGTTCGTCAAGTGTGACCTTTGAAAGGTCCTTTGCTTCCTCAATTGTTGTGGACTTTGCGTGCCAAGATGTCGATAGTGAACGAAGAACTTTTTGCACATTATCTTCCATTGAGTACTCTTTACCGAGAGCTTTTAGTCCATTAGTGATGTTTGTGAACCGTGTGAACATAGCTGTAATTGTTTCACCTTCTTCCATTTTGAACATTTCATATTCTTTTACAAGCATATAAATTTTTGATCTTTTTACTTGGATAGTGCCTTCATATGTTACCTGAAGTTTTTCCCACAGTTCCTTGGCCGTGTTGCAACCGTATATCCGGTTGTACTCTTTATCACTTACGGCGCAGTATAGGAAGTTCTTGGTCTTAAAGTTGAGCTGTGCCAGCCTTGCATCTGCCTCGGGAAATTTTCCAATGGGTATGTCATCGCCGTTTTCATTTTTGAAGGTGTAGTCTCCTTTAGTGATGACATTCCACATACGGTAGTCATAGGCTTGGATGAAGATAGAAATTCGATCCTTCCATGCTAGGTAGTTAGTTCCACAAAACTTGGGAGGGCGGTCCACGGATTGACCTTGGGCAAACATATCTGTCATGTTGATCTTTTCGCCTGGATGTTACTCAGAATTTCAGTGACTGGCGCTCTGATACCACTTGTTGGCCTGGTTAAGCATCTAGAGGGGGGGTGAATAGACTTTCTTCACGGATGTGCTAACTTTCTACAAACATAGAAATCTTACCAAGAGCAAGTGCATAAAATCGCAGTGTAAAGATGTAGAGAATCACAATAATAGTATAAACGAGATATGAGAGAAGAAAAGCTTAACACAAAGATATTTACGTGGTTCGACACCCCGCCTACGTCCACGCCTTGAGACCAACTCAAGGATTCCCAAAATCCACTATAATCCTCCTTTGGGCGGAGAAGCCAATACACGGTTGCTCACAAAGAGTTTCAACAAGGTGCTCACTTAGAGACACCCTACAATGGCTCACAAAGAGCTTTTCTTTTCAAGAAGTAGAGGAGAAATAAATATGAATCGAAATGCTCCCTTTAAGCTGAGTATTACAACATAAACCTTACTCAATGTCCTCTTATCAATAGAGTAGAAACAAAACTAAGATCAGCAAGAAGAGGGCATGTGAGTGTATGAGCAAACCCTGGAAACGTCAGCACCAATAAATGATCTTGATACAATATTAACTTTCTAGGTAAGGAATGAATGCAATTACTCCTATTTAAACACCAAATGGGCGAGGGGAATGCTGGAGAGCCATTGAGCATTTATTAATGTAATAAAAGGGTCAAACTAGCCGTTCTGCAGCATTTAATGAACGTTGGTGCCCGACGTTTGTCGACGAAATCTGAAATTCGTCGACGACCTCTTCAGTCAATTCGTCAACGAAGCCCTGTGTTCATCGATGAGTTGCTGATTCTGAATTCAGGTACCTCTCGGTATCTTTTCATCGACGAGAACCATGTGTTCGTCTATGAGTTCTTCATAACATTCGTCGACGATGCCCTGTGTTCATCAACGAGTTATGGTTCTGAATTCAGATGCCTCTCGATTTCTTTTCATCGACGATAACCCTATGTTCGTCGATGAAGGTATATGGTCCACTCATTGACGAAGCCCTGTGTTTGTCGACGAGTTCCTTCTTCTTAAGAATTGTTCTTTTGAGTTCTAAGAAGGTCCTTGTCCGTTTGGGGGTTTCTTTACACACCTTTAAATAACTTTACTTGTTTTTGTTGTTTGTGTGTGATATGCCCATTTATTGCTCTTAGTTTTGAGTTTACTTCTATAAATAAGAGATTTACAAGATAGCCTCTCTCTTATTCTCACACTCATCCTTTGGATCACTTTGTATATTGTGTAGCATCCGTGAATGCGTTGAGAGGCTGTGCTTTTGGTCATGGCACGAGTTGCTTTGACTGATTTGAGACTTGTTGGTTCTGGTGCTGTTCTGTATAGCTAAACATGACTTTGAGAGAAAATTTAGTAGCCTTAAGAATTGTTAATGGGTTGTTGTCATCAAAACACAGTAGGAATGAAAGATCCTTAATTACTTGGTCTAATAGGGTTAATCAAAGTTGCTAATCTGAGTTATAGAGGGGGTATTTATAGATTTTCAACAAATTTGACCTTTGAGGGACGCGCTCAATTTTTTGGAAAAGTTTAATTAAATTTTAGTGACGTTTTAGCACTTAAAAAATATTCCAACCCGAGAGCACCGGTGGACCAGGACAAGTTCGGTCGACCCAAGTTCTTGGGGTTCGGTCAACCAGACCAAAAATAAACCGCCCGTTTGGTCGATCAAACATGTAAGACCGAAGACAATTTTTCAGTTTTGTGAGGTTCGGTCAACTGGGAAGATTTGAACTGGATAGTTTGGTTGACCATGGCGTTGGGACATCTCCTGAGGACCCTCGGTCGATCAGAGCGTTGGAGTACTTTTGGGTTTGGTCGACCTGGTGGTCAAAAAGTTGACTCCTAGGAGGTTCGGTCGACTAGGTGTATTTCAACTAAGTGAGTTTGGTCGACCGGGCTATGATCAATCTGTTGACCTGGTCCAGGTTTGGTCGATTAGGAACTTTTGAGCTAACAAGTTCAGTCGACCAAATGTGAACATTTAGTGCATTTCGGTCCTATTTTAAGCATTCAATTACCCATTTCAAATGATCATTCATATACGTACATGAGTGAGTGTCCTAGGGTCATTTTTAGGTCCTTTTGAAGACACCAAAAAAATCCGGTGTCGGTCGACCTTGTTCGTAAACTTCGTTTTAGCTACGATTTTGACCCTAAAGCTATTCCAAAAAATTTGTATGATTTTAGTCTTTTAAGAAAAAAGTTTTTGGTGAGATGTGCTAGTCCCTAGGGTCTATCTACAATCGTTCTGAGCATTCAAATACATCATGCAGATGCATGCATTATTACAAACCAGAGATATCAAAAAAAGTAAATGCAATTACATAAAATAAATATCTTCTTTGTCTTTTTAATCTTCTATCTTCATGGAATGCGCTTGATCGTATAGTCTTTAAGTCCTACAAGCTTTCATCGTCGTTTCCTTATGTGTGTGTTAAATTAATGGACCTATTCACATGCTAAATACACACATAAGAAACATGTGCTTTGCCAGCATCAAAATAAGGATCGGACTCAAAAAGTCAACACCTACCTTGATTTTAGTTTCTTCTATTTTTGTAAACTTTGAAACTCCCCCATTTTCCTTATTTGAAAAGACTTCCACGGAATTCATGTAGAGGCAGATGCCTTATTGGAATTACACTATTTCTTGTCTTAACAAGTCATCAAAAACTTGTTACAAAACAAATAAGAAAAAGAAAATAACATGAATGAAAAAATCAAAGAGTTGTTATTTTTATTTTTATTGTGACTAAATCTACCAAGGTAGAGTTCCTTCATATCCTCCAATGGAAGAATCAAGCCACTTGTAGTTCTAGGAACATTTTCAAATCAAGTTTTAGAAAACATTTTTAGTAAATTTTTTGAACATTTTCTTTGAAAACACTTGAAAATTCCAGCCATTTTCTTTGAAAACACTCGAAAAATCCTTCATCCTTTGACTAGAAAAATTGTTTTTTCAATGAATCCTTTGTAAAAATAGATATTGAAATCAAATTTAAACACTCACAAAATTATTTTTTTCTACCCTTAAGTCACTTTACGAGTGATTGCTTTGAAATAATAATTTTCAGGGTAAAAACATGAAAATTTTGTGGATTTTTTTTTGTGGGAAAACAATAAACCCGCCTTGAAATCTCATTTGAAAACTAGGAGAATATCCAAAAGTGACATTATGAATATATGACTGTAAGAAAATTTGGAAAGCATTTTTTGAGACCTGGAAAATATAATAATAATAATAATAATAAAATAGAAAAAGAAGGAAAAGAAAAAGAAGGAAAGGGAATTATATTAAGGAGCATCAGTAAGAATTTGTCGACGAACTCAGGGTTCTTATTCATGAACATCCTTTTAGATCTTGTTGATGAAGTATACATGTCTCGATGGCGAGAAGATACTAAGAGCAGGAAATTCAGGCCATTAAGGGTTCATCAACAAACTCATCATCTTCGTCGACGAACACCTTTCTGCGAATCGTCGACGAGTACACGTGTCTTATCGACGAAGCCACGTGGCAAGAAGCCTATATATATATATGCTTAAAACGGATTTCAGTGAGAAAAATTTCTTCTCTTCCATTTTCTCTCACTAGCTTTCAGTTTCTCCTTCTTCTCTCTTCAGATCCAGCTCCGTTTTTCCCCATTTCGATGATTGAAAGTTACCCTAATGATCCTATGGAGATTCTCTACAACTTAGCCGGAGTGGATTGCTGATTTGGGGTGCCTGGGCACCATCCCTAAATCAGGGTAAGTAAGTTATTTTAGGGTTAGATGGTAATATGCTAGGGTTTGATTTGATTGAACTGACATTAATGCAATTTTAGGGTTTGGAGTTCTATACGTTGTAAGTATGGTTTAGGATTTTAATAGGCTTCCCAGGAATCAGGTAAGGGAATAGATTAAGTCAAGATTTTCAGAAAAATTTAATGTTTACTGTATAGTATATGTTTCAGAATTTTATTTATGAATTAATGTAGTTTTGGGAATACTGGTGTTGAACAGAGAAAACAGATTTTATAGCATGTAATAGTATAATACAGAGTAGAACTCACTCGTGTGGCATGAGTATAAGTTTAATGTTATAACAGCATGTCAGAATATGCTATTATTTCATAGAATAAGTATGATTTTATAGTAATTTTTAGAAAGATCATAAACAGTACAGACGTTAAGATATTTCTAGTATATTATGATAATACTGTAATGCCCCGAACCTTTAAACCCGGTCCGGTGCGTTATTTCTGCAAATCCTGATATTCTATAAATAAATACCATGTACACAGTGGAAAACATAACTATGATCCTCAATCATAAAAATAAATACCAAAGTTTACTATTTCTATTCATAATCCAAAATAACCATTCATCATATGTATTCTCATATATACACATATCTCCAAAAACATTCAGTATTCACAAATACCAATATGTTCCACAACCATCCATATCTCAGAAGACTTAAAATATAAAACATAAAACATAACTTATATACATCCCATAATATCATCAAAATGTTTATACCCTTTCTCCATCTATAACCTAAAAATGCTATCAGCCTCAAGCTCCCTAAGCTTGATCTCATGGAGGTCCTGAAAAAGATAAATTCGTATTCGGGTGAGACACATCCCACTAAGGGAAGAAACAATATATATTAAAACAACATGTGGTCAACATGAGATTATAATCAAAATTTTAATATCATTTGAAAACCATTAACATAAATTCTTAAAACCATTTTATGATCCTATTCAAACACATACAAAGTATTTACCCATGAGACTACCCAAGGATAGGGGTGATTACCCGCCCATACAAGTAGCACCTGTCTACTCTGATACATTGGGTAACCCAACGGTCACAACTGAAGCATACTAGAGCACTCACCTTACTCAGTAAGCTCTCAAGTGATAGATTAATCGCATACTCACACAATTAATACAAAAGTTTACCAGCAAAGGCTCCCGAAAAGAGGGAAATCTACCTGCCCATACAAATAATTTACCTCTACCCTAGTGCGTTATGCAGCCTACTACTATATCTAATACTACAAGTGCACTCGCCTAACTCAACAAGCCCTCGGGCGAAGAGTTTGTCCCACCCAAACGTAACATGTTCTACTAGCATAAATGATGATAATACAATAATACATTATTTTGTTTGTTATTATTCAACTATCCATAACTGTTCATGTTCATAACTTTAGCATTTCACTTTATGTAACCTTTCACATTTTACATCGTTCACTTTTCTCATTTCATGTCCATTTCATTCACATTTCCATTTCATTTCATTTTCATTTCATTAATTTGTACTATATCTCCTTTTAGCTATACATTAGTTAGTCCACATAGATATGCGCTAAAATATGCTAACATAGCTCCTTTTAGCTATCGTCAATTAGTCTACAGCTCCTTTTAGTTGTTATTGTATACATGGTTGTATTATCAAACACAAGCAACATAATCCTTATACATTTCATTATCAATGCATTACTTACATAGCCTGCATCTCATACAAATATCATAGGTTTACACTGCATTACCACCTACTCATGCCACACAATTTCACAAAATAAAATTCATACATTGCCTGTAAAATAAGCCAACCAACATTTAACGTTCATATACTGAAAATACCTTTCATTTCTTACATAATTATCCTAAAAATATTATTCACTTTCATCATTTTATTTTCACATATACATAGCTAAATAAGTAGCCCTAAGTTCACAAAACATAATTTACATAGTTGGCGTTTTATACCCATATGAAAACATAAATACACATACATAACATAGTCCATTTTCATTTAATTCATGAAAATATGATTTAATATATAAATTCCTCCTTACTTGAATCCTTGAATTACAACAACAGGTATCCCAAACTGATGCCTGTGATGCTCACCCGGGCCTTGATTCAAAAACCCTAGTTTAATTAAATAAACCCCAAATAAGTTATTATTTTTGTATTTTCTCAACTTATAAACCTTACATAAATTTTTAAAACCCCAAAACTAAGAATCCTAACCTTTACCTCAACTTAGGAGCATTTCCCAAAAAGCTCAGTTTAGAAAACTGGTCAACTAGATGAGTAGAGAATCTTCCCTAGAACACCGTAGCGACCTCAGATCATCAATTCGAGCTGAATCCGAGCCGAATTCTTAGACAGATAGGAGAGGAGACATTTTAGAGAGATAAAGCTAAAGGAAAAATGATTTCCTTCATGTGGAAGCCTCCCCAAACCTTCTTATACTCGTCTTAGCCATATGGACTCATCGACGAGAAGATAGGACTCATCGACGAATCACTAAAGAACACTCATCAACAAGGCCGTAAGCTCATTGACAAGTTTCAAAATGTCTCAAACCCTCTCGATTAATTCTTGTTGACGAGACATGCTTGTTCGGTGACGAGACTCACAAGATCTCTCGTTGACGAGAAAATCCTGCTCGTTGATGGGCACTTGCATGTTACCCTTTTACAATTTCTTTTCCCTTTCTTCTATTTCCCATTTTTATTTTTTATTATTTGCCTTATTATTTTAAATAATTAAAAATTCTTTGGGTCTTTACAAATACAGCCGGGGTAGATGCCATAAGATTTCAGCCAGCATAAATGTCATGATAGTATGGCCAACGCAGATGCTGTGATATGACAGCTGACATAGATGTCGTGATCTGTTTTAATATGACAATTTATTTAGAAATTATGAAATGATAGCTTTTATTTTGAAATATGTAAAAGACATATTTTCTTTCAGAAATATGAAAATATTATTTATGAACATAAATATATTATATGAAATGTATTATATAGTAACATGACCTGGATGATTACGTATGTTATAAGCACGGTACCATTGCTAGCTAGCCAGATTGGAGAGATGGATACCCACTATGTGCCGACCCGTTAAAGGTTAATGGACAGTAGGATGGGCATACCATATTGGTGTATAACTGACAGTGCAACCACACTATTCAGGAAGTGTGGGTCAGAGGCCGATTAGCCCCAAAGTGTAGGCGGTGAGTAGGATACCCTCTATGTACTGATCCATTAAAGGTTTGATGGAGAGTAGGATGGGTAGGTCAGGATGGGTGGGCAATTGTGCATAGTTATGTCATATTTGATTTAACCTAGTAGGCCAGCTAGCGTTAAGTCCAGCCTACTGGCCACACAACCCGAGTCATGCGGGGTTAATTCATGATTTGCAGTTATACATCCAGGATAAGATTTCAGTAATATATAGATTTAATAGATGATTTAAATGATACAAAAATTCATTATGTTATAGTAAGATTATGTTTAAAAAGTACAGATTTTTATGCATTATCAGTTACAGCTTAAAGATATATTACAGTTATACTATTTGCAGTATATGTTTATAATATGATAAAACTCACGTTGCCACACACTAATATTAGTCTATTTCCCTTACTAAGAGGTGTCTCACCCCAACATTACAAATATTTTAGGAAGCCCCAATAAACGAGTGGAGCGAGCTCCGTCATAGAGGAGTTTGTTGGCATTACCTCAGTTATCGGCCAGGTAAGTAGTCGAGTTAGAGACGTGATGGATTTTTTGGGTGTATATGTGTATATGTAGAAACAGTGAAACTCTGGTATTGTATATAAGTCAGGTATATTATAGTTCCGCTGCTTAAATGACATGTATGTGTAAACAGGTAATTTCTCGATACCTGTGGGTCCGGGTTGACTTTGACTATGTTCTATGGTATCATAGTATTAATAATATGTGGAAAAATATATAGCTGCAAATTTGAGTCATTATAGTTTGGTATCAGAGCCAAGGTTGTTAGGTTCTGTAGACTTTAGTTTATAGCGGAAATAATACTAGATTATAGGAATAGGTCAGGAATTTAGTGAGTCAATGTTGAGGAATTAGGATTAGTATTTAGGGTTTTTTTTTTGTGATCGAGAAGCAGGATTTTCATAGTGGTTTTTGTGTCTTTCCTGGGATGACGATTTCAGAAAAGTCATAGTAAACTATTGTCGGGTTGTGTTTATCAATTATTGGACTGAATCTTAAATTGAGAATAAGGAGTTTAGATTAATTGAAGATATGAGATTCCAGTTAGATAAATATGTTAGTTATGATATGCAGACAGGGTCCTCAGACTATGTTTATTTCCTTTTCAGGATGGAACCTAGGGGTAGCAGTGCTCATGCTAGTGGTGATGATGGTGAAGGACCCTTTAGTGTGGGCGACAATGATTCAGATGCGGTTCTGCATAGTGTAGCTCAGCAATTTATGGCTGAGATTGCATAGAACTCTAAGGAGCAGGGAGGACCATTAGTAGACCAGGGCTGCACTATAGAGAAGTTCACCAAAATGAATCCTCTGACATTTTTAGGAGGAGCTGATCCTGTAGTTGCCAAAAACTGGATACATGAGATTAGGAAAATACTGTCATTGTTGCACTGCACCGATGAACAGAAGGTCCTATATGGTGCATATAAGTTAACAGGTGCGGCTAAGAGATGGTGGACAACCATGAAATTGTTTGAGGAACAGAGACCCGTACTAGTGGCCATGACATGGAACCAATTCAAGGAGATATTCTTTGACAATTATTTTTCTCCCACTATTAGAGAAGCTAAGATAGCATAATTTTTGAATCTGACATAGGGACAACTAACGTTTCAACAATATGCAGCAAAGTTTATCGAGCTGTCACACTTTACTCCCTACATCATTCCAGATGAGGTTAAGATGGCGAGAATTTTTTAAAGGGGTTTGAGGCATGACATCCATAAATAGGTGGTGATTCTATAGGTGCAGGATTTCTCTAAATTAGTGGGCAAGGCCACAGTGGTGGAGGAGAGTAGTCAGAGGGATGTG
Source organism: Malania oleifera (assembly GCF_029873635.1). Taxonomy (NCBI): domain Eukaryota; kingdom Viridiplantae; phylum Streptophyta; class Magnoliopsida; order Santalales; family Ximeniaceae; genus Malania; species Malania oleifera. Next base: position 49,626,863 of record NC_080422.1, on the reverse strand, counting down.
GGGACGTCGAGTTAGAGAAAGAGGCCCACACCTCCAGGATTCCAGGTAGGGTCCAACCGAGACCCTTGGAGGGGAGAAAGATATGGAAGAGCTTAGAGCAGGAGGCTAGGAGACGGGAAATTTAGGGTGAGGAGGCATATCCAGTTTGTCCTACATGTGGAAAGAGATATAGGGGAGAATGTCGAGCGGGGAGGAATGTTTGCTACCAATGTAGTGGACCGAGTCATGTAGCACAAGAATTTTGTGCACAGTATAGTACTGCTCCTACTCCCAAACCATTGGAGGGAATATACAAGCACCCAGGAGTGGTGGCTAGTAGAGGAACACAGCCCCAGCGAGGGTTTATGCGTCGACATCGAGAGATGCTAAGGTTGCAGGCGACATCGTGACATGTATGATTATTGCTTTATCATATAAAGCTATTTTTTTTATTTGACTAAAGTGACGCCCATTCACTAGTCTTGTTGGGGTATGTCAAGTTGACTGGAGTTAAGACACAGTTGTTAGATACTGATTTGTCAGCAGCCACGCCAACTGGATCAGTAGTGAGATGTGGAAGGGTACTTAAAAACTATTCCATGGGCATTTAGGAGAAAGTATTATAAGTCAATCTTGTAGTATTAAACATGCAGAGATTCAATATGATATTGGGTATGGACTGGCTAGTAGCTAACTACACCAGCATTGATTGCCATCAAAAAGAGGTAATCTTTAGACCCCTAGGAGAGTAGGAATTTGGATTTGTGAGATCATGTGTACACACTTCACCACAGTTAGTATCAGCTATTCAGGCCAGGAGGCTACTTCAGGATGGTTTCTAGGGGTATGTAGCTTATATTAAAGAGATGCTAGAGGAAAAATTGAAACTTGCTGATATCCCAGTAGTCAAGGAAATTTTAGATGTATTCCTAGAAGAATTACCTGGTTTAGCGCCATATCAGGAGATTAAGTTTACCGTGGAGTTACTTCTAGGAATAGCACCGATATATAAGGCACCCTACAAGATGGCCCTAGCCAAGTTAAAGGAGATGAAAGATCAGTTGCAAGAGTTGTTAGATAAAGGGTTTATCAGACCTAGCGTGTTGCCCTAGGGAGCATCAGTGCTGTTTGTAAAGAAGAAAGATGGAACATTAAGAATGTGCATCGATTATAGGGAGATAAATAAAGTGACGATCACGAATAATTATCCTCTTCCCAAAACTGATGATTTATTTGATTAGTTACAGGGAACCCAGATCTACTCCAAGATTGATCTTCATTCGGGATGTCATCAAGTAAAAATTAAAGTAGAGGATATTTCGAAGACAGCATTCAGGACCAGATATGGCCACTACGAGTTTCTAGTTATGCCATTTAATTTGACTAATGCACCCGCAGCATTTATGGACTTGATGAATTGGGTATTCCATAAGTACTTAGATTAGTTTGTTGTTGTCTTTATTAATGATATACTGGTCTACTCAAAGAGTTTTGAAAAGCACAAAGATCAATAGAGACTAGTATTGCAGGTATCGAGGGAAAAGAAGTTATATGCTAAGTTAAAGAAATGCGAGTTTTGGCTGAGGCAGGTCACTTTCCTCGAACATGTGATTTTCAGAGATGGCATATCAGTAGATCCAAGCAAGATAGAAGTGGTGGTGAATTGGTGAGACCAGGAAATATTCAGGAGAAATGGAATTTTCTAGGTCTGGCGGGGTACTACCGACATTTTGTGGATGGTTTTTCCAGATTATTGGGTCCACTAATACAACTCATAAGAAAAATGTGAAGTTTGAATGGACCAACGAGTGTGAACAGAGTTTCCAGTAGTTGAAACAACAGCTTGTCACAACACCGGTGTTATCCATTCCATCAGGAGAAGGTGAATTTGTTATATATAGTGACGCATCCCATAAAGGACTCGGGTGTGTGTTGATGCAATACGGGAGGGTTATTGCATATGCTAGTCAAAAAAGACCTATTAAAACCTTGTGCCACAGTCCTACCATTGGTGTGTCCAATTTCATTTAAGATTGTGAACAAAAAACTTATATACTATAAGAACTGATGATCTAATCTTCTATGTATAAGTTATACTCTACACACTAGATCACCTACTATATAGAATAAAAGACACACATGTATAATCATTAAATAAATAATTTCAGGAAAACATTGCTAACAAAGATTCTCATTAAAATGGAATAACTGAAGTTATTAATAAATACTAAAACCAATTACATAAAGCATGTTTTCAGTATAAATCCCAAACAATCTCCCACTTAGACTCAAAGCCATGCTACCATACATCTCACTCACATTCCCTCTACATGACTATCAAAAGTCCAAGTTGGTAAGCTCTTTGTAAACAGGTCTACCAGGTTGCTTGCTGATGCAATCTTGATCACCATTACATCACCTTTCTACACAATATCTCGTATCAGGTGATACTTGCACTCGATGTGTTTTACCCTCTTGTGGCTCCTAGGTTCCTTTGAGTTAGTAACCGCCCCGCCATTATCACAGTAAAGTGTAATGGGAGATTGTACCGAAGGCACCACTTCTAAATCCAATAGAAAGTTCCTGAGCCAAACGACCTCCTTGGCTGCCTCGGAGGCTGCCACATATTTGGCCTCCATAGTGGAATCAGCAACACATGATTGCTTGATACTCCTTCAACTAATGGTTCCACCTCCTAGGGTAAACACATTTCTTGAGGTAAATTTCTAGAATCCTTATCTAACTAAAAATTTGAGTCTGTGTACCCAATGTGTACTAGACTATCTGTCTGATAAACAAACATATAATCCCTAGTCCTTTTCAGGTGCTTGATTATATGTTTTACCACAGTCCAGTGTTCCCACCTTGGGTTAGAATGATATCTACTGACTATGCCTATGACAAAACAGATGTCAAGTCCAGTGCAAATCATAGCATACATGAGGCTTCCTATTGCTGATGCATAATGAACTGCCTTCATGTTCTTTATGAAAAAATAGATTTCAGGACCAACCCATCGATGGTTTCAAGGAATCTTAGGAAACCATCGATGGCTAAAACTACCAAGAGCATTTTAATTACCAAACCGTCGATGGTTTTCCCTAGGCTAAGCTTACTTAAGTAGGAAGCAAGCTTAAAAATTTTATAACTTTCATTTCTCTCTCTCTCTCTCTAAATTAGGTTTTTGGGAGCTTTCTCACTCTCTCTCACATCTCTCTCTCTCTCTCCTAAGCCTCCCGAAACACTCTCACATCCTCCTCGATCCTCTCTCCCTCCTCCCAGCTCATAGGTCGTCGATCCTCAACAGATTTAAGCGACTAAGGTTTCATGTTTCTAAAGGTTTTAGGCAAATTTTTTAGGAACAGGTAAAGGGATTAGATTATGTCAGCTCTTTTTGAAATATAAACTGATTAAACTTATGTATATGATTTTAGAAACAGTATATGTGATTTTTTGAATGAATCAGGCTAATGAAAAATGATAGTTTTGATTATTATATGTATTTAGGGAAAACAAAAGTGAATGGGTTGATATTATACGTATTTAAGGAAAACAAAAGTCGTTATGATATAACGACTTGATGTCGAGACACAATATGGCATGTTTATATGAAATTATAGAAATGAGATTTTATTACAGTTTTATTACGTAAATTTCAATATATGGTTTAAGAACCCTGAGGGATCAAATTTAATTTGAGCATGGTACCATAGCTATAATTAGTAAGGAGTGCAACCACACTGGTATGAAAGTGTGGTATGGGATAGTCGATTTGGCCTGGTTACAGTACTACTCTTGAAGGACATGCCGGGAGACCCCTCCTGAAGGACATTCTAAGGGACCGTATCGAGGTACATTTTGGGACAGGGTAAGCAAATTGTACTTACAGATCAGTTACTTTGACTTAGCATTGGTCGGCCGACCAGATGCTAAGTCCAGCCTTTGGGTGGCACAACCCATCGTAGGGGGGAGCATGTTGTTAGTCTAGTAGCCCAAGAGATTGGTTGTTCTATGCATGTATTTGTGAATTTACGATAAATGGGCTATATTGAGCCGAATTCTTTTATGAAGGAAAGGTATATGTATTTTTAGTTATACAGGTGAATACAGTTTTCAAATGTCATTTTTTGTTCATTTAAATAAATGGAAATATTATGTTCACGCTAAGACTCATGTTAGCCACACACTGATGATAATTTGATCCACCTTACTAAGCATATTTCAGGTCCTATAAGGAACCGAGTCTAACATACTATGGGGTTGGGATAAGATTTTTGATAGTGGTTGTTAGAGCTAGTGAGACACTAGTTGTCATTTTTTGTTATTTTTGGTTGTAATATAATGATGGGGAGTTTTCTATGTGTGTTTGGTACAATTAGAACTCCGGTAACGTGTTTTGAGGAGGTTTTTCTTCTGTTGCATGTTTATGTTTTCAGTTATGGACAGAAACACCTGGGACCCCAGTTTGGGGGTGGGTTGTGTATTTATGGTTTCAGATACTGTTACAAGGGTTTATGTAGGTTTTTCTATGTGGCACTCCAAGCCCCACGTGGTGGGTTCAGGGCGTTACAAATGTGGTATCAAAGCCTAGGTTACTAAGTTCTGCAGACTTTGTCAGATGATCTTACCAGAGTATAGGTTCAACTTAGGATATAGGTAGGAATTTTGAGTTTTGGTTTCGTAGCCTAGAGGTAGAATTTCCTTGATGGACTTCTATGTTTTTCTTCAGAAATGATAGTTTTAGAAAAATCACAGTAATCCATCGATGGTTTTGTTTCTGAGCGAAGAGACTGGAACTTGAAAATTAGAACAAGAATATTAAGTTGGCTGAGTATGTTGTAATTTGGGGGTTTTGTTTTAGGCCTGGTACTTGAAAATTATTATATATGTATAGGAAGAAGAATTAGTAAAGGTTTTTAGGGCCAAACTGTCGACGATTTTTGGGAAGGTTTGCAAACCGTCGATTGTTTTGTATCTGTGTTCTACGTTCGGGGTTTATATTCAGACTTGAGATATTAAGTGGGTCTTTTAGTGTTATAATAGCACCAGACATGTTAAGATATTAAAATTAGAAATTTATGTTGGTTATATCTTCAGGATGGATCCCAGGGATAGTAATGTTAACGTTAGAGGAAGCAGTAGTGAGGGGGTTGCCCACGAAGATGGCAGTAATTCTACATTGGTGCTTTGGGGTTTCTCCCAACAGTTCATGGCCGAGGTCATGCAGAGTTCTAGGGGGCAGGACCATCCCATAACTGAGTTGGGATGTACTATCGAGTAGTTCACCCGCATGAAGCCTCCCACCTTCACGAGAAGCGCCGACCCAATCATTGCAGAGAATTAAGTGTAGGAAATTGAAAAGATCTTGGCAGTACTGTGATGCACAGTTGAGCAAAAAGTACTTTATGCAACGTTCAAGCTGACTGGAGAGGCCGAGCGGTGGTGGCTAGTGGTAAAATTACTAGAGGAGTAAAGATCCGCACTGACAACCTTAACTTGGAACCACTTGAAGAAATTTGTTTTTTATTGGTACTTCCCCGCAACTACCAGAGATGCTAAGGTAGAGGAGTTCCTGAACCTGACTCAGGAACACCTGACTGTTCAGCAGTATGCCACTAGGTTCGTGGAGCTATCTTCACTTCATATATGGTACTAAATAAGTCTCGAAGGGCACAAAGGTTTGAGAGGGGCCTAAAATAGAAGATCTTCAAGAAGGTGGCAGTTCTGCAGGTGCAGGATTTCTTAATGCTGGTGGATAAAGCCACCGTGGTGGAGACGAGTCGACAAAGAGGTGTAGTGGTACAAAACCCGATGAAGAGACCCCATGCCTTCTGGTTCTCACACAGGTACAAGGCAGGGTCCTTGGAAAAGGTATGGTAATGGTGGAGGCCTGAAAAGGAAGACAGGTGGCGGGGCATTTCAGGGTACCCCATCATACCCTATTTTACCTACATGTGACAAAAGGCATTCAAAGGAGTATTGGAGAAGAATGAATGTCTAAATGATAATTTTGATAAAGTATACTCTAGTTCCCGACCGTGCTCTGTATGGTTGGTGCACCCTCTCCACCTTATACCATCGAATGGCTCCTTGGACAGTTTAGTCAATTCTTAGTTAGCCTAATATGATAAACTGATCGAACTTAGATTACGCACATGACATTCTAGGTCAGATTCATGATTGAGCACTATATTTATCTACTTTACAGTAGTTGTTAGAATACACCTTGAAAAATACCATCTTTTTTACTTTTCTTTTGCACATGGCTATAATAAACTGATTTGGAAGTGGTTTGATAACTGTTCTTTAAGTCTCTAAGGATCGACACCTGACTTCTCCCATTTTCTACTAAACTTGGGATTAGTTAGGTTTTATAAATATTATTTTTAGTAGTTAACGACCCAAGCCTTGATGAGCCTACTAGCCTGTCACTAGTGATTGGGATTTCAATCGAGAACCAACTATCTACATGGCAACACTCAGAACTTAAAGGTTGTCACATGTCTTCAAAGAATCTGAACATGAATCAAACATGAAATTGAAAGAAAGATGTAAATCCTAATCTAAATGGTACCCAACGACTCTCTAGGTTTGTCACTAACCAAAAAGGGGCCAAATGGGGACCCTAGTAACATATTCAAAGCTTAGTTTTATACCCAAAAGGGTTTACAAGCGTTTGAATTCAAATCAGAAAAGTTTTAGCAGAAATCTCATGAAGAAGATTGCTGGGCTCGAACGCTGTCGACCAGGTTGCACTCTAGTTTTCCCCTGGTCGTGCTCTGGTCGAGACTTTCCAGAATTATAGGGTTCAATTTGAAGGCTTCCTCAACATGGTTTCCCCTCTAAGATCTCACTGTTGTGCCCTGGTCAGAACTCTCGAGATCTCTATTTCAGTCAGGCTTACGCTCAGTCGACCTAGTCGCCTCTCTTGGTCTCTTGGTCGTGCCATTGGTCGAACCTCTCAGCATTTTCACTTAAATATAAACTCTGGAGTCTTCATTTTGTGACCTAGTTGCCCCTTGTTCTTGCTAGTTGCACCATATGGTCGAGCAAGGTCTTTTTTGCTTTGATGAACTAAGAGTTGAGCACCTGGTTGAGCCTTGTGCTTCCCGATTACTCCCTTGGCTTCTTGTATTACTTAATTCCTCAGTTTTAACTTCATTTTACTGAAACAGGAACAAACCACGCATAACTCCAAACTATGATAAGAAAGGGTAAATATAAGATAAATGAGAACAATAAATAGGTAAATGGGGGCCTGAAATAGTGCATTTTAGGGACACATCATGTTCACTGAGATTGGTGTTTGTGGGTATCGCCTTGGAAACCCTCACAAGATTATAACTCATCCACTAAGGTCACCTAGGGGTTTAAAGCCTTATTGCATATGGTAAATGCAATCGTGTTTCCCGCGAAAGAGAAGGTAGATAGGAATTTGTTTATCTTTTGTAGGTTTCTTAGTTTTTATTTGCTCGAGGACTAGCAAAGTGTAAGTTGGGGGTTGTGATGTGTTCCAAAAATGTACTATTTTTGCCTATGTTTTGTTCTCCACGTCTTGGTAATTATCTCTTTTTATCCTAGTTCAAAGTTACACGTGGTTTGTTCATGTTTCAAGAAATTGGAACTTAAACTGAGGAGTTATGCAATGCAAGAAGCCAAGGAAGCAATTAAGAAGTACAAGGCTCGACCAAGTGCTTAACCAGGTCTCCAAGGCCTTGCTCCATCCAAAGCAACATGACCCTGTTTGACCATGTGGCCCGACTAGGCAATCACAAGGGGCGACCAGGTCATGAAATGAAGACTCCAAAGTGCTGATTAATTGTAGAATGATAGATTACCTTGACCAAGGCATGACCAAGAGATCTTGAAGGTTCGACCAAGTTGATAAAGCCAACAAAAGAACAATAAGATTTTCCAGAATAGCTCGGCCAAGGTGCAGCTAGGAGAAGCCTAAGGTGCGACCAGGTCAACTGTATGTGCTCAAATTCAAAAATCGTTGCGCGAGATTTTTGGCGAAACTTTCCTTATTTGAATCCAATCACTTGTAAACCCTTTTAGGTATAAAATCAAACTTCAAATAGGTGATTAGGGTTCCCTTTCGGCTCCTTCTTGGTTAGTGACAGACCTTAAGCACCAATTGGAGCCATTTAGATTAGGTTAAGTTGGTTCTCTATTGGTGTTTCAAAGGTTCTGTAACAAACCTCGAATCGAATTAGTGCCAAATAGATTATATTTCAATATCTTGTCAATTTACATTGCTTTGTGTAAATTCAATTCAATTTCAATAAAAGTATGCTTTCAATTCCATCTTTCAATGCCTTGTTTTAATTTCATGCAACATGAGTAGCTAAATATTTAATTCTCGGGTTGTGATGAAACCCTAGGCCAGAGTTAATAGCTAGGTCTCAGTCAATTGTGTGTAATAGGATTCAATTATTAAACAAGTAATTTGTGTTCGCTTGATAGGGTATACCTCAGTTCCCGATCATGATTCGGACGATTGGTGCGCCCCAGCTACCCTATGCCACTCGAGTGGATTACATTAAAAACAAAGGAATTCATGTTCACTGGATAGGGTATATCTCGTCTCCCGATCGCGCTCTGAACGATTGGTGTGACCTAGCTACCCTATGCCACTCAAGTGAATGACTTATCTTGGAAACCCTAATATGGATAATTGACCGGGCCTAGGTATTGCTCACTAAAGGCTAGGGTGGATTCATAACTAAAGACTTGCTTTCTATAGGTACTTTAATTCAATTTTCTTGCTTTCTTAATTTGATAGAAAAACCCAAAATTCCATCTTTTTATTATTGTTCAAGCTAGTAAGCTAGATTAAGATTGGTTGACCATTGCACTAAAGTCCCTGAGATCAAAACCTGACTCACTCCTCGTTCTACTGAACTTGGGATTAATTAGGTTTTATGAATATTATCTTTGTTATTTAAGGACCCAAGCCTTGGTGAGCCTGCCAACCACATTCTAAGGGCTTATAGACTGCTTGGTAGCTAATGACTATTTTTTCAAAAACAATGGGGTCAGTCGACTGCCTACATAGACCGATCGACCACTTGAAGCACAAAAATACATAGCATGCACATTTTTAACAACTTTGGTATACTTTCTCTCTTCTTTTTTTTTAGAAAGAGCTGGTAGCCGCTCATATAGCGGCCCTGTCTCAAATTTATTAATAGACCCTCACTTATGCTGGAGGAAAACCATGGTTACAAGCAAAGCCTCTAGGAGATTACAAATATAAAAAAAAAAAAAAACCCATCCTAAAGACAAAGCACAAACAAAAACCAAAAAATAGGAAAAACCAAATCTAAACAAGCCTAACCAAACAACCCAAACTAAACCTACCTAAATCAAATAGTCAAGCAAACTACACAAACCTAACATCTAATGCTAGGGGAGTCGAGACTATCAAGTCTCAATTTGCCTCTAAGCTTCCTCGGAAGCTCATCCCCCTCCTCAAAACTATATATTGTACCTTCCTCACCTTGACGAGCCAGGTAATCTGCCACCTGATTAGCCTCTCTATAAATGTTTCAAATAGATAACTGAAGACCTTGAAGTTCCGAAACAATCTCCTCCCAAAAATCCTATAAATACCACATCGTGCATTTGTCATTATTGATCCAATCAACAAACAGTTTAGAGTCACATTCAATAACAATATTATAAAAACCCATAATCTTACATAGCAACACCCCCATGTGCAAAGCACAAAGCTCAGCTTCATTATTCGTACCTTGTCCAAAATAAGAAGAAAAGACACCTTTAAGTTTGCTAGAGAAATCCTAAACAGTGCCTCCACCCCCACACAAACCCGGATTACCTCTATAGATTCCATCAACACATGTTTACCTTATAGGTCATGCCCGTTTTTGATAATGACAAGTATCAATTGTCTATGATGAATGCTTGAGGTCATGTGTAGGTATTCAAATTAGTAGAACATAATGATAGCACAAAGAGGAATTGAAGCTGAAGACCTAATATATGTTGTATTTTATTTCATTATTATTTAAAGGGTTTGTAATAGTAAATAGGGTTTGGCTTGTAATAATTGCATGCATCACCTACATGGTATGTAAAGTAAGCTTAAAATGAAAAAGACCTAGAAATGACCTTAGGACACTCACACATGCACATGTATGTATGGCTAAATGAATAGGGTGATTGCATGATTAAATAGGATCGAAATGCACAAAATATGCATATTCGGTCGACCGTACTTGTTAGTACAAATTACTCTCGGTCGACCGAACCAGTGTCGGGTCAATAGATTGACCACAGCTGGGTTGACCGAACTTGTCCATTTGATCTATACCTGGTCGACTAAACTCCCTAGGAGTCAACATAATTGACCTTTTGGTCGACCGTGCCAAAATTGCATGCCAACTACCTGGTCGACCGAGTTCCCACGTGTGGAACTCAACGATCTGGTCAATCGAACTTGTTAGTTCATTTGATTCTCGGTCGAATGAACCGCATTAAAAGGGAAAAATCGCTCTAAAACTCCAAGTATGGTTGACCAAACTTGTAGTTCAAATTGGTCCCGATTGACCAAACTTCAAGCAACTCGGTCAACCGAACTTGCCTCGGTCGATCGGTGCCCTCGGGTTGCCCCAAATTTTTTACTGTGGTTACTATTTTTAAATGGGGTTAAAATAATTAAATTGTATTAAAACTTTCCTAATAATTTCACATATGTCCTGGATGGTTATATTTTTGGGGATGTCTATATATATCCCCTCATTTGGAATAATTAGCATAGAACTAGCAATCCTAATTAGGAAAAATCCTTTGAAATTCCAAAATCTATAATACTCATTTTTGAGCCTCCAATACTCATTCTTACCATATTTTATTGCTCAAATATCTTTGTAAGTGTGATTTGAGTGTTATTATTCCATAAGGTTTGCTCTCTCAAGTTCATGCTTGTTTGATATTATTTTATTTGAGAGCAAAACGTCAAGTATTCTTAGGGGACTTCATTGATAAGTCTATCTTAAGAAGATTTCACTTGACCTTCTAAGTATTGCATTATCATTGCAATATCTTGAGAAGTTCTTATTTGATTTTGGTTGCAAAAATCTTTTCAAATCATTTTCAAATATCTAGTGTGTTTCATCTTAAGAAATCATTGAAAATATATTTGTTTATGTGGTGAAAATCTTTGTTGCAATATTCATTGAGTTATATCATTTGTTGAATATAAAGATTAAATCCTCTTTGCAAACCAAATATATATATATATATATATATTTCTTGAGCTTTATATGTTGATAAAATCTACTCGATGAGATATCTGAAGTATTGCTAATATCTTTGTCTGAGCATCATGATTGAATATATATTTTGTGATACAAAGATCATATTGTTTGCACTCTCATGCACTGATTACATCACTCATATAATTATTTGTGAGTAGAACTCTAAGACCACATTGAGCTTACTTTATTATATCATTTGGTGGTATATGTGATTGCTTAGATTGGGCACACATATGCTTTATATGAAAGCATAATCACTATACCATTTCATTGTGAACAAATCTGTTGTATTCCAGGCACAGGCCTGAAAAGGGAGACTAGCCTGTTAAATAGTCCCAAATTGGCTTTGACCCAGTTAGGAAAGCTAGGTGTGTCATCCTGTTAAGGCGTGTTGGTTAAGGTCAGCCCCTTGAATTGACCTGGTTGTAACAAGTGTCGCTCCACTCGTTAAGTGAACGTGGAATCCTCGGGCTTACGAGCTAGAGGCGGGGATGTAGGCACAGTTGGCCAAACCCCAATAACATTTCGTGCATGTTCTTTATATTTCAGTAATTTACATTTTCACATGTGTATGTTATAGTTTGAATAAAGCGCATGATTTGATTTACATTTTTTATATTCATCTGCAAATTTGGAATTGTATAGAAAGATCCTAGGTTACCAAATCATATTGACTTCTCACTTAACCTAGAAGAAAAGTTTAAAATTCTAATTCACCCCCCTCTTGGGAATATTAAACGTATCATTGATTTGTTGTCATCAAAATAAGAATTGTAAGCCTTATTAGGTCAACAGACATCTTATGAGAAATTGCATAAGGAATTCATTAGTGCTCATAAGTTCATTGTTATGATGCATAAAAAGAAAATAATTCTGAAAAATGAAAATAGAAAGTTGGTTAAACAATTAGAGAAATTAAGAGATTATCATGTCACCTTAAAAGAGAAAAATATGAAGAAAATATTGAAAATAATCTGCCAGGGGGGAGAAATGGGAGATAATAAACCCTCAAGACTTAAAAAGGAAAATATAATCAAAAAGGGTTCAAGATCATTTAACAAATCCCATACAAATTTTCATGCCTCATCTCGCAAACACAAGATTAGTAAGCATGGATCTTCATGAAAATTTGAAACTTGCTTTCGTCACAAAATTAAATGGCTCACTCTATCCACTTATTCATCCAGAAGTGCTAGAGGCTTAGGAAAAGAAATGAATTGATTAGTCATGAAGGAAAATCCCGTAGGACTTAAGGAAAATTGCATTCAAATTGAAATTATCTTCTGGTTGATCTTTCGTTAGTCTCTAAGTTTAGGGGTTGTAATGACTGTAAGTCTAGGAAGTGATCTACGCTTAAACTGTCAAATCTTGGTATATGCTTTAACTGTATAATATTGCTTTACCAAGAATCCTTAAGAATCACGTCAATATGAAAATATATATAACATATCAAATCTGAACTTAAGGAGGGGTTTTTGGTCAAAACTAGGTCAAAACGGAAAAATTGACTATGCTCGGCCGACCAAGCATTGAATGAACTGGAGCTCCCAGTTGACCAGCCCATTGACTTTTGACCATGTGGTCAACAGACCCGTTTTGAGCTTCTCTAATTCGGTCAACCGAACTTGTCGGTCTACCCTCAGTTAACCGAACCGAGAACCGTGCACCTTCCTCGGTCGATCGCCCAATTTAGTACAAACTTCTTTCAGTTGACCGAGCACTAATGGTTTGTGAGGAATTTAAAGCATCGGTCGACCGAACCTCGATGCTTATATACATTCTTCACGTTCGGAACTCATTTTTCGCTAGAAAAACTTTAGAGCTTCTTCACTATTCTGCTGAGCATTACCCCACACTCTTAGACCACTACCAAACTCATTTCCTCTAGCTGTCATGGCTCTTCAAGATGATCGTATTGAAACCCATGATTTGGCACACGATGAGGACGACTAGTTTCTGTCAAAACGCTCCAAGATCAGATATGTGCGGGAGTTTCAACCAAAGAAGCCATTTTGGGTAAGAGTCTGGATCTTGAATTTATGGAACAACATTTTGGAAATATTATGAATATGTTCCAGTATCAGGGGTGGAAGACCTTTATCTCTTATCAGCCTAGTGGCCATACCCTATATATGTTAGGTTATCTTACGCAAACCTAGGCAATGATTAGAATGGATATTTCTCTAGGGTAGTGAGGACATATATTCGGTTTGATGCAGAGTACTTATTTGATGTTCTTGATATTGATCATGGCAATTTTGAATGCCCAAACTCAGTAACATCTAGGATAAACGAACAGGATTTTACCATTGTCATTTTTGCCAATTTGACTATGTCCGATCCACTAGCTTCCAGTCAGAATCACCCACCTTAGTATAGGCAGTTCACCTTAGAGGCCAATGTTGTGCACCACCTGATTATGTATAATATCCTGCCCAAGGCAGGATCTAGGGTGCATGTCTCCTTCTAAGACTGCTTTGTTATGTGGTGCCTGTTTGCCCAGAAGAAGTTACATTTACCCAGCATAATGATACGGTGGATGATGGCCAAGACGATTGGCCACAGGATCATCATGCCTTATGGAGGGATTTTGAACAAGCTATTTTGAGCAGTGGGAGTTACCAGATCCAATGTGGCAGTGCCGAAAAGGAGAATGTCTGCAGATGTATTCTCCGCTGTCACCTTGAGACTAATGGGATATAAGCTGGTTGGCAATATTTGGCTACCATCTGGTGTGAGGGGTGCAGCAGCTCAAGAGGAGGCCTCGCAGGAGTTACCACCACAGCCCATGCAGCTGACGAACACTAATCTGATAGCTGCTATCACCAGTCTCTCTAACTCCTTCGGATAGTTTAAAGGATCTATCTAGTCAAATCTTCGAGATCTAGCATCATCATCCATAACACTTCATGACGAGTTTAGACAATTCTCGATCTCTTCTGCGAACCATTTCACGGAGATGGAGAGGGTCATCGCGGTAAACTTCAGCAAGTTGAATAACTGAATCCAGGAGATGCAGGAAGAGAGAGATCGGATGACAATGGATTTCGACTTCGATCTGGGTGATGGCACCGTTGGCGGTGTGGATGGAGGCGAGATCTAGTTTTAAGGGAGCATTCTACAGATCATGAATTATCTTTATGATTCATTATCTTTTATATTCTCTGGTCTGTACTTATGAAACAACTTTTATTTTTCTTTTCATTCTTTTCTCTTTTGTTACATACTACACTCTAACCCACTGTCTATTTTGGATTCTGCGGATAGTTGGGTTACCTTTTTTATTTATATATGCCGGTATGTATTGATTTTGGGAATGCTGTGGTTGTCTATTTCTTAGGTATTGCATAATGTCTGTGTGAAATTCCTAGATGATAGTTTTCTTCTCTCTTGTTGGATACCATATGATAAACGGCATATAAATCATTGTCTAGTTGTTTTCATGCTTAGTTTAGAATGTCTACTGCATGGTGGATGCAGTTGATGTAAATTGCATGCTGGTAGTGGAGTATAGGTTCTCGCATGCCCTAAACTATTGATATACTGGCTGTTGAGAATCTTTTATGCAGGTTAATTTGGGAAATGTCCTATTTACAGATGACATGCTGCCGAAATTTTGGTGGACTTTTCCAACATAAAACCTTGTTAAATGATGATTATAATGAAATTAAAAGTTAAAATCTTTTTGAAAGGATGAGTGAAAACTCAATGAAAATTAAACTTCATCCTCACATAATCATCAGGTGTTTAAAAAGCGTAGTTCCATCCCTAGGGAAAGACCATAAAGAACTCATATGCATCATGGTTTGACTTGTTGAATATTAAGGCTCTTCTAGGAACCTTGATCATCATTGTATTCCGTGTGTTTTGATATGGATGATTCTCAGTTATGTGCTTTATTTCATGCCTTAATGTATGTCTTCTTATGCATACGTGATCAATAGGGGTCATTATACTGATTGAATGATAAAGTGAATAAATCTTAATTCAGTATATTCGTTTTAAAAGACTTAAAAAATTGATTGCTTACACTTTTTGGGAATATTTATCCATCTGGGGGAGCTTTCAAGTAAAATTTACAAGTCTTAGCATGATAATAATGGACTTTATGCTTTATTGCATTGATCATACTGCAACTGTTTGAGTAGTTGTGGATAAATTGTTAGGTTTTATAAACTCAAACAGGTCATTGTTTATACAAGATTTGTTTTGGAAAGTCCTATTTTCAAACAGCACTCTACCGAAATTTTTCAAAAATTTTCCAAAACTTATAATATATCAAAATCATGTTTAGCCATTGCCTAGAGATCTTATTTTTATGGCCTTTTTTACTGTTGCCGAAAGGGGGAGATGAAGATGCAAAAATATTAGGTTGAAATTAGGTTGCACATAATGTTGCATATAATGCATATTGTTAGGAGAAGCCTTTTAAGGCTAAACCCATATTTTTACTTGATGTATTTGTCATCATCAAAAAGGGGGAGAATGTTGACCTTATAGGTCACACCAAGTTTTGATAATGACAAATACCTATTGTATTTGATGCATGCTTGAGGTTATGTGCAGGTATTCAAATTAGCAGATCATAATGATAGCATAAAAAGGAATTGAAGCTAAAGACCCAATATATGTTGTAATAGTAAATAAGGCTTGGCTGATAATAATTGCATGCATCACCTACATGGTATATGAAGTAAGCTAAAAATGAAAAAGACCTAGAAATGACCCTAGGACATTCACACATGCACATGTATGTATGACTAAATGAATAGGATGATTGCTTGATTAAATAGGACCAAAATGCACAAAATATGCATGTTCGGTCGACTGTACTTGTTAGTACAAATTACTCCCAGTCGACCGAACCGATACCGGATCAACAGATTGACCATAGCTCGGTCGACCGAACTTGTCCAGTTCATCTATACCTAATCGACCGAACTCCCTAGGAGTCAACATAATTGATCTTCTGGTCGACCATGCCAAAATTGCATGCTAACTACCTGGTCGACTGAGTTCCCACATATGGAACTCAACGGTCTGGTCGATCGAACTTGTTAGTTCATTTGATTCCCGCTTGACCAAACCACGCTAAAAGGGAAAAAAATTGCCCTGAACCTCCAAGTCTTTTCGACCGAACTTGTAGTTCAAATTGTTCTAAGTCGACCGAACTTCAAGCAACTCGATTAACCGAACTTGCCTCAGTTGACCGGTGCTCTCGGGTTGCCCCAAATTTTTTACCGTGGTTAATATTTTTAAATGGGTTAAAATAATTAAATTGTGAAATTAGAAATAGCTTTCCAAAAGGGGGGGTGAATTGGCTTTTAAAATTTTCTTGTTAAAGTCCTTAACTTCTTTTAATATTTAACCAATTCTTAGACTTGTTTATCTATTTTGTCAATCAATCAAGAACTTGGTTTCTTTTAAACAATCAACAAGACAACTAATAAAACATTCAATCTTCAACCACAATTTGTTTGTCAAATATAAGTTCACTGCAGCACTATTAGATTGATGGAAGATTCAAGATTTCAGTACTTTCTGAAATATAAACACAGTTCACTTAATCTCAAGCTTTATACCATTCAATGACAATATATTTATAGTATATATAACTTTCAGCTTTTGTATTCTATTTAGCCCTGTGGTGAATGTGAGTTTAAACAAAGCCTGATATATATGAAATTGCTTCTTCAATATGATGTTCAATATAAAATCCAATTACTCTTTCCAAGCTTCAGAATTCAAATAAACTCTTAAGTTAATTTATCTTTGGAATGTTTAACCAAATAACGTACTCCCGTATTGTTTCCACAAAGTATAGTGTAAACAATGTACTCTCTCTTGGTTTCCGCAATCCCAAATCAAAATTAAACTGTAAGTTTGTTTGATTTCTAAATATACGTAGTTTGTATGATTTTCAAATTTAAACCATCCACACAATTGAAATAAGTACTGAAAATTAAGAGTAAGGGAAAGAGAGAGTGAGACAGAGATTTTTACGAGGTTCAGCTTATACCTAGCCTACGTCCTTGCCTTTGGCAAACCACCAAAGGATTTACTAAACCTGTTCCTTTAATGGGCGGAAAAAACCTTTACAACACTCCTTGGTTAAGGTTAGAGCCCGCCTTCTCCAAACGATATCCCTTCGTCCGCTCAGTCCTTATATAGGCTAGAGCTCACCTCTCTAAGAAATATCCCCTTACTTAGCTAACAATCCAAACAATCCTTGAAAAAGTCAATCTACAAGAAATAATTCAAATAGATGCATACAAATAATGCTCATACAAAGAGCTGATTAGTACACTTTAGAAACTAATATACTTCAAATTTAAAATATCAAAAGAATGAAGTAAGAAGCTCAATATAAATATCACCGATTTACTTCTCTTTGATGAGGATCAAAAACTTAGATCAGATACTTCATAGAAGTTGTAAAAGCTTAGAGATTTCTCAGAAATTTCGCAGCAATTCAGAGCTTTAAAACAAATAGCAAGAAGCTTTGAGTGAAAGAGATCTTGAAAGAATTTTTTCAATGCTTGGTGTATTTTGATTCTCATAAACCATGTATATATAGGTTTCAAAAACACTTTCATTCATGCTCCCCAAGTTTACTTGGAGTGCCCCCAAAGTTTCCAAAAATATTAGAGTGCAAGTCAATTAAATTTGAAAAAGAGAAGTTTGAAAAATCTGCCCATTACTGTACTTCGATTGCCTGAGGTGCAACCTCAATAGCCTAAAGTAGGTTCAAGAGCCTGAAGACACAGGGTCAGGCGCCTGAAGATACATTGCCTGTTTGATTTTCTTCAGCAAAAATCTTTGGTTGCTTGAGGATTTAACCTCAGTCGCCTAGACAGTACAAAATCACTTTCCTTCTTTCTTTTTCAAAGATATTTAGTTTCTTTACTTTCTTACTTTTGAAAAACATTTTTTGAGCTTTAAAATAACATCTTTATCCCTTAATGAGTTTCATTTCATTCACAATGACATTTTTAACTTTGAAATACTTACATGAAGATTTCCTAACAATATGAACATTTCTTGTTCTTTGAAACTTCATGATCATCTTGAAGCTTTAGGTTCATTTCATCTTCAGATGTCTTTGTGCTTCCTGGTTTGATCACTTCATGACACACCATACACCTTTAAGCTTGTTGGTGATCTTTTGAAGCTTTGTTGAGTTTGGCTTTTTCAGATTCCTGAAAACATTATTACTTGAACACATAATGTCATTAACCTTTTCTTCATTTGTTATCATCAAAACAAGAGGTGAAAGCCTTGTTAGGCTAAAAAATTGTATTAAAACTTTCCTAATAATTTCACATATGTTCTAAACGGTTATATTTTTGGGGATGTCTATATATACCCCCTCATTTAGAATAATTAGCATGAAATTAGCAATCTTGATTAGGAAAAATCCTTTGAAATTCCAAAATCTATAATATTCATTTTTTAGCCTCCAACACTCAATCTTACCAGATTTTATTGCTCAAATATCTTTGTAAGGGTGATTTGAGTGTTATTGTTCCATGAGGTTTGCTCTCTCAAGTTTGTGCTTGTTTGATATTATTTTATTTGAGAGCAAACCCTCAAGTGTTCTTAGGGGACTTCATTGATAAGTCTATCCTGAGAAGACTTCATTGATAAGTCTATCCTTCTAAGTATTGCATTGTCATTGCAATATCTTGAGAAGTTCTTATTTGATTTTGGTTGCAAAAATCTTTTAAAATCATTTTCAAATATCTAGTGTGTTTCATCTTGAGAAATCTTTGAAGAGATATTTGTTTATGTGGTGAAAATCTTTGCTACAATATTAATTAAGTTATATCATTTGTTGAATACAAAGATTAAATTCTCTTTGCAAACCAAATATATATATTCCTTTAGCTTTATACATTAAGAAAATCTACTCGTTGAGATATCTGAAGTACTGCTAATATCTTTTTTCTGAGCATCGTGATTAAATATATATTTTGTGATACAAAGATCATTGTGTTTGCACTCTTACGCACTGATTACATCGCTCATATAATTATTTGAGAGTAGAACTCTAAGACCACATTGAGCTTACTTTATTGTATCATTTGGTGGTGTATGTGATTGCGTAGATTGGGTACACATCTACTTTACATGAAAGCATAATCATTGCACCATTTTATTGTGATCAAATCTGTTGTATTCCAGGCATGGGCCTAAAGTGGAAGACTAGCCTTGGTAAATAGTTCCAGATTAGCTTAGACCCGGTTAGGAAAGTTAGGTGTGACATCCTGTTAAGACGTGTTGGTTGAGGTCAGCCCCTTAAATTGGCCTAGTTATAATCGATGCCACTCCACCTGTTAAGTGAGCCTTTAGTGGAATCTTTGGGCTTGTGAGCTAGAGACGAGGACGTAGGCACAATTGGCCGAATCCTGATAACATTTGGTGCGTGTTCTTTACATTTCTACAATTTACATTTTTGCACGTGTATGTTATAGTTTGAATAAAGCACATGATTTAATTTAAGTTTTTTATATTCATCTGCGTATTTGGAATTGTATAGAAAGACCTTAGGTTACCAAATCATATTGTCTTTTGACTTAACTTAGAAAAAAAGTTTAAAATTCCAATTCACCCACCCCCCACCCCCCCTCCTCTTGGGAATACACCATTTCTAACAACATGCAACTTCACAAAACCCATTGATGGTTTCTTGCAAACAACCATACGTTGTCTTCTAAGTTTGTGAGGCACATGGGATTGAAAGATAAACATTCTAACACTTCTAAACACATGATCAACTACATGAAACAACAATGTAAATATAAAAAATCAAGGAAAAAACATGATAATAAATCTATGTACCGTGCATGCAAATACTCAAGAATTTGAATAGAATTTGAAGAGGAAAGAGGTTTGACACTAACGTTGTAAAAGAATATTACACGGTAGATTAAGTGAGGACCCCTCTCTAATCACACCCGAAGTTCTTCCACAAGGATGGAAATAATTTAGATTATTCTTATTTTTTATAAGTAGATAAAATGCCTTCGTAATGCCCTTTTCTCACTCAAATATATCTCCTTGCCCCACTTGGATGTGCTTGAATCTCTCTATAGGATGATCCTTTCATGGATCTCTAATGGAATGGAGAGAAAAATAATTTTGATATTGAAATTCAAAAATTCAAATTCAAAAGTAACCACCAATAACTTCCAACTATCAATTATCAATGTCGAGTCTTGACATGTGGCATCAAAGGGATACGTGGCATGCCAAAATCCTCAACCAATCAAAATCAAATGATCCAAAATTTTGAATTTTGACTAGCTAGTTGACACTTGAAGGAGTTGGTCAATCACCCATTTGGGCGCCTAAGTAATTTGGTGGGAAATGGGCTAATTGACTACTCAAAGTGGTCAATTGATTGTCTCAGTTATTTTTTTCCTCCTTTTTGTATTTTGCCTTAATTTTTATTACATTCAAATTAACCTTTAATTTGTAAGGTAAAAAATGACTATCGACAACGTTTGAAAGGATGGATGTATAGGAAGTGTCATTTCGGCTCTAATGCATAAATTAAAGGTCAAACAACACATAATATGGATAGCCATTTCCATTCTGATTCCACACATGTTGACAAACAACTTATAAAAACTTTGATCAGAGTGATTTATGAAGGCAAATTGGTAGCCTCTGGTGTAATTTAGGTCCAATAACATGTTTAGAAGACCAAAAATAAAATAAAAATGCTTTTATCCTTGTTTGTGTCATCATCCGTGTACAACATATAATTTTTTAATTAATAGATCAATATTTTACAACCTCTAAATACTCAAATATTATGATTAAAAATGATTTTACAAGTTCTAATAATGTGTGATAATCAATACATTTAAAATTTTAATATTGAAAAGAGCAAAATCCAACGACGCGCCCTCAGCTTTCAAAATATGATACTGCAATCACTGTATTTTCAAAAATTTTCATAAAATTCCCTAAAGTTTAATTTTATTGACAAAATTGACTTTCGTTAGTTGACCATTATCTAGGCAACCATTAAGTTTAGTGAAAATAATAAATATTATCATTACTAAAATGAAAATTTTACCCATCCACTCAATTTTGATAAGATAAATTAAGAAAATGACATTAACTTACAAAATAAAGTTGGAAAAATTGGTAAGTTAATTACAATATGTTTTAAAAACTAAACTTATAAGTAATCGAACACTTTGCGACTAAGTCAGGTCAATCATTTGACATAAAAATAACAACATAATTAAATTATTATAAATTAAAAATTATAAAAAGAAATAAATAATACTAATATTTCAAGAAAAAAATACTTAAATGATTATATTGCTACAAAATATTTTCTTTGTAAATTTCATAAAATTAAATGATTAAATATATTTTTAATAAATAAAATATAGTTTTAAAAAATTAACTCAAATCAAATGGTTAGTCGAATTGTGGCTTACTTTTTGGGTCTAGTTGAATACTATATTAAATAACATAGAAATCAAGAAAAATTATTGAATTCGTTTCTGCCCTTGGCCTCCTGAATTTACCCTCCCTTTAGAGTTGTGGGATCAACTTCAAGGGGCACAAGATTAGTCACGTGAACCATAAAACGAACGCGTGGATACCCGATACTAATCCAAAAAAAAAAGTTATTGAATTCTCAAGCAATTATTAACCAATTAATATAATTTGAGTGTTCCTTAATTTATCCATTTAGCATTCATATTTTACATATAGAACAACTAACATCCAATTAATAATTTTAATTTATAAAGAATGAATTTTAAAATTTTAATTTTTCATTTTTGTTTGATAAGTTACTTGAATTTAAAAATATTGAATTATATTTTATTTGCTTTTTAATGTGTGTAGTCATTAAACTTTTATGAAAATTACATTTAACAAACATTTAATAGTATTATACTTACTAGATATTTTTATGATTTATTTATAATTTTTTATGCATATTTTTTAAAAAAAAATTGAAACAATAAAAGATTTTTTTTGTTATGTTGATTTCAATTTGTTGATTTAAAGCTATTGAACTAGATAGATTAGTTAATTTGAAAATCAAGTAGATTTTCAAATTGTTTAGTAATTCATTTTCAAGACATTATATTCACCAATTTATTTAATTTGATTCATTAAGATGTTTCATTTTAAAATATTATTTTATTATGGTTAAAATAAATTATTTATTTTCATGTATGCATAACAGTTGACTAGTGCTCAACTAATTGAAAGCTTATTTTGTCAATGAAAATTAAATTTAAGAAATCTTTTCATAATTTTTGAAAGTAAAAGAGGTAAAGTGTCATTTCTTAAAAAAAAAAAAAAAACTCAAGGTGTTACTCAATTTTATCCTATTAAAAAAAGTAAAAAATACTAATTTTTCTCGATTTTTAACCAAAAAAAAGTTTCAATTCTTAGATTTTAAAATTCTCAAGAATTTCTCTTAAAATATCAAAAATTTCACAAATTTCTTGATAATTTAATTATGTTGACATTTATTTATTGAAACTTTTATACTTAAAAAAAAATTTTAAAAGTTGTAGGAAAGAAATGTATTTATTTGATAAACTTCAAGACCAGTTTAGAAATTTAAAGATTTTTAAAATTTTAAAGGAGGTCTTTATTTATTTATTTAGAGTCAATCCTCATAAAGTCCACTAGCTTTTAACCCTAAAACGAAAAACAAAAAAACAAAAAAAAAAACAAAAAAAACAAAAACAAAAAAAAAACAAAGAAAAAAAAAAGGACAAAATGATTCCCCCTGAGAAGTCGACTCAGCCTCTGCATCTTCTATCCGAAAGTTGAAAGAAAACACGTTCGCTGAAAATTAAAATAAACAAAATATTGAAAGAGATAGAGACGGCTTCGATCAGCCAGAAAAAATTGCTGACACTGCATTCATCTACAGCTAACACGTACCTCAGTACGTGTCACTGCCGCTCCTTTCCACCACCCAGCTGCACACATGCCTCCCTCCCTGTTTCTCCACCCTAAAACCAAAACCCCACTCCACTTGCTCCTCATGCAACCACTCCTTCGTTAGCTGTCCGATGCAGAAAACTAAAAACAAGAGCAGACAGAATAGCAAAATAACATCCGAAGTTCATTAGCGCACAGAAAAAGTTTAGGTGTTGGGTCCTTGCTCACCGGCGATCCAGGACTGCAAGGAGTTATTGGAAGCTAGTTTTACTTAAATCAGCTGCTTAATAGTTGATACAGACAGATACTGGGACACGTACATCTATGGCTCCCCCACGTAGATATGCGCTTGGAAGGGCAGAAGAGGCGACCCACCCCGACTCCATGAGAGCCACCTTGGCAGAACTCGTCGCCACCTTCATCTTCGTGTTCGCAGGCGAAGGTTCGGTCCTCGCTCTTGGAAAGTTGTACGGGGAGAAGGCAGCATTAGAAGCGTCCGGACTGGTGTCCGTCGCACTGGCACACGGGCTGGCGCTGTTTTCGGCAGTAGCAGCGAGCATGAGCGTGTCCGGCGGCCACGTCAACCCCGCAGTCACTTTCGGCGCCCTTGTCGGCGGCAGGCTCTCCCTCCTCCGCGCCTTCTATTACTGGGTGGCCCAGCTTCTCGGCGCCGTCGTCGCCGCTCTCCTCCTCAGGCTGGCGACCGACGGCATGGTACGTTCAGATCTCTGTCTCTCTCAATCATTAGGGGGAAAAAAAAAACTTTCTTAGTAGATCATTTGACGTGATTAATTACAGATGGTGTTGTTGTTGTTGTTGTTGTTGTTGTTGATCATTTTTAATTCAGAGACCAGTTGGGTTTTCGTTGTCGGCGGGAGTGGGGGAGTGGAACGCGCTGATTCTGGAGATAGTGATGACTTTTGGGCTGGTCTACACGGTGTACGGGACGGCGATAGATCCGAAGAGGGGGAGCGTGGGGACGATAGCACCAATGGCGATAGGGTTCATAGTGGGGGCGAATATACTGGTGGGTGGACCTTTCGACGGGGCGTCAATGAATCCGGCCAGGGCATTTGGGCCGGCGGTGGTGGGGTGGAGGTGGAGGAGCCACTGGGTGTTCTGGGTGGGTCCGTTTGTGGGAGGGGGAATCGCTGGGCTCATCTACGAGTTCATGGTCATACCTTCGGACCAGACCACCCCGCATCACACTCACCAGCCTTTGGCTCCCGAAGATTACTAGCTTTTCCTATATATATATATATTCCTTGTGGTGTTTGTGCTACCTCCCAGTTCGTATGGCTTTGTTTGTGCTCTCCGCCTTTGTATGTGTTGTGTTCTCTCTCTCTCCCTCCCTCCCTCCCTCTCCCTCTCTCTCTCTCTCTCTCTCTCTCTCTCTGTTTTGGTTATCATTGAATTAATGCCGTGTGCTTACTTTCCCCCCATCTCAATCATGCTTGTGTACGCTTAATTACCTCTTAATGAATAAGTTGGTTTTTTTTTTATTTTTGAAGCATTTGATTATTCAATTTCTTCTACTGTTTTTAGGTTGCGTTTGACACCACTTAAAACGAGAAATAAGTTCTTCCACCTAAATACTTTCATATACAAACAACCATTTCATGGTATGTATACACACACACACATAAAAGAGGTAAAAGGATCTTTATTCAAGAGGGGTCAGATAAGCAAGCAAGAAGTTTTATGAATCGATCCTGAAGGGGAAGAAGAAAAACAAGACTCTGAACAGCAGCAAAAACAAGCAAAGCAGAGCTGATCTAATACACAAGAATCAGCCTAAAAAATCTTATAATCCAAGGGTATAGCAGAGCGACATGAAGTCCGACCAGTCCATCATACGGAAAGAGTGATTAGCCCGACTCTAGAAGTAAACGTGCCGAAGAATTCTTTTGAGAACTGTTGGTGCTGAAGAAGAATTGTCAAAATTGACAAAATAGCCGAGTAACTTTGGGGGAAGGGGTGCCTTCTCGCAAAGGGTTGGCAGACCAGTGAAAATTTCTTTGATCCGTCTAAAATTTCCAAACGGTGGCTGTTGGAATTGAAAACCTAAGGTTTTGGTAATTACTTTTGAGCAGAGAGGAACCCCAACAATTAAGACATTCCTAATCGCACCCCTCCTTTGAAAATACTTTTTATGTTGATTGAAATTATAAATTTTTTGATCATATGATCTGCAATGGTTAAAAATTTCGGTCATGTCTGGGGATGATAGGAAGGTAATATTATACAATAAATATTTTTCCTTATTTTATTATTGGTTAGAATTTGATTGGGAAGTCAAAAAGATAAAATTTAATTTTTGGGATATTTTCTAAATTTTTTTGAGATTTTTAAGATTAATAAGGAATTAAAATGATGACAATTCACTCATATACACACACACACACATCTATATATTTATCAATATAATGTATAGAGACATATTTTACACCTATACATATCATTCATGCTTAGATACATATTATATATTAATATATATGACTATACACATACATGTACATACATATTATATATAAATATATATATATATACATGTACATGTACATACTTAAATACATATACATATTTAAATATACATACTAATGCATATTTACACACTTGTACACTATTACATATTAAATACAAATATATTTTATAAACATTTATATATATTTATTCATATATTCATACTGATATATATATTTACTACTTTGCATATATGCTAAAACACACACTAATATACATATACAAATATCTAAATACATATCAATATCACACACACACCATACAAAAATATCTACACCTGCATGCATGTATAGTATGTTACACCTCGACATATACTCTGACATGCATGGACACAGATGCATTCACAAACTCATGCATGAACATCCTATGATGACACATGCATACAAATGCCATACCATGGATGCATGCATGCATTCGCTTGTAATGACACATGCACTCACATATGTTCATGCACACACATGCAAACATACATCATCCCATGTATGCATATATATATATATATATATATATATATATATATCCATGCAAACATACATCATCTTACATCCATGCAAGCTTACATCATCTCATGCATACACACACACATCCATACAAACCTACATTATATGCATGCAATAACATTGCTATACACACTCACAGGCATGATACCATGCACACAAGCATGTATACACCTATGGAAAATCCACAGCGTGCACATGCACTGTCACATGCCTACATGCATACATGCATTAATTTATGAAAGAAACACGCATACATGCAAAACACACATCTACATGCATGCATACACCTATAACTATGTTGTTGGTCTCACAAGGCTTACATTTTGATAATAATAAAGTAAAGAAATTTAACATATTTGGTTGAGTGAAGTTTCAAGACTCAAGAGTGTTGATAAAAGACCAAGGTCAACTACTTGAAAAGTCCATTGAAAGCTTGTACTTAAAGTTAGAAAAACTTCATGAAGTATGTACTTAAGTTAATGACTTATGAAGGAAATTAAATCAAATACATGAAGATATCGAAAGTAAAGCAAAAACATGAAGATACGGAGAGTAAAACAAATACATGAAGACTTAATATTTAGAAAGTTATAGTCTTTTAAGAAGTCTCATGTAAGTATTTTAAACGATTTCAATATAGATATAGGAAACTTTTAAGTTAATTACTTGGACTTAGATACCTTTAAAATATTTGGAAAATATTTTTATACGGTCAAAAGTTATTTCAAAAAGGTTAAAATTATTTTTGGAATGAAAAGCACCAAAACAGGATTCTCCAAATTCCCTTCTTTTTTCTTCATCTGCATCAATGAGCACTTTTTTCCATCAAAAAATTCTTATCTTAAAATGTGCTCAACATGAACGTTGTGATATTTTCTCTTAGCTTTCTGTTGATACTAAGAACGTCCAATTTGGAGTTATATAGAAAAAGTTATGACCAAAATACTGAGGGTGGTCGAAACTAATAAGCACCTCACAGATCCTTCTCAGGCGACTGATTTATTTCTGAGGTTGAGTCAGGCGACTAACTGAACAAACTCAGGCGCCTAACACAGCATTGACTTTTGAAATATGCTGGATTTTTAAGTTAGACGCCTGACACTTTTTGACAAGTGACTGACCTTCGTAAACTTCAAATTTTTGACAATTAAGAAACTTTCCAAAAGTGATTTCTTAGCCACCAAACTTTGTGAAAACTTGGGGAATACTCCAAACAATTTGGGCAACAAGAAAAATACTTTTTAAACTCTATAAATACATGCTAAACTCAAGGATTACATACACCAAAAAAGATAAAAAAAAAAATCATCTATTGATCAAATTCTTTCACATTCAAAGAGTTCTTGCTGAATATTTTCTAAGAAACTATTTTCTAAGTATTTGTTGAATTAAAGCTTAAGGTTCTTGTACTCTATTGAAATTGGCGTATTCCCAAGAGGGGAGTGAATTGGGTATTTAAAATTTATGCCTAGGTTTAACTAATCCAACAATAGTATACCACTACCTAGAGTCTGTCTAAATATTTCCTAATCATTCACAATATTTAAATCATGCACACATTCATAATTAATTAAATCAAGCATACATGTATAGGAAATTAAAGTGCATGAATTTAAGAGTCGACACAAGAAATGTCATCAGGATTCGGCTAACACTACCTACGTCCCTACCTCAAGCTAACGAGTAAGAGGATTCCACTAAGGCTCACTTAACGGGTGGAGCAGCATCTAATACAACACCTTACCAAGATGGTACACCTAACTTTCCTTACCAGGTCAAAGTCAATCCGGGACTATTCACAAGACTAGTCTCCCTCTTCCGACTACCTGCTGGGAATACAACAGACAATAAAATAATTTTTTGCGTATAACAGATGTGCTTCTAAGGCAAGTAAATGTGTACAACAATAAGCTCAGAAATACACTCACATATGATATGAATTAAAGCTCAATGTGAGAAAAATGATTTTGTTACTAGCAAGAGTAAGAGATCTTCCAAACAAAGATATTAAAATAGGAATATGCTCAAGGTACTCTTTTCAATATGTTAAGAGTTTTCCCAAAAACTAGTTTTTCAAATAAAGTTTAGGGGAACTAGGATTCTTGCTCAAAAATAATTTTGCACTAAAGAATATATGAACCTTTGAAGTCTTGCAATATGTGTGCAAGATTCACAAGTAATTAACAAGTTTTCTACAAAGATATATATCAATGAATATATATGAAGAAAACTTTGATTTACTCTCAAAAATAAGATTTGAAAGAATAAGCAAGATATGAGAGTAAACAATATGATCTGTAAAAACAAATGCCCAAGATAAATTTAATGCTCTTTTGAAAATAGATTTTTCAAAGTAATAATAAAGAGAGAATAAAAAATGAGTATAAAAATTTGAGATAATTTTTCTTAATGATTTTTCTAATCAACTGCTAATTAAGACAAATGAAGGGGTATATATAGACTTAGGGAAAAATATGACCGTTGAGGATGTAGAGGTCATTTTAGAAAAAAATTAATGATGTTTATTTAAAATTAACCTCATTTACTTGCAGTAAAAAATTGACCAACCCGAGAGGTTTGGTCGACTATATTCAAGGTTCGGTCCACTATATTTCCAAGTTCGGTCGACCGACGCATTTTTGAACGGTAGGTTCGGTCGATCCTATTTGTGCGAGTTTGGATTCTTTGAGGTTCGGTTGACTAGGTCAAGTTCGGTTGACCGAAGTTCGATATTCGGTCGACCAGGACATATCATAACTGGAGGTTTGGTCGACCAGAACATTGGGATTTCCCACGTGCCAGTTCGGTCAACCAGAGCGTTGAAGTTCATTTCAAACTTGGTTGACCAAATGGTCAACTATTGACCCTGGGAGGTTCAGTCGACCGAAGTTGCTCTATATGTTAGGGTTCGGTCAACCAAATACACTAACTTTGTGCATTTAAGTCCTAATCTCATTTGAAGTCACCCCTATTCACAAAATAATTAATTCTAAATTGTAAAGGGACTTGTTTTGAGGTGCTTGGGGACCTAAAATCAATCTATGGCCTAGGCTTTTAAATTAAGCTCAAAAATCCGGCGTCGTCTGACCGAAGTTGATCCCTAAGTTCATTTTATGGTGTTTGAGCTTATATCCACATCATGCATGCCATGCAATTATTATAGACCAAATTTAAAACAAAATGCAATTACAATTAGAATAAATATCTTCTTCTTTGCTATTTTGTCTTAAAATGCCAATGGATGTGAGCTTTAAGGTCTTCTGGCTTCCACTATCCACTTTCATGTGTGTGTTGTATTGTAAATATGCTTACAAACTAGATACACACATAAGATCCTTGTGTTTCGTCAGCATCAAAACCAGATTTCAGACTCAAAAAGTCAACAATCTCCCCATTTTTTATGATGACAAACACGCATGAGCAAAATGGGGTTTAGCCCAAAAAGGTTCTTCCTAAGAATATGCATAATATAAAGATAAGTAGTATGGCTCAAGCATATCCAAGACAGAAGACATTTCAAAAAAATTATGCATTTAGTTTTTACGTTTAAGCACATACAATGTAGCAGGCAATATAGATCAAAGTTTATCATTTTGCTCTCCCTCTCCCCTTTTTGGCATCAACAAAAGGGTTAAGTTAAGTAAAATAATTTTGGTTATTAAGAAATAAACTTAGCTTAAGAGAACTCCTCTTTAAAAATTAGTTACCCCCCTTATTTTATCATATAGTATTTTGGGCATAAACAATTTTGCAAATGTTTGAAAAATATAGCATTTAGGCTCATAAGCAAGAAAATAAGATGTGTCACAAGTAAAATCATTTCTTCCCAAATAATGAAAGTATATGTAAATAAACAACACACACACACACACACACACACACACATATATATCCCCCTTTGATGTTTGCAAAAAGGCACTAGGGTGTGCTTGGTGAAAAAGAAACTTTAATTTTTAAGCTCAAGCAAGCAACATTCATCTAGTTAAGCATTTAAGCACATCCTTAATATAACGAGAAAAAAAAAAAAGAAACCATATAAATCCTAAATATTTCATAAATTTAAAAACAAGGATCGTATGACAAACAGATGAAAGTGGCAAAATAACAAATTTCAACTCAAGATTTTCAATAAAGTCACTACATTTTAGCACATGCCACAAAAAGTATTTCCAAAACAAATCTAAGCTAAACAATTTGGTGAGCATAATTAGATAGAAATTTTATTTTGGATGCTCCCCCTATCAATTTGAATTCTAGCTAAGATATTAAACCAGTTAAAGACTAATTTTATTATTCTTGGTAGTATAAGCCATCATTTTGAATCTTTTAAACCAACCATACCGATTATCTACCAACTAGACTTATCCTTATCAGTATAGTTGTCCCTATAGATTATAGATGCATCAGAGAATAGATATTAAGGCATTCTATAATGTTCATTACCAAGAGCAATCCATATCTCAATCATAAAACCATGAAAGCTGGATATTATGCTCAGGGTTTCTAGAAGAGTTTCAATATTTCAACGAACGAAAGTGATGCATTTGGGTCCTTTATGTTCTTTCTATAGGGATGGTGCTTAGCTTCTCTAGATACATGATGATTATGTAAGGATGAAATTTAATATTCATTTAGTTTTCCCTCATCCTTTAAAAATATTTTAACATTCATTTTATCATAATCATCTTTGTACAAGGTTTTATTTTGGGAAAATTCCTGTCAAAATTTCGGCAGCGTGTAATGACTCGAAGAATAATGGTATTTAAATAATAAAGAGAGAAAGGAAAATGGAAATAGTAAAAAAGGCGGCAGCAGACTTCATCGAAAAATGCGGACGTGGCATTTTGGGCTTGTCGACAAGGGTGTGCTTTGTCGACGAGAAGATACCGAGAGGCTATTTTTTTCAGCTCTGAATTTCGTCGATGAGGAATAGTATTTTTCAATGAATTACCTTATTGACCTCGTCAACGAGATGATGTGGCTCATCGACGAAAGCCAGTGTATAAATAAGGCTAACTCATTTTTGGCCAGAAATTGCGCAAAAACTTCTCTCTCTCTCCTCCATTCGTCCCTCCTCCCTTCTTTCTTAGATCTTGGGCCGGATTCTTACCGGTTCGACGATCTGAAACCACCACGATGCTCCTAGGAAAGTTCTCTGCAAACCTACCAGAGTAGATCGTCGGTGGAGCTACTTTGGAATTCATCCCTCATTTAAGGTAAAGTTTTTTATTCAAAATTTGGTCTTTCCATAGTTATAGGAAATGTTATTCATAAAAAAATATTAAAATTTAGTTTTGGGAGTTGTCGTTTTCAGGGTATTGATCGGGGAACCCTGCGGAGGCAGGACTAATGAATTTTAGGGGGGATTTTTTTTCAGTAATCAGGTAAGGGAATAAACTAAAGTAGTCATTTTTCATGCAAATTATTATTATTTATCAGCAAATTAATTTTCAGGAAGCATGTGTTATATATATATATATATATATATATATATATATATATATTTGAGTAGATTTGTAAAAATGCATATTTGGGAAGATACTGCTATTATGTTGAAATGTATATATATTATGAAATGCCAAAAAATATGATTTTAGAATAAAATGTATCATTTTATTCAGCATTGTGTGGCATGAATATTATTTTACATGGAAAGTATTATGTTATGTCTATTTTACGAATAAGGTATGTTTTCAGAGATTATGAAATAATGCAGTATATTATGATTTCAAAAGACATGATAAATGAATTATTTATTCAGAATGATAAGTATGAAATGTTCGGCGCAAGGTTGTATTTATGAATGTTCGGCCCAAGGCCGCAAATATAAAGGAATTTGGCGTAAGGTCATATGTATGTATGTATGTTATTACAAAAAATGCTATCAATCTATTTATGTTAGACAAGTATATTATCATGTATTATATATTATCAGAACCCAGATGATAGTTCAATTCAGTTTCAGGAGCACAGTACTGTAACTATACAGATCAGATTATTATGTTTCAGACTTGTGCTAACTGCCCTTGCAAGTAGAGGGGGTGGGAGATGGATAGTCGATGTGGCTTTCAGTGTAGAGTTGCAGACGTCCACTTGGCAGTTCGGACCAGGGTGTGGCGGGCCCATCGTATTTACAGACATTTCTGACTCGGCAGTGGTCAACCAACCATTGTTGGGTCCCGCTTTCAAGCTGCACAACCCGTCATGAGGGGTAATACATGACATCAGCTAGCTATACATCCTAAGTAAATTTCAGTATTATCAGTTATATCAGACATTTCATGATCAATATGGCTTATTAGAAATTATGAAAGTATATGATTATTCGGTATTTTATGATGAATGTTTCCTAGCATATGAAATGTATTGTATATGTAACATCCTCAAAATTCTTACCATTATATATATATATATATATATATATCAACATCCATACCTAAGCAGCAGAAACACAAATCATATAACCATTTATATATATACTATACAATACCAAACTCCAGTATATACAGATTATAACCATACAAAAATACCCTTCCAGTATCATCTACTCAAAAATTTACATAACTCTGTCAAAAACTCACCCTATAACCAAGGTGATCAAACACTCTCTATCCGCGAGCCTAATCTGCTCGCCTAACTGGCTTACCTAAAAAATGTTAAAGTAATGGGGTGAGTTGACGCTCAGTAAGTGGAAATATGTTATTACTAGTGTGTGGCAACTAAGTTAAGGATACTTTTAAATAGTAACTGAACTGTAATGTAATAAATAATCTGTAAAGCATATCTTTCTTTCATAATTTAAAATATAATGTGTCGTCTGTATTTTCTATTTTTCATACTGATAATATCATACTATACTCATCATATACTATAAGACTGTATACATATACATAACTGTGCTTTATCCCTAAGATTTTGTATGTCATGATTTGACCCCTCATGACAGGATTGTGCGGCCTGTAGGCGGGACTTCATCTGGTCGGCCCTCCAGATAAGTCAATATACTCCACACTACCTCAGTTCGGCCAAATTGCATCCACTCTTAGTCTCGGGATTGGCTACTACCTTGTCAAAACCAGCCCCCTCCACCCAGTGAACTGGGGAGCTGCAACCTCTCTGAGCACGACTGACGGTACCCACACACTATCTGAGATATGTGGTTGCACTCTATCTGTATATAGCAACGGTATCATACTCTATAATCTATTTATGTACTGTATTTATCTGTAATCTTTCTGTTAGAATTGGTGTATTCCTAAGAGGGGGGGGGGTGAATTGGAATTTTAAACTTTTCTCCTAGGTTGAACTAGATGTTGTCAAGATATTAAAACCTAGGGTCTTTTTATGTAGTTCCAAATATGCTGATAAATATAGTATATGAAAATTTAAATCAAGCGCATCATCCACATAATAACATATACGTGCGGTAAATTATAAAGTGCGGAAATATAAACAAACATACGATATGTTATCGGGGTTCGGCTAACTATTCCTACGTCCCCGCCTCTAACTCACAAGTCCGAGGATTCCACTAACAGTTCACTTAAGGGTGGAGCGATACCGATTACAACCAGGTCAATTAGTACAGGGTTGACCTCAACCTTAACCAGGTCAATTAGCGGGGCTGATCTCAACCTATACACCTTAATAGGATGGCGCACCTAGATTTCCTAATTGGGTCTAAGCCAATCCGGGACTATTCCAGGACTAGTCTCCCTCTTCAGGCCCGTACTTGGAAATACAATAGATGTGTATTACAATCAAATGGTACAGTGATTGTGCTTTCGTGTAAAGTAGATATGTACCCCAAATACACGCAATTACATACACCACAAGTGATATAATATGTAAGCTCAGTGTGGTCTAGACAATTCAACTCTCAAAGGTATTTTCTATCAGTGTAATGCGTACATGAGAGTGTCAAATAAACAATCTTTGTATCACAAGATATTCAGCCAATAAGTTCACACAAAGATGTCAAGTCTCAGATATTTCAATCAGCAGGATGTCTCAAGCATGTAAGTATCATATGATGTATATGCTTGGTTTGCAAAAGATGTATAATCTTAGTTTTCAGAAAATAATATATAAATGAGTGAATATTGCAACAAAGATCACTATCACACAAACAAATATCTCTTCAAATATTTTTCAAGATAAAAGCACAATAGATATTTGAAAATGTTTGAGAAGTTTTTGCAATCCAAAAGCAAATACAAACTTCTCAAGATATTGCAATGAATATGCAATACTCAAAAGTTTTATACAAGTCTTCTTAGGAGAGACTTATTGACAAAGTTCCCTAAGAATACTTAGGTTTAGCTCTCAAGAAAATCAAGTCAATCAATCAAGGCAAGGAGAGCAAACCTATGGAAACAAACACTCATTCCACTTACAAATGATGTATGCACTAATAGAAGGTAAGCATGAGTGTATGAGGCTAAAAAATGAGTAGTATATGTTTTTGGATTATTAGAGAATTCTCCCTAATCAAGGTAGCTCATCATCCTAATTTTCAAAAATGATCACATATATATAGACATGGGAAGAAATATGACTGTTAGGGACCTATTGGGTATTATTAGGGAAGTTTAATGACATTTCAAATATTTTAACCCTGTTTAAAAAATGTTTAACTAGGGTAAAAATCAGGGCAACCCGAGAGGTCTGGTCGACCAGAACAGTTTCGGTCGACCAGGTCTCATATGGTTCAGTCGACCAGGGGGATTTTGAACTAAAGTGGTCAGTCGATCAAAAGTGCCTTTCCAAAAGGTGATTTTCCATTTTACCGAGGTTTGGTCAACCAGGCCATTTTGAACTGGCTGGTTTGGTCGACCAGACCGCTAGGATTTTTCCCGAGAACCCTCAGTCAACTAGGTAGTTGGAGTACAATTTTTGATCGGTCAACCAAACAGTCAAATTGTTGACCAGGGAGGGTTTCGGTTGACCGTGGATTTTTGAACTACCTGGTTCGGTCGACCAGGTCCTTGGTCAACTATTGACCCAGGCTTGGTTTGGTCGACCAGGGCAAAATGAACTGCCTGGTTCGGTCAATCGAAAGTGCACCAAGTGTGCATTTCGGTCCCGTTTCGAAACATATAAACCCTATTCAAGTGCCTAATACATGCAAGTGTAAAGGTGAGTGTCTTAAGGTCACTTAGGGTCCAATTTTGAATACATCGAAAAAGTATGGTGTTAGTCGACCGGCCCTAAGGTCATTTTTCATTTATGGTTTGTTTGAGCTTACGTATTATCATGCATGTGATGTGTGTGAGCTTATTACAAACCAGAGCCCTAATTACTATTACAGACCAATTAAATGAAATATATTACAACACTGAATATAAATTGGTCTTTAGGTTTTGCTTGCTTTGTGCCCATCTTGATCTTAACAATCTTAGTTCCTGCACAAAATCTCAAACCTCAAAAACCTCAACACTTTCCACAGGGATCTGATACTATATACATATATACATACATACTCTTTTACTGTTTTTATCATGTTTCCAAAATTACCATAACGCTATCTTTCTATATTGTAAATACTGTAATCTCTGTACACTGTATCTGTAGCATCTTGATGCTACCTCTGTATATCTATCTATATACTCTGTCTATATACTCTATCTGTATACTCTGTATGTTATGGTAATAGGAAACATGGCATGCTATAACACTGTACATATTGTTTTGTACAAAGCTGTAATATATATACTGATCTGAGTAAAACTGTATACATGTATATGTATATATATATGTTCCATAAAACTACTCATATAAAAGCTATACATGCACGTAAATTTCTCTGTATAATCTCTATGAATATATATCTATATTTGTATATTCTGTATAACTCCATATACTGGGAAAAACTATATAAACTGTATATACTGTCTATATTTGTGTATTCAGTGTAGTATGATATATTATAAAAGCTATGTAAATTTCTTCATCTCATGAAAATCTACTCAGGCCACACAAGAATTTAAACTCATATTCTGTAAATACTGTATAATAAACTGGTATAAATATATGTCTATGAAATCTATGATAGCATTATGAAAACTCTTAGCATAGCATATTTCCCTTACCTTAACTCTGAAAAGTCCCTATAAAATTCTGGCTCTATACCCACAGGGTTCCTAACTCAACATCCTGAAAACAAAATTCCTCAGAACAAAATATCAGTATTTTCTTACCTACAATATTTCTTATAACTGAGGGAAAGACAAATACTGAACAAAATGTCTTGCCCTGAGATTGGGATGAAAACCAAACCAACTTTTCCAACGATTAGCTTTGGTAGACTTGCAAAGAACTTCTCTAGGAGCGTCATGGTAGCCTCAGATCTTAGATCAGGCGAGAAACAGGCCTGGAAAAGAAGAAAGAAGTGAGAGAGAGAGAGAAGAGAGAGAGGAATCTTGAAATTAGATAAAAATCTGAGTTTTTCACTATTTATAGGGCCAGATTCGTTGACGAGACACGTCACCTCGTCGACGAGTTCTTCAATAATTTCATCGACGAACTTCCTCCCTCGTCGACGAATTTCAGGTTGCCCCAGAACCTTTCTTGGTATTTTCTCGTCGATGATAGGTGGCTTCGTCAATGAGATCCCTTATGCACTCGTCGACGAATCTCCTATATTCGTCGACAAACCCTGTGCAAAAATCTCGGGTTGTTACATTCTCCCCTCCTTATAAAATTTCATTCTCGAAATTTACTATCTGTATCTCCGTCTATACGCTCCATCATTCCGTAAAGGAAAAGGGTCTACTTATTTTATTACCTACCCTCACTTGTGGTGGAGGAATATCGTGGTTACATTTACGTCCTGGGAGATTAAATATATAAAACTAAAAACTATCCACTAACTAAAATCAATACATGTACCCGCAAAAGAAATCTATCTAACTATTGTACTTTACTTGAGTACCTCTATACCTCTAGGAACAACTACGGGTATTTCTGTCTGATTTGCTCCTCGAGCTCCTAGGAAGCTTCCTCTATAGCGTGATTCCTTCACAAAACTTTAACTAACTGTATTTCTTTAATACGTAAAGTTTGTATCTTTCTATCCAAAATTTGTACTGGTACTTCTTCATATGCCAAAAAATCCTTAAACTCTATCTCTGCATAGCTAATGATGTGGGATGGGTCTGGGACGTATTTCCTTAACATGGCAACATGAAACACATCATGAATACGAGCCAAAGCTGGCGGAAAAGCTAGCCTGTAGGCAACTGACCCTATTTTCTCAAGTATCTCAAAAGGGCTAATAAATCTAGGGCTCAACTTGCCCTTCTTTCCAAACCTCATAATTCCTTTTAGAGGAGCTATCCTTAAAAATACTTGATCTCCCACATCAAATTCCAACTCTCAGCGGCGAGTGTCTGCATAGCTTTTCTGCCGACTCTGTGTTGTACTGATTCTTTCTCTAATTAATCGGACTTTGTCGGACACCTGTTGTATTATCTCGGGACCCAAAACTCACTTTTCACCTACTTCATCCTAGAAAAGAGGAGAACGACATCTCCTGCCATATAATGCCTCATATGGAGCCATGCCGATACTAGCCTGATAACTATTATTGTAAGCAAACTCAACTAACAGCATAAATTGGATCCAACTGCCCCCAAAATCAAACACACAAGCACAAAGCATATCCTCTAGTGTCTGAATTGTTCTCTCAGTCTGACCATCTGTATGGGGATGGAAAGCAGTGCTAAAAGCTAGTTATGTACCCATAGCCTCCTGAAAATTTTTCCAAAATCGTGAAGTAAACCGAGGATCTCGGTCTAAGACTATGGATACTAGTACTCCATGAATATGAACTATTTTATGAACATATATCTCTGCCAGTCTATCCATGGAATAACCAATTTTAATAGGAATGAAATGAGCGGTCTTCATCAGACGATCAACAACTACCCAAATTGCATTCAATCCCTATCGTACTGGTGGTAACCCAGTAACAAAGTCCATCGAAACATGGTCCCATTTCCACTCTAGAATAAACAGTGGCTGCAACTATCTTGTTGGTCTCTAGTGCTCAGCTTTAACCTGCTGACACGTCAAGCATTGCTGAACAAATTTGGCTATCTCCTTCTTCATTCCACTCCACCAGAAATACCCTCGCAGATCCTTGTACATTTTAGTACTACCGGGATGAACCATGTATAAGGATCTATGAGTCTCCTCCAGTATAGTTCTTCTAATCTCGGTATCCATAGGAACACATAGCCTAGTATAGAATCGTAGAGCTCCGTCATCTAATATGCTGAACTCCTCACCCTGACCATTACGCACTTTAGCTATCACCGCTGCCAACTCTACATCATCACCCTGAGCTGCTTTAATCTTCTCATAAAGTGTAGGTTGAACCACTAAACTGGAAATAACTGCCTGAGGACTCTCCTCCACCATTTCTATACTAAGCCTCTCCAAATCCACCAGAATCGAATGCTGAATCTCCATAGCTGCCAATATGGATCCCCTTGATTTCTTGCTCAGAGCATCTGCCACTACATTTGCCTTTCTTGGGTGGTAACTAATCATGTAATCATAGTCTTTAATAAGTTCTAGCCACCTTATTTGCCTCATATTCAACTCTTTCCGAGTAAAGAAATATTTCAAACTCTTATGATCTGTGAAAATTTCACACTTCTAACCATATAAATAATACCTCCAGATCTTGAGAGCATACACCACTGCAGCAAGCTCTAAATCATGGACAAGATAATTCTTCTCATATTCTTTAAGCTGTCTAGACGCATAAGCAATGACCCTACTGTGCTGCATTAACACGCATCCAAGACCCTTCAAAGAGGCATCACTATATATTACAAAACCGTCCTCCCCTAATGGAATAGCCAATATTAGAGCTGAAACTAATCGCTGCTTTAACTCTTGAAAACTCTGCTCACAGTCATCAGTCCATTCAAATTTTACATTTTTCCTCATAAGTCATGTTAATGGACCTGATAGCCTAG
This sequence comes from Malania oleifera, assembly GCF_029873635.1. NCBI lineage: Eukaryota > Viridiplantae > Streptophyta > Magnoliopsida > Santalales > Ximeniaceae > Malania > Malania oleifera. Next base: position 49,587,656 of record NC_080422.1, on the reverse strand, counting down.
AGAATCCATCCACAAAACGCCGGTAATAACCTGCTAACCCCAGAAAACTCCTAACTTCCTGAACATTTCCTAGCCTTTCCAAACTCACCACTGCTTCTATTTTGCTTGGATCAACTAATACTCCTGCTTTTGAGATCACATGCTTGAGAAAAGTAACCTACCTTAACCATAACTCACATTTCTTGAATTTTGCATATAATTTCCTTTCCCTTAATACCTGCAATACCAGCCTTAAATGATGCTCGTGCTCCTCGAAACTCCTCGAGTAGACCAGTATATCATCAATGAACACAACCACAAATTGGTCCAAATACTGGTGGAACACCTGATTCATCAAATCCATGAATACTGCTGGTACATTAGTCAACTCAAATGGTATCACTAAAAACTCGTAATGCCCATACCTGGTACGAAATGCGGTCTTCGAAATATCTTCTACTTTAACTTTCGCCTGATGGTAGCTCGACCGCAGGTTAATTTTAGAGTAAACCTAGGTCCCCTGGAGCTGATCAAATAAATCATTGATCCTAGGGAGAGGATATTTATTCTTGACTATCAATTTATTTATCTCCCTATAATCGATGCATAACCTCATGGTTCCATCTTTCTTTTTCACGAACAAAACTGGCACTCCCTAAGGCGACACACTAGGCCTGGTAAAACCCTTATCTAGTAATTCTTGTAGCTGATCTTTCAATTCTTTCAACTCGAATGGAGTCATACGGTATGGTGCTTTAGATACTGGTGCAGATCCGGGCAACAAGTCTATAGTAAACTCAATCTCATGATCTGGTCGCAAACTAGGCAATTCTTCTAAAAATACATCTGGGAATTCCCCCACTACTGGTATGTCAGCTTGTCTTACTACTTCTTTTGGAAATTCTTTTGTGTATGCGACATACCCCTAACAACCATCCTGCAGTAGTCTCCTCACCTGAATAGCCGACACCAGCTGTGGCGAGGCACGCACGTGTGAACCCGTGAATCTAAATTCTGGCTCACCCGAGGGTCTGAAAATTACTTCTTTCCAATGGCAATCTATAATAGGATGATAAATGGTCAACTAATCCATACCCAGTATCACACCAAATCCCTACATATCTAGGACCACAAGATTGGCTAAAAGCACTCTCTCCTGAATACTTACTAGAAAATTCCGAAGTACCCTCCTGCATCTAATCACAGATCCCATCGGTGTACCCACAGACAATTCTATATCTAATGGTTGTGTCTCTATTACAGCTATCTTCACATATCCCTCCAATATAAAAGAGTGGGTTTAATTGTATAAAAAAAAAACAATCATCTTATATGGTAAAGTAGTAAAAGTACCTGTGATCACATCTCCAGTCGTCTCAGCGTCTCCCGGTGTCAATGCGTAGACCCTCGCCGGCGCAGTGTTCCTCTGCTGACCACCGCAGGACGCCTGATATCCACCTCAAAATGGTTTGGGAGCCTGTACATAATTCGATGGCATCTAACATGATCGAGCCATATGACTGGGCCTAACGCATCGATAACAAACATTCCTCCCCAGTCGGCATTCACTGGGATGTCTCCATCCGCATCTAGGACAAGTGGCAAGAAGCTATCCACCCTGAAATCCCCTATGCTCTACCATCTGTCTCTGGCCTCTGCCAAATCTACCTCCTCTCCAAGGGCCTTGGCTGGGACCCGCCTAAAAACTTGAGGGCGCAGCCCTCTTCTTCTGATTCTGCATCTCTATCTCTTTAGATAGACTCTCCTTCGCTATAGTGGCCCTGTCAACCAATTCTATAAAATCCTGGATCCTCAATATCGTCACCTGCCTGTAAATATCACGCTTCAAATTTCTCTCAAACATTCTAGCCTTCTTTGCTTCATCTGGGACAATATAGGGGTAGAAACGAGAGAGTTCAATAAATCTCGCCACATACTGTGGAACAGTCAACAACACCTGGGACAAACTCAGGAACTCCTATACTCGAGCATCTCTGACTGAAGCAGGATAATATCTATCAAAGAACATACCATTGAATCGAGCCCAGGTCATCTGCACTGGTATAGCCTTCTGCTCCTCCAACAGTCTGGTGGCTGACCACCATGTCTCGGCCTCCCCCGCTAGCCTATATGTAGCATACATAACTCTCAGCTCATCGGTGCAATGGAGTACTGTCAGAATCTTCTCTAACTCCTGCACCCAATTCTCAGCAACTGCAGGATCAGTCGCTCCAACGAAAGCGGGCGGATTCATCTTCATAAATTTCTCTATGGTACATCCCTGAGCTGAGGATGGACCTCCCTGCTCTCTAGAACACTGCGCTATCTCAGTCATGACTTGTTAATACAAACTACGTAGCATAGCATCTGAATCCCTACCTGCTGCACTAGAAGGACCCGCTCCATCATCCCCACTGGCGTGAGCGCTATTGCCTCTTGGGTCCATCCTGCAAACACATATAACACCATTTCAAAATTCTATCTTCCTATAGACCCAACTTATTCAACTAAACTCCAAATCCTCCATTAACTATCCCTCCTGCTCCTAACCCCAAAATCCACTCCTACAACCCAAACACATGACTCATCGACAGTTTCCTATAGTTTTCTTAAAATCGTCACCCCAAGAAAAACACAGAAACTACCACAAAATCCTGTATCCAGATCATAAAATAAAACCTCAATCTTTTTCCTATATTCTGGTATTTTTTTCCGCTGCACTCTAGAGTCTACAAAACCTAGCAACCTAGGCTCTGATACCAAAATGTAACATCCTCAAAATTCTTACCATTAAATATATCTACATCCATACCTAAGCAGTAGAAACACAAATCATATAACCATTTATATATATATATATATATATATATATATATATATATATACTATACAATACCAGAGTCTAGTATATACAGACCATAGCCATACAAAAATACCCTTCCAGCATCATCTACTCAAAAATATACACAACTCTATCAAAAACTCACCCTATAACCAGGGTGATCAAACACTCTCCATCTGCGAGCCTAATCTGCTCGCCTAACTGGCTCACCTAAAAATTGTTAAAGTAATGGGGTGAGTCAATGCTCAGTAAGTGGAAATATGCTATTACTAGTGTGTGGCAACTAAGTTAAGGATACTTTTAAATAGTAACTTAACTGTAATGCAATAAATAATCTGTAAAACATATCTTTCTTTTACAATTTAAAATATATTGTATCATCTATATTTTCTATTTTTCATACTGATGATAACATACTATACTCATCATATACTGTAAGACTGTATACATATACATAACTGTGCTTTATCCCTAGGATTCTGTACGTCATGATTTGACCCCTCATGACAGGGTTGTGCGGCCTGTAGGCAGGACTTCATCTGGTCGGCCCTCTAGATAAGTCAATATACTCTACACTACCTCAGCCCGGCCAAACTGCATCCACTCCTAGGCTCGGGACTGGCTACTACCACATCAAAATCGACACCCAGTGAACTAGGGAGCTGCAACCTCTCTGACCACAGCTGACGGTACCCACACACTCTCTGAGATATGTGGTTGCATTCTATTTGTATATAGCAACGGTATCATGCTCTGTAATCTATATCTATACTAAATCTGTCTGTAATCTTTCCTTAGGGATCTAATACTATATACATATATACATATATACTCTTTTACGATTTTTATCATGTTTCCAAAATTACCATAACGCTATCTTTCTGTACTGTAAATACTGTAATCTCTATACACTGTATCTGTAACATCTTGATGCTACCTCTGTATATCTGTCTATATACTCTGTCTATATACTCTATCTGTATACTTTGTATGTTATGGTAATAGGAAACATGACATGCTATAACACTATACATGCTATTCTATATAAAGCTGTAATATATATACTGATCTGAGTAAAACTGTATACATGTATATGTATATATATATATATATATATATATATATATTCCATGAAAATACTCGTATAAAAGTTGTATATGCATGTAAATTTCTCTATATATATGAATATATATCTATATCTGTATATTCTGTATAACTCCATATATTGGGAAAAACTATATAAACTGTATATACTGTCTATATCTGTGTATTCAATATAGTATGATATATTATAAAAGCTATATAAATTTCTTCATCTCATGAAAATCTACTTAGGCCACACAAGTATTTAAACTCATATTCTATAAATACTGTATAATAAACTGGTATAAATATATGTCTATGAAATCTCTGATAACATTATGAAAACTCCTAGCATAGCATATTTCTCTTACCTTAACTCTGAAAAGTCCCTATAAAATTCTGGCTCTATACCCGTAGGGTTCCTAACTTAACATCCTGAAAACAAAATTCCCCAGAACAAAATATCAGTATTTTCTTACCTACAATATTTATTATAATTGAGGGAAAGGCAAATACTGAACAAAATGTCTTACCCTGAGATTGGGATGAAAACCAAACCAATTTTTCCAACAATCAGCTCTGACAGACTTGCAAAGAACTTCGCCAGAAGCGACGTGGTAGCCTCAGATCTTCGATCCGGCGAGAAACATGCCCGAAAACGAAGAGAGAAGTGAGAGAGACTATATGAGAGAGAGAGAGAGAGAGAGAGAGAGAGAGAGAGAGAGAGAGGAATCTTAAAATTAGATAAACATATGAGTTTTTCACTATTTATAGGGCCAGATTCGTCGACGAGACACGTCACCTCATCGACAAGTTCTTCAATAATTTCATCGACAAACTTCCTCCCTCGTCGACGAATTTCAGGCTGGCCCAAAACCTCTCTCAGTATTTTCTCATCGACGAGACGTGGCTTCGTCGACGAACCCTGTGCAAAAATCCCGAGTTGTTACAGTATATGTATTATAGCACTAAATATTCATGTTGTCACACAATTGTATTTAGTTTATTTTCCCTTACTGAAAAGTGTCTCACCCCCTAAACTTAAATAATTTTTAGGAAACCCAGAAAGACCGACGAATCATGGCCACTGTTGAGATATGTTGATACTACCCCGCTAGGAGGGTAAGTTTTGATCTAGGGATAGGAAATTTATGTTGTAGGTTCCTAGATATGTAAATATTGTTTGTATTTTTGGAGATTGTATATAAACACAGTATTTTGGGAATGTAGCTTACTATGGTATTATGTATTTTATGGTTATGAAAGTGTGATTTACATTTATTGTTGCTTAGGTTTTCGCTGGAAATGTCATATGTGTCCCCACCCATGGGTTCGGGTTGACTATATTAATAAATATATTTTACCATATGATAAGATAAGTACGTCATTACAGTTTGGTATCAGAGCCTAAGATACGAGGTTTTGTAGACTCTAGAATGCAGCAGTAATAATACCAGAATATAGGATAAGGGAATTTGAGGTCTGATTTTGTAGTCTAGAGGCAGGACTTTCGTGGTGGTTTGTGTGATTTTCCTGTGGTGACGATTTTAGGAAAGTCATGGTAACTATCATCGAGTTAGGTATCTAGGTTGCAATATTGAACCTTGAATCAAGATCAGGAGAGATGAATTAATTAGGAATATACTATATTGGTTAGATGATATGTATAGTGAAGGGGTTCTAAGTTAAGTTATTTATTTTTTAGGATAAACCGTGGTGGCAGTAGTGCCCATGCCAGTGGGAATGAGGGTGCTGGACCCTCAGGTGCTGCGGGTGGTGATTCAAATGTTGTTTTGCACAACATGGCACAACAAGTCATGGCTGAAATTGCTAGGAGCTCGAGGTTACAGGGTGGTCCATTGGCAGGCCACGGTAGCTCGATCAAGAAATTTATTAAGATGAATCCTCCAGCTTTCTCAGGAGGAACTGATCCTGCAATCACTAAAAATTGGGTGCAAGAAATTGAGAAAGTGTTTGCAGTGCTATAGTGTACAGAGGAGCAGAGGGTGTTGTTTGCTACCTATAGATTGACTGGAGAGGCCGAGAGATAGTGGACGGTAGTGAAAATCTTAGAGCAGCAAAGGACAGTACCTATGGAGATGACATAGGAGTGATTTAAGGAGATATTCTTCGATAGATATTTTCCAGCCTCATCTAGGGAAGCTAGGATTGAGGAATTCCTAAATCTGAAGCAAGGACAGCAGACGGTGTAGCAGTACGCGGCAAAGTTCATCGAACTATCTTGCTTCGCCCCGTACATTATTCCAGATGAGGTAGAAAAGGTACGAAAGTTTGAAAGAGGTTTGAGGAGGGAAATATATAAGCAGGTGTCGATACTAAAGTTGCAAGATTTTACTGAGCTGGTAGATAGGGCCACTATAGCAGAGGTTGGAGACTGATTAGAGGCTGAGGAGTAGAGACAGAAGAAGAGGTCCACACCTTCTGGTTCACAGCAAGGAGTTGGTCATGGTTCATGGAAGAGAGGTGGTTATTACAAAGACCGGAGGCAGGAGACCGGGAATCGTGGTTTCCAGAGTATGCACCCATTTCCAGCTTTCCTGACTTGTGGAAAAAGACACCTAGGGGAGTGTCGTGCCGGGTGAGGTATTTGCTACCGGTGTGGGGAGTCAAGACATATGATGAGAGATTTTCAGGCTCAGATTGGTGCTACTCCCGCCCCTAGACCTTATTGGGAAGGCTATCTGGCGCCACGTGAAGGTCAATAGAGGAACATGACTCTAGCCAAGGTTTTTGCTCTAACGTCGGGTGATGCTGAGATAGCCGGCGACATGGTGATAAGTATGGTTAATATGTTTTTATTTAAAGTTATTGCACTGTTTGACTCAGGGGCCACACACTCGTTTGTATTTGTGGGATGTGTTAAATTGTGTGGGGCCGAAACACAATCACTAGATGTTGAATTATTAGTGGCCACACCAACCGGGTCAGCAGTGAGGTGTAGTAAGGTACTCCATGGCTATCCAATTGATGTTCAAGGGAGAATTTTATATGTTGATTTTCCGGTGCTGGACATGCATGGGTTTGATATCATTTTCGACATGGATTGGCTAGTAGCTAACTCTGCCATTATAGATTGTCGTGTGAGAGAAGTGATATTCAGACGTTCAGGAAGATCAGAATTTAAATTTATAGGGTCACGAGTGCAATCTCTACCTTAGTTAGTTTCAGCTATTCAGGCGAGGAAACTACTTCAGAGTGGCTATCAGGGATTCGTGGCTTTTGTGAAGGAAATGTTAGAGAATGAAATGAAGCTTACTAATACGTCAGTAGTAAAAGGAATTTACAGATGTGTTTCTAGATGAATTACCAGGTCTGCCACCTGATCGTGAGGTAGATTTTTCTATTGATATATTTCCAATTACAGCGCCGATCTCTAAAGCACTGTATTGAATGGCATCAGTAAAGCTAGTAGAACTGAAGAATTAGTTGTAGGATTTACTTGATAAGGGTTTCATACGACCTAGTGTATCTGCGTGGGGAGCTCTAGTACTATTTGTGAAAAAGAAGGATGGGTCTATGAGGAAGTGCATAGATTATAGGGAGATTAATAAAGTAACAATCAAGAATAAGTATCCTCTACCCCGCATAGATGATTTGTTTTACCAGCTCCAGGGTATACATGTGTATTCTAAGATCCACCTCAGATCAAGCTACCATCAAGTAAAAGTAAGGGCAGAAGATGTATCGAAGACGACCTTCAGGACCAAGTATGGACATTACGAGTTCCTTATTATGCTATTTGGTATGACGAATGCTCATGTAATATTTATGGATTTGATGAATAGGATCTTCCATCCATTTTTAAACTAGTTTGTTGTTGTTTTTATTGATGATGTACTGGTCTATTCGAGGAGCTATGAGGAGCATGAGATACATTTGAGACAAGTTTTGCTGACACTCAGAGAAAAGAAGTTGTACGCCAAGTTCAGTAAATGTGAATTCTGGCTCGAGAGAGTTTTGTTTTTAGAACATGTTATCTCAGGGGATGAAATTTCTATGGATCCGAGTAAAATTGATGCGGTAGTAAATTGGGCTAGACCGAGGAACGTCCAAGACATTAGGAGTTTCTTGGGGTTAGTTGGATATTACCGTCATTTTGTTGAGGGGTTCTCATCATTATCAGGGCCTCTGAGACGACTGACTAGGAAGAATGTCAAATTTGAGTGGGACGATAGCTATGAGTAGAGTTTTCAGGAATTGAAATAGAGACTTGTCACGACACCAGTGTTGATCATCCCATAAGTGGGTGAGGGTTATGTTATTTACAGTGATGCATCTTTGAAAGGACTTGGTTGTGTATTGATGCAGCATGACAAGGTAGTGGCATATGCTTTTAGGCAGTTGAAAGAGTATGAAAAGAACTACCCTACCCATGATCTTGAATTGGCTGCAGTGGTACACGCATTGAAGATTTGGAGACATTATCTATACGGCGAGTGATGTGAAATTTTCTTCGACCATAAAAATTTAAAGTACTTCTTCACTCAGAAAGAATTGAATATGAGACAGAAAAAGTGGTTAGAGCTAATTAAAAATTTTGATTGTACTATCAGTTATCACCCAGAAAAAGCAAATGTGGTAGCTGATGCGTTGAGCAGGAAGTCTGCGAGACCAGTGGTAGCAGCTATGGAGACCCAGTATTCGATCATGATGGATCTAGAGAGACTCAGCATAGAGTTGGTAGAGAGTGATCCTCCAGTGTGTATTGCAAATTTAGTGGTACAACCTACTCTACAAGAAAGAATTAAATCTACTCAGAAGGAAGACCCAGAATTAGCAGAGGTATTAATTAGAGTCCAGAATGGTCAGGGGGAGGAATTCTATTTATCAAATGACGGAACTTTGCAGTTCCATTCCAGGTTATGTGTTCCTACCGTTGCTGACATTAGGAAGACCATTTTAGAGGAGGCTAACAAATCTTTGTATACAGTTCATCCCGGAAGTATGAAAAATGTACAGGGATCTGCGAGAGTTTTTTTGGTGGAGTGGTACGAAGAAGGATATTTTCGAGTACGTAGCGCAGTATCTGACGTTCTAGCAAGTAAAAGCTGAACACCAGAGGCTGGCAGGTTAGTTGCAGCCACTATATATCCCAGAGTGGAAATGAGATCATATATCTATGGATTTTGTCTCATGGCTGCCTTCGACATCGCATGGCTAGAATGCGATTTTGGTGATAGTAGATTGGTTGACTAAGACAGTCCATTTCCTCCCTATCAAGATTAGCTACTCCCTCAACCATTTAGCAGACATTTACATTCAGGAGATAGTACGTTCTCACAAGGTGCCAGTATCTATAGTGTTAGATAGAGACCCACGTTTTACGTCACGTTTCTAGAAAAGCTTACAGCAAGTTTTAGGGTCTCAATTATCATTTAGCACAACATTTCATCCTCAATCAAACAGGAAGACTAAGAGGACGATTCAAATATTAGAAGATATGTTTTGAGCGTGCGTACTGGACTTTGGGAGTAGTTGGACTCAATTCATGCCGCTAGTGGAGTTCGCGTATAATAACAGTTATTAGGCCAGTATTGGCATGACATCGTTTGAGGCACTGTATGGTAAGAAATGCCATTCTCTGTTATATTGGGACGAGATGGGTGAGCGGTGAGTTGTGGGACCAGAGCTTGTGCGGCAGGTGTACGATAAAGTTCGGCTCATCAAAGATAGAATCAGTGCAGCTCAGAGCCGACAGAAGAGTTATGTTGATATTCGCTACATAAAATTAGAATTTGAGATGGGTGATCATATATTTTTGAAGATAGCTCTGTTAAAAGGGATTATGAGATTTGGAATGAAGGGTAAACTTAACCCTGGGTTCATCTGTCTGTTTAAGATTTTAGAAAAAGTGGGACCAGTTACCTGTAAGTTAGCTTTACCACCTGTGCTATCTAGGATGCATGACGTATTCCACATCTTTATGTTGAGGAAATACATCCCATAACCTTCTCATATTATTAATTATGGCAAATTAGAACTTAGTGATTCACTAGTTTATGAGGAGGTACCAGTGCAGATACTGGATAGAAGAGAGCAGGAACTACGTAATAAGAAGATTCCTCTAGTAAAGGTTCTAGGAAGGAATCATGCAATAGAAGAGGCTTCTTGTGAGCTTAAGGAATAGATCAGACCAAAATACCCGCAATTGTTCCAAGAAGTTCAGATGTAACTAGGAAATGTAAGTAAATAAGTAGTATTTCTTTTGCAGGTACATGTAATGGTTTAGTTATGAATAGATTTTTAGTTTTGAGAGAATAATTTATATATGTAATCTCTCAAAACTTGAAATGTAACCACGGTATTCATCCGTCATAAGTGAGGGTAAGTAATAAAATAAGTAGACCATTTTGCATTTAAGGGATGATAAGTTATATGAATAGTAAATTTCGAGGACGAAATTTTATAAGGAGGGGAGAATGTAATGACCCGAAGAATAATAGTATTTAAATAATAAAGCGAGAGGAAAATGGAAACGGTAAAAGAGGGCAGCAGCAGACTTCATTGACGAATGCAAACGTGGCATTTTGAGCTCGTCGACGAGGGTGTGCTTTGTCAATGAGAAGATACCGAGAGGCTATTTTTTTTTAGCTCTGAATTTTGTCAACGAGGAATAGTATTCATCGATGAATTACCTTCTTGACCTCATCAACAAGGTGACGTGTCTCGTCGACAAAGGCCAGTGTATAAATAAGCCTAGCTCTCATTTTTGGCCGAAAATTGTGCGAAAACTTCTCTCTCTCTCCTCCATTTTTCCCTCCTCCCTTCTTTCTAAGATCTTGGGTCGGATTATCACTTATTCGAAAATCTGAGGCCACCACGACGCTCCTGGGAAAGTTCTCCGCAAACCTACCGGAGTAGATCGTCGGTGGAGCTACTTTAGAATTCATCCCTAATTTAAAGTAAAACCTTTTATTCAAAATTTGGTCTTTCCATAGTTATAGGAAATGTTATTCATGAAAAAATACTGAAGTTCAGTTCTAAGAGTTGTCGTTTTCAGGGTATTGATTGAGGAACCCTGCGGGGGCAGGACCAATGAATTTTAGGGGGAATTTCTTTTCAGTAATCATGTAAGGGAATAAACTAAAGCAGTCATTTTCCATGAAAATTATTATTATTTATCAGCAAATTAATTTTCAGGAAGCATGTATTTTATATATATATATATATATATATATATATATTAGTAGAATGGTATAAATGCATATTTGGTAAAATACTACTATTATGTTGAAATGTATATATATTATGAAATGCCAGAAAATATGATTTTAGAATAGAATGTATGGTTTCATTCAGCATTGTGTGGCATGAATATTATTTTACATGGAAAGTATTATGTTAGGGCAATTTTACGAATAAGGTATGTTTTCAGAGATTATGAAATAATGTAGTATATTATGATTTCAAAATACATGATAAATGAATTATTTATTCAGAATGATAAGTATGAAATGTTCGGCGCGAGGCCGTGATTGATAATCGGCGTAAGGCAGTGTATTATGTATGATTTCGACCCAAGGTCGTATTTATAAATGTTCGGCACAAGGCCATAGATATAAAAGAATTCGGCACAAGGTTGTATGTATGTATGTAAGTATGTATGTATGTTACTACAGAAAATGCTATCAATCTATTTATGTTAAACAAGTATATTATCATGTATTATATGTTATCAGAACTCGGATGATAGTTCAGTTCAATTTCTAGAGCACGATACTATAGCTATATATATTAGATTATTATGTTTCAAACTTGTGTTAACCGTCCCTACAAGTAGAGAGGGTGGGAGATTGATAGTCGATGTGGCTTTCAGTGTAGAGTTGTAGATGTCCACCTAGCAATCCGGACCAAGGTGTGGTGGGCCCATCATACTTATAGACATTTTTTACTCGGCAGTGGTCGGTCAGCCATTGTCGAGTCCCGCCTTCGAGCTGCACAATCCGTCATGAGGGGTAATACGTGACATCAGCTAACTATACATCCTGGGTAAATTTCAATGTTATCAGTTATATCAGACATTTCATGATCAGTATGACTTATTAGAAATTATGAAAGTATATGATTATTCAGCATGTTTTGATGAATGTTTTCTAGCATATGAAATGTATTGTATATGTATTATAGCACCAAATATTCATGTTGTCATACAACTGTATTTAGTTTATTTTTTCCTTACTGAAAGTGTCTCACCCACCCAAACTTAAATAATTTTCAGGAAACCCACAAAGACCGTTGGATCGAGGCCGCTGTTGAGATAGGTTGACACTACCCCACTAGGAGGGTAAGTTTTGATCTAGGGATAGGAAATTTATGTTGTGGGTTCCTAGATATGTAAATATTATTTTTATTTTTGGAGATTGTATATAAACACAGTATTTTGGGAATGTAGTTGACTCTGGTAATACTTATTTTATGGTTATGAGAGTGTGATTTATATTTACTACTGCTAGGTTTCCGTTGTGAATGTCAAATGTGTCCCCGTTACCCACGGGTTCGAGTTGACTATATTAATAAATATATTTTACTATATGATAAGATAAGTAGGTCGTTACACAGCATGTCATCTGTAAATTGGACATTTTTCCATAAAACTTGTACCTAAAAAATGGTTGTTTTCAAAAGATAGATCATACAAAGCACACAACAACCTAAATTCCACTACTAGCATGCAGTTCACATCCACTGCATCCACCATGCAGGAGGCATTCAATACAAGCATGTAATCAAGTAGTATAATCAACTCAAGATATTCACTATAGCTCAATAGTAGTTCGTGTTAGGAAAAAGACATAAACTATCCATCAAAGAAATTTTAACCATTTATTGAATCATGGATAGTGCTGCAATGCTATACACATATAGGCATATAGGCATATAGGCATAAGGCATAAATGATATAAGAATATGAGAGCATTTTAATTTATATAGATATGAAGGATAAATGCTCCCCCTTAATTATTTACTTTACTCATTTTATGTTGTTTTCATTTTCTAATTGCTTAGCCAAGTGTTTTAGATTTTTCGTGATTTAATCTTGACTTATCATGCTTAGACTTAGAGGACCAAAAAATCACAATGAGTATTTCTTTAAATGAACTAAGCCTACATTGCCTCTTTTCTTTATGAATCCTAACGAGTGAGAGGCACAAGTTCTAATGGCTTTGAGTTTTAAATGCATAAGCATAGGTCTACATGAATTTTATGCATTCATTTCGATAGAGACCTAGTGCAATCATATTAGTCATTCAACTCATCTATAAGGATATGAAGTTCTAATGGATTTGACTTAAAGTTTAAGAACTTATGAAAGGAAATTTAATAAATACTCTTTAAAATTAAATCATTTATAAGTTTAAAAGAGTATTTTGGAAGTAGTAGGACATTTTTCAAAATATTTTCGTGCTAGTTAATATGTCCACACCTCTTTGGCAAAGAGCAGCTAGGAGTGTATGAATTTTTTAACACTGCTCTTTGGTGAATTGAATATATCCTTTAGATATGATTATAACTATAAGGAAGGATACGAGCTAAGGAATGGGAGAAACCTTACCGAATATGATCGTGGTTTGGTAAGGATTTCCTATGGAGGAGATAGTGAACCAAGGTTAGAGGATTTTTATATTTTAAGCTCAAATGAAACATTTTGATTCCCTTATTGATTACCTCAAATTTTGATTACTAGGGATGTCTTTTAAACAAGCACCTGTATAATAGGCACTTGTGATCATTAGTGCTTAAGCCTAGAGTAATGACTACTACTTATTCAAGGGTTTAAAGTTTAAGGATGGGTTTAGGATTAAATGATATATAGTGTGAGGTGGATCCCCTAAACCACACGCTTGTGCTATGGACAACAGCGGCTTAACTTAAGATGATTTATCTTTAAGCATGAGTTAAGCATTTGAATTATTTACCAAGAAAAAGTGCTTTGACCATTTTGAAGTGGATTTTTATTCAAGAATGCTACAACCAATGTTTTCATATTTTGTCCAATCATCATGATATTTCTTCATTAAGTGATTAGAGTGGATATTTTACTTAACTTTTCATATTGCCTTAATTATGTAGGATTCTTAGTATTCAATATAATGTATAGTGAATGCATCTACTAAGAATTTTCATTTTAAGCACCAGCCACTTCCCAAGCTTACAGTCATTACTACTCTTAAACCTAGGAACTAAGGAAGAATTAAATAATTATGCAATATTAATTTAGATTCATTTTACCTTAGGTCCTACAGGATTTGATTTACTGATTATCCATTTCATTTCTTTTTTCATGCCTCTGGCACCTCTAGCTAAACAATTAAACCCACTGTGCCCTTTTCTTTTATGTTGTAAACAAGTTTTGAATTTTCATAAAAGGCTATGCTTACTAATCTTATGTTTCCATGATGAGGCATGATTATGGGATTTATATGATGACCCAGAATCCTTTTCACAAAAATTTTTCTTTTTAACCAGATGATTCCTCACAAGTTATATATCAAAATTCTTCACGAGAATCATCGCATGCATTACTAACAAGACTATCATTATATTCAGTAGATGATTCAACATAAAGTGTATCACAGAATTCAGCAAATGAATCATCTATAGAGGCTGAGATAGGATCATATACCGCATGTTCTGTAAATCCACTATCCATGTGATTTACCACTTCCAGATCATTGGAGCTTGGAGCTTTTGAAGTGGTATAACCTTTTACCTAGGTCACTCCATATTTCCTTTCCAGATCTACCCAGATTTCCTGTACACTTTTACAAGCCATGATCTCATGGAAAACATTAGTCTCTAAAGCACAGTACAACATATCCATGACATATAAATTTTCATGCATTAAAATATTATCATTTTCTACCGGCATACAAATTCCTTTATCAATCACCTGTTAGGCCCGCCAGTCTATAGATTTTATAAAGATGCTCACTCGAATTTTGCAGGTGGTGTAATCAACACGACAAAATAATAGAGGATTGTAAGGTGATCGTCCCTCTCCGAATGGGGATACACCTATGTGAGTCATTGCGATCTTTTGCAAAAACGATTAAGTCTATGCAACAAGGCTTTGATACCAATTATTGGAATTATTGTATTCTTAAGAGGGGGGTGAATTGGGTATTTGAAATTTATGCCTAGGTTTAACTAATCCAACAGTAGTATACCACAACCTATGGTCTGTCTAAATATTTCCCAATCATTCGCAATATTTAAATCATGCACAAATTCATAATTAATTAAATCTAAGCATTTATGTGCAGGAAATTAAAATGCAGGAATTTAAGAGCCGACACAAGAAATGTTATCAGGGTTCAGCCAATACTGCCTACGTCCTCGCATCAAGCTAACAAGCAAGAGGATTCAACTAAGGCTCACTTAATGGGTGGAGCGGCACCAAATACAACACCTTACTAGGATAGTGCACCTAACTTTCTTAATCAAGTAAAAGCCAATCTGGGACTAT
Source organism: Malania oleifera (assembly GCF_029873635.1). Lineage (NCBI taxonomy): Eukaryota > Viridiplantae > Streptophyta > Magnoliopsida > Santalales > Ximeniaceae > Malania > Malania oleifera. Next base: position 49,572,264 of record NC_080422.1, on the reverse strand, counting down.
TCACAGGGTTAGTCTCCCTCTTCCAACCACTTGTCGAGAATACAGATAATCAAATAAATTTTTGCGTACAAACAAATGTGCTTCTAATACAAGCAGATGTGTACAAAAATAAGCTCAGAAATACACTCACGTATGATATGAATTAAAGTTCAATGTGAGAAAAATGATTTTCTTACTAACAAGAGTAAGAGATCTTCCAAGCAAAGATATTAAAATAATAATATGCTCAAGGTGCTCTTTTAAATATGTCAAGAGTTTTCCCAAAAACTAGTTTTTCAAATAAAGTTTAGGAGAACTAGGATTCTTGCTCAAAAATAATTTTGCACTAAAGAATATATGAGCCTTTGAAGTCTTGCAATATGTGTGCAAGATTCACAAGTAATGAACAAGTGTTCTCCAAAGATATATATCAATGAATATATATGAACAAAACTTTGATTTACTCTCAAAAATAAGATTTGAAAGAATAAGCAAGATATGAGAGTAAACTATATGATCTGTAAAAACAAATGCCCAAGATAAATATAATGCTCTCTTGAAAATAGATTTTTCAAAGTAATAATAAAGAGAGAATAAAAAATGAGTATAAAAATTTGAGAGAATTTTTCTTAATGATTTTGCTAGTCAGCCGCTAATTAAAACAAATGAAGGGTATATATAGACTTGGGGAAAAATATGACCGTTGAAGATACAGAGATCATTTTAGAAAAAGATTAATGATGTTTAATTAAAATTAACCTCATTTACCTGGGGTAAAAAATTAACCAACTCGAGAGGTTCAGTCAACCATATTTCGAAGTTCGATCGACTGAGACATTTTTGAACTATAGGTTCGGTCGACCGTATTTGTGCGATTTTGGATCCTCCAAGGTTTGGTTGACCAAGTCAAGTTCGGTTGACCAAAGTTCGATGTTCGGTCGACTAGACCATATTATAACTGGAGGTTTGGTCGACCAAAGCATTAGGATTTCCTAGGTGCTAGTTCGGTCAAACAGAGCATTGAAGTTCATTTCAAACTTGGTCAACCGAATGCTCAACTGTTGACCTTAGGAGGTTTAGTCGATCGAAGTTGCTTTCTATGTTAGGGTTCGGTCAACCGAATACACTAAATTTGTGCATTCAAGTCCTAATTTCATTTGAAGTCACCCATATTCACATAATAATTAATTCAAAGTTATAGGGGGACTTGTTTTGAGGTGCTTGGGGACCTAAAATCAGTCTATGGCCTGGGCTTTTAAATTAAGCCCAAAAATCCAGTGTTGGTCAACCAAAGTTGATCCCTAAGGTCATTCTATGGTCTTTAAGCTTATATTAACATCATGCATGCCATGCAATTATTACAGAATAAATTTAAAACAAATTTCAATTACAAAAAGAATAAATTTCTTCTTTGCTATTTTGTCTTCCGTGGAAAATGCTAGTGGATGTGAACTTTTAAGGTCTTCTGTCATCCACTATCCACTCTCATGTGTGTGTTGCATTGTAAACTTGCTCACAAACCAGATACACATATAAGATCCTTGTGTTTCATCAACATCAAAACCAGAGATCGGACTAAAAAAGTCAACATGTTCTAACTGAGATTTCTTCACATCTAAAGAACCCTGGTGATAAATTCTTGAGCTTAATATTTCTATATTGAATTTTTATTGAAGTATATTGTGCTAATCAATTGTACTAATTTGCTTTTGTTAAGAGTTGTTCTTGTACACAAGGCTCTTGTTTTTGTTATTGTTTTTGACGGTTCAAGTTTTTGAATCGTTGTACTGAGCGTGGGGTATTGCTTGGAGAGGAGGGCTCCATCCTACTTGAAGGAGTGTGTAAAAGGTTTGCTTCGCCTTGTTATGTGAGCGGTATGGTGAAATCATTAGGTGGTTTGCCTAAGGCGAGGACGTAGGCGGGTATAGCCGAACCTCTTAAAATCTCATGTTTTTTTCTTCCCTAATCTTTTTAATTTTCTGCATTTATATAAATTGCGTGTGTGTTTACTTAATTGTTTAAAATTAATCTATTATTGGGAATTGAGGAAACTTTGATTTAAGGGAGTACATTGATTGATCTTTTTCGGAAACCTCAAAGGGAGTACGTTGATTAATCTTTTGCAGAAAACTTGATTAAAGGAAGTGTGTTGATTGATAAGTATCAAAGCTCATTAACTTACTAATTTGTTTCATACTTAAATTCAAAGTCTGATTTTTGGAAGCTTGCTGAAATTTTTAGTTTGATTCATAATGTGAAATCAGCATACTATAACCTTATTGATTGGTTGATTAAGTTTTTGATTCATATTTTAGATCAGTTGTGTCTTCACCTCAAAGGTTTGAACTTGAAATTGAATATTGAATATTGAATATTGATTTGAATCAAGGAGTTGATTGAATTAAAATTTCTGAAGTGCTAAATATTTAATCTTGTTTAATAAATCATTATATTGAAACAAGATTAAAATAAAATTCAAGATAACTTTCAGAAATTGATATTGTCTTTGAAGTATACTGAAAAGAAAATCTGATCTAAATTTTTATCTATTAAAATTCTGAAAGTTGAATTAGCAATATCATCTCTTATTGATAAGAATTGATAGGAGAGTGTGATTGCTGAATATATATATATATATATAATCAAAACTAAAATTGAAGAAGGGTTATAGTTAACTAAAGTTTACAAAGTAAATTTTAAATCCCAATTCACCCCCCTCTTGGGAGTACACTTTACTTCTCAATAACACACAACATTAGGGTGATAAGAGAGAGAGAGAGAGAGAGAGAGAGAGAGAGAGAGAGAGAGAGAGAGAGAGAGAGAGAGAGAGTACGAGAAGAAGAAAGAGGAGGAGAATCCCACTACCAGGAGTCCTCTTTGAGGTTTAAATAGATAAAAAAAAAAAAAAAAAAACTTCATCTGGAGAAGGTTTTTGATCATGTAAACTGGAACTGCCTTATTAACATTATAAGAATCATGGGTTTTAGGGGAAAATGGAGGAAATGGATGAAATGGTGCTTATCAACAGCTTCCTTCTTAGTGTTGGTTAATGGTGAGGCAACCAGATTCTTCAATAGTTTAAGGGGCCTAAGACAAGGAGACCCACTCTCTCCCTTCCTTTTCGTCATTATGATGGAATCACTTTTGCAAATTATTAACAGAGGTTTGGACAAGAATTTATTAAATGGAATAAATATCTTTAGACTATCTCACTCCACCACTTTATCTCACCATTTATTTGCAGATGACACTTTGATTTTTTGTAACGATTCTTGATCTGAATTCAAGAACTTTAAAGGCAATCTTACTTTGTTTTGAGGCAATAGCAGGATTGAAATTCAATTTCTCCAAAAGTAGTATCTACCTATTGGGTGTTTCTAGAGGAGCAAAGCGAAAGGCAGAAATCCTCAAGTGTAATCTAGACGCCTTTCCCACGACTTATTTGGGGCTTCCATTAGGAATAAAATCAAACTCTTGTCATGTCTAGAACTCTGTGGTGGAGAAAATTGAGCTTAAGCTGATGACATGGAAGTCAAAATTCTTGTCAATAGGAGATAGACTCACGCTTATTAATTCTATTATCTAATTAGCTCAGTTATTTTATGTCATTATTTTCCATTCCCAAAAACGTAATCCAGGTTCTTGAGAGGATGCAAAGGGATTTTTTCTAGAGGGGTCCAGAAGAAAATTTTAAATACCCCCTTGTTAAATGGAGTTCTGTCAAATGCTCCAAGGCCTAGGGTAGATTGGCATTAAACAATTACATTCAATGAATAAAGTTCTTTTGAGTAAATGGATTTGGCATTTCTGCAAGGAAGACGATGGGTTGTGTAAAACAGTTTTATGCTCCAAATATAAGTGCAATGTTTCTGATTGGTATATATCTGCCTTCAATCTCCGGAGGTTCTGCAAGAAGCCCTTAGAAACATATTACCAAACTCACGCCAACCATTTGGGACATTTGAGGACCAATGTTGGGGATAGGAGAAGAACATATTTTTGGTTAGACAAATGGGCAGCAAAATCCACCCTTCGGGCTCTTTACCCAAATCTCTTTTTGGTGGCCAAACGGAAGAATGCTACAATGGCATATGTATTAAGATTTCCTAACAACATGATTTTTTGGGATATTTCACTCAATAGACACATCAAAGGTAAGGAGGTCAACAAAATTATTGAGTTGTTCAATCTGGTCTATAATGCCTATGTTTGCAGGGGTAAACCAGATTTATGTGTATGGGAACTCTCCGCAGCTCAGTCTTTTTTGGTGAAAGGCCTTTACAATCATCTTGCCCACAGGAGTTCTCAGCTCAATGTTAGAACTCCCCAGTCCCATCTATGAAGTACAATCATTCCCTCAAAAGTGAGTGTCTTTTGTTGGCTGGCAAATAGCACTAGGATTCTAACAAATAATAATCTACAAAAAAGAGGCTGGAGGATGGCCTTTATGTGTATCTTGTGCAACAAGAAAATTGAAGATGTCAATCATCTCTTTCTTTATTGTCATTTTAGCAGGGAGATTTGAGATCTTGTTTTTCAAAGGACGTCAAATCACATTATCATGCCGATTTCTTTGGCACCCATGTTCTTATCATGGAACTTCTCTAATCTTAGCGGTTGCCTTCGAAAAATGAAAGCAGCCATTCCGGAAGTTATATGTAGGGAAATTTGGAAAGAAAGGAATGGAAGAATTTTTAGGGATAAACACTCCACAGTAGCAATGGTGTTTGATCGATGCTATACAAATTTATATCATTGGACTAGGTCCAATGCCTCTTTGTCATCTTTAGACTGAGTAGAGTTTTCATGTATCTTTTCTGATATGGGAGGGTGATTCTATTCACTTCTTCTCTCTTTCTATATTCGGACTCTTTTAAGAATCCAAGTTCCTTGCTTATTTTCCATTTTTTTTTAATAAATTTACCTAAATAGATTTTAAAAATTAATTAATTAAAAAAAATGGAATGGTAGGGGTAGGCTAGAGCATGGGCTATGAAGGTAAAGAGGTAGTTGGGGTGGGTTCTTCGATTTTAGGGGCTTAAGGAGGTTACGAGAATGTGAGGGAGATGGCTAAGGGCTTAGGTGCGCAAAAGAACAAAAGAAACGTAGGAAAAAGGGGTTTTAGGTGGAAAAAATGGCGAAAACCTCACTAGAATCCTTGGCTAGATACATGAGAAAGAAGACAAGGAGAATAGACAAAACACGACATTTTGCCCCTTCTTTTTATTTTTAAAATCTATAAAAATATGCAAATTAAATAGCATCGTTCCACTAAATAGTAAGTGCATGCATGGGCACTTGCATGTAGGCACATACCATTTTTCAATTATTTCTATTATTTTTAATTTGAAAATCAAAATGGTGTCGTTTCAACTATGCCATGTGCACAGGTATCCAAGCACTAACGAGTGCGGCTACACACCAACCTATTTTTTATTTTTTTTATTTTTAAAATTTTGAATATTTAATATTTTATTTCTTTATTTTAATAATTAATATTATATTATTATATTATTATATATTTTGAATGAATAAATTATAGCTTATAAAATAAAGAAAAAGACAAGTGGAGTCCAATAAAAGTGCCAAAAATTTCAAGTGTCCAAAAATGTTAGAAAATTATAGAAAATACATGATTTTACGTAGATTTTTGTGTATGAGGTCAAAAATACAATCGGACCCTTTATTACCCTTTTAGATTGCCCTTGATTACCTAATGTAGTCAAAAATGGAAAAGAGAGAGTTGGGAAGTCAAAAATGATAAGATCTTTTTCCTCAATTTTCATGCATAAGGTTAAAAATATTATCGAACCCTTATTTAACATTTCATACTATCATGGATCATCCGGTATAGTAAAAAATGATAACAAAGAGTAGAAAAATAAAAAAAATGGATCTTTGCCTTAATTTTCATGCACAAGGTCAAAAATACTATTAGACCCCTCCTTACCTTTTTGAACTGTCTCACATCACACCAAATGCAATTAAAAATGGAAAAAAGAGTAGAAAATCCAAATAAATAGTAAAGGACAGAGAAGAGTAGCTAGAACTTGCCAATATCCATTTCGGTTATTCCGTTAAAATGGCCATCAATAGCTACCCTTATGTAGTCAACAACTTTGAAAAAATGGTTCGAACAAAGATAGAGATATCCATTTTGACCAAATGTTGAATGAAATTTAGGCAAGGGAAAACAAAGTGAAAGGGATGTGTCAATAGTTGCCGTTCCTAAACTGTCAACAAAAGAATTGTTTGTAGGGGTTAGTAGCTTGAGTGAGACAAATTGTTCATGGGGACCCTACTCATCTCAGACCAATTTGAAAAGAAGTAGAAAAGGGCTTCACTTGGGGAGTCACATATCCCTAATTATTAATCCATACGAGAATCATTTGTAGGGGTTGGTACTTTGAGTGAGGAAATTTTTCCATGAAAACCCTACCCATCTCAGACCAGTTTAGCTAGAAAGAAAGAGAAAAGTACTCAACTTGGGAAATTGCATATCCCTGACTATTAAATCACATAATAATTGCTTGCAGAGGTTAGCGCCCTAATTAAGAGAAAAATTTTGCATTGGAACTCTACCCATCTCGAACCAGGGTGGAAAAAAAGGAGTAAGTACTTAATATGGAGACACTATAAAACATGTCCTTTTTAGTGATGAAAGCATTAGTGACGAACAAAAAATCGTCACTAATACTACATTATTAGTGACAAAAAGACGATTTGTCACTAATACATAGGAAATTAGAGACAAAAAATACCACTGTCACTAATAACTAATTATTAGTGAAAAATTACAATTCGTCACTAAACGTATGTTTTCCCGCTCTAACGATTAAGTACTAGTAACGATTTTCAAAACCATTACTATTGAGGACTTTTAGTGATAGTTTGTTTATTTTACTATTAGTGAACTCAATTTTATTTTTAAAAATTTCTAATAAAAATTTATTAGTGATGGTTTTGAAACCGTCACTAAAATTATTCTCCTAATATCCTTGTACGTTCCCTTTCGACAAAATCCTACGCGTTCCCAAAATACCAAAATCTTCCTCACCATCTTCCTCCCCCTACTACTACCTTCAAATCACCCCTTTGGGCTACATTGGCCATTTTTCTTTCATTAACCACACTTTTTAACCCATAAACACTTATCCTACCTTTTCAAGAAAGTTTGTTATTTGCTTACTCGTTGGAGAAGAGAAAAAGTTGTTAAAAGAGTTAAAAGATTAAAAGCAAGTTTTGTTATTCAATTAAAAAATAATAATTGTGCAAATAATACAACCCAAATTACAAAAATAAAAAATAAAAAAAAAGTTTGGGGATTGTGAAATTGAAAAAAAAAAAAAAACCAAAAAAAAAAGAAATAAATATATATAGATGAATAAATTGCTTATGATTTGCTCTAGGAAGTAATTGTACATTTTTTTCTCTCTTCTCACTGGTGAAGCTTGTGTTGAATTTTCTTACTTTGAATATTATACCATTTTTCTTCTTTTGCCATTACCCTAAGTTGAACATTACAAGCTTTTATTAAGACTGTTTGATCTTTTGCTGTGTGTCTATAATACATTAGTGGATAGTTGATTTGGAAAATAGACATATGAAGTTCGAGAAGTTCATTCTTATATAGATTAATCATAATTCAATCAAGTTTGCCTAAATTGATCCAAGTTAATAGTGTAGCAAGTTGAGATTGGTTACACACACACACACACAAAGTTTCTACATAAACGTAAGCATGCCCTTGAATTAATATAAAAACCTGTTAAATGTTTAGACTTTTCATTGAATCAATTTCTTATGCAATCCATGAGGCAATCATTGTGAGAAATCAATCTGTTCTATTTGTTTAATTTTTTATTTTCTCCTTTTCTTTTTGCTCTAGGACTAGCAAATCATAAGTTTGGGGGTATTTTGATGTGTTTAATTTATATACAAGTTTTGTCAAACTTTCACTCTTATTTTTATGCTAGTTTGTGTTTAATTTTATTATTTATTAGAGTTTTGATTTATTTTTCTTATTTTTTATTTAGGAATAAATAAATTAAAGAAGTCATGAGAATTTAGGAAACTTTCCTTTTTAAATTCAAATTCCCTTCATTAAGAGCCCTTTTCAAACTCAAATTCCTCTCTCAAATTTTTCAAAATACCCTTCAATATTTGGAGCATAACTTTTGCTATAGAACTCCAAAAGGTGCATTCTTGGTACCTACATAAAGCTAAGAAAAAAATCCCACAACTTTCATGTTGAAGATTTTTGAAGATTGGAAAATCTCGATAAAGAAAATCACACATCAATGTGGCGGCTGAAAAGGAGGGGATTTGAAAAATCTTGTTTTGGGGACATAAGAAGGGAGGACGACCAGAGCCTTATGAAAAAGAGGATTTTTCTTCACCATTAAGGAGGGGATTTGAAGTTGAGTGTTGGCGTTATTGTAGGCTTGATTGTAGGTAAATATTTTAGTAACCTGGATAATTATAGAAATTAAATAATAAAGGGAGAGGGAGAAAAGAATTTTTCTAGAAGATTCTACAGGGGCTCGTCGACGAGTACAGAGAGTTCGTTAAAGAACAATCTTCTCAGGCTCATCAATGTGGACGTGTGTCTCATTGACGAGAGTTTACCGAGGGACTGTTTTCAAGGCCTGAAAGTTATCGACGAGGGTTAGGTGTTCGTCGATGAGTCCAAGAAGAACGAATTCCCTTCTTGGACTCATCGACGACGTGACGTGGCTCGTTGATGAGGCCACGTGGCAAGAGGTCTATAAATAGTAGAAAATGATGGTTCAACGAGGAATTCATTCTTCCTCAGCATTTTCTCTCTCTTGTTTGGCCATCACTCCTTCTCTCTACGTTTCTGGCTCCATTTCTCCCTATTTTGACGATCAAAAATTGCCACGTTGATCCTAGGGAGATTCTCTACAAGTCTGTTGGAGTAGATTGTTGATTTGAGCAATTTGGGCACAATCCCAAAATTAGGGTAAGTAGATTATTTGGGTATTTTCAGTTTTATCAGGCTTATTTAAGTTTAGATTTTGAGTTATATGAGAATATACTGGTGTTTTGTGAAGTAAAATTAGGGTGTATATTTTCAAGGTTAGGGTGTTTGTGGGACCCTTCAGGCATAGGTTAAGGACCCCGGCAGATATGTTTTCAAGAGCTCAAGTATATTATAATTTCGGAAATTATGAATAGGCAGGTTCAGGAAATGTGAATGTGATGATTTTCTAGGGAATTCAATGATTTATTGAGGAATTGGTATATACGTATTATTTCAGGATTTTGAAGATGGTACGCCGAGGGTGTGAGAATGGAGTGGAAGGCAAGCCTCCCAGTTAGTTAAGTAAGGAAAATATGTTATGCTAGGAACTTCATATTATTTATAGAAATTATGTGTTTTCTAGATTATTACTCAGTTTACAAATTATTAGTATATCAGAAAATACAGTTTTTCAGAATATAAGGTATTTACTAGTTTTATTGTGTGGCATAAGATTTTAACAAATTAATACAGAAATTATAAAGTTTCCATATTATTATGATTTATAACATCTACACAGAAATATGTTTATGAGACCTTATCAAATCAGTACAAGAGTGATATATTTTCAGATTGGTAAGATTTATATTGTTATGCAGAGATATGTTTCATCAGATTTTACACGAGTATGAATTACAGTTGTTTATACAGATAGATGTTTTACAGCATATGTAGATTACCATGATTTCCAAAATATTGAAGTCATAACACTATGTAAATATAGTTTATACAATTCATATAATACATTATTTTCACATCATTTTCCGGTGTTATGGTTATTTTCCATAACACTATAGTATTATAGTTTATACAGTACAAATATTACACTATTTTCAAATTAGCTTCCAGTGTTATGGTTATTTTGGGATCATGATGAAACAGCAAGATAATTAGGTATATTAGTATTATATAGTATCAGACCCTGATGAATCAGTTTAGTAAATATTTAGTTATCATAGCACGGTACTGTTGCTATTACAGATCAGAGTGCAACCACACATCTTAGATAGTGTGTAGAAGGTTTCCATCAACCGTGCTTGGAGGGATTGTAGACTCCCTAGAAGACTGGGTTGAGGTGGCTGGTTTGACGAGATAGATACCTGTACCGTGCATGGGAGAGGTTGCATATTGGCTGACCAGTGTTAAGTCTTGCGTACGAGCCGCACAACCTTGTCATAAGGGGTTAAATCATGACGTACAATTTTTTAGGGTAAATATCACAATTATGTATATGTATACAGTTTTTCAGAATATTAATAGATATATTATGATACTAGTAGAATGATAAAATAGAAAACTCAGACATTACAGTTGTATTTTAAATTATAAAAGATGCAAGTCGTATTGTATATTATTCTACCAGTTTTTACAGTTTTAGATATTTATCAGTATAGTTTTACGTAACTTAGTTGTCACACACTAGTAATAGCATATTTCCTCTTATTGAGTGTTGTCTCATCTCAGTGATGTAATACTTTTCAGGTGACCCAGTTAGAAGAGTAGAACAGGCTCGTAGATAAAGGAGTTATCAGTATTGCCCTATCTAAAAGGTGAGTTATTTTGGGAGATATGTATTTGGTATAGATCCTAGAGGATCTGATATCTAAAACTAGAGTGATGTGTATAAGTCTTAAGAAATTCTAGTATTGTGTTTCTATTGTACACTTTATGTTTTCCGCTGCCTAGGTATATGCATATGTTACAGGGTATCAGGGTACATGATTTTACCAGTCAGCATTATTATAATTATTTTTTAAAAAATGGCATGAAAAAAAAAATGAGGTCGTTACAACTTGGTATCAGAGTCTAGGTTGTTAGGTTCTGCAAACTCTAGAGTATAGCGAAAAACAATATGAGAGTATAGGAATGGATTTTGAGAGAGATAGAAATTTGTATAGAACATAATTTCAGTGAGATAGTGTTGGGGAACTAGCATGAGAATTTAGGGTTCTATTATGCAATTTGGAAGTAGGAATTTCGAGATGGTTTCTGTGATTTTCCTGGGGTGACGATTTCAGAAAAATTATAGTAAACTATCGTCGATTTCTATTTTCGTATAGTAGGACTAGACCTTAAATTAATGATAGAAGGTATGGGATATTTTAATTAGAATAGCCCTATGAGGTTCGTGAACTCAGAATAATTTGTTATTATTGCAGGATGGACCCAAAAGGTATTAGAGCTCATGCTAGTGGCGACGATGGAGCAAGACCTTCTGGTGCAGGAGGCGAGGACTCAAATGCTATTTTACGCAACATAGTTTAGCAGGTCATGGCTGAGATTGTCCGGAGCTCTAGGGAGCAGGGAGGTCCATCTACAGTTCAGGGATGTACGATAGAGAAGTTCACAAAGATAAATCCTCCAACGTTTTTAGGAGGAGCAGATCCTATAGCTTCTGAGAACTAGACGCAGGAGATCCATAAAATACTGACGGTGCTTTAGTGCACCAATGAGCAACGGGTTCTTTATGCCTCGTATAAGCTAATAGGTGAGGCTGAGAGATGGTGGGTAGCCACGAAGTTATTGGAAAAACAGAGGCCTACGCCCATGGATATGATCTGGAGTAGATTCAGGGAGATATTTTCGATAGATATTTTCCCGCCATAGTTAGAGAGGTTAAAGTACAGGAATTTTTGAGTCTATCCCAAAAAATCGATGACAGTCCAGCAGTACGCGGCAAAATTCATTAAGTTGTCGCACTTTTTCCCTTATATCATTCCAGATGAAGCTAAGAAGGCTAGGATGTTCTGAAATTATGAATAGCTTCCCAAGAGGGGGGGTGAATTGGATTCTTTTTTATTTTAATAATTTTTGAGCTTTTGCTTATGATACCAAGAAAAACACAATTAATAACCGATAATCACACTTGAAAATATTGAAATTTAAATTCACAAGCCAATCAATGAAACTAAAACAATTCAACCACTTAACCAAGAATATTAATACTTTTGTCAATTTCCATGTGATTTTTTACCACCTTTGAGTAACCTCTTCGTATGCACTTCTCTTGATCAAGATTTCCGCAGATTAACCAACGTACTCCCTTTTGGGTTTCCGCAAATGGTTAATCAAAACGTATTTTCTAAATATCAAGAGTCTTTGTTTACGTCTAACTTTTTAAACCTACAACCTGCACTTTAAATCACACAACAACAGCAAGTACAGAAAATAGAAAGTAAAGAAGAGAGAAAGACACAAGGTTTTTACGAGGTTCAGCTTTAACACAGCCTACGTCCTCACCCTTGGCAAAACACTGAAGGGTTCCACTATAGCAGTTTCGTTACCGGGTGGAACAACGCCTGTTTACAATCACTCCTTGGCCAAGGCTAGAACTCACCTTCTCCAAACAACATACCCTTGCTTGGTCAACGAACCAACAGCCTGAAATCGTTCAAAATCTACAAGAGAGATATCAAAAAGCTGGTGTACAAGAGATGCTCATACAAAGAGCAGATTAGTACAAATTGAAACTATGTACTTCAAAAGATAAATATCAAGAAAGAAATACACTATTGAAGCTTTAACAAGGATTTTACCAAATTCTTTTTCTCTAGATGAGAAATCAGTAATCTTTCTTCAGGAATTGATGAGCAAAAAAATATCAGAATCACAGCACTTTTAGATTGCAAGAGATTGAACAAGGTGAGACTTTGAGAGCAAGAGAGCTTGAGAGATTTTCAATGCTTGGTGTATTTTTGATTTACAAAAACCATGTATTTATAGACTTTTGAACAAGTTTCCTTGTTGCAAGAGTTTCCTTAGAGAATTTCCCAAGTTCTAAGAAAATTTGGAGTTCAAACGACTATATTTTAAAATATTAAATTTTAAAAATTTTCTCATTGAACAGTGTTCAGATGTCTGAGGATTCGAGTTTAAACATCTGAAGTTCCTGAAACCCCTTGAAAATTTAACTGGACACAGGGTCAGATATCTAAAAAGAGGGTTTAGATGTCTGAGGTGCCAGATTCAGATGTCTGAAGTGTCGAGTTCAGACGTCTGAACTACTACTGCCTATTTCTGTTTTGATCCATAAAATCTTCAGACGTCTGCACTTAATCTTCAAACATCTGAAGTAATTCTTCAGATGTCTGAACATGAAGTTCAGTCATCTGACGTTGTTACTTCAAACATCTGAATTAAAAAGTTCAGTCATCTGATCTGCCAAGAACCTGTTTTAAAAAATATTTTTTCTTTAAAAATTGATTTGCTCTCTTATGATTTTTACAAGACTTATTTCAAAAATCTTAAATAGGTCTTTAAGTCCTCATAATCTCTTGGAAGAGCTTCAAAACATATTTCAAACGATATTTTAGCTTTTGAAATACTTACAAATTGTTTCCTAAGCCTTTATATGTCATGCTTGAATTCTTTCTCAATCGTTGCTCTTGAAGTTTCTTTGAAAATTTGCTTGAGCTAACTTTATCTGCAAATGCCTTAGTTTATCCTTAGATCATTGATTAGTTGACCCACACTTGATTCATACTTTATTTTTACTTGAACTATACTTGATCTTTACTTGAACTATACTTGATCTTTATTTCCTGAAACACAAAAACTCAACCTTTCCAAGTTAAATAGTCCTTTGTTTGTTATCACCAAAATTCATTGAAAGACCTTGTTAGGCCAACATGTTTGAGAGAAATTTGAGGCGAGATATATATAGGCAAGTGGTAGTATTAACGATATGGGATTTTTCTGAGCTGGTTGATAGAGCCACGGAAGCAGAAGAGAGTGTCCAGGCAGATGTAGGAGAATTCAGCGAGAGGAAAGAGGCCCACACCTCCAAATTTTCAAACTGGCTCTAGTCAGGGTCCATGGAAAGGAGGCAATACTGGTGGGGGTTAGAGGAAGACGACAAAACACAATGGATATCAAGGAGGGAAAATTTATCCTACCTGCCACAGGTGTGGTCGGAGACATCTAGGCGAGTGCCAGTTGGGTAAGAATGTCTATTACCGATGTGGAAGACCTGGTTATATGGCTCGATGATGTTAGGGACCGCCAATCTATGCACCATCACCCAAACCAGGTTGGGGTGGACAACAGTAGGCGCCTTGTGGAGGCCAGCAGAGGATCACTACACTGACTAGAGTCTATGCATTGACGCCAGGAGATGCTGAGATTGTTGGAGACGTTGTCACATGTATACTTACTATTTTACCATATAAAGTTGTTTTTTTATTTGACACAGGTGCCACCCATTCTTTTGTATCGTCGGAGTATGTTAAAGTGGCTAGGATAGGAGCACAGTTGTTAGATGTTGAGTTGTTGGTATCCACATCAAATGGATCTATTATGAGGTATAGGAGGGTACTTATAAATTTTCCAGTGGCCATTCAAGGGAAAGTCCTACCAGCTGATCTTGTGATACTAGATATGCAGGGATTTGATATAATATTGGGTATGGATTGGCTGGCAGCTAATCACGCCAGCATAGATTGCTATCAGAAAGAAGTGATGTTTAAACCCCCAAGTGAGCAAGAATATAGATTTGTGGGTTCACGTGTGCGTGACGCACCACAACTTGTGTTAGCTATTCAAGTGAGGAGACTGATACATGGTGGATACCAATGATATGTAGCTTACATAAAGGAGTTGCCGAGGGAAGAACTGAAACAGGCCGACATTATAGTGATTAGAGAATTTCGAGATGTCTTCCCAGAGGAGTTACCTGGCTTACCACTCGATCAGGAGATAAAATTTGCAATTGATTTGCTTCCAAGGATGGCACCAATATCTAAAGCGCCTTACAGACGGGCTCCAGATGAATTGAAAGAATTAAACGACTAACTACAAGAGTTGTTAGATAAAGGTTTTATTAGGCCCAACGTGTCGCCGTGGGGGGCGCAAGTTTTGGTCGTGAAAAAGAAGGATGGAACCATGAGAATATGTATTGATTACAGAGAAATTAACAAAGTAAAAATTAAGAATAAATACCCTCTTCCCATAATCGACGATCTATTTGACCAACTCTAGGGGACCCAGGTCTACTCTAAAATTGACCTTCGAGTCCACCAACGATCCACCCCGGTAAGCTTAGAGAGAACTTCGCCAAGAGTGTCATGGTGGCCTCAGATCGTCGATCTGGCGACTAATGAGGCCGGAATCAAAGAGAGAAGAGGGAAGGATCGTAGGAGAGAGAGAGAGAGAGAGAGAGAGAGAGAGAGAGAGAGAAAGTTTCTGTTGAAAATCTGTGTAAAAATTTGAGGTTTACACTGTTTATACTGTGGCCTTCGTCGATGAGCCATGTCATCTCGTTAACGAGTCTAAGAAGCAATTCGTCGATGAACTCTTCCCTTCGTCAACGAAATTCAGAATCGCCCAAAACATTCTCTCGGTATCTTCTCGTCAACGAAACATACCCTCGTTGGCGAGACCCTCTTGTATCCTTGTCGACGAAACCCATGTGTTCGTCAATGAGGCCATAAGAAAATTCCTTGGGTTATTATATCCAAAATGCAATGTCGTCGATGAACGCTTTGCATTCGTCGACAAAATCTACTGCCTCCTTCTATTTCTATTCTCATTTCCCTCCCTCTTTATTATTTTAATATCATTATTCTTTGGGTCGTTACACTTTCAACTTATGTGTCCTTGCCTACAGTATTAATGATTCCTCCCCGGGTCTTTGGATGTGTAGCTTTTGTACATCTCTATAAGGACCCATGTAATAAATTTTATCCATGTGATGTTTGATGTCTTTTTTTAGGATATGACATACATAAGAAAAGGATATCAATGCTATGATCCGATCACCAAACGCACCTATGTAATTATGGACGTAACATTCCTAGAATTCGACATGTTCTACTCTCCCTCAGTATCCAATTCTTCTCTTCAGGGGGAGATCCAAGTTGAATAGAAAAATTGGTCAAGATTTGACAAGCTAGGGTTTGATGACATAAATACGGTAGTCAATGGGGAACCTGATAAAACTCTAGATGAATCTCTATAGGATGACATAACTCTAAATGCAACATCTACACCTACAACATCTACATCAACCCCACCTAAAGCTGAACAAGAATCCCCCCACAACTTAGTACCTAAATAGCCATCTCCAAAGAATATCCCTGAGGTAAACTCTCCCATTACACTTCCAACTAATAATGATATGGATATCTCTGCTGGTTATACCTTACCTTTTAGGAATAATCGTAGAAAGCCACTAAATAGGTACTCTCCAAAAATTGAGGAGCGAAGGTTAAGGTATCTGATTGCCAACTATGTATCTACAAAGAAACTATCTGAACCCATTAAAAAATTTGCATGTGAACTTTCCTTGTACCATGTTCCCATTGATGTTCAAGAAGCTCTAACAAACCCTAAGTAGGCCCAAGCTATAAAGGAAGAGATGGAGGCATTACTAAAGAACAAAACATGGGCTCTTTGTCGGAATTGGTGTGATCGCAAGAAGGGGGGGTGAATTGGGTTTTAAAAATATTTTCGACAAATCTAAACGTTTCGCCAATTTACCACAGTTCATATCTCATTCAACATAAGGATGTGTATGTAAATAATAAAACTATGAGTGCGAACATACATGTGCAACATCTCTCATTTAAATAAATGTGTGCATGCAAATAATTATAACTGTAAATGGACAAACATACACATATGGAAATTACAGTGCAGAAAATAAATGAGATATGGAGAGAGGAACACACGATATTTTTTATCAAGGTTCGGCCAAACCAGCCTACGTCCCCACCTTGGGCATACTCACCCCCCCCCCCCCCAAAAAAAAATTACACTATCCCTATAAAAACCCAAACCGTGATGTATGGGTTTAAATAATTAAGAGAGGGGTAAATTGGTAATTAAGCAAGCTTCGTCGATGAAGCTAGAGTTCGTCGACGAAATCCATGCGCTACTCATCGACGAAATTCGAAGGCTCGTCAACGAGGAGAAGCCGAGGGGTTTCAGAAAATCGGTAATATCAGGTTCGTTGACGAGGCCATCGTCTTGTTGAGGAGCTATCTATGTGGCCTTGTCGTCGAGGACACCATTTTTCGGCGAGGAGTGGCCGAGTCAAAGGGTTATAAATAGATATTTTCATTACTTCCAAGCTAAGAAACCTAAAAAAAAATCTCTCCCTCTCTCTCTCTCTCTCTCTATAGAACCAGAAGGCCACTCTCTCTCTCTCTAGATTTCTTCATTGTACGTTGCTAGAATCAATGATTCAACGTTACCACGAGGATCAGGGAAGGATTCTCTTCAAGATTTGTGGATCGGATCTTCGTTTCGAGCATTTTCGGGTTTTGGCTTAAAATCGAGGTAAGGATCGATTTTCATTTCTGTTCTAGTAGTTATGTAGAGAACGGAGTCGTGAGTATATTTTGTACTGTAGGTTGTAGGTTTTGGAACTCGGTTCGCTGTTTAAGGGCCTTGGAGTTTGGGATTTGCCACTTGGGGAAAAGGTAAGGGGATTCAGTTTATATCAGTTATTTTTTCAAATCGGACTCGGTAGGATTGTGGCTCACGGTCCTGTGTGCATTTTAGTTACTCATTTGGGAGGACCTGACAGGTAAAATTATGAGTTTTTCATGTTACAATTTTGGGAGAAAGGGGGTATTGGGTTGCATCCTTGGTTTTATTGAAAACCGTATGTATATTGTTATTTATACTGTGTAATAGGGATGGTCATGCCTTGACTTTATTTTAAACTGTATATGTTTGGAAAACTTGATTTTCGGATTACCAAATGGGTGTGGTTTGTTTGGTTATATGAGCATGCATGGTTGTGTTTTATTGAAATGCAATAGACCAAGGTTCTGAGTTGCTCTAGGTACTAAAAGAGTGTCTGGCTCTATATTCAAAGGCATATGAAATTGCTGAGCCATGTTTAGCAAGAGTGTCTGACTCTATATCCGAGGGCGTAAGCCTTACCGGCTGATCACCGAAGGGTGTGGATCCACCAGTTTGTACTGGTACAATACCATGGGAGCCTAGGGTTCGCCATGTGCTGAGGACGTTGTGTAATGCGGGCCAGCTACGGGTTGAAGGGTTTAACGACACCGGGTTGATCATGTGTGTGTGTGCGTGTATGCACTGTACTGGAACTATTTTCTGAAAATACTAGAATTGCATTTAATTGTGTATATTTGCTGTCATGATAACACTCAAATGCCACACACCAATATAACTTGTATTCTTCCTAACTAAGAGGTGTCTCACCCCTGCTCTACGTACATATTTTCAGATCTTTCGGATAACCGAAGCTAGCTTCTTGGTGTAGGAGCGTAGTGGCCAGTCTACTGCAGATAGCGCTTAGGTAAGTGCTAGAACTTTTTGTTCTCGGGTAGTCATTTTAGGAAATGGTTGGCAACCGGGTTTGTGTTTTGTGCTACGGAACTTGGACTCCTATTGTATAGACTCTGGTATTGTACTGTATATGTATAGAAAAACCTTTTTTCTGCTATGTATTTGGTTGTATGTGAATGTGTATAGGGTTCCTTGGAACCCCACGGGGTCGGACCCTCATTCATCATACCGTATCTTTAAATGATTTGTATGATACAAGGACATGTTAGATTACATTTTCACCCCTAGGTCCCATTTCCGGGTTCGGGGTGTGATAGCTTGGCATCAGAGCTAACCAGGTTATTTGGTCTTGTAAACTTGGTTAGGCGTAGTTATGAGTACATACTAGAGTATAGGAGGTGGAAAATGGGTAGAGTTGGTTTAGGGATGTTTTGTTGCTAAATCGAGACTCGTCGGCGGTATTCTGTTTTTTCCCTAGAATGACGATTTCAGTAAAATCACGACAAACCATGATGGCTTTTGTGTTAGTGTGATAAAAAAGATCTGGACTTGACAGGTGGTAGTTAACATGATTAGGGCTAGATAGTCGAATTTTCAAAATGGAGCCCAAGGATAATAACCTAGGAAGTGGCTTCGAGGAGACTGCGAGTGATGAATCTCCTTCCATGCCTCGAGGATTGACGAGGCAGGTCATGCGGGAGATAGGGCAGAGTGTCAGGAGACGCGAACATTCTCCTACGTCTATGGGATGCACCATTGAGAGGTTCACACGCATGCATCCTCCGACGTTCTCAGGGGGACATGACCCGACGATAGCAGAGGACTGGGTTGAGAAGATTAAGAGGATTTTGGAGGTCCTACACTGCATGGACAAGTAGAGAATCCTCTATGCTACCTTCCAGTTGTCAAGGGAGGCAGGGCGTTGGTGGACTGCAGTGAATCTGCTGGAGAAGCAGAGGGCCGGTCCTATGGAGATGTCTTGGATCCATTTTAAGGAGGTGTTCTTTGATAGATACTTCCTGGCTTCTGTACGCGACGTTAAAGCGAATGAGTTTTCTGCTTTGACTTAGGGGAGTATGACGGTGCAGGGGTATGTAGCTCGGTATATAGAGTTATCCTGGTTTGCGCCGTATTTGATCTCAAACGAGTATGAGAAGACTCAAAAGTTCAAGAAAGGCCTAAGAAAGGACATTCGTAGATTAGTGGGTATGCTTCAGATCCACAAATTCTCAGTTTTGGTGGATAAAGCCACTGTGATTGAGACTGGTATCTGGGAGGATGAGGTGGATCAGGAGCCGAAGAAGAGGCCAATACCTTCTGGTTCTTAGTCTGGATCTTGCCAAGAATCATGGAAGAAGAGGAACAGGGGCTCGAGTTATCATCAAAATGCCGAGCATCAGAGTTCTTAGATGAGCCAGTACGGTGATCGTTGTGTTAGGTGCCACAAATGGCATAGTGGGGAGTGCCAGCCATTTGGAGGTAACTGCTACAACTATGGTTAATCAGGTCACATGGCTCAGGATTGTCATACACCGAAGCGAGGTACACCTTCTTTGAGTCAGAATCGGGGGAGTAATTAGGTATCCCGAGGAACCCACCAGGCGAATACAGCTCCAGAAGGGGTGTACTCGCTTACTCTAACGGATGCTGAGCAAGCAGGGAATGCGGTGACAGGTATGATGATGTTGTTTTTTAATAAAGCTGTATTTTTATTTGGTTCAGGTGCGACCCACTCTTTTATATCTGTAAATTTTGTAAAACTGTGTGGTGTGGAGACCCAAGTCTTCAACGAAGGATTGTTTATAGCTACACCATCTGGGAGTGTGTCTTTATGTAAGAGAATGTTAGAAGATTGTCCAATGGTAATTCAGGGGAAGTTGCTACCAGTGAATCTTGTGGTATACGATATGTCGGCGTTTGATGTCATATTGGGAATGGATTGGTTATTCTCTAGTTATGCTATGATTGACTGTCGTAGAAAGGTGGTAGTGTTCAAACCTCCTGGGGACCAGGAGTATAAGTTTATAAGATCATGTGTGCGTTCGACGCTAGGGATTTTATCAGCATTGCAGGCGAGGAGATTACTCTTGGACGGATGCCAGGGGTACCTAGCTTGTGTGAAGGAACCACCGATGAATGACTTGAGTCTCGAGGATATTCGGGTAGTCAGTGAGTTCCCAGATGTTTTTTCAGATGATTTTCCCGATTTACCTCCGGATCGTGAGGTAGAGTTCGCGATAGAGTTGATGCCTAACAAGACACCGATCTCTAAAGCTCTGTACTGGATGGCTCCAACGGAACTTCGAGAGTTGAAGGATCAATTGTAGGAATAACTGGACAGGGGTTTCATTTGACCTAGTGTTTCACCCTGGGGAGCTCCAGTATTGTTTGTGAAGAAGAAGGATGGGTTTATGCACATGTGCATTGATTACCATGAGATTAACAAGATAACTGTGAAGAATCGCTACCCTTTTCCTTATATAGATGATCTTTTTGACCAGCTGTAGGGTACGCAGGTCTTTTTGAATATTGATCTATGATAAGGGTATCATCAGGTGAGGGTTCGATCCGAAGATGTTATGAAGACGGCTTTCCGAACCAGATATGACCACTATGAGTTCATGGTCATGCCGTTTGGGTTGATAAATGCCCCGACAGTGTTCATGGATCTGATGAACAGGGTTTTCCATGAGTACCTAGACCGGTTTGTGGTGGTGTTTATCGATAAAATTCTGGTATACTCAAGGAGTTTGGAAGAGCACGAGAATCATCTGAGGTTAGTATTGCAAATTGTGTTAAATAAAAAGTTGTATGCTAAATTGAAGAAGTGTGACTTCTGGTTGAATCAGGTGGCATTCTTAGGCTATGTGGTGACTGGAGATGGTATATCAGTTGATCCTAGCAAGATCACAACTATGGTCAATTGGGTGACGCCAAAAAGCGTGCAAGAGGTTTAGAGTTTTCTAGGTTTGGCGGGTTATTATCGTCGGTTCGTGGAAGATTTCTCTAAGTTTTCTGGGCCTTTGAATCGATTGACTAAGAAGGGAGTGAAGTTTGAGTGAACCAGTGATTGCGAGCAATGTTTTCAGGAGTTTAAGCACCAGCTAGTTACTGCTCCGGTTTTGACCATTCCTTCGGGGGATGACGTTTTTGTGATCTACAGCAATGCGTCTCTAAAGGGTTTGGAATGTATGCTTATGCAGCAGGGTAAGGTAATAGCGTATGCTTCTTGGCAATTGAAGGAATACGAGAAGAATTACCCTACGCATGATCTGAAGTTAGTTGTTGTTGTATACGAGCTGAAAATTTGGAAACACTATTTATATGGTATGCAATGCGAGATTTTCACTGACCACAAAAGTCTCAAGTAATTTTTCATGTAGAGGGAGCTGAATATGAGGTAGATTCGGTGACTTGAGTTGATCAAGGACTACGATTGAACCATCAGTTATCACCCAGGGAAAGTTAATGTGATAGTCGATGCGTTGAGTCGGAAGTCGGATCTTGCAGCTGTATCTATAGTTGTAGCTCAGCATCACATTAGACGAGATTTGGAGAGCTCAGGTATAGATTTGGTGTCCGATGACCATCAGGCTTTCATTTCTAACTTGGTGATCTAGTAAACTTTATTTGAGCATATTAAAGCAGCACAGGCTAGTGATGCGGAGTTGGTAGATGTTGTGGAGAAAGTGTAACAGGGATAAGTTACGGATTTTAACATCTCTGAGGGAGGTGTATTGAGGTTTGGAATCAGGTTATATGTTCCGAACGATGATGAGATCAGAAAGACGATTCTAAAGGAAGTGCATCATTCTTTGTATATGGTACGTCCTAGTAGTACAAAGATGTATCGAGATTTGTGCGAAACCTTCTGGTGGAGTGGTATGAAAAGGCAGATTGCTCAGTTAGTGGAACAATGTCTAACGTGTCAATAGGTGAAAGCTGAACATCAGATGCTGACAGGGCCATTGCAACCCTTAGCTATTTCGAAATGGAAATGGGAGAATATTTCCATGGATTTTGTGACCAGATTGCCACCAGCGCTTCACGGGCAGAATGTTATCTGGGTGATCGTGGATAGATTGACGAAATCTACTCATTTCATACTGATGAAGGTTAGCTACCCTTTGGGCAGGCTAGTGAAGTTGTATGTGTATGAGATTGTGAGAATGCACGGAGTACCGGTGTCAATTATATCATATCGAGCCCCGAGGTTTACTTCTCGATTATGGTCGAGCATGCAGGAGGCATTGGGGATAAAGCTTACTTTCAGTACAGCATTCCACCCCCAGACTAATGGACAGTTGGGGAGGATGATACAAATCTTAGAAGATATGTTGTGGCCTTGTGTATTAAACTTCGGTGGTAGCTGAATACAGTTTATGACACTAATAGAGTTCGCTTATAACAACAGCTTCTAGGCTAATATCGGGATGGCACCGTTTGAGGCTTTGTATGGTAGGAGGTGTCGATCTCCTCTGTATTGGGATTAGGTTGGTGAACGTTAGGTATTAGGACCTGACCTTGTGCAGAAGGCATCTAAGAAGGTGGGTTTGATCCGATAGAGGATTAAATCAGCTCAGAGTTAGAAAAAGAGTTATACAGATGTTCGCCGCCATGAGTTAGAGTTCGAGGTAGGGGGTAAGGTATTTCTAAGGATTACTCCGATAAAATGGGTGATGAGATTTAGGAAGAAGAGCAAGCTGAGCTCGAGGTATATCGAACCGTTCAAGGTTCTTGAGCGAGTGGGTCTGGTAGCCTACTGGATTGCACTACCCCTAGCACTCTCGAGGATCCATGATGTATTTCACGTATCCATGTTGAGGAAGTACGCGTTGGATCCTTCACATGTTATTAGCTACGAGGATATGGATATTGGGGATACTTTAACGTATGAGGAGATACCTGTTTAGATTCTAGACCATAAAGTTCAAAAGCTACGTACCAATGACATACCTTTGGTGAAGGTATTGTGGCGGAATCACGAGGTTGAGGAAGCTTCTTGGGAACTGGAAGCAGAATTATGCCGGAAGTATCCACAGTTGTTTTGAGTCATGTACATTACCCTACTTTGTATTGGAATAGGTGGTTGGTCTTGAGGAGTGTGTGTATTTGTGAACTCCTGAGATGGTTCATGTTTGTTACCACGGTATTCCTCTATCATAAGTGCGGGTATGTATATGTTTTGACGGGACTGCATAATAGTAGTCGTCAGTTTTCTTCCTAAGTCGAGTGTACAATTGATTTCATGAATGAGTTTGTGAATGAGAGATGGTAAATTTCGATGACGAAATTTTTGTAAGGAGGGGAGGTTGTAAGAACCCGAACCGTGATATATGAGTTTAAATAATTAAGAGAGGGGTAAATTGGTAATTGAGCAGGCTTCATCAACGAAGCCAGAGTTTATTGACGAAATCCATTTACTGCTCGTCGAAGAAATTCAGAGGCTCGTCGATGAGGAGAAGCTGAGGGGTTTTGAAACATCGGTAATATCAGGTTCGTCGACGAGGCCATCATCTCGTCGATGAGCTGTCTATGTGGCCTCGTCGACAAGGAGTGGCTGGGTCAAAGGGCTATAAATAGATATTTTCATTACTTCCAAACTAAGAAACCTTAAAAAAAAATCTCTCCCTCTCTCTCTAGAACCTGAAGGCCACTCTCTCTCTAGATTTCTTCATTGTACATTGCTGGAATAGACGATTCGACGTTACCACGAGGATCAGGGAAGGATTCTCTTCAAGATTTGTGGATCAGATCTTTGTTCCGGGCATTTTTGGGTTTTGGCGTAAAATCGAGGTAAGGCTCGATTTTCATTTCCGTTCTAGTTGTTTTGTATAGAACGAAGTCGTGAATATATTATGTATTGTAGGTTGTAGGTTTTGAAATTTGGTTCGTTGTTTAGGGGCCTTGGAGTTCGGGATTTGCCACTTGGGGAAAAAGTAAGGGGATTCAGTTTATATTGGTTATTTTTTGAAATCGAACTCGATATAACTGTGGTTCACGGTCCTGTGTGCATTTTGGTTACTCATTTTAGGGAATCTAATGGGTAAAATTATGGGTTTTTCATGTTACAGTTTTGGAAAAAAAGGGGTATTGGGTTGCATCCTTGGTTTTGTTGAAAACCGTATGTATATTGTGATTTATACTGTGTAATAGGGATGACCATACATTGACTTTATTTTAAACTGTATATGTTTAGAAAACATGTTTTTCGGATTACCAAATGGGTGTGGTTTGTTTGGTTATATAAGCATGCATGGTTGTGTTTTATTGAAATGCAATAAGAATTGGATTCCGAGTTGTTCCAAGTACTAAAAGAGTGTTCGGCTCTATATCCGATGGCGTATGAAATCACTGAGCCATGTTTGGTAAGAGTGTCCAGCTCTATATCCGAAGGCGTGAGCCTTACCGGCTGATCACCAAAGGGTGTGGATCCACTAGTTTGTACCAGTACGATACCATGGGAACCTAGGATTTGCCATGTTCCGGGGACGCTGTGTAATGCGGACCGGCTATGGGCCAAAGGGTGTGACGACACTGGGTTGATCATGTGTGTGTGTGTGTGTGTATGCATTGTACTGGAACTGTTTTGTGAAAATACAGGAATTGCATTTAATTGTGTATGTTTGCTGTCATGATAACACTTAAATGTCATATACCAATATAACATGTACTCTTCCTTACTGAGAGGTGTCTCACCCTTGTTGTACATACATATTTTCAGGTCCTTCAGGTAACCGGAGCTAACTTCTTGGTGTAGGAGCGTAGTGACCAATGTACTGTGGATAGTGCTTGGGTAAGTGCTAGGAATTTTTGTTCTCGGGTTATCATTTTGGGGAATGGTTGGCAACTGAGTTTGTGTTTTGTGCTACGAAGCTTGGACTCCTATTGTATAAACTCTGGTATGGTACTGTATATGTATAGAAAGACCTATTTCTGTCTTATATTTGGTTGTATGTGAATGTGTATAGGGTTCCTGGGAACCCCATGGGGTCAGACCCTCATTCATCATACCATATCTTCGAATGAGACTCTCTAGGGCTGAGACTCTCCAGTTCAATTAATGGGATGACCCAACTCGCACAATAAACTAATTTTGTACATAAAAAAATGCTTCTAAAAACAACTAGAGATGTACAACATTAAAAGTTCAAATACATGCACTCTAATATGATATGAGTTAAGCTTAGTAGATTAAAGGGTGTTTATCGAAATAATTTTATACAAATAAAATATATATGAAAAATAAATATTATTATTCTCCTATAAATATTTTTGCAAATAAAGAATATTTGAAAAATCTAAGAATTTAAGCTCAAGAAAATATTTATGCTGTAAATAATTTTCTCCCAAAAATATTTATCAAAGAAATAACCATGAGAAAACCTAAGCAAATACTCTCAAAAATGGTTTTCAAAGATAAAAGTTATATAAGAGTAAAAGCAAATAAAATGCCCTAAATAAAATATTCTTCTCAAAAATAATTTTGAAATAAATGCATGAAAGAGAGTTTGAAAGATTTGTATAAAAGATTTGGCTCCAAAAGAATGATTTTAACAATAAAAATGATTTGAGAGAACTTTGATTAACAAGAGGTTTGAGAGAAAATTAGGCTAATCAAAGTTACTAATATAGAGTAATGAAGGGGTATTTATAGATTTTCTAAAAATTATGATCGTTTGATACATGCTCGGTATTTCAAAAAAGTTTAATTAAAAGTTAATGACATTTTAGTGCTTTTAAAATATTTCAACCCGAGAGTTTTGGTCGACCATATTGACAAGCTCGGTTGACCGTGGCATTTTTGAACTGAGGTTCTGGTCAACCATATCAAGGCTATTTTGAACCCTTCGAGGTTCAGTCGACCAGGGCATGTTCGGCTAATCAAATTTTGATGTTCGGTCGACCAGATCAAATTTCAATTAAGAGTTCGGTCGACCAGAGCATTGGAAATCACCCACGTGCTAGTTCGGTCGACCGTGTAGTGCAAGGTCATTTTAAAAGTGGACGACCGAATAGTCGACCGTTATATGTTCAGTCGACCGAAGCTTCTTTATAGGTTTGGCTTCGATCGACCGAACACACTTAAATTGTGCATTTAAGTCTTGATTTTCAATTTAAGTCACCCCGATTCACATAAGAGTAATTTCTAAGTTGTAGGGGACTTTTCATGTGGTGTTTAGGAACCTAAAGTCAATCTATGGTCATTGAGAGTTCACCCCAAAAATCCAACGTCGGTTGACCGAAGGTGATCCC
Source organism: Malania oleifera (assembly GCF_029873635.1). Taxonomy (NCBI): domain Eukaryota; kingdom Viridiplantae; phylum Streptophyta; class Magnoliopsida; order Santalales; family Ximeniaceae; genus Malania; species Malania oleifera. The sequence goes on along the minus strand of NC_080422.1, from coordinate 49,545,722 downwards.
TAAGGTCACTTTACGGTCCTGTGACTCCCTATGGTCAATCTATGATCCTGTCTGAGAAAATAACCATATCATGCAAATGCATGCATTATTACAGATCAAATAATAAAAATAAATGCAATTACAATAAGAAATAAATGTCTTTTTGCTCTTCTGACTTCATGGAATGTGCTTGATCGTATAGGCTTTAAATCTTGCAAACTTCCATCGTCATTTCCTTATGTGTGTGTTAAATTAATGGACATGCTCACATGCTAAATATACATATAAAAAACATGTGTTTTGTTAGCATCAAAACAGGGATCGGATTCAAAAAGTCAACACTTTTGTGTCATTGCCTAAAGGAAAAAGGACAGTGGGGTGCAAATGGGTGTTCTCCATCAAACACAAGGCAGATGGATCTATCGAATGATATAAAACAAGACTGGTGGCAAAGGGCTATACACAAACATAAGGCGTGGACTACTAGGAAATGTTCTCACTAGTAGCCAAGTTGAATACAATTAGAGTCTTGTTATCTCTAGCAACAAATCTCGATTGTCTGCTGCACCAATTTGATGTAAAAAAAGCCTCTCTTCACAGTGATCTTGAGGAGGAAGTGTATATGGATATTCCACCAGGCTATACGACAACCTCAACAATTAAGGTTGTGTGTAAATTACGATGTGCGTTGTATGGACTAAAACAATCATCAAGAGCATGGTTTGGGTGATTTAGCTTGGCAATAAAGAAATATGGGTTTCAACAAACAAACTCAGACCATACACTTTTCCTGAAACATCAACTGGGTAAGGTAATAACATTAATAATCTATGTAGATGATATGATCATTACGGGAGATGATCCAGAAGAAATAACAAGACTTCAAGAGCAATTGGCGACAGAGTTCGAGATGAAAAATCTAAGAGGACTCAAATATTTTCTGGGAATTGAAGTTGCTAGGTCTAGGCAAGACATATTTCTTTCCAATGAAAATGTATCCTAGATTTATTATGAGAAGTCGGGTTACTAGATTCTAAGCCCGCAGATACACCAATAATCCAAAATCACAAGCTTGGAGAATACCCAAACCAAGTGCCAACAGACAAAGGAAGGTACCAAAGATTGGTTGGAAAACTAATTTAGTTATCTCATACACGGCCTGACCTCACCTATGCAGTAGGTGTAGTAAGTCAATTCAGGCATTGTCCAAGTGAAGATCATATGAATGCAGTGATTTAGATTCTTCGATACCTAAAGTCCTCCCTTAGAAAAGGACTTTTGTTCTCAAAAAACAACTACTTTAGGGTTGAAGGTTATATAGATGGAGACTGGGCGAGAAATATTTTAGATACAAAATCCACCTCAGGCTATTTTACATTTGTTGGAGGGAACCCAGTTACATGGAAAAGCAAGAAGAAAAAGGTGGTAGCATTATCAAGTGTCGAAGCAAAGTTTCGTGGGATGGCTAAGGGTCTGTGTGAGCTTCTCTAGCCACGAAGACTATTAGCTGAAATTGGCTTTGCCCCAAACTACGCAATGGACTTATTTGTGATAACAAAACTACTATTCACATTTCTTATAATCCAGTTCAGCATGATCGAACCAAACATGTGGAAATAGATCAACACTTCATCAAACAAAATCTTGAGGCCAAGATAATTCGATTTCCATTCGTTAAGTCTGAAGACCAGTTGGCAGATATACTTACAAAAGTTGTGTGTAGTAAGAGCTTCTACAACTCACTTGGCAAGTTGGGCATTATAGATATATATGCACCAACTTATGGGGGAGTGTTACATGATTGTAGGCTTGATTGTAGGATTAAATTGTGGTATGATTGTACGATGAAATTTTGGATAGGTATTCATTCATCTTGTATAGGAAAAGGTAAAGAAGAAATATACAAAATTTTATTTTTCATTTTTCGCCACTGACAAAAAAAAGGATTTTCTTCACCATTAGAAAAGAATTCATAGCTTGGAAAAAGAAGAAGAGAAAAGAGAGGCCAAATTAAATTTGTTGACGATTGAGATTCTCAATTTATATACAGTTTCCTTCTTACTTCTTTCATATTCTCTTTGCACAAATTTTCATTATGAATTCTAGAATTATTATGGCTTGTTTTGATTCTATTATGAGCTAATTTCTATTGCTAAGGCTATGATATAGCCTCTCCATGACAATTTCGAATCTTATTTCTATGTGATCATAATTTTATCATTCCTTTTGAGTATATATCATTGAGTTTAATACTTTCAATTATCTGGCCAATAATTGAGTGATTTATTGTGCATGTTAATTTGAGAGATGATGCATTTAGTTTAACTTCGTATGATGTATGCCATGACTTGAACGAAAGATAGGAATGTGCCAACATGATTTGTGCAACTTTTATGTGAAATATTATTAATCTTAATGTACTCATATGCTTTTAAATTCGCATAGACATGTCCCGGGTTATCGAATTTTGGGTAATTCTAATTCTACTTGAAGAGAGGTGAAAAGTAAGGCGAACTCCCAAAAGGGGGGGTGAATTGGGTTTTTAAAATTTCTTTGCTTACTCTGTATTTAAAAATTCCTTAGTTGAATCTTAATCTCAGCAATATATACTTTCATTAATTTACCAATAACCACAATACTATCAATAATCAATTAAGTTTAACCAATATTCAATCTCAAGTTCAAATCTTTAATATTGACACTCAGCTGATTAAATTCCAAAAATCATATTAGGATAGTTTAAAAATAAAACTCAGATTTCTAATTCAAAAACTCATATTTTATTCCTTTACTCCAATCAATATAATTTTCAGATATTTGATTTTTGAAAGCTTTTCATCTAAAATACCTTGTAGCTGTTTAAATATTCAAAATCAGAACTTTGATGAATTTATCAAACCAACCAACTAGCTAATGTATGCTGAATTTAAATATACATCAAAATCAAGATTCCAGCACTCCCAAAGTTTTAGCAAGATATAAAGATCATACACGCATTTAATATTTTTACAAAATTTTAAAGAGATTTAGGTAAGAAGAGAGAGATATCGGATTTTTACAAGGTTCATCTAGCAGCCTACGTCCTTGCCTCAAGCAACCACTATGAGGATTTTTCTTTCCAACTTTCTTCTAGAGAAAGTTACAACCTCTCCGTATCAGGTGAATATCCCCCCCTAACAAGAATATCCCTTCTCGTTAGCCAACGATTCAACAACCCTAGATCGTCAAAAACAACAAGGGAAAACAAGAAACAATCTGGTGTACAAGAAGAACTCTCAACAATAGCAGATTACTACAATTTAAAAAATATATATTTCAATCAAAAATCAATATAGAAATATGAAGCTCAAAGTAAATTTCACTAGGGTTCTTTCTTAGATTGTAAAACTCAATTAGAGCACAAGAACCGTAAGCTTTAATTCAGCAAGTACTCAACAATAGCTTTTAGCAAAGTATTCAACAAAAACTCTTTGAAAGTACGAGAATTTTATCAATAGCTGCTTGTTGTTATATTTAATCTTTAGGTTTAACATGTATTTATAGATAGAAAAAATTAATTTTCGTATTCCCCAAGTTTCTTGCATTGTTTCCCAAGTTTTTACAAAGTTTGGGAACCAAGCAATCCATTTTGGAAACTTTCTCTAACTGTTTTAAATTTAAAAAATTGAAGGTCATACGACTAAGACTATCAGGATCAATCGCCTGATCTTTTATAGAACATCAAATTTTGAAAGTCAATGTAGTGTCAGTCGCTTGATTCCGAATGGTCAGTCACCTGAACTCTTACAGTTTAGTATATTTCAAAAGTCAATACTGAATCTGTCGCCTGAACTTGAGAGATCAGTCGTCTGATTCTATTATGTTTGCTCAAATTTTTTAGCATAATTAAGTCAGTCAACTAATGAAACCTATCAATCGCCTAATCTTGCCACTTTCAGAAATTTCCAAAAACTTTTATTTCAATATTTTATTCCTTTGATTTTGAAAGACTTAAATAACTCTTTTGAAAAATATTTTTCAGGATTTTCAAAATCAGGTCTCTAAGTCAATAATTGTTCCTAAGAGTTTCAACCATTTATATTGATATTCAATAAAGTACTTACATGAGACTTTAAAACTTTTATACTCTTAAAACACTAAGTCTTCATGTTTTTGCTTCCATTCTTTGAGTCTATCTCGACTTCATTCTTCAATACACTTTAAGCTTCATTAGATCTTCTATCTTTGAGTCCAAACTTTTAATGAACTTTATTAAACACTTGAGATCTAGAATCTTTCATTAAAACCACTTGAATCCTGAAACATTATCACTTAACCAAATATATTAAATTCCTTTGTTTTGTTATCATCAAAATAAGATTCGTAAGTCTTGTTAGACCAACAAGGGGGTCTTAGATAAGTTAGAATATTTTGTCGTCAAATAGGATGAAAATTGATTGATTTTATGATTAAGATTTGAGATTGGATTTGTTAGGTAAGTCGAATGGCTTAGTGTTTTTGTCTTGGGTGGAATCTTCTACTTTTTATGCATTTAGTTTATTTAATTTTATTTATTTTATTTATTTTTTAGATTCAAAATCCACCACTTTTCTTGATTTTCAAATAATTGAGAATTACAACAATTTCAATAATTAATAGTTAAATAGTTCTTGTGGGTTCGACATCCTTTTTTATCACTATAGTATTTGTTACAATTTCGTGCACATACGAATTTTCACAATAACCTCAATAAGGGGGCAGCCTTACCCTTAACAAGGAAGTTATCCAAAAAGTGCAGCAAGTGGGAACCACCAATTAAAATAACTACCAAGGTAGTTGTGTATGCACATAACAATATGGAAAGTTACCAACATATCAATAACCACCCACATCTTAAGTGGAGGACCCAAATACAGAAAAAATAAAGCCACAAAGGACCAGATCATAAAAAGGAAATCATTCTTAGAAAAGTATGTTAATACCATTAGACTTAGAACTCTCTCTCTCTCTCTCTCTCTCTCTCTCTCACACACACACACCAAGGTAGTTGTGTATGCACATAACTATAGGGATAGTTACCAACATATCAGTAACCACCCACATCTTAAGTGGAGGACTCAATTATAGAAAAAAATTAAGCCAGAAAGGATTAGACCATAAAAAGGGAAATCATTCTCAGAAAAAGTATGTTAATACAATTAGACTTAGAACTAAATCCTCCCTCTCTCTCTCTCTCTCTCTCTCTCTCTCTCTCTCTCACACACACACACAAACCTCTCCTTTTCATTTCTCCATGCCTATTTACTAACTTAGGCATCAAAGAAATCCCTTGCCATCGAGACCTCCAAATAGTCTATTTTCATCATCTTCATCAAACTTTCATTCTATTGACCTTTAAAATAGCGATCCTTTTTTTATCATCAATAGTCATAATTTTTGTTGAGTAAGTAAAATTTAGAATTTATCCTAATCGATTAAATCTTTCAGAATGATGGCATTGTCCTAAAAGAGAAGTTCATGCAAATGGCTGAGGACTTATAAGCTAATTCTTTTTCACACACTTTTGAATATTTCAACTAAATATCCAGAAAATTTTTTAAGAAATAACAAAACTAAAATATTTAAGTTAAAAATTATAAAAATTAAACAATCTATATCAATGTGCATGATAGCCATTAAACTACTTCTAAAGGCAAAATTCAATTTTTTTTGTAGTTCTTAGGTAATAAATTTCAACATGGCCAAAGTACCCTAGAGTGTGTTTCCTTTGTATTGTTAATCCCTATTATGTTTAAACTAACGATATACTATACGAAATGCCCTTGTTGAACCTATCCCATTCAACATCTCCAGGCAACATTTGCATCATTTGGTTATAAATTGATGCCCAATCGATGTTTCTTTTACAAGAGTGTTGAGACATATTCGAACTATTTACTCATACATAGTAAACTGTGTTTTTTTTTTTTTTCTCCAACTCTCTTTGAATTTTTGCAGCTTTCTGGTTTACTCTAGCTTCAATGTTTGAACTCTTTTGTGGTTGGCATTTAAAGGATATTAAGGACTGCAAAGTGAAAGTACGGTATTCAATTCCCTTAGCTAATTGTAGGGAAGTTTAAAGGAGAGAAGCTAACATTGCTTTAACAGAGAGGAGCTAGACTTTCAAAAAATTTACAAGGTTTGTTCTTCTCTTTCTTTTATTTCTTTTTAATTTCTTGTTGATTTTCTTTATTCCTAATACCCTTTAATGCAAAAATAATATTTTTTACCTTTCCAAAAAAATTAATTTGAGTGAAAAGTGAATGGATTATTTACAAGCTAGAAGACTTAACATTAGAACAAACCCAGCAATCGGTATGATATGCGTTTAACAATTTGTGAATTGTGATTGTAATGTAATGAGATATTTCTTAATGAATTATTTATAATTATGCTATAGAAATACAATCATATAAGAAATTAGTTAATTTTAAAGCCTTTACATCCACTGAAAATACAAATTAATTGATTCTACTAAGAAATTTGATTGCTTTTGATTATCTACCAAATATATATTTTAATGCCAACTTTTTAAAATTTCCAAGACTACAAGTTCTATTGATATTATTGTAAGTGATTTTTCACTTTAAATGTCATCGACCAACATATCTGCTACATATTTTAGAACCATTATTTGGCACGATGGATGCCTCTAGATTTAGAACCCATGTAAGCATGTATGGTAACAATATGAAAACTTGTAAAAGATTCAACTTTTGGTTTCATCGACTCAAAACTGTAGAGGAAATTACTTGGATTTACAAACATTTTAGTTAAAATTTGCATTAATAGTCATTACTTCCACCATTGTTTTATATATATATACTTATTCTAAATGTACAAATGTGCTTAAACATTAACAACTACAAGTTCTATATTCTAGATTTACAAGAACACACATGGTCATTTCCTTGTTTACAATACTCAACATGTAATGGTCAATTCACATTGCAAATACACAATTTATGTACTGTGAGTTTACGAATTTCTAAACATATTTACTAATTCAACATGAGCACCAAAATTTGAAACTCAAACCACATTTTCAAAGCTTTGCAATCTCTCGTACTTGTAGTAGGTAAAATCCCATGAGTTCCTTTGATGTCATCCATAAGATACAAAATCTAAAACAATTTTAGTAAGTTAATGTTTGGAGCATGAATTTTGAAGGTTGGATTTGGATGTGTGGATATATTTGAAAAGCATATAATATATATTTATACTAAGTTTTGCTTAAATCAACATAAATCTAATGTCTAAATTCTATGCCCCAGAGTAGAGTTAGTCCAATGGAATTCAATATTATAAATAGGACGACTGAGCTTTATTACTATTTTAGCAAGCCTGTACAAACTAGAACCTTCATTTTCCTGATTGCAGGTCTTTTATGACCCCATGGTTCATGTGAGAGTTAGTTAACCAAGTTTATTCTATATATTCATGCTTTTAAAAGATATTAATGTTGCAATGATACTATTTGTGTTTTGGTTAGTGCATATGTTAAATAAGAAAAAGAGAGAAACTAATGGTAAATAAAAAGAGGATGAAAAGGGCATTCTTTTTTTCTTTTTCTTTTTTAAAAAAAAAAAACGAAAAAGAAAAAATGTCATTGTGAGTAGAATGTTTTGGAAGATATGATAATGACTCATAGTTGATTTATTTTTTAAAAATTAAAACTATAAATGCCATTGTGATCGATAACATCACGAGTTCATTTTTCAATTCAAAGTTTTTTTATTTTTTATTTTTTTTAAAAAAAAGATTAGATTAGATACATTACTATTCTTATCAATGTATTTAATATATCCTTTGTGGTGATCCTAGCGTGCAGATATGCTATTAGTTGCTACAAGTTAATATTTTTAACACCTTACATTTTTCATGGGCTATAGAATCACATTCCATGACATTTTAATTTTATGGAAGGTGTTTTGTTGTGGGATCTACTATTGCAATAAAGTTCCAAACTATTGAATTACTAGAACCTTGAAACACATGAAAGAATACAAGTAATTTTGAAGGAACATGTTGTAACGTCATCTTAGAAATCGAAGTGCTTAGGAGCAATTATCATTTTTAATAATAAAAAAAAAAATTATATTAGCCTAAACAACTTGATTTTCATGGGTGCATATTCATTTCTTATTAATTAATGCTTTGAGAATGGAACAATCTAATTCCAAACAAAAATGATAAAATAATATAGCATATTCATGTTTGTAGGTACTAAAATTCTCAAGAATCTCAAGAGACAGGCAAAAATAATTTAAGCCTCATTTGGGCTTATGGCTTCCAAGTTGCAAAATTTGTTTCAATTCTTGAATGAGAAGAAAGCCATCTTCGTGTAGTGAATTTTTCATTTTAGAATTAGTCATACAACAACAGAAAAAAAAAAAAAAAAAAAAAAAAAAAAAAAAAAAAAAAACCAAACCTTAAGTCCCATTAGGTAAAATCAACTACCTCCTCACGTTCTTTGAGGTATTAAGGTTTCTATTTTAGAAGTTAGGGTTAGGGTTTCGAACGTTAAGGTTTCAGGTTGGTTGGTGAGGTTGAGGATGAGTCAACTCGTCTTCGACTCGAGTGAGTTGAGTGAATTCAGAGGATCACGAGCGAGCCATATGGGCTCTATCACGTGTTTAGGTCACGTGTGAGCTTTAGGACTCAAGAGAACGAGCTTGAGTGAATCGGGTTGGAGTTTGTTTTCGAAAAATGGGCTTTGATTGAGTTTTAAAATGGATCGGCCCGCTTCAAAAAAAATAGGGCCCGGGTCATTTTTAAAACGGACCGGCCCACTTTCCTTTTTTTTTTTTTAAATAATGCCCATGTTTATTTAAATGGCTAGGCTTGGATTAAGTTCTAAAATGGGCCGGCCCAATTCAGAAAAAAAAATAAAAAATAGGGCCCAGGTCATTTTTAAAATAGGCCGGCCCACTTTCCCTTTAAAAAAATAAGGCTCAGGTTTATTTAAATGGTTGGGTTTTGTACAAAACAATTGGCTTCGGATTCTTTTAAAGCGGGCCCCAGGAATAAATGCGCCCCCACCACCCCCCCCCTGTTTTTTTTTTTTTTTTCTCGGGTTTAGATATTATGACGGCTCAATGTCTTTCAAAATCTGTCTTAGGATTTTATTTTTTTCCGCCTCGTGAACAAAATCCCCACTAACAGCTGAGGGGACTTCACGACTCCCACAGCTTATCTTTGCTCACAGTCATTGGGGGCTTCTCGATGTACATCGACTCTCTCTTTCTCCTGTCAGACACACACTTTAAGACATATACAACAGGGCAATCCTTTTTGTTCTATTTAGACACTATTCTTCTCACACTTAAACATTACAGGCAACCTCCACGTGTGACTGCAACCCATTTTGGCCACCCTCTGTTACGGAAACCACACCTTAACCATTTCAAAACTCTGAATCGTTTCTCATGGCAGGGGCTTCATCTTCCAAACAGGTTCCTGACTTGAATGTGGCACCAAGGTGCCATCCTGTTCTAGTGTTCTCAGCTCCTTCAAGCTCTCTCCTCAATTCCAAAAAGAAATGTTGAGGAATGAGACAGTGCTGGCCACGATGTCCAATGCCGACATAGTCAACCAAGCACTCTATTACAGTGCCCAAGCAATGTCCTCGACATCTCACCTAACCCGTCATCTGCAGAAACAGAACAAAACCGTGACCCTCTTCGGGAATGAAATCTACCTCTTACGGACAAAATACCAAGAGAAACAGCAGAAAATAAGGGACTTAAGGCAAGAAAATATGATGTTAAAACGGGAGGTCTAGGATTTGAGAAGAATGGTGGTTGTTTACTCCAACAACTTGGGCCTAAAATAGTCGAGTTGGAGAAAAATCGGGAGGACATCCAATGGGAGCATAAACGGCTCAAAACCATAGTGCGTAGAAAAGACCAGACTTCTCATTCCTCAGCCTGAAAAGGGAAGTAGAGAAGCATGAAAAGTCGTGATGTTATGTGTTTAAGTTGCCATACGTGGCTTGTAAATGTACAACCCCCATTTTTTTTTTTTTTTCTTTTGGTTTTGAGAGAGTTTTGGTTTAGTTTTATAATCTCCCAGAACCGTAACTATAACCACGGTATTCCTCCGCCATAAGTGAGGGTAATTAATAAAATTTGGTTTTTTTTTTTTTTTTTTTTTTTTTTTTTCTGGAACATAGTTGTCCCACTGAGGATGATCAATCGGAAAAGAAATGTTGAAATTCCTTTTTGAAGAATAAGCTCACGTGCAGGGTTCTAAGTCCTAAAAAATAGGGCCCAGGTCATTTTTAAAACGGGCCGGCCCACTTTCCCTTTTTTTCTGGATGTATGTTTTGATATCATAAAATCACGGTTTTCCGTTGGCCTCCTTTATCACCGTGCAGTGGGCAGGTTCGGGTTGTACTCTAATCTAAATAGTTTCGATCTTCACCCCTTCTTCTACCTTGAATAAAGCTGTCAGTGTGGCCAATGCATCAGGCATCACGTTGTTCTCTCTTGGCGTGTGAGAGAAACTCATATTGTCAAACCCTTCTATCATCTCTTGAATGTACTCTCGATACGGTACCAGCTTGGAATACCGAGTTTCCCATTCTCCGGTTAGCTGGTGGATGATCAAGGCCGAGTCACCTCTTACTGTTAATCGCTTGACACCCCGATCCAAAGCGGTCTGCAAACCTAGTATACACGCCTCGTATTCGACTATGTTGTTAGTACAAGGGAAGATGAGCTTAGCTACCACCGAATAATGTTTCCCATCTGGTGATATGAGCACCGCGCCTATTCCATGTCCCCAAACATTGATTGTCCCATCGAACAACATCATCCACTCTTCGGGGTCGTCTTCCCCTTGGGTTAGGGAGTCAATATCTTGGTCTACGAATTCGAACTCCATAGGTTGGTAATCCTCCACAGCCCTTTTAGCTAGGTATTCCGCAATGACACTACCCTTTATAGCTTTTTTGGTGACATAAGAAATATCATACTCCGTCAACAACATCTGCCATCGTGCTACTCGTCCAGTTACTGCGGGCTTTTCAAACACGTACTTGATTGGGTCCATTTTGGAGATCAGCCAGGTGGAGTAATACAATGTGTATTGCCTCAACCAACTGACCGTCCATACCAAAGCGCAACATGTTTTTTCCAAATCAGAATACTTAGACTCATTATCTGTGAACTTCTTGCTAAGGTAATAAATGGCCCTTTCTTTTCTTCCTGTCTCATCATGCTGGCCTAACACGCAACCCATGGAGTTTTCTGAAATCGATAGGTACAAGATTAACGGCCTTCCAGGCACTGGTGGCACCAGTACTAGGGGGTTCAAGAGGTACTCCTTTACTTTTTCAAAGGCCACTTGGTACTCTTCGTTTCACTTTTTTGTTCTTGCTCAACAGCTTGAAGATGAGTTCGCAGGTGGCAGTTAATTGAGATACGAACCGGGCAATGTAGTTGAGCCTACCCAAGAAGCTTTGCACCTCCTTTTCGAACTTTGGGCTAGGCATCTCTCGAATGGCCTTAACCTTGCCAGGGTCTACCTCAATCCCTTTCTCACTCACTATAAACCCCAATAGCTTCCCGGACGTAGCACCGAAGGTACATTTTTCGGGGTTTAACTTCAATTGGCACTTCCGGAGCCTCTCGAACAATTTTTCCAAGTTTAACGAATGGTCTTTCTCATTTCGCAACTTAACGATCATGTCGTTGACATAAACCTCAACCTCCTTGTGCATTAAGTCATGAAAGTGGTTTACCATAGCCCTCTGGTAAGTGGCTCCAGCGTTTTTTAGTCCGAATGGCATGACCTTATAGCAAAAAGTCCCCCATAATGTGATGAAAGTCGTTTTTTTCCGTGTCCTCAGGTGCCATCCTGATCTGGTGGTATCCCGAGAATCCATCCATGAATGAAAATAAAGCATGCCCTGCGGTATTGTCCACCAGCACATCGATGTGCGGGAGAGGGAAGCTGTCCTTAGGGCTTGCTTTATTTAAATCCCGGTAGTCGACAAAAACTCGTACTTTACCATTCTTCTTGATTATTGGGACAACGTTGATCATCCATTCAGGGTACTAGGCTACCTCCAAGAATCCTGCCTTAAGCTGTTTTTGTACCTCCTCCTTTATCTTGAGTAACATCTGCGGCCGCATTCTCCTCAGTTTCTGCTTTACTGGCTTTGAATCCGGGTGAAGTGGGATCTTGTGGGTTACTAAATTTGTGTCTAAACCTGGCATGTCTTGGTACGACCAAGCAAACACGTCCCGATATTCCCTTAGTAATTCAATCATTTTGTCATTTTCTTCACCCTTTAGTACTGCCCTGATTTTCACCTGCTTGGGTTCTTCCTCGGTTCCAAGATTAATCACAACAGTGAGATCGCTACTGGTCAAGGTTGGTTTTTCATCGGATTTTAACATTCTTTCCATTTCAGAAGATAAGTTTATTTCTTGATCGTCAACTTCGGTTTCATGGATTAGATTGTCAAAGTTAATGTCAATTACTTGGTGAGGGATTCTGGTGTTGTTATTTTCTTTATTCCAGCATGAAATTAACAAACAAATTTTGCAACTGATTTTCAAGATGCACATAAGTGGGAAGGAATGCATAATTCATTTTCATTAAGGAGCTTCCCCAATTTTTCAGTGGTCGGGGGAATACAACAGAAAAACAAAATGAGACACATTCTGAATAAAGATCATTACATGATGATATCCGGTAAATCCAAGGAGCTCCAATTTTGAAGCTGTACTTCTGGCTGGAGATGACGGATCCACCCGGTAGCAGTGCCTGGGGGGACTTCAGCATCTAACACTGATATGCTCAGTTGTTGCAACTCTGCCTCCAGGTTGGATTGGCTGCTTTTCACGAAGGTCCGGTTGATGGACGGGACAACTAGTCCTCCCTTGGAACTTGTTTCGCCGGTGAGTCTTTCCTCCCTTTGCATCTTCTTCTTTTCAGCTTTCTTCCTCCAGTCCGCTGTTGTAGGTATGTAGCCAAGGTCTTATCTGTCTTTCGCTTCCTTAAACATTAATGGCTTTCGGATCCCCTGTAGGTATTTTTCGAGCCCTTTTTCCGGATGGTACCCCTTCCTGATCATTTCGGACGCCATCATATGCACTGCGGAAGAGATTTGAGGGCGTGGGATTGGAGATCCTTCAGCTATAGTTGCGACATTTACGATCTCGAACGCTCAAAATGAGCCCTCCAATGCCTCTTCCGCGGCTTCCACATAAGGAATGGAAGTGGGCTTCGTTATCATAACGTCGGCTTCTCCATATATACAGATCAGCTGGTTCCCTACTACAAATTTAAACCTCTAGTATAGTGAAGATACGACAACCACAGTGTTATGGATCCATGGGCTTCCCAACAAGCAGCTGTAAGAAGGTGTAATGTCCATTACCTGGAATGTGATGTTGAAGATGACGGGTCCAATCAGCATAGGAATCTCAATTGCCCCTATGGACTCCCTACGGGTTCCATCGAAAGCCCTGACTACCAGATTATTCTGCTTGATATACGAAGGGTGGGCCGGCAATTTCTGACGAGTGGTCATGGGCAAAACGTTGAGGGAGGACCCGTTATCGACTAACGCCCGAGCTATCATATGGTCCTTGCATTTGACCGATATGTGCAATGCTTGGTTATGCCCTCTTCCTTCCGATGGGATTTCTTCATCACTGAAGGTAATGTAGTCGGTCGTGGACAAGCCTTCGATTACGTGGCTGAATTTTTCTACACTGATGTATTGAAGTATATACGCCTGATTAAGCAGTTTCAGCAGTGCTTCTCTGTGAATCTCTGAGTTTAAAAGCAGAGACAAAACGGATATATGTGCTGGCATTTTTTTAACTGGTCGACCATACTATATTTGCTGTGTTTGATAAACTTCAGAAATTCTTCAACCTCTTGCGGTTGAACTGGTCTTTTAGTGCTTCTGCTTGATTCACCAATTTGTTCTGTATCCGGCTTCCCAGACTGTGCTGGTGCATATACTCTGCCACTACGGGGTACACCCGTGATATTGCCCGTATCTTCCACGCCCCGGGCTTAGCAATCGTACTTCCATGGCACCGCCTTGTCATTCTGATATGGGAACGGTGGAGGTACCGATATAACCAAACGGGTTGGGGTCTTATGGATGTAGCTAGACTTTTTTGCCAAGGCTATGAAAGGTTGGTGTGGGCACGAGGGATGTTCTTGTTCTTTATCTCCCAGCATTGAAACTTCCACATCCTTTTGAATCGAGCCGACTTCTATGGACTTGTCATCCAACATTTTGCGTAGAACCCTCCTAAAGGTTTTGCAACCCTGAATAGTCTTTCTCAAAGAACTATGGCATTCGCACCATGCTCCTTTGGGACAGGTGGCCTCTGATTCTATTAGGCCTGCCTTCCTGAACTCTTGGTATACCCAATCCAAAGCCAAACGATCTAGGTTGGCTTCTTGTGCTTTTCTGAGTTCTACCCCGACCATAACAATCTGGTCTCCCTCATGATTGGGTAAAGGGTTTCCCTGAATGCCCGCCAGCTTGTCATCAAAGGTCAGCCACCCCGCATCTTTCAATGACTGAACTTTATATTTGAAAGCCCCAGCACTGGTCAATGGGGTGGCCTGGAGAGTTTGCGTGGTATGCATAGTGGGCATTGGGATCAAACCATTGTGGTGGGGGATTGGTGATGGGAATGGCTGGTATGGTCGTCACCATTCCTCTCTCATACAGTTGAGGAAACAAGTCGTCATAGGGTATTGGGATCTGGTCGATCCTTCTAGCATTCTTTGGTGCATCCTTTTCTCGAACATGATTATTTGTCGGTGCTGGTCTTAGTCGAGGGGTTGCGAACTAGGGTCTCGGGCCCATATGTAGTGTCTGGTTTACTATTGGTTTCATGTAAAAATTCCCCCAGGTTGTTGACTTCGGCTTCTCTGCCTTCGGCTCTTGATAGACCCCTATATCATTTGGGTCTCTTCTTCCTTTTTACCTTTGACTCACTTCTTACTTAGGCCGCTATCGGTATTGCTAGCATTTATCCGTTTATCTTTGACGTCGGCTTCCACTCTAACCCCTACCGCCACAATGTCCATGAAGTTATGGGGGGTGGACCCTACCAGGTGTGAACGGTAGGGATCTTTTAACGTCCCTACGAACATCGATATTGCCTCACGGTCGCCAACCGGAGGATCTACTTGAGTGGCCGTGTCTCTCCAACGGTGTGCATACTCCCCAAAAGTCTCTGTTGGCTTTTTCTCCATTTCAGAACAAGACATCATGTCCAAAGCCATTTTCAAGATATGGCAATATTGCGCTTCGAAGGCATCGGCCAAGTCACCCCACGTACGAATTTGGGCCCTGTTCAGCTAGACATACCATCTAGCCGTTAAGACTGCTTCGAAAGCAGTGCATCATCAACTTCTCATTATCGGCATAGGCAGCCATCGACTGACAATACATCCGGAGGTGAGTCCAAGGGCATGTGGTCCCGTCAAACTTCTTGAAGTCTGGCATCTTAAACTTTGGAGGAAGGACTACATTAGGCACCAGGCAGTAATCTGAGGGTCTGGCGATACTAGCAGCCCGAGTCCCCTCTATGGCCCTTAGCCGCTCTTCCAGCTCGTCACAATGGTATTCCGTTGCAGTCTTGCTTGTCCCTACACCCGCAATTGCTTATGAGGGCATCCCCATTCCCATCATTGTCGGGCTAAAAGTCGGAGTGCCATGCGGCGGTTTCTCC
Organism: Malania oleifera; assembly: GCF_029873635.1. NCBI lineage: Eukaryota > Viridiplantae > Streptophyta > Magnoliopsida > Santalales > Ximeniaceae > Malania > Malania oleifera. The sequence goes on along the minus strand of NC_080422.1, from coordinate 49,530,003 downwards.
GAGGTGAATAGCGGCGGACCGGAAGATTGCCCATGAATCGGCGTAAAATCGGGCGTGTGAATAGGATCATTTTCTTCTTCATGATCCTGATCTTGGACTGTCTTCCCTTTGTTTAGCAGCAGGTTGAATATCCTCTTCATCTAATTGCTCAACTCTTCCTGCCCCTACTCGATCCCCAAAACACGGCTCTCTAACTATTTTGCCATGGCCTTAGCTTTTCCGCAGGTGTTGTACGGGTGCGTATTTGCCTCAATCTTACTGGATCTTAGTCACATCCGGCTTGTTTCCACCTCCCTATTCATGAAAACCCGCATCCTTCAGAACAAATGCATGTAATGGATGTTTATGAGTATGTATGAAAATGCAGTTCTGTGTGCTTTAGCCAAGGTTCTAAAGAAAAATCCTTATCATTTCATTTCAAATTTTCATAGAATTTTCAGTGAGAAACATAGAAAATTTCCAACTAGTCTAAACAGATGTAAGATTCTAATTTCCTGGTCCGCTCCCGACGAGGCAACTTGAATCTTCTGGGGTTGGCTCTGACTTTGTGAGTGCCGCACTGTCCACCTTCTATTTCAGTGCTTTGTACCGAGCTTCCCAGTAGTTGGCCTTGTTAACAACAAAGCTCCAGTTTTTCAAGCACTTTGTTGAAGTGATATCTCTGTTTGTCATATCGCTCTTCCAAGTCCTGTATGTACTGAGATTTTTCTTCAATTTCTACTTTTGACTCTCTCAGTTGTTGGACCTTTTGATTAAGCGCCTTTTGAAGTCTCGATTTCTCCTTTCTCAAAACTACCGATGCTTTCTTTGATGGCGAGCTCTGAATCTTCGGTCACTTGCTTGGCTCAGGTTGAGGATCTACCGGACCTCATTTTGGCAACTATTCTCTGGAAGTCTTTCTTTCAGACGGAAACATGGTTTCTCTGAGCTGTTTCTTGTCTGTCAGAGTTTTTCCCTCGCACAGGACCCGAGGGTTCACCCTGTCACGTTTCCATAGCACATAACTCTCATGGACTCCCGAGTTCTGACCAGTTGCTTCGACTATGTGCGCATGCCTCCATGATACAACAAACTCTCGGATCTTCCTTTGACTATCATCATCCTCATATGTGAACCGAGTGTCTGCCAGTCCATAGGTCATGGGTACGAACTGTATTGCGCCTACTTGCCTTCGGAACATAAGCAGTGCGTAGGATATTCCACCCCAGGGACCTAGCAGTGGGACCCAAGGAAGGTTTCCGCATCTGTATATCACTTTGGGCTAGTCGATCCACGGTGCCTTCCATACAATCCCCTTGCTGACTACATTCTGTAGTCTGTCTTTCCAATCGGTCCTGCTGGCGTGTTCCTCCCAACAAGCTGCCTCAAACTCTACTAAAGGTATTTTGATTGTTGAAAAAGAAGCGTGAAAGAATCCCCAGATGCATGGCAAATGGCTCATCATCCACACATAAAGCAATGGCACACATCAAGTCAATCGAGCATATCTCCTGTACGGCATCCGTTAAGAGATCGGAACGTCTCGGCCAGAATACCGTAAACTGGATTCACTCCTTCCCTTACTTGTGCTACGAAGGCAATGGTAGCATGATCGATGATTCCCAATTCCTTCGGGAAGATAAGCAGGCTATAGATGGCTAATGCCACCAGATGCAGCTGGGCTTCTTCCTTTCCCGCCAGTACCGCCAGACCCTCAGATTACTGCCTGGTGCCTAATGTAGTCCTTCCTCCAAAGTTTAAAATGCCAGACTTTAAGAAGTTTGATAGGACCACATGCCCTCGAACCCACCTCTGGATGTATTGTCAGTCGATGGCCGCTTATGCCAATAACGAGAAGTTGATGATGCACTGCTTCCGAAACAGTCTTACCGAGACAGCGGCTAGATGGTATGCCCAGCAGAATAGGGCCCAGATCCATACGTGGGGTGACTTGGCCGATGCCTTCGAAGCGCAATATCGCCATATCTTGAAAATGACTCCGGACAAGATGTCTCATTCTGAAATGGAGAAAAAGCCAACAGAGACTTTCGGGGAGTATGCACACCGTTGGAGAGACATGGCCACTCAAATGGATTCTCTGGTTGGCGACCGTGAGGCAATATCGATGTTTGTAGGGACGTTAAAAGATCCCTATCGTTCACACCGAGTAGGGTCCACCCTCCATAACTTCATGGACATTGTGGCGGCAGGGGCTAGAGTGGAAGCCGACGTCAAAGTTGGACAGATAAAGGTTAGCAATACCGATAGCGACCCAAGTAAGAAGTGGGTCAAAGGTAAAAGGAAAGAAGAGACCCAAATGATACAGGGGACTATCAAGAGCCGAAGGCAGAGAAGCCGAAGTCAACAACCTGGGGAAAATTTCTACATGGAACTAGTAGTAAACCAGACACTACATATGGGCCCGAGGTCCCAGTTCGCAACCCCCCGACTAAGACCAGCACCAACAAATAATCAAGTTCGAGAAAGGGATGCATCAAGGAATGCTAGAAGGATCGACCCGATCCCAATGCCCTACGCCAACTTATTTCCTCAACTATGTGAGAGGAATGGTGACGACCATACCAGCCATTCCCGTCACCAATACCCCACCACGATGGTTTGATCCCAATGCCCACTGTGCATACCACGCAAACTCTCCGAGCCACCCCATTGACCAGTGCTGGGCTTTCAAATATAAAGTTCAGTCATTGAAAGATGCGGGGTGGCTGGCCTTTGATGACAAGCTAGCGGGCATTCAGGGAAACCCTTTACCCAATCATGAGGGAAACCAGATCGTTATGGTCAGGGTAGAACTTAGAAAAGCACAAGAAGCCAACCTAGATCGTTTGGCTTTGGATTGGGTATACCAAGAGCTCAGGAAGGTGGGCCTAATAGAATCAGAGGCCACCTATCCCAAAGGAGCACGGTGCGAATGCCATAGTTCTTTGAGAAAAACTGTTCAGGGCTGCAAAACCTTTAGGAGGGTCCTACGCAAAATGTTGGATGACAAGTCCATAGAAGTCGGCACGATTCAAAAGGATGTTGAAGTTTCAACTCTAGAAGATAAAGAACAAGAACATCCCCCGTGCCCACACCACCCTTTCATACCCTTAGCAAAAAAGTCCGGCTACGTCCACAAGACCCCAACCCGTTTGGTTATCTCGGTACCTCGATCGTTCCTATATCAGAATGACAAGGCGGTGCCATGGAAGATACAAGCAATATCACGGGTGTAACCCGTAATGGAAGAGTATATGCACCGGCACAGTCTGGGAAGCCGGATACAGAACAAATTGGTGAATCAAGCAGAAGCACTAAAAGACCAGTTCAACCGCAAGAGGCTGAAGAATTTCTGAAGTTTATCAAACACAGCAAATATAGTGTGGTCGACCAGTTAAAAAAGATGCCAGCACATATATCTGTTTTGTCTCTGCTTTTAAACTCAAAGATTCACATAGAAGCACTGCTGAAACTGCTTAATCAGGCGTATATACTTCAATACATCAGTGTAGAAAAATTCAACCATGTAATTGGAGGCTTGTCCGCGACCGACTACATTACCTTTAGTGATGAAGAAATCCCATCGGAAGGAAGAGGGCATAACCAAGCATTGCACATATCGGTCAAATGTAAGGACCATATGATAGCTCGGGCGTTAGTCGATAACGGGTCATCCCTCAACATTTTGCCAATGACCACTCTTCAGAAATTGCCGACCCACCCTTCGTATATCAAGCAGAATAATCTGGTAGTCAGGGCTTTCGATAGAACCCGTAGGGAGTCCATAAGGGCAATTGAGATTCCCATGCTGATTGGACCCGTCATCTTCAACATCACATTCTAGGTAATGGACATTACACCTTCTTACAGCTGCTTGTTAGGAAGGCCATGGATCTATAACACTAGGGCAATCGCATCTTCACTATACCAAAGGTTGAAATTTGTAGTAGGGAACCAGCTAATCTGTGTATATGGAGAAACCGACGTTATGATAACGAAGCCCACTTCCATTCCTTATGTGGAAGCCGCGGAAGAGGCATTGGAGGACTCATTTCAAGCCTTAGAGATCGTAAATGTCGCAACTATAGCTGAAGGATCTCCAATCCCACGCCCTCAGATCTCCTCCACAGTGCATATGATGGCGTCCGAAATGATCAGGCAGGGGTACCATCCGAAATAGGGGCTCGAAAAATACCTACAAGGGATCCGAAAGCCATTAATGCTTAAGGAAGCGAAAGACAGATAAGACCTTGGCTACATACCTACAGCAGCGGATCGGAGGAAGAAAGCTGAAAAGAAGAAGATGCAGAGGGAGGAAAGACTCACCAGCGAAACAAGCTCCAAGGGAGGACTAGTTGTCCCGTCCATCAGCCGGACCTTTGTGAAAAGCAGCCAATCCAACCTGGCGGCAAAGTTGCGACAACTGAGCATATCAGTGTTAGATGCTGAAGTCCCCCCAGGCACTGCTACCGGGTGGATCCGTCATCTCCAGCCAGAAGTACAGCTTCAAAACTAGAGCTCCTTGGATTTACCGGATATCATCATGTAATGATCTTTACTCAGAATGTGTCTCATTTTGTTTTTCTGTTGTATTCCCCCGACCACTAAAAAATTGGGGAAACTCCTTAATGAAAATGAATTATGCATTCCTTCCCACTTATGTGCATCTTGAAAATTAGTTGTCAAAATTTGTTTGTTAATTTCATGCAGGAATAAAGAAAATAACAACACCAGAATCCTTCGCCAAGTAATTGACATTAACTTTGAAAATCTAATCCATGAAACCGAAGTTGAAGATCAAGAAATAAACTTTTCCTCTGAAATTGTAAGAATGTTAAAATCCGAAGAAAAACCAACCTTGACCAGTAGCGATCCCACCGTTGTGATTAATCTTGGAACCGAGGAAGAACCCAAGCAGGTGAAAATCAGGGTACTACTAAAGGGTGAAGAAAAGGACAAAATGATTGAATTATTACGGGAATACCGGGACGTGTTTGCCTGGTCGTACCAAGACATGCCAGGTTTAGACACAGATTTAGTAACCCACAAGATCCCACTTCACTTGGATTCAAAGCAAGTAAAGCAGAAACTGAGGAGAATACGGCCAGAGATGTTTGTTAAGATAAAGGAGGAGGTATAGAAACAGCTTGAGGCATTATTCTTGGAGGTAGCCCAGTACCCTAAATGGATGGCCAACGTTATCCCAATAATCAAGAAGAATGGTAAAGTACGAGTTTGTGTCGACTACCGGGATTTAAATAAGGCAAGCCCTAAGGACAACTTCCCTCTCCCGCACATCGATGTGCTGGTGGACAATACCGTAGGGCAGGCTTTATTTTCATTCATGGATGGATTCTTGGGATACAACCAGATCAGGTTGGCACCTGAGGACACGGAAAAAGTGACCTTCATCACATTATGGGAGACTTTTTGCTATAGGATTATGCCATTCGGACTAAAAAATGCCAGAGCCACTTACCAAAGGGCAATGGTAACCCTCTTTCATGACTTAATGCACAAGGAGGTTGAAGTTTATGTCTACAACTTGATCGTTAAGTTGCAAAATGAGAAAGACCATACGTTAAACCTGGAAAAATTGTTCGAGAGGCTCCGGAAGTGCCAATTGAAGTTAAACCCTGAAAAATGTACCTTCGGTGCTACGTCCGGGAAGCTATTGGGGTTTATAGTGAGTGAGAAAGGGATTGAGGTAGACCCTAACAAGGTCAAGGCCATTTGAGAGATACCTAGCCCAAAGTCCGAAAAAGAGGTTCGAAGCTTCTTGGGTAGGCTCAACTACATTACCCCGTTTATATCTCAATGAACCGCCACCTGCGAACCCATCTTCAAGCTGCTGAGAAAGAACAACCTAGAAAAGTGGAACGAAGAGTGCCAAGTGGCCTTTGAAAAAGAAAAGGAGTACCTCTTGAACCCCCTAGTACTGGTGCCACTAGTGTCCGGAAGGTTGTTAATCTTGTACCCGGCGATTTCAGAAAACTCCATGGGTTGTGTGTTGGCCCTGCATGATTAGACGGGGAGAAAAGAAAGTGTCATTTATTACCTTAGCAAGAAGTTCATAGATTATGAGTCTAAATACTCTAATCTGGAAAAAACATGTTACGCTTTTATATGAACGGTATCGAGAGTACATTCAAGAGATGATAGAAGGATTTGACAATATCAATTTCTCCCAAACACCAAGGGAGAACAACGTGATGCCTAATGCATTGGCCACACTGGCCACTTTATTCAAGGTAGAAGAAGGGGTGAAGATCGAAACTATTCAGATTAGAGTACAACCCGAACCTGCCCACTGCACGGTGATAGAGAAGGCCGACGGAAAACCGTGGTTTTGTGATATCAAAACATACATCCAGAAAAAAGGGAAAGTGGGCCGGCCCATTTTAAAAATGACCTAAGCCCTATTTTTTAGGACTTAGAACCCTACACGCGAGCTTATTCTTCAAAAAGGAATCTCAACATTTCTTTTCCGATTGATCATCCTTAGTAGGACAACTATGTTTGAGAAAAAAAAAAAAACTAAATTTTATTAATTACCCTCACTTATGGCGGAAGAATACCGTGGTTACAGTTACGGTTCTGGGAGATTACAATAACTAAACCAAAACTCTCCCAAAACCAAAAGAAAAAAAAAAATTGGGGTTTGTACATTTACAGCTTTTCATGCTTCTAAACACATAACATCACGGCTTTTCATGCTTCTATACTTCAATTTTCAGGCTGAGGAACGAGAAGTCGGGCATTTTCCATGCACTATGGTTTTGAGCCGTTTATGCTCCCACTGGATGTCCTCCCGACTTTTCTCCAACTCGGCTATTTTAGGCTCAAGGTCGTTGGAGTAAACAGCCACCATTCTTCTCAAATCATCGACCTCCCGTTTTAAAATCTTATTTTCTTGCTTTTAAGTCCCTCATTTTCTTCTGTTCCTCTTGGTATTTCGTCCGTAAGAGGTAGGTTTCATTCCCGAGGAGGATCACGGTTTCGTTCTTTTTCTGCAGACAATGGGCTAGGTGAGATGTCGAGGACATTGCTTGGGCACTATGATAGAGTGCCTGGTTGACTATGCCGGCATCAGACATCATGGCCAGTACTGTCTCATTCCTCAGCATTTCTTTTTGGAACTGAGGAGAGAGCTGGAAGGAGCCGAGAACACTAGAACAGGATGGCACCTCTGGTGCCACATTGAAATCAAGAACCTGTTTGGAAAATGAAGCCTCTACAATGAGAAACGGTTCAGAGTTTTAAGAAATTTGAAATGGTTAAGGTGTGATTTCCGTAACAGAGGGTGGCCAAAAATAGGTTGCAGTCACACATGGAGTTTGCCTGTAGTGTTTAAGTGTGAGAGGACGTGTGTTTAAATAGAACAAAAAGGATTGCCCTGCTGTATATGTCTTAAAGTGTGTGTCTGACAGGAGGAAGAGGGAGTCGATGTGCATCGAGAAGCCCCTAAGGACTGTGAGCAAGGATAAGCTGTGGTAGTCGTGAAGTCCCCTTAGCTATTAGTGGAGGATTATGTTCACGAAACGGCAAAAAAAAAATCCTAAGACAGATTTTTAAAGACATTGAGCCCGTCATAATATCTAAACCCGAGAAAAAAAGAAAAAAAAGGGAGGACGCATTTATTCCTAGGGTCCGCTTTAAAAGAACCCGAAGTCAATTGTTTTGCACAAAACCCAACCATTTGAATAAATCTGGGCCTTATTTTTTTAAAGGGAAAGTGAGCTGGCCTGTTTTAAAAATTACCTGAGCCCTATTTTTTTCTGAATTGGGCCGGCCCGTTTTTAAAATGACCTGGGTCGTATTTTTTTTTTTTTTGAATTAGGCCGGCCCGTTTTAAAACTCAATCCAAGCCTAACCATTTAAATAAACCCAGGCATTATTTTTTTTTTAAAAAAGGGAAAGTGGGCCTACCCGTTTTAAAAAAGACCTGGGCCCTATTTTTTTTTAAGCGAGCCGACCCGTTTTAAAACTCAATCAAAGCCCATTTTTTGAAAACAAACTCAATCCCGATTCACTCAAGCCCGTTCTCACGAGTCCCAAAGCCCACACGTGACCTAGACACGTGTAAAGCCCATGTGGCTTGCTCGTGATCCTCTCAATTCACTCAACTCACTAGAATCGAAGACGAGTTGACTCCTCCTCAACCTCACTAACCAACCTGAAACCCTAACGTTCGAAACCCTAACCCTAACTTCTAAACCAAAAACCTTAATACCTCAAGCCCTAAATTGCCACACAAATAACAACCAGCAATCAAGCATACACAAAATTGAAAATATATATACATATATATATATATATATATATATATATATATATATAAAGAGTTTATCTTCTTTGGAAGTGCGAAAGAACTCCCCGTGCATCTATGTTGATCTTCCCTACCGAGGCACTCCCAGTGATCATCATTCGTTTGGGTTTCGCCAGATCTCTCCAGATCTGGCCGCGAAGACAGAACAGGAGGTCGGTCGGAGCTAGGTCACCTCTAAAGAATTGTGTGATGTTTAGGATTTTAGATTTGCAAGGATCTAAGGCTTCTGAAGAAAGGTCTAGACTCCTGAAATAAGATCAAAGATAGGGACAGTTGAGAGTTAGGAAGAAAATATTGAAATGGTGAAGAAAGGCACAGAGAGAGAGAGTTTGGAGGTAGGCATGAGTGAGAAAGGAATTACAGAGGGGCTAGGGTTTCAAGTTCGCAGCGAATAAGAGCAGAGAAGGGGAAAGAAAAGAAGAACAAAAAGGGTGAGAGAAGAGAGACTAAAAGAGAAGAACAGAGAGGGTGAGAGAAGAGAGGAGAGAGAGAGAGGGCATTCGAGAGAATGAAACATGGAAAAAAGAATAGAACAAAAAAATTATGTTTAAGTATCTAAAGCCCTGGAGCCACAAGATTCAACCACGTGGCATTCCATCATCCGTTTGATCAAAGAAAACACGTGGCTCCCTTGCATCCGTCCGTTTCTATTCCCCATCAACGGCCTTGATCTCACCATGTTAGTACTCTGGATAGCCGTCCGATCCTCGCGGATCAGCAACGGTCAGGATTGCCTCGTTCAAAGAGGAAGCCATCATGAGTGTTGGCACGATTCTCCACTCGCCAGGTGACACATGGCAAGTACGTGGCCCTCATCATTAATGCGCATAGAAGCCCGTGAGCCATCTCCACAAGCCATTATGCCACGATAGGAAATTTGTGCGGGTCAAATCCATATGAATCCCTACAGAGCACCAACGATACAGATCACCCCACGACAACATTAGAAATTTGTGCCCCCTCCTCAACCGCACGATCTGTGTCTTCTGGGGACGGCTTAGATTGCTCCATGCTGGCAATCTGAGTACCACTTGCTGCTCACCGTCCGATGTGTCTTTTCTTTGGACAGTGAGGATCTCTCCACTATTAAATCCCGCTTTTCCAAGGATGGCTTGGATTGAGCCACGTCATCAATCTGCACCCGCACACACCCACCAATCGGGCCACCAACACATGGCTCATTTTTCCCAACACACGAAGAGTCCTGCGTGGCCACCCTGATCACTGTTGGCTTTGTGTTCTCCGAGGACGGTCAGTATTGTGCCATGCCTAGATCCAGGTCACATTTGACCAGCCACTCGGCCACTGATACGTGGCACGCCCTTATACACACGGTCATATGCTACGTAATCTCTTGTTAGCCATTTGATCTATGTTTCCCAAGACGGACCAAATCAAGCCACATTTTCGATTCGGGTCACCCTCCATAAATCAAATAAACCGGCAAAAGCCGATTCGGGAAAAGGGGCAGAGATGTAACATAGGAAGAGAAAGTCCATTAGTTTTACCTCTCGTCTTCCTCTCTTCCAGTCTTCCTTTCCTGTCTGTGAATCTGCAGGGGTTAGTCTACAGCGTATTCCCGAGGATGGTTCGTGAGTCCTAACTCGAGGCACTATGGAGCGCTTTCTTCAGATAGGGTGACCTGACCCGGTAAGAAACAAGATCGATTGTCCGCTTGATCTTCTAAGAGAATGAAACGTAACCTCACTCCTTATCCACAAAGAAGAAAAAACAAAACTTTAAAAACTCACAATATAAGACTTCAATACTCGAAATCTTCTCCTACTATCAAGAAAAACCTCATTTTCCTTGTACTTGAAATGAGAAGGCTATTTATAAACTTAACTTTGGGCAAGCATAAGAAAGAAGACATAAGGGAGTAATTATAGGGGAACAAAGCATGGGGTGAAGAATGATGAAGGGAATATAGCATGGGATGAATGATAAAAAGAGGAACAAAACATGTGGTGAGTGATGATGGGGGGAACAATGTATGGGGTGAAGAATGATGAAGGGAATATAGCATGGGGAAGAACGATAAAGGGAGGAAACAAAGCATGTGCTGAATGATGATGGGGGGAACAAAATATGGGGTGAAGAATGATGAAAAGAATATAACATGAGAAGAATGATAAAGGGAGGAAACATGACATGTGGTGAGTGATGATGGGGGAAAACAAAGTATGGGGTGAAAAATGATGAATGGAATATAGCATGAGAAGAATGATAAAGGGAGGAAACGAAGCATGTGGTGAGTGAATTTGGGGAGAACAAAGTATGGGGTGAAAAATGATGAAGGAAATATAGCATGGGAAGAATGATAAAGAGAGGATCAAAGCATGCGGTGACTGATGATAAGGGAACAAAGCATGCTTGCATTTGACAAATTAGATAATAATAATAATAATAATAATAATAATAATAATAATAATAATAATATGAGGGTCCTAGAAGCTGTGCAAAGCCCTACGGAGATGTGTGGGGCCCACGCGCCATGTGGGTTCCACTAGCCGTTTGAGGGTTATAGGAACCCGAGTTAGCATGCACCGGATATAGGGATCCGAGCTAGCGTACCAAAGGGGGTAACGTGCACCGAATGTAAGAATCCAAGCTAGCGTACCAGGAGATGTTGGCCCACAAACCATGTGGGGTCCACGAGCCATTTGAGGGTTATAGGAATCCGAGCTAGCAGGCGCAAGCATGCCAAAGGAGGTAACGTGCATCGAATGTAGGAATCCGAGCTAGCGTACCAGAGGGGGTAACATGCACCCGATGTAGGAATCCGAGCTAGCGTACCAGGAGATGTGGGCCTACAAACCATGTAGGGTCCAATGGAGATATGTGGAGCCCAAAAGTCATGTGGGTCCATAAGCCATTTGAGGATTATAGGAACCCGAGCCAGCAAGCACAAGCATGCCAAAGGAGGTAACGTGCATCGGACGTAGGAATCGGAACTAGCGTACCAGGAGATGTAGGGCCCACAAACCATGTGGGGTCCAATGGAGACATGCAGGGTCCACAAGTAGCGTGGGACCTACAAAGACGTGTGGGGTCCACAAGCAGCATGGAACCTATAATGATGTGTGGGGGTCCACAAGCAGTGTGGGACCTACAAAGATGTGTGGGGTCTAGAAACAGTATGGGAAGGTTTGACATGAGGTCTCCTCGGAAAGGCCTGGTTAAAATTGGGGTGTCTACAAGTGCAAATGTGTGATCGACTTCTAGAGGAAGAGCTTCATTAAGCTCTGTTTGATCCTACAAAATTGAAAGTTGTAGATGAAGATGAGATGCAAGAGGCTAGCATAGAGGAGACTAAAGAGGAAGCTATTAGAGAAGAAAATTTTGAAGTAGAAGAAGAAGATATCTTAGCAAACTTAGTTGAAAACTAATGGAGACTATTAGATTTTAGATTTTGGAGTTCTTTATTGTACCCTTTTCTTTTGACATTGAACTATGTTGTTGATGCTTTTGGGCCTTATGATTGGTATTTTAATTTTCTTTGTAATTTAAGCTTGAACTCTTGTGTGCTTATATTACACTATGCTTGTTTCGCTTTAAGCTTGGTGCTTGGTAATCATAATTTTTATGTATTTAAGTTTTGGTACAGAATATTTTGGTATTTCAAATTCCAATATTACAGCTAATGTGTTCATAGCTCAATGCCCATCAAATAGGGCATTGTACAAACAACAAATGTGTGGCATATCTTAAGGAAAGTGCCTTCACCTCAAACCTTGCACCTACGCTCCAAGCACTCTTTGCGACTTAGAGGGTTGTATGCCTTCAACTACTATGGCTTCCTTGGCATATGGCCTAATGGTCCACATGCCTTGGTGTCACGGTCCGACTATTTTCACACCGTTACGAAAGGGTCATGCGGCGCTAGCTAAAGCACTCTTATTTAACTAACCAGCCTATCGTTTACCAACATTTATCCACGAAACACTTTCATTAACATTCAATCAAATGGCAGCGGAAACAGTAAGCATTCATGAAAGCAGTGCCAAGCAAGTAGTAAACATTGAATCTACGCAATTCATTAACACCTCCTCCATTGATATCGTGTGTTTAGTGAGGGAGGCAAGTAGGCTAAACACGTTGACAATAGCTAGTGAGTTTTACAATGACTGATGAACACTCACCCTACCCTAAAGAGGTTTTTATGTAATTATCATCCTGGCACAGGAAACATCAAAGTGACCGAGGAGTTATACTACCTTATTTGGCATACAAAGACACTACTAGCAGAAAATAACCATACACTAGTATTTACATGATGGAAACCCATCCCAAGCACAGGAGACAAGCGGTCATAGGCAAGCATAATGCCTTGAACAAGCTTAACTCATGACATTCTCCCCAACTTATGTGGTCGACGTCCTCGTAGACTTTGGCGGTGGGTAAACTTCAAGTTTGTCCACGAACGGTTGAATATCTTCCGCAGAAATCCAACTGATTTCTTTGTCATCAAGGCATTTCCACTTCACAAGGAACTTCTGCCACTTCTTCCTTGAGGATATGAATTTTCTGTCTGCAAGGATCTCTTCAACTTCACGTCAATCAGGTTGCACTATCTTCAACTCTGCTCTATTGAACTGACTTCTGCTTAGGTCATTGGTGTTGGCGTTGAACGGCTTGAGGCAACTAACATGAAACTGCAGCTTCTCCCTTGATTTGCCCACTTCTTCATCTATTTAGAAGCTTTCTCCAGATAGGCTCGGGCAAACTCTACATTTTGTCTCTATTCTTTGATGAAGATGTATGCCTTGGGACTCTTTCGTCTGTATGACTTGCTCACTGTGTGAGGTAACAACGGCAGCTGACCTGTAACAAGCTCAAAAGCGCTCTTGTTGGTTGTTGAGCTCCTTTGGGCATTGCCACATAATAGAGCCACATCAAGTAGTTGCACGTCATTCTTCTAGTTGTCGTTGACAAAATAGCACAAGTACTCATCTAGCAGCTTTCTGAATCTCTTCATCTGTCCGTCAGTCTGTCGGTGATAACTCGAAGACATGTCAATATGTGACCTAAATAGCCCGAAATATTCTGTCAAGAAGTTCTCAATGAACATTAAGTCTCGGTCACAAATAATAACTTGGGGAACCACCCAATATCTCACAATAGTCATAAGGAACAATTGTGTCGTCTCCTCTGCCAAACAGTACTTTGGTGTGGCCATGAAAGTACCATACTTCTTTCGCTCCCCCTTGTCTTGTTAGCAAGTGAGATAAGTTTTGGTATAATCAACCACATCATCCCGCGTGTGCGGCCAATAATACCTCCCCAATAGTCCTGTCATTGGAGTCATTCTCCGCGAATACCCCTCAACGAACTTCCAGCAATATTTGGTAAGGCCAAGAAAGGAACGCAACTACTTCACTCTCATGGGGATCTTCCATTCTTGAATCACCCTTACCTTCTCCATACCCCTCCGAATACGACCTTGTTCAACCACATGACCAAGGAATTTGTTGCTCCACTAAGCGAAAGAGCACTTCTCTTTCTTCACATCCAAACTGTTTCCCCTCAACCTATCAAACACTTTCCGTAGATGCTCTTTATGTTTCCTCTGAAACAACACCGATGCTCCCAACAGTGTTCTAGAAGGGTGAATACATCCCGCTTCCAATTTATTGAGTTGTTTCCCCAACTCTACTATCTCTCGAGGCACAATACGACATGGCCCTTTAGCAGGTGGTTTCACTCCTGATAACAACTTGAATTCATGCTCCACAGTCCGTCATGAAGGCAAATTGTGTGGCAGCTTATTCGGAAACACCACTTTGTACTCATCCAATACTGCTTGGATGGTCGTAGGCTCCAGCTCTTGGCCTACTTCTTTGTCTACCACCACCGTGGCTAGACGTGTCTGCTTACCCTGACTCAATCCCTCATTGAGTTGTATAGCTGAAAGGGACTTCCTATCGTGTCCTTTCATTGCAACGACTTGCACCATGTACGAATGATCTCCCATCAGACACAAGGAACCAGCCGAAGGCATCAACACTGCCCTCGTCCCCCTTAGGAACTCCATTACTATAATGACTAAAAAGTCATCCAATGGCACCGCTATGAAATTCGCATGGCCTTCCCACCGTCCAAGCTTCACAGTCACTTGCTTGGCTACTCCCAGAGTAGGCTGGGCTACAAAGTTAACTGCTTTTATACGTCCTGTATCCTTCTCTAAGGATAAGTTGAGTCTCCATGCTTCCAATTGCGAAACAAAATTATGAGTAGCCCCCGTATCCACCACAGCACGACCTCAAGTCCACAAATATTAACCCTTTTGCTCATGTAACTTTCGATGCTTTTGCCTGTTTTTCCAATGTGCTCACCAACCGCATTGAGCCTACTCACGGGGCATCATCCTCTTCCTCCTCGCTTTCCACCACTTTTCCTGAAGTGGAAGCTTGTAAGGCATTGAGTAATCCCTTGTGTTGACACTCACTCAATCTATGAGATCCACCACACAAGAAGCACGAAAGTTTACTCTTCCCTTTTCCATTAGGTCTGTTGAATCCTTTAGACGACGAAACTTCTTTTGAGGTTTATGATTTAGAGTCGGCCCCCCCACTCTTAGGTTTGCCTTTCTTGAAAGACTTTCCACTATTTCCATCTCTGCCAAACCGTTTGGACGAAGCGGTATTATCACGAGCGTAGTCAGTCAAGCGTTCTGCAGCAACTTGTGCAGTTGATAAGTCTTGAACCCTTTACCTATGAAGTTCTATTCTTGCCCATGGTTTCATCCCCTCTAGAAAATGGAACAACTTGTCCTTCTCCGACATACCCCGAATATCCAACATCAAAGCAGAAAATTTTTTCACATATTCCTTGATTGACCCCGTATGCCTGAGATCTCTTAGTTTTCTCTTTGCATTATACTCAACATTCTGAAGAAAGAATTGGGCATTGAGCTCTCTTCAAGTTTGCCCAACTATTGATTACATAGCGTCCAGCTTCAATCTCTTGGTACTTGGTACGCCACCACAATTTGGCATCACCAACCAAGTACATAGTCGCAGTATCCACATTTGCCTATTCTGAGGTCATCCCCAAAGCGCGAAAGTACTGCTCCACATCAAACAAGAAGTTCTCTAACTCCTTGGCATCCCGAACACCCCCATACGTCCTAGGTTCTGGTACCTTGGTTTTGCTAACTCTCGGAGCGTTAGTTCCCCATAGCAAGAACCATCAGATTCAGCTTTGCATGTAGATCCACCATTCAAGTTTGCAAAGTTTCCACTGTATGTCGAAAGTCCTCTGACATCTCACCTAGCAAACTTGCTTGATGCTTTTGTGATCCCATCACTTCATCAACAAGTTCTCTCATCTGGGCCACCTCCACAACCACAGTATTGGTTGTTGCCTCAACCTGTGCTTCCAGCACGCTGATCCTCTCAGCATTGTTTGGTGCCATGGTCACTTACCAAAGCTTTCCAAATCCAACAACGAAGGTAACTGAATTCTCGTAGCAACTCAACCTTGGGCTCTGATGCCAAGTGTCACGGTCCGACAATTTCCACACCGTTGTGAAAGGGTCGTGCGGCGCTAGCTAAAGCACTCTTGTTTAACTAGCCAGCCTATCGTTTACCAACATTCATCCACGAAACACTTTCATTAGCATTCAATCAAATGGCAGCGGAAACAGTAAGCATTCATGAAAGCAGTGGCAAGCAAGCAATAAACATTGAATCTACGCAATTCATTAACAACACCTTCGTTGACATCATGTGTTTAGCAAGGGAGGCAAGTAAGCTAAACACGTTGACAATAGCTAGTGAGTTTTACAATGACTGATGAACACTCACCCTTCCCTAAAAAGGTTTTTATGCAATTATCATCCTGGCACTAGGAAACATCAAAGTGACCGAGGAGTCATACTGCCTTATTTGGCATACGAAGACACTACTAGCAGAAAATAACTCCACTAGTATTTTACATGATGGAAACCCATCCCAAGCACACGAGACAAGCGGTCACAGGCAAACATAATGCCCTGAACAAGCTTAACTCGTGACATGCCTTGGCCATATCAAGTGATCAAGGGGCTTACAAATATCTTATCCCATGTTTTGATTGCCATTCATAGAGAATAGCTTAATCATTCAAAAGACCTAAATACTCCTAATAAAAAGAGCATAACAAAAATACAATGTGAGGTCCAGCCATTTTTCTTTTAAGTTATTGAAAATTGCCTTAGCTATTGCTGGCCCATTAGGTATTGGGATGGGAACTCAAGGCACACTCTATTATACATAGTCTTGCACCACACATATGCTCAAGGTACTTAGGTAACTTGACTTTGGCCAAACCACTGAAAAAAAACACAGGCATGGATAATAAAATCAAATATGAGCACTCTCTTCTTTTACTGCAATTTTTAATCTATTCACTAAGTTCTAGATCAAACAAACCTTGATTTGTGTTCAATATTTCAAAGATGGCATGAACTTCCACATTATCCATAATGAGAGAAACCTATCCCAAAATATTTATATTCATTCATCCTTATCAACTACTAGGAAACAAGTCAAGTTTGGCAATGTCAAAGACCAAGCAATATGGAAGTCCCACAGTACTAGGGAAGCTGAACTTTGAGGTGGTAATCCCCGCCTTACATGGTGCAGTATAGTACTGGGTACAAATATTATGTATTGTAGAATATATGGAAGTATGAGACAAGCATGGAATCAACTGGTGTGTACATGTGTGCATGTCAGGAGAAGCTTGATAACATGTTTGGAAAACGCAAATAGTTTTTTTATTTTCTTTGCTCTGGTGCACAAATATTTCAACAGCTGCACTCTCCAATTGAGTGGAACGTATTTTTCGTCTTGTAATGTTTTTCCAGATAAATAATTAAAATAAATATACACTCCTCTGATTTATAGAATATAAAAATGAACTGAAGGAATAAATAGCATTCACCTCATCATTGCTTGTAAAATCTTGCAACCCAAGGGGCCAGTTGAATGATATGTGGTGACCTCGGGTTGGCAGCATAATAGTCAGACCAGTAACAAGGTGAAAGCCTGTCAGCAAATTGCCCGTCAGAATAGATGCAAAATGGTAGCCATGCTTCTCCTCCATTCATTCTTCTCTTCCTCTCTCTTGGGTAAGCCAATGGTGCCTGTACATACCTGCATTGGTGCAATCAAAAGCATGAGTAATGCCTGTCAAAGAGTCATTTCCAGCGCTTGGAGCAGCTGGAAGTACCAGAATCTACTAAATTGCACATTCAAGAAACCATGACCCAACCCAGAAATGGTTAAATGTATTCAATTGGTGAGGAAACATAATCATTGGATAATAATGTTCAAATATCATTAAATAAATATAAAATAACAAAAAATTCGAAAAAAAACAATGACCAAAACAACAGCTGCACAGAATAACATTAATAATAACCAAAAAGAATGACACAAATAATTGACACATTTGTGGCTGATGTGAAACAACAATATACCCAAAGAAAATAAAAACTCCCGACAGATTTGAGTTCACAGAAAATTTCAGGAAGTTCGAGTGTGAAAACAATGACAGATGCAAAATTTTGTTCATAGAGAAAATATCACAAAGATCACTAGATCAGAGTACATTATTTATCATAAAGCAATAGCTATTTGGGGGCTTGGTCACTTGAAGACAACAGTGTTGCTGCAATGGGGAGATTGATGGAGGCATGTGTGAGATGCAAGTTCGATCTCTGGCTCAATGGGAATCTCTGGCAACAAGTAGATGACAGTGCAAGAAATGGAGTCCTAGAGAGGATATTTCATTGTTAACGTCAGGTTTTAAAACAATGACTAAATTCAAACATAGGTTCAATTGGGTTTGTTTTGAGTGAGTGACATTTTGCAATCTAATTTGGGTACAGCCACTAAAATACTCTCTCTCTCTCTCTCTCTCTCTCTCTCTCTCTCTCTCTCTCTCTCTCTCTCACACACACACACACACACACACAGTTTGTTCCAGGTAACCATGGTTTATAAAAGCTAAACCTGAAACAAAACTGATAACTTAAAGTTCTTAAAAAATTAAATAGCAACTGAACAGAATCAAATGGTTAATTGATTTTTTTGGTTTATGAACTCAGATAAGTTTTTTGACATTTTTTAATCCTATCTCTATTAGATTTCTTTCCCACATTTATACCTAGTTTGATAGTTTTATTTCACACATGTATATCAAAAGTTTACATTTTGGCTTCCATCTTATCACTGGGTTTTGCCTACATTTTTTTTTCTTTCTATTTTATAACTAGTAACAACAGGACAAAAATCACAGAGAAAAAGGTCTGCAGAGATTAACATAGATTAAAGATTAGAAAATGTAATAAAGAAAGAGTGCATGAAGGGAAAAAAAAAATCCCTCTATTTGTTTGTCGTTTCATAAATTCATTAATATATTATTCATCTGCCTCGAAAAGGGAGGGAAAAGAAGCCTGAAATTTTATTTTATTTTTTTAGTGTTAGTTTTAGTTTATTCAAGTAATAGCATATTTAATTGCTTGAAGGATATAATTATTAAATTATATAAGTAACTACTAATTCTTTCTCTTGTATCAGATTTAAATTATATTTGCATTTATATATTAATGTTTTTTCCATGGCAGCCGATCTTAGATGATATTCATTTATACCATACATCGGGCAGTTTACATTGAAATTATAACTGAAGTCTTGTGGAATTCATATATTATAGAAATGATTTTAATACAAGTATTCTGTTGCAATTTTTTTGTTTTAATTACTCAAATTTTTTCTAACTAAAATCTTATAATCACGAACCATGAAACTACTTGGCCTCACTGTCTAAAAGTCTCATCTCCACCACTAATGCAGGGACATTATCTTCATGGTAGGATTTCCATGGTAATATTACCAAAAAAGAACATGCTTGACTTTTGTCCAATCTTGGTCTCTGGCACACCTTGTGAACATTGTCAAAGATATTTTGCTCCCAATCCCCCCCCTGGGCCCCTAACAAGCCCCTCTCCTTTGTGTTTTCCCTTTCTTTCATAGTGCGCAGTCAGGATGGTATTGAAGAGTGTCAGGAAAGGGGAGGATGGACTTGCACTGGCCTGGATACCATGCCCCCTCCAATAAAATGGAGGCGCATAAGCAATATGACCCTACAGAAGCGTACATGGCACCTTGGAGGCACACGACATCCCCAGAACACCTAAGTTGTTTTTTTTTTTTTTTGGTAAAAGGGTACTATCAAAGGGGTATTGAGGTACCCCGTATATATAATTTTATTATGAATCTATTGAGAAGCAGCCTGCATTTCTGACTTTCTGAATCCAGTTCATGTACTCCTCATGATGCGGAACCAAAAGGTGTAATAATGTCAGAAAATGAATGCACTAAGTTCCAACATTATCAACGGTATCAAGCAGACAAAGTTGTAAAACCAAAAAAGTAGTGTATAGAATCCAGGAACACAATATTTTGTTGCAAATTAAACAGAAATTGACAAAGCAATTTTTATCCCAACAAAGC
This sequence comes from Malania oleifera, assembly GCF_029873635.1. NCBI lineage: Eukaryota > Viridiplantae > Streptophyta > Magnoliopsida > Santalales > Ximeniaceae > Malania > Malania oleifera. Next base: position 49,510,191 of record NC_080422.1, on the reverse strand, counting down.
AATTGATGACGAATGATGGTAATATGTTTCCTTAAATAGGTGTGAAATAAGTTAAGTTCTTAGGATCCTACACATTAATAATGCCTTTGTGTCAAACAGTTAAAGAAGTTTTCTGGGGTGGTAGTCAGTCCAATGCAGCGCAGTCTGCAGTTACAGTTTTCATTCTTCTTTTGATGTGATACAGGATTTTCTTCTAATGTAAAAATAACTTTTTTATTCAATGCTAAGATGAAGTAATTTTTCTTATTTCCAGCTAGATGTCGAATATGCACACCCCTTTTATAGATAAAAATCTTTGAATGTGGCATGGCTATTTCAATGCCCAAAAAAATAATTGACACAAATCATTAGTTTGAAATTTTATTTTGCAATAGCAAGTTCAATTCTCGTATTTCCCCTCATTGTACACATACTTATCAACAGAATTTCTCTACAGTCAACATTAGAATACAACATGATATGCCCCATGCTTGTTAAGACCCAGATCAGTTCACTAAATCTCCCAAATGATGCTTGGGGTGATTATATTAAACCACATGGAAACTTCTTAAAGCAGCAGACCAATACGGACTCTCTTTCGAGCAATAAAACCCATGTTACTTTGTGTCAACTTCCTCGTGAAGATCTCCATATATATATATATATAAAGGCATTTTTTATGCATAAATGATCCATTGCTGACTAAAGGTGACCACAAGAGACAAAAACAGACCACATGCAATCTTGGCAACAGGAGTTGTACAGAAATATTGGTCATATATCAAAGAACCCACAAAACAATGCTTCAATCAATCAACAGAACCTTCATGGTTAACCTTCCCTGGAAAGACCCATCACAACCAACAGTAGACTTGTCATACAAAACAGGTACCATTTCCAAAGAGTATTTCTAACAAAACATTCATCTCTCAAATGTAGTAGAAAGTGTAATCAAAGATAGTGAGGAGACAAAAGCATATATGAATGAGACAAATAATCATAAGACGTTAAGAACTGGACTGGAGGACAAAGAAGCAGTCGCTGAAGTAGGTGTTGAAAATATAATAGAAGAAAAAAATATTTAGTAATAAAATTAAGATTAAATAAAACATAAATACTCATAAGAAGCTAAGGCATGGAAAGACCACTGTTCTTAAAGTCAATTTCGCACCTACGGAGAACATTTCTCAGTGCATATAGTCACTGCACGCACGACCTCCATGATTACTCAACTGGCTCGGCTTTGTGTGTACTCACAAAACACCAGAGCTATAGGACATGTGTAATTTAGCTGCCCAACAAAATATAAATCTCAAGAAAGAGTAGAAGATAAAATTATTTCGAAGAAAAAATACTGTATCTTAAAATGAAGTTGGATCACAGTTTATATAGGTAACATTAAATATAACTTACAGCATCATAAATACGAAACCTTTAAAGTAGTAGTTAATATTTTAAATACGTTACACTAAAATATTAAATTTAACTTATACTTAATTAAAAATGGTTGTTGTTTGATATTTATTAAACAGGTATTTGATTTTCATTTGAAACATATAACATTAATATCAACAATCACCCACATGGTTCAAATTAAAAAAAAACAAATTGAAGAAAGATGAGAAAACAGTGTCGGGTAACCATGAAAAGTAATGCATTGGGTGACAATAACTTTCAATTTGAATTGCACTTAGAGAAAATATGTTATGAGTTACAAGAACTTGGTGAATATTAAATTCTTAAACCAAATTCTCTTAGCGTAACACTATAATCATATCACTCACATAACATCTCTAAACAAAAAACTCCTATAGGTTGGTACAAATAGGTCATGCACCATACCTGGATATTCATGAATGCTCACAATCACTACAGTTGCAATATTCCAACACCATAGGGATGATCAAAACAAGTAATAGTGCTCATCAAACTACTCAATGACTTGTTTTTACCCACTTAACCTAATTCATGGGATCTTCAATCAAATACGTTGGGTTGCCATCATTAGTAGTTTATATTAAGGACTTAAGACACACCCCCTCAATGTTTTTTTCTTTTTTCCTTTTTTTTTTTTTTTTTTTTTGTCATTAGCTTTCCAGCTAACCCTTTAGATAAGGAGTTCATTAATCAACAACTATTTCTCAATTCTCATATTTTGATCATATTAGTACTCGGTATCCCCACATTTTTGTGATCACACTAATAATAGCCCAATTTGATTATTCAATTAGTTTAGGTTAGTCCACAGATATGCTAACCAATGTCAATACTATGGCTATGTGTCTATTATCCACTTGGGCAATGCACTGTAAAATTACACATCTATTTGTATTATTATCATACTCGAATTATTTTCATGTGTCATGTAAGGCTCATAAATTTAGGTGACTCCATCACCACAATACTGCTACCATGCAAAGATTGTGTCTCATTTGCACCTATTTTTCTTTGCAAAATATTAATAATAATTATCAAGCATATTAATTTAATTGCATATTTCTGCACCACCATCTATTTGACATATGAATGGAATATCAAAAAACTTTAAACCCCACAATTAAAGATAATAAATTTATGTGCCTCACAAAAATAGCGCAATAATATAATTGGGGAAAATATTAAAATGTTATATTGTTACTTACTAGAAAATAATAGCGGCATCTCATTTATGCACATAAACATCTCCCATTTAAATAAACAAATCATGACCAACAATAGGAAAAAAAAAAAAAATTAAATCTTTTGAAAATGACAAATAAATTTATATTGACAAAATTAATTTCCAATTACATTCAAGATTTACGCTTAAACTAAATTGATTGTAGTAATGTTTGAATTGGATTGCTTGCAATAGTGGTAATCAATAATATACTATATTTTTAATTTGTTGCTACAATTATGGTAAAATTCAATGAAGTCGTATTTATAACCAAATATTTATTACTACGAAGATGATGGAAGTAAAAGAAGTCGACCAAATAAGGATCATTACCTTTTTTTTTTCCCCAAAAGGATGGAAAACTTTAATTGATTGCTTTATCCCAACACAATATAGATGCATCCATAAGTAATTACAAATAAATACTTAGATTTTTTAGTAACCCTCTTGCACTGATTCTACTATGATTTCAAATGTTGGACTCTCATTACTTCATCTCCAGACTCCAATTATACGAACAATCATCCAAAAAATTTAAAAGAGTAATTTCAATCCATCTCAAAAAATAAATAAATAAATAACAAAAAATATCAATTAACAACTCATGAATCCCATCAATACATACAAAGAAAAGATATCATACTTCAAAACTTTTTTCAATCAACAACTCGTAATTCCCATTAATACATACCAAGAAAAGATATCATACTTTAAATTTATTTATAAAAAAAAAACTAATTTTGTTACAAAAAAGAAATGATGCCATTGAATTTGGTTCTTTTAAAAATAATAATAATAATAATTTAAAGTGAAAATTACTTTTCGGAAATCATGTATCATTAGATTCATGATCTACAAATAAGATAATATAGTAGTCTTAAGTGTTCAAAATTCAAATCTTTAAACAATTAAATAAATAAATGGAGAGATGTTGGAACTTATTGTAAAATATAAGTAATACCAATATAAGTAATACCAACAATTCAAACCAACGTTAATGGAATCAAAGTTTTTTTTTTTCCTTTTCAAATTTTCAATATACATAATTTTTTACCCTTTCAAAATAGATAATAGTGTTTGATTTTAAGATTTTTGGAAATATAATAGAAAGAAAAATATTTACAAATAAAATTAAGATTAAATAAAACATAAATAGTGATCAGAAGCTGAGGCATGGAAGGACCACTGTCCTTAAAGTCGATTTCGCACCTACGAAGAACATTTCTCAGTGCATATAGTCACTGCGCGCACGGCCTCCAGGATTACTTAGCCAGCTCAGTTTTGTGTGCACTCACAAAACACCAGAGCTATAGGAAATGTGTCATTTAGTTACCCAACAAAATATAATTCTCAAGAAAGAGTAGAAGATAAAAAGTTATTTCGAAGAAGAAAAACCATATCTTGAAATGAAGATGGATCAAAGTTTATGTAGGTAAATTAAATATAACTTCCAACATCATAAATACGAAACCATTAAAAAGTAGTAAATATTTTAAAGATGTTAAAACTAATATATTAAATTTAATGTATACTTAATTAAAATAAAATCGATGGCTATTATTTAATATTTGTTAAATAGATATTTTATTTTAATTTGAAACATTACATTAATATCAGTAGATCCGTAATCGATGTTGTAGGTTGGTGATGGCATTGTTGAGTATACACCTGCAAAGGGAGATGGATGGCAAGAAGATCAAGATAATGGGGGTCCAATGAAGACTTGGTAACAAGAGAAAGAATCAGAATGGATAAAGAAAGAGATTTATTTGCAATTTCAATGTAGGAGTAACACCGATGCCCTTTTATAAGAGTGAGAATTTCCCAAAAAGATAAATTTGATCACATGAGGAACCGATTTATCAACCCCAAAGTAAAGGAAACACACCCAAGTATACATGGTAGCAATGAAAAGTGGGGTTCGCAACAAAAGACCATGGAATGGGAGTGTTTCTCATTAAGATAACATTATGTAAGAACGTATGACTCCAAAAGGTTTTGCAAAACACCCATTTGGAACAATAAACAAGCAACTTCCACGAGATGTCTATTTTTTATTTCAACAACTCCATTTTGTAGTGGAGTATGAAAACGATTAACTTACCATGTTATATTTAGTCATGAGCACAAAACACACAAAATAAGCTAGGTGAATAATCAACCACAAATGAGACAAAATGTCAAAACCATAATTTGAAACTAACACAACTTAGGCTTCAAACATCAAAACAAATTAAAGAAAGGGAGACACCCATTTATTGAGTTAGAAAGCAAAAGGAACATGATGATTCTTTCCCAATTGACATGACCCACTCTAGGGACTAATTTTTTTCAAATTCTCATAGGATGTTCAAGATGACAATGAAGCGGCAATGGTCAAACCATAGTCTAAAATTTCACAAATTTCGCCAAAATTTTGGTCAAAATTTCAGATTCTAGGATGGTTAGAAAAGAAATAAAGGTTCAAATTATTTTGTTCAAACTTCAAATTTCCACAACTTTGCATATGGTGACGAAGATTCCAGGAAATTAAAATAAAAATTGGAAATAGAACATCAAAATTGAGATTTTTTATTTTGCTCCTAAACTATTCATTATCATCTATTTTCATATTTCCCAAAGTTCAATTCATAATTTCTACAGTTTATTATAACTTTCAATTGTTTGTTTAAATTGAAAACTTCTGCAGAAATTGAAATTTGAGCCACCCTCGAAATTTCCATCAAAATTGAAATTTTAGTCCTTGTTACCTTAAATGCATATTAGGATGGGCCCATTTGGTATTTTCACCTCAAATTATTATTTTTTTTTTTATACAAAAAGAAAATTTTGTTAATAGAAAGAGAATTTACACAAGGGAGAGTAGGACATCTCCAGAAAAAACTGTGCAACAATCCAGAAAACAACAACAACTAATAAAAACCAGAAAAGAAAAGATCAACATGCCAATAGGTTCCCCAATCTCTTTGTAACTTGTGGAAACTAATTCCTTTGAAAAATCCCAATCCAGCACATCAGTGTGAGGCCAAATACTGAATTTCTTCCCAGCGAATATCCTTGCATTACGCTCCAATCATACACCCATATAACTGCAACTATTCCACACTTGCACAGGACTGCCTTTATTCTTCCTCCTACCAAAGCCTGAGAAAGAAAGAGCTAACAATTCTCCCACAGAAGAAGGGCATACCCAGCTCTCTCCTGAAATACCAAAAAGCTTATTCCAAAAATCCTCCAAGAAAATTCACAGTGCAAAAAAAGATGAGAAACTGCCTCAGAATTTTGGTAACGAAGCACACATACATCAGGAGAGAGAGCCTTCAAAGGTCTCCTAATTTGCAGCAACTTACTAGTATTAGTTTTATTGAGCACAACCAACCAAGTGAAAGCCTTAATTTTTGGGGAGCCTTGGCCTTCTAAAATGAAATGATAGAGTGGGAAAAAAGAAATGGAGTGATTCAAGAATTCAAAAAAATATTTACAAGAATACAATCCCGATTGATCCAAAGACCATGACCAAACAACCCTCCCCAAAGAAAGATTACCCCCATTCAATAGAGACAACAAATAAGACAACTCCACCAACCCCCTAAATGATATGGCTATATTTCACTCATAGCTCAGTCAAAATAGGCGAGGGAATGAAGTGGATAAGGATGCATCACCCAGCCAAGGAACTTTGCAAAGACGGATCCAAGAGCCCCTCCCCACCTCAAGTTTAGTGCGAGGGATGCGAAGCACAACGGACTCACCAAAGAACATCTTAAATTAACATTGGTTTTCAATCCAAACTTGCTTCTTATTACTCTATGCCAAAAGGGTGATTCTTCCAGAGGGAAGTGCCATAGCCATTTAGCTACAAGAGCCGTGTTCTTAGATACCAACTTCCCTAAATCCAGCCCTCCCTCCCTTTTTTACAAACGAACCTCACTTCAGCTAACTAAGTGGTCCCCTGAGGCCCCACCAGACCACAGAAAGTTTCTCATAATTCTCTCCAATTTGCTAGCAATCCCCATCGGAATCTCAAATGTAGACAGGAAATATAACAGAATGCTAGAACAAGAAGACTGAAACAGGGTTATTCTACCCCCTAAAGAGAAAAGAGCCCCCTTCTAGCTGTCTAGCCTCTTTGTCAACCTTTCCACTATTAGATTCAAAAAATTCATTGATGTAGGATTAACCCCCCCCCCCCCCCAAAAGGAACCCCTAAATAAGTCATAGGCTAATCCAAAATGCCCCACCCACTACAATAGCCGTTCCTTTTAATTGCTCCATGGGCACAATCAAAGCTGCTAAACCACTCTTCCCGATATGAATTTTAAGGCCAAACACCTCTCAAAATTTTGAAGAATATTAAACAAAAAAATTGAGCTCAGTTGTCTTATTCTCAATTTAGCATTCAGTTCACCAAAAGATTATTTGTAAAAAAAAATGTGCCCAAGAAAACATCATAGAAACTCCAAACCAACGAGATATACCTGATACCATCAAGAACAGCATCCCAACAGAAATGAGTATGTCCAAACACATGACACACAGACACACTTCCATCAACACCATGTATAGACCTTATGCGAGCTTCAAGATAATCAGAACCAATGATCTTTGGGAGATTAGGATAGAATAGCATCCTCTTCTCCGGACATAGCTCTTGCCTGAATAGATATGGAAGCAATGTCAACAAACTCAGCCTCACCAAGCCTATATAAATAATAATAGAAATACAGGATAATCAAATCACAAATCACAATGAGAACAATAGAGATCAATCAGCAATTGTGAATTTTTTTTACTTATTTAAATATTTTTTGGGGGCTGTTGGGGTGGGAAGAGGGGTGTGAATGCTCTTGAAATATGCGAACTGAATCCTAAATTATCAGATAAATTCAAAGGACACATGGTTAATCCAGAAATTGTTTCAAATGCCATCCATGGGCAGCCAAGATTTATGTGGTCAATCCAATACAACGCCAAAAAAAAAAGTGTTTCCCTGTTTAGCTTAAATTTTAGTGATTCTTGTTGAAAAACAGGAACTTATCCAAAAAAAATATATGAAGAAGAAGATTTAAAATATAAAAAAGTGCACATACACACGTAAACAGAGAGAGAGAGAGAGAGAGAGAGAGAGAGTACTTCCCTCTATTATTACTATATAAAAAGGGAATAAAATAAAGCAACAAATAATGTCAGTCAATCTTACAACATCACCATAGATCCCACCTAACGATCATTTTCAAACAGACAAAACAAATTTATTGAGAAATAACAACAAAGTAAAAAAAAAAAAAAAAAGAGAAAGGGAGAGAACAGACAGTCCTCTAAGAAATACGTCAGATGATCCCTAAAGTTAAAGCCTAGTGAGAAACAAAAGAAACCACTCTATCCCACAAGTTGGAGAGAATAATTTTAATTTTTTATTTAACAAAAGAAATATATTAAAGGAAAGAGAAGAATTACAAGTTAAAGTCTTAAAGCAGGACCAAAAGTCCTCAAGATACAATAAAAATAAATAAATTAATGCAACAAATTAAAAACCTAACACAACCTAATAAGAAAAAGCCCCTTTTAATCCCTTGCCTTCATGATTAATAGAATTATTCATATTAGCTAGCTCACATTGACCTTTCTTCCCCTTGCTCTTACCATCATCCAAATTACCTTCTTGTCCTCCGTGATTAGCCCACCATAAACCTATCTAGTCTAGTTGTTGAAGAAATGGGTAAAAAGGAAGACCTAATCACGATCAAGGTCTTAAATTTCGATTTCAACTCAAATTTCGAACATCCAAAAGTATGTAAAATTTTCATTTCAATGTCAATTTCGATTTCAATTAGAAAAAATAACAGAAATTAGTAGTAAAGCATGGAATACTTTGTGAAATTTTAGAAATGGTTGATAGACATAATAATGTAAGTTTTAGGACTAATAATTGCAAGTTAAATATATCTATGTTGTGTATGAGGTGGAAAAGTTGTAATATAGTATGTGTTACAAACATATTTGTAAAATAATATACATTAAACATATTTAGTTGAAAAAATGTAATTCATAAATCATTTAAATATTATTTATTATACAAATAATGATAATTTAGACATGAATGGTTAAATAAAATATCACTGTAAGATTATTTTTTCATATAATTTCAAAAGCACTTGTAATAATCTTTCGTTTCGATAAAAATAAATAAAATAAATAAAGAGAGAAATTTCACTCACTCCTAAATCTCTCATTTGAATTTTGAGCAAATTTCAATGTATAGTTAAAATTTTGACAAGTTTTGCTAAAATATCGAGAATTCGATAAATTTTGGATGATTCGTTGAGATTTCGACGGAAATTATGCAAGACAGAAATCAACTGCCATTTCGATTTCAAGGGTAACGGAAACTGGAAATTTCGAAAGAAATTTCAACAATTTCGTGGAAATTTAAGACCATGATCACGACGATAGGCCTCTCCCTCCATTTATAATATATGCCAAGTACATAACAATAACCATATTTCCATAAATAGATCACACACTAACACACACTTATTAACACTACAACAACACATCAGTAACACTAAATAACTACACTAACTGGTAAAGGTCCCCTTCAGAGCATAGATATCATATGCTCCGAGCTTGTTACAAATGGACTTAACCCGAGCATCTCTCAAGGCTTTAGTGAATAATCACCAAGTTGGAATGAGTTTCTACACAAATTTCTCTTAAACAAAGTGACAATCAACTTTGATGTGTTTCATTCGCTTATGGAAGATCGAGTTGGAAGTAATATGAGTAGTAGCTTAATTATCACAAACTGACTCCATGGGCTGAGAATGTGGAAAACTAAGCTCTTCTAGCATGTATTTAGCCAATAAGCTCACATATCATGTGAGCCATGGCCCAGTACTCTTGACTCAACACTTGATTTGGCTAGAAAAGTTTGTTTCTATAACGCTCCAACCTGGGTCTGTCAGGGAGCACTACGTCTCTCCTCCTCCACCTAGACCAGACAATAGGAGGGTCGAGCTTTATTAGACTAATGACTGGCCCCACTGACCAATATGTGTCCTTTTCAATGTATTTTGTCCTCACTCACACACTTCCTGAGAAAACTTCCCAGAAGGTCACCCATCCCAAGATTACTCCAAATCAAGCACGTTTAACCGTGAAGTTCTTATGGGAATGCTCCCGAAAATAAAGGTGCACCTTGTTGATATGGGTAGTAACATCAAATCCTTTTTTAAGCCTTTCTTCCACACGGTATCACAGTGTCTTATTTTTCCAAGATACCAAATTACCACCAACAAAAACACAATACACCCGAGTCTCCTATTAGAAGATGACTCAACCCAACATGCATCTGTATATCCTTGAACATAAGTGGGACCCCAATTTTAATATAAGAGACCTCTCCCTAGCGTACCTTTGAGGTATCTCAAGATACGAACGACTACATCCTAATAATTGGAGAATCAAGAAACTAGCTAACAACACTTGTTGCAAGACATATGAATCGAGTGACTATGAGATAGTTCATTTTCTAACCATTCTCTATAGGGTTTGGAATAAGTTATTTAAATATTTTGGAGAAAGATAGGTTTGTCCAAGAACGGTGCAGGAGTTCTTGGCAATATCTTTTGTGGGGTTCGAAAGGAGGAAGGACAGCATTGCTTCATAGAATTGTGCTTTATTTGCAACACTATGGGGCTTGTGAAAGGAACATAATTTACATATTTTTTTCAAGGAATGAGATTCCATATTGGATGGTGTGGGAGAAAGTACTTTTTATGGCTTCTCTGTAGTGTGCGGGCAATGGAAAATTTTAAGGGGATGTGTTTGACAAATTGTCAGTGGGATTGGAAGTCCTTTTAGGGGCGTGTTGATTTGAGGTTTGCTGTGCTTTTTGTGTTTTCCTTTTTTTGTTTTGTTTTTTTGGGGCTTCCTTGATTTCATTAAGGAGATGTCTTCTCTCTGGATTGTACATTCTTTCTTTATCTAATGAATCTTTTATTCTATCAAAAAACAAGTTTCTGTCATCTTGTCGCAAACTGACCCACATCTCGCATTAAATTGCTATTTGGATCCATTGGTGTGTCAACAGGTTAGGATCCCAACAACCCAATGTCATATAAAAGGTCTAGAACATTTCCTATGTGACGAGACAGTCTCTATACGAGATCTAGATACTTCTATACCAATAAGTATACACCAGGTTTGGATCCCAACAACCCAATGTCATATAGAAGGTCGAGAACATACTTCCTACGTGACAAGACAGTCTCTATACAAGATCTAGATACTTCTATACCCAATAAGTATTTCGATGGACCTCAAACCTTGGTCTGAAATTAGTTTGTAGAAAACGTGTCAAGCATTGGATACCTTAATCATCATCACCAATAATCACAATTCACAATATCATCCACATATGCAATGAGCAAAATCCTACTAGAAGCAATATGTAGATAAAATAAAGAGTGATATAGTACGTGTTGAAGACCAAACTCAAATACTATAAATTGACCAAACTAGCTCAAGGACACTGCTTCAGACCATACAAGGATTTATTGAGTCAACACACTAATCATGACTTCCCTAAGCAACAAATCTAGGTGGTTGCTCCTATACCTCCTCCTAAAGATCACCTTGTAGGGCATGGGTTAATACTCTAACACGATCAACAGACATGCTTTTTAGCCATATAAGCTCACATATAGTGTGGCCCATATCTCGATACTCTTAACTCAACACTCGATTAGGCCAGCACAGTTTGTTTCTTACTTTCCTAGGATAACTAGTTACCACCAACAAAAATATAATACCTAGTTGTGGATCTCCTGTTAGAAAGCCTATGTTTGTATATCCTTAAACATAAGTGAGACCCCAATCTTAATGTAAGATCCTCTTCTTATAGGAAGGCATTATTCACATCGTATTAGTGTAGTGACCAATGACATATGGTAGCTAAGGAAATAAAGAAATTAGGCAAGTTTGACAACTGGAGAGAATGTGTCACAATAATCCAAACCAACAACTAAGTGCATCCCTTAGAAACAAGATGGCCCTTCAAATAAGCCACAAACCATGTGAATTGACACCCTAATGACAACTAACCACACTTATCAAAAGAAAAAGTTACCAACTCCCAAGTATCATTATCCTATAATGCATGCATCTCTTTAACCATTTCAGTCTTTCACCAAGGGATAAAAGTAGATTTTGGAGAAGCAACACAAGATAGAGTACTAACAATTTCATAATAAGGGTGACAAGAGACCATAACAAACAAAATTAGAGATTAGATTTTGGGTATTAGTGTGATTAACTTTCCGAACAGCAAATGGAAGATCAATGTCTCAGGGAATAGGATCATCCAAGGGAATTAAAGGCACGATAGTAGAAATTGGAGAAGGCTCTCCTCCCTTGAGTTACCATGTGTACACCTACAAATTAAGATGATCCAAGCAATGAGAAGGACTCAAACTAGATAAAGATGCAAGTGGACTAGGCAGATTTAATAGGTTAGGATCTATAAGGCTAGCAAAAGGAAGGAACTCATCAAGGTCAACAAAATTCCAGAAATCATAATAGTATGGTGTAGACTCAAAGAAGGTTACACAACATATACAAAAATCAATATAAAGAAGGATTATAAAATTGATATCCCTTTTAAGTACACAAATAGCCCAAAAAAATACATTTTATAGCATGAAGATCCAACTTATCCATTCCAAGAGTTAACTTGTGGACAAAGGGGACAGCCAAATATACAAGGAGGAAGTGTGAACAAAGGAGCCATTGGGAAGATAATTGAACATGGTATTTTAGTATGAAGGATAGAAGATGGAATCTTATTGATAATGAAGCAAGCAGCGAGCCCGACATCACTCCAAAAGACTTTGAGAACATTAATCTCAAACAATAGGGTACAAGTGTCAATGAGAATCTGTCCGATTTTTTTGCTCTGCGACACCATTTTGTTATGGAGTGTGGGCACAAGATGACTTAGTCATATAAGTAGTGAATTGGGTACTCAAAAGTATTCCTTCAATATCATTATGAAGTATATTGGCTTATCATATCGAGCCCTTGTTTGAGAATAGAAGGCTCAAAATATATTAAACAACTCAACAATCTTTCATCAAATACAACCAAGTCATCCTAGAGTAGTCATTGGCAAATGTAACAAAGTACTGAAACCGCAATTTTGACGTGACATGACTACAACCCCAAACTTCAAAATGAAAATAACATGAAAGGGCTAGCTGCCCGTTTATTGACTCGGAAGAAAAAGGAGCACGATGATGCTTCCAATTGAGAAGACTCACACTGAAGATTAGACATAGAACTTAAAGGAAGAACTAACTATTTTAACTTGTCCAATAAAATATGACCAAGGCAACAATGGATTTGAAGTGGTGTTGCAGCAAATGGGAGGAGAAAGTGACTCAAAGTTGTGGAGTCACCAGCCTCACGTCCTATGCCAATCGTCTTCCTAGTCTTCAGATCCTAAATAACAACAAAATCAGGAAAGAAGGCTACAAAACAGTACCCACCCACCAATAAAGTTAACTTGAGGTAGATTTTTAAGACTATTGGATGGTAGAAAAGAAGTTGGTTACACCTATGACCTATCAAATGGCTAGTGGCAATAGAGTCAATAACTCAAGGACTAGTTGAGAGATACAAACGACATGAAAGTTACGCCTGTGACCTATCAAATGGCTAGTCGCAATAGTGTCAATAACCCAAGGACTAGTCGAGAGATACAAACGACATGCAAACTATAGGATTGCCTTCATAAGCAAAAGAAGCAATGTCTTGATATGCTACTGGGATGTGTGATACTGCAAGAACCTAGGATACTACTCCTTTGAAAATCGTTAAAGTATGTTGTTCACCCGAGCGATTGACGAGGGAAACATACTTTTTTAATTTGGGAACTCTAGCCCAACATACACACAACCCCGATAAGCAGCAAATTAGAAACACGCAACAAACAACATACTACTTGGACCCATGGACCCTATTCCACTACACACAACCTTTGACAATAGAAGCAAACCACAAAAGCACAACTTACAAGATAAACTGAATAAATCACAAACACGGAAAACACCATTTTTTCAAGCTCCAGTAAACTCAATATACATTGACAAACAGCTTCAGGCAGTACCAAACAATCATAACCAGAGTGCCACACATAAGCAACTAAAAAGGTGAGATCTTTGAACAAAATCCATCACCAAAAACTCAATCGTACGCTAATAGGAGGATACAAATAGTGCAGGAGCAACCGACCAGAAACATACCTGTAAGAAGCTTCATGCGCCAGCATGTGGGGTTTGCCCTACTTGCCGTCAACAGTCACAGGAAGAGCATGTGGGGGCAGCTCGGGCGATGGGATTTCAGCGGTGGGTAGATTTGCAATGTTTGTTGGTGCCTATGGTGTTCATTTTGCAAAATTTAAAGGGGTTTTTGTGTTCCTAACAGTGTCATCAAGGAAATTTCCAGCTACTATTGTAGCTTCCGGCAAGGCTGATTTTCAAGCCAATGGTGATGCTAGAAATTCTCCTACAATGGTAGACATGCAGCGGATTTAGGGAATTAGGCTTCGTTTTGATGGGGCTGTGGCAATTATGGTTTAGGCATCAGAGTGATACCAGTTCACGTTGCTTTATCTGATTTATCTCCCATATATTTCTATTTCTTCTCTGGAATTCTTAAACCTACAGTTGGTTTCTTTTCTCATGAGTAGGCGAGCTGGTGATCCCCCCCACTAATCCCCAGGTAGGTGGGGAGGGCGAGTGCAGTGCATCAACTAAGTGGATATGCCCTAAATGGAATACCTAATCACAATGATAGGTCTCTCCCTTTATTTATAATATGCCAAATACATTACAATGATCATATTACTCTTACCAAGTCAAAAATTAACTCAGGCTCACAAACACAGTAAATAACATGGCAGTAACACTTACTAACTTTAGTAACTAGTAACACTAACAATTGCTAAGCAAAAAGGATGAGGTTTTGGTTTTCAATAACTATGGCTCTTTCTCTCTCACACACAGGCTGTACTATGGCTTCAACAAAAGTAGATGATGAAAAGTCATTCAATTTTGATCAAAGGTAAGACCTTTAATCTAAAGTTGGGCAAGGTAGGGGAGATTCCTTATTTGTTCGTTTTTGAGACCAATATTTCTCATAAAAGGTGGGTAAGATTCTCCAAAGAGGCCATCATTTGGTTTGCTTATGGTTTATCATTTTTCACTCAGATAGGTGCTCCTTTTTCTCTTGGTGGAAGAATTACTCTTATCCAAACCTGCCTTTCTAGTATCCCTTTATATTTCCTTAAGATTTCGGTGCAGGTTGCTAATAAGATAGAGAAGATTAAGAGGGATTTTTTGCAGTCGGGGTAGGGGGTAGTAAGTATCATCTGGTTAGTTGGGGAGTGGTGGGTAGGTCTAAACAAGAGGGTGGTTTGGGTACAGGAAATTTGGTGCCTAAAACACAGCCCTTTTGACTAAATGGCTTTGGCAGTTTCCACTAGAGAATTCTTCTCTGTGGCATTTGGTTGTTAAAAGTAAGTGTGGATTAGATGAGTATGGGTGGGATACTAATTTGAGATTTATATGTTCTTCAGAGAGTTCTTGGAAAGCTATCTCTCAGAGTTATTTCCTCTTCATTCCCCATATTAAATTCCTAGTGGGTAGAGGTGGAAATATCGGATTTTGGAAGGATCCTTGGTTGGAGAATGTAGTTTTGTCCACGTCTTTTCCACGCCTTTTTCGCCTAAGCTTAGGGCAGGATAAGTCTATTTCTTCTTTTGTATCTAATTCAAGCGGTCCTTTGCCTTCTTGGGATTTCCACTTCTGTAGATCGTTAAATGATAGAGGGATGGGAGAGCTATCCTCTTTGCTAGTCTTGTTGAATAACTATCATTTTCTTTAGAGGAAGATAGGCAGTCTTGGTCTCTGGATCCTTCAAGGGTTTATTTGTGCGAATCTTTTTGTGATTTTTTCAATAGTTGAATTTTTATTTTCTGCTCTATAGTTCCATTTGGAAGGCCAAAGTCCCCTTTAAAATTAAGGCTTTTATCTGGTTGGTTGCACTTGATAGAATTAACACCAATAACTTGCTGCTGGTTACGAGACCTTTGAATGCCATATCTCCAAACATATGTGTTCTCTGCTTTAATTGTTCAGAATCATCATCACATTTGTTCATTCATTGTGACTATTGCAATAAGCTATTGGTATTTTATATGAATGTTGCATGAGTTCTAAGACTGGAGGATTTTTTTGGCAGTGAATTCTGCTGAATTTGGCAGGAAAAAGGAAGAGCAGTGCTTTGGAATTGGTTTTTTTTTTTTTTTTTTTTTTTGCAGTTTTTTGTGGGTTGCGGATGGAGCATAATGCGCACATTTTTCTAGGGAAGAAGTCGGCTCAGGTGCTGGCTTGGGAAAAGTTACATTACTTGGCTTCTCTTTGGTGTGTGGGACAAGGGAATTTTAAGGGGGTGAACTTTTCTGATATTCAGCAGGATTGGCATTATGTGTTGGAGTGTCACTTTGTGATGGTTTTTTTTCTTTTTTGTTCTTTAGTCTGTAGGTTGTTCCTTTGTGTTTTTTATCTGGATTTTCCAGACTTTGTTAAGGAGATGTCTTATTCTCCTAGATGTATATTCTTATTCTATTAATGAATTCTTCTTTTATTATCAAAATAAAAAAATCAGTCGGATGGAAAGGGGTCCTCAAAGTGTTTGTTTAGGAAACATGCAATACTTGACATCGATTAGGCAGATAAAGGTGGAGAATATCTAGAATCAGGTCCAGGCTGGAAAGGTAATGCTGTAAAGTTAGAGATGGAAGTGAGAAGAAGAAAAGAAGAGAAGAAGAGGAAAAAAAAGACAGGAGGAGGCTACAGTTGCCTAGAGTCATGTTTGGCTCCAGGTCTGCCCTTTTATATATTAATAATTAAAAAAGCTTGAAAGGCAAAAATACCCCTACTTACACCACAGAATTACTAAAATAGCCTATTCCTTCTAACACTCTCCCTCAAGCTGGAGGTGTGTAAATATCACCTAACCCCAGCATGTTACAACCATTAGACAAGACAGGCTTAAATAAAGCCTTCCTGAAAACATCGCCTAACTGATCGATAGATTTCACAAATGGAGTCCTTAAAGCCTTCTTCAACATAGCATCCTCACAAAATTGTAGTCAACTTCAATGTGCTTTGTCCTTTCATGAAACAATGGGTTGTAAGCAAAATATATGGCAGCTTGATTATCAAAAAACATATCTATGGGCTTCTTTACCAAGAATCCCATCTCTGACATAAGAGAATTCAACCACATGAGCTCATTCATAGTACGAGTCATAGCTCGATATTCTGCTTCAGCACTAGATCTAGCTACAATAGGTTTTTTTCTTGCTATGCCAGGTAACAAGATTACCTCCCACAAATGTACAGCTTCCAGTAGCAGATCATTAATCATCAACTGAGCCAGCCCAATTTGCATCAGAGTATCCCGTGATCTGACAATTTCAATTACATTTACATATCAAACCACTACTAGGAGAGCCTTTGAAATACCTAAGAATCCCACAAACAGCATCCTAGTGTGGTTGTTTGGGATTTTCCATAAACTGACTCACCACCCCCATAGCAAAGGATGTGTCAAGTCTGGTGACAGTCGGCAGATCAACTTGCCAACTGTCTATATCGATGTTTATCTTCAAAGTCTGGTCCAACATCCCTGACAGTTTCACATTGGGATCCATGGGAGTATCAACCAGTGTTAGCTCCCAACATACTAGCCTCACTTAGCAAATCCAAGGTGTATTTTCATTGAGATAGATTCAAACCTTTGTTACACCATACAATCTCAATACCAAGAAAGTAACATAGAGTACCCAAGTCCTTGATTCAAAATTCTTGAAGCCACTGCTTGACATATGCAATCCCACTTTTGTCACTGCCAGTGATAATGATGTCATCTACATAAACTATTAGAAGCAGCACACCTGTCTCACTTTGACAAACAAAGATTGAATAGTCAAAGTGGCACTTAATGAAACCAAATGCAGAGACCAGCTCACTAAATTTGTCAAACCCAGCTTGAGGAGATTGATTAAGACCATAAATGGCCATATGCAACCTATATACCTTACCATCCCCCCCCCCCCCCGAGCAACATAACAAGGAGTTTGGTCCATGTATAGCCCTTCCTACAAATCTTTATGCAATAAGGCATTCTTCACATTCAATTGGTATGAGGGCCGATCAAAATTAACTGCGAATAAGATTAATACACGAACAAAATTGAGTCTAGCAACTAGAGAGAAGGTCTCAAAATAATCAATACCATAAGTTCGAGTGTACCCCTTGGCAACCAATTGGGCCTTAAGCCATTCAATAGAGCCTTTAGGAAGATATTTCACGGTGTAGACTCAACAACACCTAACCAACTACTTACCAGGAGGAAGATCCATCAAATTCCATGTCCCCTCAGTGGTCAAGGCATCCATTTCAACATCCAGTGCATGCTTCAGCATGTGAAGAAGGGATACAGACAAAGGCCATTGACAAGGCAAAAGAACACATAGGACTAGGAAGGTGTTGAACTGAAACAAAAATGAGCAATAGGATAAGCAATTGATAATTGTTTTGGGCATGTTCAAGTACATTTCCATTGTGCAGTATCTCACTGTGATGGATCTCCACAACTAGAAGTTGTAACAACGGAGGGCAGAAGAGGCAGCTGCATAGTGGTAGCGACGTCTGTGCCTGTTTTCTGTCATTCATAAACCCTCATTTTTTTCTTTGGATTAATAAGTGATGGATTTGGAGGAGGATCACATTTTTTTTTCCCAGAGGGATAAGGGCAGGGATCTGAGGATCAATGCATGAGGGGGAAGCCAGAAATCATTGATGGACTCAAAATGTATTCGTCCAACGAGGACCTGGCACTAAAGAGATAAGGTGTCCCCTCAAAAAAGGTAACATCTACACTAACATATTTCTTGGGAGTGCAGGGATCATAACATCTGTATTGTTTCTGAGTTCTTGAGTAGCCAAGAAAGACACATTCAATAGTATGTGGAGAGAATTTGTCCTAAGCCGTATATGGAACATGAACAAAACATGTGCATCCAAAGATACGAGGCACAACAAAGAACATAGATGTTTTTGAATACATGATAAAGAAGGGAATTTATCCCTCTAAAACATTGGAGGGTATCTTATTAAGCATAAAACAAGCTGTAAGAAGAGTATCAGTCCAAAGGAATTTAGAACATGCATATGGAAGAGTAGAGATCGTGCTATGTCAAGTAAATGTCTATTTTTCTGTTCAGCTATTCCATTTTGTCGAGGGGTTTGTATATATGATGTTGGATGAATAATTCCTTTGGCCAAGCAAAAAATCAAAGCTAATTTTGAACAGGAAAAAAAAAAACAAGTGCATTATCAAATCTAAAATTTTGAATACAACACAACAACAACAAGCCTTAAGTCCACTAGGTAGGGTCGGCTACATGAATCCTTTTTTGCTAATTCACCCAATCAAGAGTGTTTTCCTCTATTAGATTAAGGGCAATTAAATCCTTCATCACTACCTCATTCCAAGTTATTTTAGGCCTACACTTACCCCTTTTCATGCCAGAAACAATAACTCACTCCTCCTCATAAGTGTTCTACTATGCCGGCATTTCAAATACCCAAACCATCTAAGCTACCTCTCCCTTATCTTGTCTTCAACTGGTGCTATGCCTAAATTATTGCGTATATGTTCATTTCTTATCTTATCTTTTAACATTATACCACTCATCCACCTAAACATTCACATTTCAACTTCTACTTTTTAGACATAGTTCTTAGTTGCCCAACATTCTGAAGCATAAAGCACAGCCAGCCTTATAACCATCTTATAAAACTTTCCTTTTTATTTTGAGGGTATTCTATGATCACACAACAAGTCTAACGCACTCCATTTTACCCAACCTATTTTAGTTCTATGTATTACATCTTCTTCAATTTCCCCTTCCGCTTGCATTAGGCTCCAAGATATCAAAATATATTAGTGCTATAAATTTCTTGATTATCAAGTTTAATATTCTCTCCACTTCTACTCCATACATTGCTGAAATTACATTTCATATATTCTATCTTATTCCTACTTATCATAAAACCCTTAGACTCTAATGTGGTTCTCCAAAGTTGTAACTTAGATTCCACTCCACTCTTACTACCATCAATCAACACAATATCATCTACAAACAACATAGACCAAGGGATCTAATTTTGGATATTACTAGTAAGTTCATCAATCAATAAAGTAAAAAAATAAGGACACAAGGTAGAACCGTGATATACACTAATTGTGATTGGAAAATATCTAGATTCCCCCTCCTACAATCCCAACGCTAATCACTACTCTATCATACATATCCTATATGACCCCAGTATATCTACTGCATATCCCCATCTTTTCTCAGACCCACCAAAGAACTTCCCTAGGTACCCTATCATATGCTTTCTCTAGTTCAATAAAAACAATACGCAAGTCCCTTTTCTTTTCCCTAAACTTTTCCATTAACCTTCTTAAAAGATAAATAGCTTCATCTCTCAAGCATAAAACCAAATTAATTTATTGAAATCCTTGTTTCTAGTCTTATTCTTTGTTCAATTACCCTTTCTCATAATTTCATCTATGGCTCATAATCTTAATTTCACTATAGTTATTATAGTTTTGACTATCACCTTTTATAGAGGTATTAACAAACTTTTCCTCCATTTCTCCAACATTTTCTTGATTTTTATAAATGTCGAATAGATTAGTTAACCAAATATTTCCTTTATCCCCTAAACATTTCCAAACTTTATTTGGCATTTTATCCGGTCCTATAGATTTCCCACTTTTCATTTTTTTTAACATCATCTTAACTTCAAGGACTCTAATTTTGCGAATAAATCTCTTATTTTTAATCTTCTCCTCATTTGTCATTTCCAAGTTTAGTCTTCCATTTTGGGATTTCATTGAACAACTTATCAAACTATCTTTGCCGCCTCTCTTTTATGTCTTAATTCTCTAGTTAAGACATTATTATTCTCATCCTTTATACATTTTACATAACCTAAATCTTTGCATTTTCTTTCTCTAGCTCTAGCAAGTTTATAAATGTCATCTTCTCCTTCTTTTTTATCTAGTCTATTATATAAAGTATCATAAGCTCTATTCACTAATCGTCTTTTTTGCATTTTTTTCTCGCCTCTTCATATTTTTCAAGATTTTCTATAACTTTTCCATATTTTATACCAATTTCTTTTTGTTTAACAGCTTTTTGAACTTCTTGATCCCACACCACCAGCTTTCTTTACTACCCAAGTATCTACCTTTGGATTCACCTAGAATCTCTTTTGCTATCCTTACAATAGTTAGTCATTTTATTCAAAAAATAATTTGCAACTACCTTATCCTTTGCTATCCTCACTCTTTGATCATTTCATCTTTGAATTTTATTATATTATCCTTCAAGCCCAACCACCTAGTTCTCTTTTGTTGATTTATGTTACTCTTTTCCTTCCTTTTTTTAGTATGTATATCTAATACTAGGACTCTATGTTGTGTAGTCAAAATTTTTCCTGGAATAACTTTACAATCTTTACAAGATAGAAGATCCCTCTACCTAGTTGAGAAGAAATCTATTTGGCTTCTATTAATCCCAGTCTTGAAAGTTAGTAACCGTTCTTCTCTTTTTATAAAGCAAGTATTCAATATAACCAAATCGTAAGACATGGCAAAATCTAACATTGTATCACCGGCCTCATTTTTATCTCCATATCCATGGCCTCCATGTATCCTCTTATAGTCTATATTATCCTTTCCAATGTGTCCATTTAAAGCAGTTCCAATGAATGCCTTTTCAGACATTGGTATTCCTTGTAAAATGTTATCCATATCTTCCTAAAATTGTCTTCTAAGATTTTTTGCCAAGCTTATCTAAGGAGCATATGCACTATTGACATTTACCATCTCTAGGCCTAGAGCTATCCTGATTTTAATGATCCTATTCCCCATTATTTCAATATCTACTATATTATCTTTTAGGTCTTTGACCCCATTTTTATGTTTTTATTTTCCAGCATATCAAAATTTAAATCCTGATTTTTCTATTTCTCCAACCTTCTCCCCTACACATTTCATCTCTTGAAGGCTATTTCCATACATTTTCCCATAAGTGCCCTATATTCCAAGTTGCTAATGTAATCCTAGTTTCTTGTGCTAACTTCTTATTCCTTTACTTTCTACAATGACCTAGTCTATTCCCTTGACATAGGTGAATTTGGTTACAAGATTTTACGCTAGCTATTAGCTACCTAACACAACCCTACTCCTTTATCTAGGCTTGGGACTAACTGTGTGTAAAAAAGATAATTTTTGTTACATAGGAGAAGTACAAGTGTTTTTTTTTTTTTCAAACTTATCACATAAACAATTTTCAAAATCACACCCTACAACCAGTTGAAACCACGCAAACAACACAATGCATTTAAAAATCTAAAGCATACAATTTTGGGTGTGAATCCAAGCTAGACTGGAAAAAAAAAAAATTAAATACAATATTATTTTTTGAAATATTTTGTCTACTCCAAGATTTGCAAACGCAAAACATAAAAATGCATATATTAAGCCTACAAATCATTAACACAAAATCTACTCTACTAGCCAATAGCCAGCCCTTCGATTTTGGCTTCGGAGTTTGGGGTCATCAGCCATTCGTGCTTCGACTCCTTCGAGGCTTCTCTCTCAGTCTTGACTCTTAGCTCAACACTCCACTCTCATCTTCTCCACTCTCCAGTGCACGTATGAGATAAGTTTAAGAGTCCACGCCCACTGGCCACTTAAACTTAACTTTTCATTATATTTTTCTTTTAAAAAAATAATATTTTGTTGTAATTGTAACTTGTATCATGTATGTTAAATTGAATTAGAAAAAAAAAAAAAAGTAATTTAATAGAGTAAAAAATTAGAAATCAATAATAATCATATGTAAAATAAATTTTTTTTAATTTATGAATATTTTAATTGTTTTATTTTTTTCTGAAAAGTAATTATGAAAATCTAGTTCCATTACATATTTCTTTTTTTCCTAATACTTTTTAAGTTTTAAAACATCATTTTGACCTTAAATTTGAAATTAGGTAAAAAAAAAAAATCTTTACATGATCTATTTTTTGTTTTTAGTTATCAAATAAAGTAAAAATTGATAACTTAATAAACAAAATTTTAACTTAATAGTTAATACATTAATAATTCTGATTTTTACTACTAGAATTTCTAGAAAAAATTTATTTTAATCCATATACTGAGAAAATACTTAAAAAGTTAAATAGTCAATTTGTATTGTATGGATCTCTATTAGTGATGCATATGAAAGTAGAGCAAAAGTCTTTTTCACCTTTAAAATTGCAATGTTAATTTCTTATAGTTATAAATGAAAATAAAATCAAGGTATAAAAAAAATGAAATTATCTTTTTAAAGATAAAGGAATATATTTTTTGTAATTATTTACACACTTTAAAGATATGTATTTATTGAAATCCTTTCAACAAGAGAACACATCCCTTAAATATATGCATAAACACTCTTATTTTGCTAAAATATAAAATATCTAATATTTTATAATTTTATTTATTTAAATATTTTAAATAAAAATCACTTATTATTTTTAATCAAATATTATATTTTATTTTTACGTAATAAGTATTTAAAATTAGGACTATTTAGTACTTACTATTTAATATTTACTAAATTACTAATTATATTATACCTGTCATTTTTTTTATAAAAGCTGTAAGTCTCTAACTTTGTATTTTCTCTATGTTTTGTGTATAAATCATCAAATCAAGTCTATCAAGATGCAACGTGAGAAAGGAAATGAGAACTTACCTAATGAGAACATTGGATGGCATTTTGGTACTGCGGTGGACGGTAACAGACATGTTATTATGTGTAAGTTGTGTGGGAAGATAATTAAATGAGGTATTACAAGCTTGAAACAACACTTGGCACATAAAAAGGGTCAAGTGGCAGGATGCTCAAATGTGACCACACAAGTAAGAGAACAAATGATGAAACATCTACAATAGTATGCTGAGAAGAAAAGAGAAAAAAAAAACAAAAAAAAAAGGCAAGATGAAGCAGAAGCCATTAGAGGAGATTTTGAGAATTTGAGCGATGAACAAGACTCGAAAGAAGAAAGTATGAGATTTACTCGACAAGAAAGCATACGATCATAGCAACAATGGGAAGAGAGACAAAGATTTCAAACAAAAACAACTGGAGGGGGTAATATTTATGAAGAGGGAAGTGGCTCTCGCAGTGGTGCTACTAGTGGTTTTAGCAGAGCAAGAGCTCAATCTTATAGTGGTCAAGAAGCTGGAGGTAGTAGACGACAATGGATCAATCCCGATGCCCCTGAAGCTAGACTAAAGGCAATGGATCCTATTTTAGAAAGAAGTAAGAGTGCAAAACAATCAAAAATCAACACTAAGTTATTGAAAGATTTAAGAAGTAAATTAGGAAAAGCAGTTGGAAAATTCCTAATTTATAATCGGATTCTAGCGAATGTAGCTGACTCTCCATTTATGCAGCCTATGCTTGATTTTGCTGCAGAGGTTGGAAAGGGGAAGAAGGATCCACCACCCTATGAGGTATCTGAAATTTATTTGGAGCAAAAGTATCAAGAAATGAAAAATTATATATCTTCTTTTGCTAGAATTTGGAAGGAGAGAGGTGTAACCCTTATGTGTAATGATTGGTCAGGACCAACTAGAAAACACATTATAAACTTTTTAGTTTATTGCGATAGAGGCACCGTGTTTCATAAGTCAGTTGATGCTTCTGATGTGCCAAGAAGAACAGCTGAATATTATTTCAGGTAATTTTCTAATTTTAATTGTATATGCAAATAGTATTATGAACTTGTATGTTTTTAATTAAGTAGTAATAATTACTGATTCTATAATTTCATTTCAGAGTAATGGATGAGGTGGTTGAAGAAATTGAAGAGGAGAATGTTGTCCAAGTAGTGACTGATAATGAAGCTGCAATGAAGGCAGGAGGAAAATTAATAATGCAGAAGAGGCCCAATCTTTATTGGACAGCATGTGCAGCTCATTGCATAGACCTTATTCTTGAAAATATTAGTAAGAAAAGTAACGTGAAGAAGGTCTTAGAAGATGCAAGAACAACAACCTCCTTTATTTACAACCACACATGGACAGTACATTTCATGAAGAAAATCATAAATAATAGAGAGTTATTTCGCCTTGCCATCACCCGATTTGCCACCAACTTCATTGCTTTGGAGACTACTGTTAGGCATAAACAAGCATTAAGGGAAATGTTTACATCTGATGCTTGGAAAAACTCAAGGCTTGGGATGGCAAAATCAAGCTCAGCATATGATTCGAAGAAGATTATCTTAGGCAAAGAGTTTTGGCAAAAGGTCTCCAATATAATTAAAGTGCAGAAACCCTTAATGAAAGTTCTTAAATTGGTTGATGGTGATGAAAAACCAACCATGGGTTTCATATACGAGACAATTGATAGGGCGAAGTTGGTCAATCAAAAAGATTGCCGGTTCTACAAAGACTACTGGAAAATTATTGACAACTGGTGTTGTTTTCAATTGCACCAAGATTTGCACACTGTTGGTAGGAGTAAATCAAATACAATTTCTTATTATTTTAACTTTTAAATTATACATAGTCGCATTAAAAAACTATTGACTAATATATTTCTAAATTTAATTTTAGGATTTTTTTTTAACCCACAATATCTTTATGGTGCCCCACCCTCTCCTAAAGTTGCTAGAGAAGTCATGGATCGGGTTAAAAAAATGATAACCAAGTTGGTACCCAATATAGATAGTCAAATTTGGGCTATTAATCAAGTAAGTATTGGTTCCATTAAATTGAATAATGAATTTTTCTAGTATTATGAAATACTTTCTAGAATAATTATTAATACATCTAATTAATTAATTATATTTCACAATCATTCTTTTCTAGTTGTTGCTATATCGAGATAGGCAGGAGAAGTTTGGAACCCCGTTGGCTCAAAGGGCAGTAAAACAAACAAATCTTGATAAATATAGCTAAATAATAGATGAATGGCTCTATTTTCTCTCTTTATGTTCAAATTTGACTTTTGAAAAATACGCTATACTGACATAAAACTCTCTGTACTTATTCATGCAGCCGAATGGTGGATTCATTATGGTTTGAATGCTCCTAAGCTTCAAAAAATAGCAATCAGAGTACTTAGCCAGACCACATCAACTTCGAACTGTGAGCGTAATTGGAGCACCTTTAGTCTCGTCTATACGAAAACAAGAAATAGATTAAGGTACATGAGACTACAAAAACTTGTTTTCGTACATTATAGCATGAGGTTGAAGTTATGAAGTACAATGAGAAGAAGCCAACAGGAAATTGAAGATGGCTTCAATCCTATCAATTTGGACTACATTTTCGAAGAAGATGATCCTTTAAGTCAATGGTTAGAGGAGAGAGAGACACCACTACCCGACGGTCAGGACAATTCAAATTGGTTAAATGAAGAAGTTGGTGGTACTTCAGAAGGAGGTGATCAACCACCAATAAGCGTGCATGATGATTCAAGTTCAAGCCCTAAACGTACACAAAGTGATGACAATCTTGGTTTGAGCCCACCAAGTGATGATGATGGTAATAGTGGTGCTGGAGCTGGGGTTGGGGGGTGGTAGTGGTGGTGGTCGTGGCGGCGGTATAGAATATGATTATGGATATGACACAGGGACATCAATTGTAAAAGATATATATCCTTCTAATCTTTATGGACTACATGATATACCTTAAAATTATGACTTGGGTATTCCTCCAAGGAACCAATCTTCACAACCCAGGAGGAGTGCTCGTGTTGACCCTAGTGATTTTGCTGAAGATTCATATGGTGTGGTTCATAGTTTTGGCGACTTTGGTTTAGATGGTTCATCATCGCAATCATAAGGATTTCATCCAGCATATCCACATAATGCATCTCGTGACTCACGTTTTTATCCTAGTGGATCAGGAATCTCAAGATCTAGTGAGTCTTCTTCTATACAGTACCCTGCCCCAACCCCAACTTATGGACATTATTCAGGATATGGTCAAAAAGAAGATTATGCACCTCCTATATCAATTAGATTTTCACCACCAATACATTTTCAAGAGGAACAACGAAACGACGAAAACTTGGGTTTATTCAGCTATGTATTTTCACAAGGATGGGGAGATAATTTCCAATCCCAATCTTGAGATACAGATGCAAATTATGAAGACCCTCCACGTCATTCTTTTTGGTGGTGACATGTGTTATGTTATAAATTTGTATTATTGTATTCATGTATTTTCAACTATTTATTGATATTTGATACCAATCACTTTTTAAATTCATGTATGTGTAATGTGTATATTGAGTATTGAGTCTATTGACTCATTTTTAGTAACCTTATGTCTTTAATTAATTGATTCTTCATTTTAATTACATTTCTACATTTTTTTCTCATTAAAATAATGTAAACTATAAAAAAATATGCCTTTTTTGTAAACAGCGCATTAAAATTAATATAAAAATCATAATTCCCATTAAAAAGCATTTTTAGATTGAATGAAAGCCTTCAAAATTCATTAAAAATCTAAAAATCATAATTCCCATTAAAAAGCATTTTTAGATTGAATGAAAACCTTCAAAATTCATTAAAAATCATGTATTAATGGATTTCATGCTTATTTTTCGATTTTGGCATGGTTGTGCATGCGTGAAAAAAATTCACGACCGTTACGCCCGCTTCCCGTTATGTAACACCCGCGTCTCCCATGTCCCGCGACACCCACGACCGCAATTTCGAACCATGATAGTAAGTACCCTTCGGTGCTAGAAATTTGATGCTACAACAACAACAAAACCAAGTCTTATGTCTCATTAGATGGGGTCGGCTATATGAATCATTTTTCACCAATTTATGTGATCATGGACCATTTCTTTTGACAAATTCAAGGTCATTAAATCCTTATCTCATTCAAACTTATTTTAGACCTACCTCTATCCCTGCTATTGCCCCTCACAGTAACTAACTCACTCTTCCTCACATACGCACTATGTGGCCCACATTGCAAGTGCCCAAACCATCTAAATCGTCCCACACTTATCTTATATTCTATAGAAGCTACACCTAACTTACCGTGAATATGTTCATTTCCTAATTTATCTTTCAGTATTATACAACTCATCCATCTAAGCATTCCCATCTCGACAATTTTTACTTTCTGAACATTCTGTTTCTTCGTAGCCCAACATTCGGATCCATATAGTATAGTTGGTCTTATAGCCGTCCTATAAAACTTCCCTTTTAATTTTAAGGGTATTCTACGATCACAAAGCACACTTAAAGTACTTCTCCATTTTACCCAATCTGCTTTAACTCAATGCATTACATCCTCTTCAATTTCTTCTTCAACTTGCATAATATATCCAAGGTATTGAAATCTACAAGTGCTTTTATTTCTACATCAAGTTTAATTTTGCCTCCAATATTCCACCCACTACTACCGAAATTACATTTCATATTTTCAGTCTTATTTCTACTTATCCTTACATCCTCTTCATTTTCTTCTTCAACTTGCATAATATATCCAAGGTATCAAAATCTACAAGTGCTTTTATTTCTACATCATCAAGTTTAATTTTGTCTCCAATATTCGACCCACTATTTCTGAAATTACATTTCATATATTCTATCTTATTTCTACTTATCCTAAAACCTCTAAATTCTAAAGCTTCTATCCATAATTCTAACTTATCCTCTACTCCGCCCCTAGTTTCATCAATCAATACAATATCATTTGCAAACAACATACACCATGGAACCTCATTTTGTATGCTCTTAGTCAGCTAATCCATCATTAAAGCAAAAAGATAAGGGCTCAAAGTAGATCCTTGATGTACACCTATGGTGATTGGAAATCCTCTAGTCTCTCCATCTAGCCCTTACACTAGTCATTACTCCATTACATATATCCTTAATGACATCAGTATACCTACTAAATACACCTTTTTTTTTCTAAAACCCACCATAAACTTCCATAGGTGCTCTATCATATGCTTTCTCAAAGTCAATAAATACCATACGCAAGTCTTTTTTCTATTCCCTAAGCTTTTCCATTAATCTTCTCAAAAGATGTATAGCTTCAGTGATAGATCTCCCAGGCATAAAACTACTGAGACATTCGTTTTTAGCCTTAATCTTTGTTCAACTACCCTTTCCCACAATTTCATCATATGACTCATAAGTTTAATCCCACGATAGTTATTAAAATTTTGAATATCTCCTTTATTTTTGTATATAGGTACTAAAATGTTTTTCCTCCAATCTTCTGGCATTTTTCTTAGTTTTTATAATTTTTTTAAATAAATTAGTTAACCATATAATTCCGTTATCACCTAAGCATTTCCAAATTTCAATTGGGATGTTATCTGATCCTATAGTTTTTCTATTTTCCGTCTTTTTTAATGCAAACTTAACTTCATTAACTCTAATTTTACGAATAAATCTCATTTTTTTAGTCTTTTCCTCATTTGGCAATTCTAAGTGTGAGCTTTCTATTTGGTTTTCATTAAATAGCTTACTAAACTATCTTCCCCATCTTTCTTTTATATCTTCTTCCATAACCAGGACAATATCATCCTAACATTTTATACATTTTACATTACCTAATTCCTTACTCTTTCATTCTCTAGCTCTAGAAAGTTTAAATATATCTCTTTCCCCTTCTTCTATATCTAATCTATCATACAAATTATGAAATAATCTATGTTTACCTTCACTAACAGTCTCTTTTGCATCTTTTCTCACCTCTTTATACTTTCCAAAGTTATCCACATTTCTACACTTCTGCCACGTTTTACACAAAAATCTTTTTGCCTTTACGGCTTTTTGGACATCTTTATCCCACCACCAACTTTCTTTGCTATTTGAGAATCTTCCCTTTGATTCACCTAAAAACTCTTTTGATATCTTTTTAATAGAACTAGCTATCATTTTCTAGAGAGTATTTGTATCTATCCCATCCTCTATAGTCTAATCACCTTTTTGATCATTTTATCTTTAAATTTTATTAAATTTTCTCCCTTTATGTTCCACCACCTAGTTCTCTTACACTAGTTTATTTCATCTTTTCTCTTCCATTTTTTAATACATATATCTAAAACTAAGACTCTATATTGTATGGTTAAGCTTTCACCTGGAATAACTTTACAATCCTTGCATGATAAACTATCTACCC
Organism: Malania oleifera; assembly: GCF_029873635.1. Lineage (NCBI taxonomy): Eukaryota > Viridiplantae > Streptophyta > Magnoliopsida > Santalales > Ximeniaceae > Malania > Malania oleifera. The sequence goes on along the minus strand of NC_080422.1, from coordinate 49,480,181 downwards.
TCCTAGTTAATAAAAAATCTATTTGACTTCTATTTTGTCCACTTTTAAAGGTTATTAAGTGCTCATCTCTCATCTTAAAGCATGTATTCATTGTAATAAAATCGTATGACATAGCGAAGCCTAAGATCATCTCTCCAAGCTCATTTTTTTCTCCATATCCATATCCTCCATGTATCATCTCATAACCTTTATTATTCCTTCCAAAGTGTCCATTCAAATCTCCTCCTATGAATATTTTCTCAGTCCTTGACATGCCTTGTATTATACTATCCATATCTTCTCAAAATTGTCACTTAAGATTTTCTGCTAAGCCTACTTAAGGAGCATAAGCACTAATAATATTTATTATCTCTTGGTCTAAGACCATCTTGATTTTTATAATTCCATCCCCAACTCTATTTACATCTACAAGGCTATCTTTTAAGTTTTTTTTCTACAATAATTCCTACCATATTCTTATATTTTTCTTTTCCAATGTACCAAAGTTTAAATCTTGATTATCAATTTCTCTAGCTTTCTCCCCCATCCACTTAGTTTCTTGAAAGAAAATTATATTAATTTTTCTTCTAATCATTGTGTTTACAATTTCCAAGCTTTTACCCGTACATGTCCCTATATTCCAAGTTGCTAATCTAATCCTACTTTCCTAAACTAACTTCTTTACATGCCCATGTCCAGAATGATGCAAAAACTCTCATATATTTGACAACGTTCCTAGGCGCCAACATGGTATATCGCTTCAAGGCAACGACCTAGCCCACCCTCACCCACTTTTCGCTACACCTGGGTGGTACAAATGCTATGCGTCACTCATAGAGGACGCCCCAGCAAATATTCGGTAAGGATTCACATCATAATGAACTGACAAATTTGATGCTACTAACAAAAATATCAATCAAAGAACATTGAAGCAATGAGGGATTGCAAGAATTCTTCAATCCAAATTCAAGATTCAATTCAAGATTGGCAATGCAGTTGAGTAGCCGAGTAGAATATAGATAGTATAACAGAAACTAAAACCACTTGGTCACTTTTGAGTGACCAAATTTAAAACATGAAAAAAAAATAATAAAATAAAATAAAGCCTCAATTGGTTGTTGGGAAAAAGGTAGTGTGGTAGAAAAGATTAAATTTTGATTGTCATATCTTTCAAACAATTTTTTAGCTTAGTTGAGGGGAGAGCAAAACCACATAAAACTTGGGATTTGGAGAGTTTTATTTTGTTCAGTTTCTCATAACCTAACAGAACCACTAGAGTAGCAAGAAGAAAAATAATGGAGCAAGAAAGGAATAAAAGATTAAATTTTGGTTGTCATAACTTTCAAACAATTATTTAGCATAGTTGAAGGGAGAGCAAAACTGCATAAAACTTGGGATTCTGAGTCAGTTTTATTTCCTTCCGTTCTTTGAAAACCTAATGGAAACACTATAGAAGCAAGAAAAAAAAAAAAGAAGTAAAGAAACAGAGCAACAAATCAAGAAAAGGAATTCATTCGTCAAAAATGAGCATTGTTGCTGCAAAATTCAAAAATTCAATAACTCTATAACTCAAGGAAGTTAATCCTGAATCTTTTCACAAGTATAAAGAAACATAAGTCCTTAAAACACAAGCTCCAAATCAGAGAGTGCAAACTTTACTTCCAAAATTCAATCGGCACACCATAAAAGTAAATGCGACTAGATTTTTGAACCAGAAAATGCAATCAAAAAAAAAAGGTCACACCTGGCGAAGGATAACTGTGATCTCCATCCTTCCTTATTCCTAAATCAGTTTCCTATCTCTAAACCAAGGCGAGAAAAGAGACAAAAGGCAGTGTTTTTAAGCAGTAGCGAAATTGAATGAAGCACAGCACAAGGGATGGACGACAGAGGAAGCAATCTCAGCATCCATGGCATGAAAAAAGCACCTCAGCTATTACAATACCTTCTCTCACCATCAAAGCATATATGCATCATCACTCATGCCAAACTAAAGCCAAATTGGGTCTTTATTTCCTCATAGAACTAAATAAATACATTAAAAAATTCAAACCTGTCTTTTAATAGATAGATCCAAGTCATACGTGAAAAATATCCATAAGAGACAAAATATTTTGACCAATCAAATTCTTGACTCTCTATGGACCCCCAAATACCTGAACGAATAAGAGAAAACAATGATTTACAACAAGATTAAACTGTAGAAGGAAAGGATGTCCAAGTATGTTTTTCCTAATTGACACGCAAAACACTCAAAACAAGAATAGACTTAAACATAGGAAAAACTTGTTGCAATTTTTGAAGGGATGGATGACCCAAACAAGCATGAAAATGGAAAGAGAATACAATGGGATACTAGAAAGACAAGTTTGAATGAGACTAATCCTACCTGTTAACGAAAAACGAGCACCCTTCCACTCATCTAACTTGACACTCATTCAACAACTAGATCCCAAAAACTGATCAAGGATTACCCCCCAAAAGAACACCTAAATAGGATAATGGCCAATCCCATGCAATGCGCTGACCTCTGTTGGTAACTCCCTAACATGCTTCACTAGTATATTAATAGTCATGATACCACTCTTCCCTATATTAACCTAAAGCCCCAAAACCCTATTGAAAATATGGAGAAGCCCCAAAATATTAAAAAAATAAGGCCTGCAATCTTCTTAGAAAAAGATAGTGCCGTCACAAATTGGGGGTGTGAAACCATCATCTCCTCCCTCCCAAACCTCTAACTACATCTATATCAACCATCTTACACACAAGGCATCCGCTACTAAAACAAGCAAAAATGGGGAAAGAGGATCCCCTTGTCTAATCCCCCCCCCCCCCCGGGGTAGCCCTAAACCAAGTTTAGGCTCACCATTCACTAACACTAAATAAAACACATTTGACAAACAGCCCTTCATCCAACCATGCCATCTCTCTCTCCAAAACCCTCCATAAAAATCTTATCCAAGAAATTCTTACTCACCCTATCATAGTCTTTCTCAAAGTCCAACTTAAAAATGAGCCCCTTGTTCTTCCTTCTCCTAATATACTCAACGACTTTCTTCGCGATCAGAACCATGTCCACGATTTGTCCCCCCCCCCCCCCCCCCCCCCCCTTCCCCCCCACCCCAAAAAAAATGAACACACTTTGGGCCTTAGTAATAGTCTTATCAAGCACCACACTAAACCTTTTAGCTAGTACTTTAAAGATAACTTGATAAATGTTGGATACTAGACACAAATATCTTGATAGACTTTCTTTTCTTAGTCACCAAAGTCATAAAGGTAGAATTAATACTCTTACATAAAAACCCATGCTAGTAAAATTCATTAAAAGCCTTCATCAAGTCATCCCTAACCACTACCCAACATTGTTGAAAGAAAAGTAGATTGAAAAGCTTTATTCCCAAAGACAAAAGAACTCAATTCCTCTTCCTCAAAAGGTCTATCTAACCAAACTATGTTATCATCAGGCAAAGGGCCCCACTATAACCCTTCCACCATCAGTCTATTTTCACCCTCTTCAAATACAAATTATAGTAAAAATAAGTGATCTTTGAAGCTATCCTACTTTTATCCGAGATAATTCCCCACCACCCAATGAAAAAGTCCAGAATTACAATCACCATCCCTTACACATTTAAACTTCATCTTCTGCCTCCAACTTTTCATTTCCTTAAAAATACCTCTTCCAATTCGTTCTTTAAGGAAACTCTTTTCAGCTCCTCCTCCCCAATGAGATTAGTAACTTATTTCTTTCTAACTCAACCAAATATTCTAAAAAACTAGTCTTTTATAAGTCGAATGTCTCCTAACACCTCCCAATTCCAATCTTTTAATTTTTCTTTCAGCCTCTTCAATTTCTTCATAAATATGAAGCCTTCACAAACCCTATCCACCACCTCACTACAAGAATCCCTCATCAAAGATGGGAAAGTATCATGATCCAACCATTTGTTTTCAAACTTGAAGGGAGTACGGCCTCAAGAAAGATACCTTCCTAGACTCCAACAGAATAGGGAAGTGGTTAGGGGTGGATATAGGTAGAATGACTTGGGAAAATTACGGAACGGTTCCTCCCACTCACTAGAGAACAAGAACCTATCAATTCTACTAGCCACAGCCCTAGCTCCACCAACCGACCAAGAAAAATTAGTATTACTCAAAGGAATATCCCTCAAGCCACTCTCCCAAATGAATAAATCAAATTTCTGCATTGTGGGAGTAACCCTACCTCCCCCCTTCTTTTCCTGAGGAAACTTCACCTCATTGAAGGCAACCACGACAATCCACTTAGGGGAGGAAAAGCCAGAGATAGAATAAAGCTCATCCCAAAAGAAGCTCCTCAAAGCAAGCCATAAGCTCATCCCCAAAGGAGCTCCTCAAAGCAAGCCTAGAAGGACCATACACTAGAGAAACCCATCATTGAACCCGATCTCTCACTTCTAACTTCCAACAAGATAGAAAGAGGGGAAAAAAAATACAACAACAAGAACACTAGACTGTCCACTTTAGAGATAATACAAGTGTTTCACAACAAGAGAATGCCCCTCACTGACCCCCAAGAGGGTAAGAAGACCTAATCCTTATTAAGCCCTTCCTAAATCCCTTTAGCAACCTCCCCATCGATTTGTTCAAGTTTAATCTCCAGAATTAAAACAATATCTAGAGAACTCCTAAGAAAAACCTCACTAACCAAACTTCTCTTCCTAACTTCCCCTATACCCCAAACATTCCAACTAACAATCTTCATAACAGAGCACGCAAACATCTAGAGAGAGAGAGAGAGTGCCTTCAAAGGTCTTCTAATCTGCAGCAAGTTATTGTTATTAATTTTGTTAAGCATAACCAACCAAGTAAATGCTTTAATTTTTGGAGGAACTTTAACCTTCCAAATAATTGAATAAAGAGGAAAGGCATAATTTGAATAGGTCAAAAACTCAGAATGATTTACAAGGAAACACCCCCAAATGATCTAGACACCAAGAACGAACATCCCTTACCAAGAATAATTTGTAATTGCACAATACAGACAACAAGGAAGCTCCACCATCTCCTTATCATACAGAGGTCTCCAAAAATAGAGATTCGAAGAGACCGGAAAGCCACCCCATTATCCACAAAGAAAGTAATAACCCTATTTGGCTCAAAGAAAAATCTAAAAAGACAAGGAGAAGAAGTGGAAAAAGAATTGTTCCCAAGCCATGGGTCTTTCCAAAATTGAATCCAAGATCCCTTACCCGCTGCAAATTTAGTGAGAGGGGTGAAAATAGAGTAAATCTGGAAAAAAGACCTCCATGGACTCCCCCAAAGAACATCTTAAGCTAGCATTGGTATCCCACCCATTCTCATCCAACCAAACTTACTACGAATAACTCTATTTGATATGGAATTATCTTCTAAATAGAAGCACCACAACCATTTAGCTAAAAAAACGGCGTTTTTAGACACCAAGTTACCAAGACCCAACCCCCCCCCCCCCCCTCTCCTTTTTAGACTTACCTAGGACAAATGCTAATGAGATCCACCTTATCATGGATAGGCTCAAGAGCAGAGGGCAAAAACCCCTTTTTAGTTAATACTTTAATCCGGTCTGAGTTGTGCTTCATAGTATCTTCATCCACTTGCTCAGTGTCAATAGGCAATTGAAAGATTTATTCCCCTAAATGCAAAGTTTCTTGTGAGGGAATTAAGCTCTGCTTTGATCTCTCCTCCCATTCATTTGCAATATGTCTGGTTGATCCCAATCATTTTCTCCTTCCATGACTAAATCAACTCACAACTGGTCAACCAATAAACAATTTTCTCAGTCACAGAAACTGCTTAAATCGTCTTCCAAGTCTAACAACTTTTCCTCATCATCATTGTTCCAAGCCCATTTTCTAACCCAAAATTAGATGGTATTGGAGCAAGAAAACCCTTATTAATATCACTCCCAATTCCCTTACATAAACTTTTGACGGGTTGCAATGCCTTTTTATTATAGAAATTTTATAATTCAAGTAAGCAATCCTTTACCTTTTCGAATTGCCTTCTACCATATGCTCCAAAGCCTCTTTAGCTACAATACAAACCCCCACCCCCCCCCCCCCACTCCCCGGGCGGGGGAAAAAAAATCTTCAAAATTTCCAATCTTGTCTTTAGGTTGAGAGACCTAAAAATTAGTCAAGGGTCTATCTCCTTCCATGTCTACTACATCTAGAGGAATTGGGAGTTCACCTAAGTTCTAGCTCTTACTTCCCTCACCTTTTGGCAGGCTAATTCTTGTTGTCCTGTAGATTAATGAGCTCCCTTCCATACATTCACAAAGAGATTCCTTTTGAATTGGGTTGAGCCCAATTCCCCCTTTTTCTTTAAAATCCCATTTTGCCACTAATTTGGGTGTCCCACTACAGACAAGCCCATTCCTCCCTTTTTTGCGCCCTAAATTGGAATAGGAAACAAATTTGAAATTCAAACTAGAAAATAAAGCAGTCCTTCCTCCCCTGAAACCAAGGGATTCGTCCCTCTCTGCCAATCTCATTCCCTCATCAATGTTCTTCTGACAACATTAGCAAAAGATCACTTCTCCAATTGCCTCAATTCCCCATTCCACTTCTTCATGTGTATCCCATAGCTAATGAGGTTCAAGGAGCCACACTTTGTACACCAAAAAGCAATTTTTTTGTTAGGTTGAGTTGAAAGCTTTAAAGGGCTTAGAAGAAACTTCTCCACCCTTCACCATTCTTGCCTTCAAGTATACAAAGGGCTTGCCTCTTTCCTCCTTCAGTACCCTTTGCAGATGAATTTCCCTTCTCGTAGAATCCCAAATTGATGGTGACCTCAAATCTTCTCCATAACAGCCCATGTTCCTTTGCAAATCACACTTAAGGCCTTGATAATCTATGAGAATTCCTTACTCTTCAGCAGAATGTAGGACAAATGTCTCCCAACGAACTCTGCTATCCAACTACAGGGTTGAGGCAATTAGTGCAAAGAGTTTTACACTCCAACCTAACAATCAAATGGTCACTACACATGAATGCAGACTCTATCAATTTTTTATACCTATTCCTCCATTTTCAACAATCTCCACTTGTCATTCTTGTAATCTTCATTTGACAAAGAGCAAAGAAGCTAAAACGCCAAGGCTAGTTCGAACCTTCATTTGATAGGGAAGGGGAAAAAAAGCTACATCACTAGAGAAATTTAGAACTCCAACACCCTTTTCCAAGTTTAGAAGTACAACAATTCTACTTTCAATTTTAATCTAAGAGAGGGATTGCTACTATTGATCTAAGTTCTATAGGTCTTTTGAGTTGGCTTTGCTAACTAGTTGGCCTTTGATCAATTTAGGGGTTTCTCTGAGTAGCAATCTTAGGTCTTCAAATTTTTGGGATCCTTAGGTGAAGTGTCTAAGCGTTGCATGGGTGGAAAGGTAATTATTCTCTTTAGGTGGTCATATCATTCTTATTAGGTGTATGCTGCTGCTATCCTTCTTTATTATTTTTCAGATATAGAATTCAGAATGCGAAGATTAGGAGGAGTTTTCTTTAGTCAAGGGTAGGACAGGTAAGATCATTTTATTAGCTGGAAAAATGTTTGTGGGTCAAGGTTGAGGGGAGTTTGGATCTAGTTAAGTGTGTGTCTAAAAACATAGTTTTCGTGGGTAAATAGTTATGGTGGCGTCACTTAGAGGTGGCCTCCCTTTGGCTCAAAGTTATCAAAAGTAAATTTTTCTTTCAAGAGAATGGTGGGGCATTAACATGGGTAACAAACATTCTTGTGCATCCTTGGAGGCTTATTTCTCAAATTTATTATTTATTCTTCTCTTTCACTAGATACATATTAGGTGATGGTTCACATATTAGTGTTTTTGGGAAGACATATCAGTGCACACCATTTCTTTATCTATCGTTGTCCACTTATCTTTCATCTTTCTATGATTCATAATGATGGCAATAGTATTTCTTGGGATTTCAATTTTTATAAGAATTTGAATGATTGGATGGTAGGTGTCCTCATTGCTTTCTTTGTTGGTGACCAGGCAACTTGTGAGAATATGTTTGGGTGTAGGCTATGGATGCCTCACGGGTCTTTTCTTGTAAATCTTTCTTTGATAATTTGATTTACTCTAGCCTGTCTTTTTGTCTTCAGAACTGCAATTGGAAGGCAAAGGTTCCCTCTAAGGCATTCCTTTGGCTAGCAGCTCTTAATAGAGTTAACGCAAACAATCTTTTGTTGCATAGTAGGAGACTTCCTAAGGCATTATCCCCATGTGGGTATATTTTATGCTTCGACAATTCCGAGTCTAGTTCTCTTTTTTTTCTTTTTTTTTTCTTTTTTTTTTCTTTTTTTTTTCTTTTGCACTATACAAATGCTTAAGAATTGTGTATTATATTGTTTGGCTTGCTTAGAGAAATATGGCTTTGCCCAGCATCAGTAGAAGATTACTTAACTATTTCTTTCTAGAAGCTATAGGAGGAGCAAAGAAGCTAGTATAATGTGGAAATGCACAGGTTTTGCTGTTTCACAGGGATCTGATTGAACAGAATGTGTGGTTTTTGCTGCTTTTGGCTTTTAAAGCAGTATGTTTTGAGGGAAAATGCTTTTTCGAATTCCAGCAGGATTGGCAGCCTCTATTATTGTGATTTTGTTATTGCCATTTAATTTATGTTAGGAGGATCTTTTATCCTCCACTTTGTATATTCCTTTCTTTTTTAATAAATTCCTTCTTTTTCTTTTTTTATGAAAAAATAGTAAATTTTTTTTATATTCAAAAGGAAAAAAAAATACTCAAAAAAAAGTTAAAATATGAGCAATCAATTTTCATAAATAAAAACGTATAATTCATATGGAAAATATCAAGTTGAGACTTTAGATACCTAAATTTAGTGTTCCAAAACCAAATGCATCGCATTATGGAACATTATACCAATTTGCAAATTGTGTTTTGCTAGATTATGAGCATGGTATAAGAGGAAGAATTTGGGAAGAATTTGGGACTAAGGAAAATATGGAAATGAATGAAGATATCATTTCAATATTTACAGGTCTATCATAGTTTCTGTAGGGAACTATAATAGTGCTTTAGCATCATAGCAGCAACTAACAACTGATGTAGCACAGGTAGCAGCTAAAGCTGCCACTACACTGCTACTAAAACCATGGCCCTGCGCCACACTACTCGAGTCCAACTGGCTTTAAACAATGCCTTTATACATACATGTGCAAATACATGAGGGGAAAAATTTTCATAATGACTGAAGCATTTTCACAAATAACATAATTAATGGGTAGAGAAACCAATTACTAGTCCTAAGATTGCCAACCTTAATTAACAAGTTCTAAAAACATGTTCAAAAACTGAGTTGAAAGAAGCAGTTAACAAACCTAGGAACAAAGTGAGAGAGAGTAATCATTTGGGTACATATCCTCTGCATATCTTTAACAGAATCTTGATGCTTTTCATTCATCTTGTCAAAGTACAAAGCTAGGGAAGTATCCCTATTTGAAAGTTCCCCAGGCCATTTGCATGCATGAAAATCTTTACAAGCCTGCATTTAGATCAAAAAGAGATTGAACATAAACATATCCAATAATAAAAATACTATATTGAATAATAATGCTGACAAAAATAGAATATATGCAACGAGAATAGCATGCTGAAGGGCAAAGATTACCTATACAAGTACAAGGATGTATGATTCATATTATCATTTGGACGCTATTCATTGTTTGATATATATATATATATGCAGGTGTGCATGTAAACACAAAAAGGAAAACTAATCTCTCTGCACCATTCCCTGCCAGTTCCAAAAAAACTCTTGATGAATGTATTCAACTCATAAGGGACATCAGGCTTAGGCTATCTTAAATGCCCTCCTAGAACACTTTCCTAGGTATCTTATGCCCAAGAATAGCATTTCTATCTCACAAGAATTGTTTGGTTTGGTTCTCTCACGAGGATTATAGGAATATAAGATTATAGTGTCCAGCATAATATGGGTATTCTTGTGTTATTTCAATAAGATTACAATAACACTCTTAAAACCAATAATATTAGTATATTACATACATTCTAGTAATCAGAATATGTGCATATTTGTGTTATCAGTCACTTTATCTGCAAAGTCTAGCTTTTATCAGATGTTACAAATTCATTTGCTATGTTTTCAAACTCATTTACCAGGGATGACAAAATGGTACCCATGCTATAGTATGGTGTTGTAGTAATTTGAAGCACCTCTGTTGCAGAGTTTGCAAGAGAGAGTTGAAAATACCTGGTTAGTACCTTTATATTGTTTCGTTGGATTAAATATGATGGTTGCTGGAGTTGCATTCTCATTTCATTCAATGTTATAAAAGGTGAAGGCATAAGGCAAGGTGTTTTAACCCTTAAAAGTTGAGGCATAAGCCTTAAGATGTTGAGGTGTAAGCCTTTTGAGAATTTTATTTTTAGATAAAAATATGCAAATAAATTACATACATTTTTAAAAGTAAAGTAAAAAATTAAGAAAATTACAAATAAAATGAAAAAGACAAAAATCAAATATACATTGTAAACGACTTGTTGGACATTCAAAATTGCTAACTTGACTTCATTACGTATATCATGATAAGAGATAGCTTTTACAAATTTCATATTATTTTGAAGATCTAAGATAGAACTCACAATTATTTTGGATGTCTTTTTTATCTGTTTGTAGCAGCTCAACCCAATCTCTTTCGCCTCCAGTTCAACTAACTCCAAGGGTAAGCAATGTTTAATGTGACTTGCCCACATTGCTTCTAGCTGGGTGTGTGGGTTGCGTGCACAATGCTTTACACCAGTTGAAATTTCAAGATTTCACTAAATTTCAGCATGGAAATTTCAATCAGAATATAGCATGATGGAAATTAATTGCCATTTCAATTTCAAAGGTGGTGGAAGCAAAAACTTTTGACAATTTCATGGATATTTGACACAATGATCCTTAGTACCTATAGCCTCCCAAACTTCTTATTCATCATTTCTTGAAGTGATGACTTGGCACATGATATGCATCAATACCAATCATTAATGCCTAGAATGTGTTGCTAGATCTATGCTCTAGAAAGCTATACAGAAACAACGAACGTCTCTCTTTTATACTTATTCACAATTAAGGCTTTTTTCCAGGATCAATCGAAGTGATGGACCAGCCTCCTGAGTCAAATGGAGAGCTTCCGCACCTACCTCCAAGAGATAAGATTACGTATCTAAATCAGCTGAAGGAGAGTGAGAAGGCAGCTATTTTACCAGCTCATCTATGAGGAAAGCCTCCTTTTGCTCAACTTCAAGTACATTGAATGCCTCACAATTGAAATCAAATAGGATAGATTGACAGGAGGTACAGAATGAAACCACAGTAGAAGTGAAGCCTCCAAAGATATGACAGCTTGTGTGGTGCCACTATCCAAACAAATTCTAGCACTAGTTAAATGAGGTTAGGGTCCATTTGCTAATGATTATTAAGTGTTGACGGTCTCCCCGATGCTCTTCCCCTTCCTCCTCTGTTCTCGAAGTCGAAGCCTAGTGGTTCTCAATGCCAAGCCTTCCTCGTCATCCATCCTTCTTTCAATTCTCCTTTGTAGAAGCCAAAACCTAGTCGACTGACCATTTTTTGAAGCTGACTCTTCCTCAACAATCATCCTTCTCTGAGTTCTCTTGTTCGACCATCGAGAGTTTTTCTCCTAGAAATTTATCACAAAGGCTTCCTCTATAGTCGTTGCACGCGAGAATCCACTCGATTACAACATCATGATCCCTCCTCAAACTCGATTCCTCTCCAAACAGAACACCCCAGCAATTGTTTGAACATCCCTTCGGCAAATCATCCTTGGCTTTTAGAGACGATCAGTGTACCCTCTTTCCGCCTTCAAAGAAGCCTCGTCTGAGATTCTAATTCTTCAGAGTGGTGGGCGAGTCTAGCCATCCGGCTATTTCTCGACTCTGGTCCATTGGAGTTTGTTTTGAAGAATGGGGGTGACCAATGGCTTGTTAGGTAAGAAGCTGTTTGGGTGGGGAGGTCATTCCCCAGTGCAGCTTGAACACAAAACCTTCTATACTAATCGTCTTCAGCCCTCAGTTTTCCAGATTTCAGAGTTTTCAGGGAGAAAAGTTTCACATATTCTTCTAACGAAAGAGGAATTTATTTGGATCATGAAGATATTAGGAGTAATATGTGAAGGAAAGCAAGGAGTAGACAAACTAAATCCAGGAGGCTAATACCTAAAAAGCGAAGGAACTTGGACCTCAACTAAATTGCAATTCAATAACAAAGGGAGATTCCTTCGAATAGAGAAGGGGATCGCAAGAGGAAAACACAGCATTTTATGTGTTCCTGAGAGTAAGAACAATGAAGGCTGGAGAAATAATTTTGAAGCTTTTCTACGGCTTTCTTGTGAACATAACAAGCATATTGCCATTAGATGTTCAGACAGTGATATCTTGAACATAATAAGACATGAGAGGCTGACAATAGAGTAAAGCTAGGGCTCGAGCCAGTCAAAGAAGTGCACCTCCTCAGAAGTCGTTAGCGAGGGGGAAGATCGATTCGGGAAGGAACGATGGGGAATCCCATGATTTCAGGAAAAAGGTCCTTTAACTTCCACATCCAACCCAAATTTTAAAATTGCTTCCAAATTTAATATTGGGCTCAGAAGAGGGAAATTTGGGCCTGTTATCGATGGGCCTGTTATAGCCACTAAATGGATAATTAAAGGAAAAGGGGGTAGCAGGCCAAGCCTTATCTAAGAGGGTGTTGGGCCTATATCAGAAGACAAGATATAAGCTTATACCAAGTCCCAAGAGAACACCAAAGAGACAAGTGAGGAAGACAGTAATGGCAAGATTGAGGTAGAAATTAAAGGAGTCAGCCCAAATATAGAAGGTTTCAGTGAGCATACTCAGATTATTTCAACATATATGAATAAGAATTTGAGTGGCCTAAAGACTCGATGACAAAATTCTTTCTTTTTTTTTTGGGGGGGGGGGGGGGGGGGGGGTTTGATTTAGCTAGAGGGATTGAGTTTTCAAACGATATACTTCTGCAAAGGGGCAACTTAGAGGATCAAGTACAAAAAATCAGTTCAGCAGAAACAGGGCAGTACCTTCTCCAAACTGATCCAAGTTGCAGCAATGGGCCATTTTCTTTTGAATATGAAAATAATCAGCTAGATGAGTTTAGTGAGGACGAGAGGTGTACAGAAGCAGATGATGACCTTAGCAGCTTTTGCGATTTTGATTCTGGGCTATTAGTCGATCAGCTAAAAAGTGAGATAAAGATGGGAGGAGAAGACAATTGGGAAAAATTTGTTGGGGATTTGTGCTTTAACAGAAGAACAAAAAAGATACTATGGAGTAAGAAACAACTACTTACACCTCAGCTTACACAGGAAAAGAGACTTTATTGTCCTCTAATATTGAGTAAGGGTTAGAAGGTTCTGTTAAGCACAAGTCTGGTAAGAGTAAAAAAGGTTGTCGTTGGTGTTAGTCCTCCAGGTGTCAGGAGGGGCAATGATGAGGACACAGCGGATCCAATGGCAATCTGAATTCTTCGGAACCTAGAAAAGTTATTCTTCCTATTCATGTTCAGTCTTTTTTCCCTATTAAGTCTTTGTGCCACAACGAGGGAACTAATTGGGGGAGCGACTTTGGTGTTGGTCAAGGGGCTAGTGAGAGGGACTACTGAGACCCAAACGAGCTCTTATATGATATGGGGTTAAAGTTAGTGAGTCTTGTACGTGTTGAGGTCAAGTTAGGGTTGAGTCCAAAAACTTATAGGAGGGAAAAAAAAAAAGAGAGGGTGGCAAAAGAATTAAAAAATCTGATCTGTTGCATCAAATTATAGGAAAAGGAAAGGGGGTAAGTGTGTTAGATTATGAAGATTATTAGTTGGAATGTTAGGGGTTTACGGGATGCTAGAAAGAGCTATTTGATTAGGGAGGTTTTACTAAGGAACTCAGCCGATATTGTCTTAATTCAGGAGACTAAGCTTGAGTTAGCAGACGGGGATGTTGTTAGAGGGATTTGGGTAGGGCAGTGTAAGGATTGGGTTTTTGGGCCATTTTGGGGTGTGCCGAGCGGCATTTTAGTGTTGTGGGATACTCAGTCTATTACTAGAATGGATGCTTTAGTCGTTTTTTGTTTTTCTCTTTCAGTCCTTCTTGAAATTAGAGATAGGGGTCAATCGTAGATTTCCTCTGTGTATGGTCCTTCTAAGCCTACTCTTAGGCATTCTTTTTTGGATGAGCTTTATTTTGTTTCTGGTTTTTGCTCGCCAAGGTGGATTGTGAGTGGTGATTTTAATGCAATTAGGTTCCCACAAGAAAAGAAGGGGGGTGGGGGGGTTAATGCATCTACACAAAAGTTTGATTTGGTTATTAGGGTGTGTGGGTTGAGGAATCTTCCTTTGGGCAATGCCAATTTTACATGGTCAGTGGGTGCGGCTAGAGAGTTGGCTAGTAGAATCAATAGGTTCTTATTTTCTAATGACTAGGAGGAGGAGTTTCCCAATCTTTCTCAAGTAGTATTACCTATATCTACATCTGATCATTTTCCTATACCACATTTAGGTTCAAGAATATGTAGTGAGACCATGGCTCCTTTCAAACCTTGGTTAGGGATTCGTGGAGTGAGGATGTTGAAAGGGGTTGGGAGGAGTGTGGATTTATGAAGAAGTTGAAGAGGTTGAAAGAAAAACTAGAAATGTGGAATAGGGAAGTGTTTGGAGATATTAGGGTTAAAAAGTCAACTATCCTAGGAGATTTGGAAGAGTTAGATAGAGAGGAAGAATGAGTGACCCTTTCAAGGGAGGAAGAGTGTAACACCTCAACCCGCCACGTGGGGCCCGGGGTGCTACTATAGTGACGTCTATGTACCTGATACCATATTTATTATATAAATTCAGCGGAAATAAATGATACATTCTCCAAAATACATTACCAGAGTTCTAAATTACCTTTATACACGAAGATCTTCAATATCCATATTACAGACCATAATATAATACAAAAACCATCTCAGCCCATGCAACCCTAATACACATCCAGGCACTTCAAACATAACTTAATTACATTAGAGTTCTTACCAACACTCACAAAAACTGAAACTAGCTATCACCCCGCCCCCGGAATTTGCTAAACTCAATCTCAAGATGGTCATGAAAAGATGATTTGTATATTGGAGTGAGACACTTCTCAGTAGGACAGATTAAGTTAATATCAATGTGTTGCCAATGTGAGTTTTAAGGTATATAAAACATCATCAGTTGTTAATTAACCACAGTTATAAAATCATTCTCCAACTATACTCGTACACATAGGGGTGAGCATAATTCGGTGAAAACCGAATTAACCGAATTAACCGGCAGAAATTGGCCGGTTCGGTTTGGGTAAAAATCCTAGTTTAGTCGGTTCGGTTATAATTCTACAAAATTTCGGTTAATCGGTTTCGGTTCGGTTAAGGGTAAAAAAAATTTCGGTTAACCGATTAACCGAATTACTAATTAATTAGATTTTAAATATAATTTATGAATATAAATTTTGCTTATGCAAGTGCATTAAGGAGTTTAATTAACCTATTTGGATTCTTTGTTCTATGGTAAAATATTATTTTCATTAATATAATTAATAAATAAGGTATTTAATTAAGCTGGATTTGGTTTTAAAAAAAATTTATAATTATATTATATTTCTAGCAATTAACTTTAAATGATTTCGGTTAACCAAATTACCCAAATGGGCAATTCGGTCGGGGTCGGTTCGGTGTCCTTCGTCAATTCAATCGGTTTGGTTAATGGTATTATTTAACCGAATTTTTCAGTTAATTTGGTTAATTACCCGAATTTAACTGAACCGACTGTTTGCTCACCCCTACACACACACAATTATTTATCAGCGAAAGTTCACGAGGATAGAGGAGATTACACGCCCATAAATGTAGCTCCCCTCTGCTCTAATACGTTATGCAACGTGGCACGGCTACAACTGACACTTATCAAGGTACTCGCCTTTCTCAGCAAGCCCTCGAGCGGAGAGTTTATTTCGCTATAAACATTTATGCACTTTAATTCATATACAAATACTCACACCTTTACAGTTAAAAAATATGCATTTACTTCTTCAGTATAAACCAATTCAATAAATAATAATACCATTTACATAAATCAACAGATATGCGTAGAAGACACTCCCTGAGACTAACACACCATTTACTTCCCCCATGGTACGGGTTGTGCGGCTCGAAAGCTAGGCTTATGCCTTAGGGGATCAACCCAAACACAGCTGAAGTAACCATCTGCAAGTACGTCTGCAGGCATCAACAACTCAATTATTGCAAGTCCGATAGTCTTACCACTTCCTGACCCAGGTCCCTAGGAAAGGTACTTCATCCTTACACAGGCTAAATGACGGAGACCACCCTACACCTCTTAGTACAGTGTGGGCGCACACGGTCTCAATATAAGTCCCTAGCAATGGTACCGTGCTCACAATACAATTGGTCCTCAGGATTCTTAAACCATATCATGCAATTTAAATAGTAAAAAATGTAGTATAAATCTCATTTCATATAGAACCTACCATTTAACAAAACCCACCCCCCGGCCATTAAATAAATCCCGACCCTCGGCCGTCATATCAAATCCCAATATTTTGCAAAGGCAGTTCTAGTATGTTTCACAAACAGTTCAGTATTTTCACAACCATACTCAAATTCGGTTATACAATGACCCACACCGATTGTTCACTTGCCACACAAATTCAGTATTTGAACATAGCCATTTAAACAACCATCGTAAGATAAAACCCAGTTTTCCACCGTTCACTTTATCCAAAATACCTCTCAGTACAGTGTGGGCGCACACGATTTCAATATAAATCTCTAGAAACGGTACCGTACTCACAATACAACTGGTCCTCAGGGTTCTTAAATCATATCATGCAATTTAAATAGTAAAAACTATAGTATAAATCTCATTTCATATAGAACTTGCCATTTAACAAAACCTGCCACCCCAGCTGTTAAATAAAACCCGGGACCCGGCCATTAAATAAATCCCGGCCCCCGGCCGTCATATCAAATCCCAATATTTTGCAAAAGCAGTTCCAGTATATTTCACAAACAGTTCAGTATTTTCACAACCATACTCAAATTCGGTTATACAATAACTCATACCGATTGTTCACCTGCCACACAAATTCAGTATTTGAACATAGCCACTTAAACAACCATCGTAAGATAAAACCCAATTTTCCACCGTTCATTTTATCCAAAATACCATATCATATATCATATATTTATAAAATCCATTTTGAACAGTCAATTTTCGAAATAACCTTTGAAATCATAATATACATATATATAAAGCAATTTAATTGGTTCAAACTTAATAAACCCTGACTTAACTTAATCCCATTACCTGTTTTCCTCAAGCTACGCCTATAAAGATCCCAAAGCTGCGCCTACGGCGCTCACACGAACCCTGAATTCATAAAACCTAATCATTTCAACCCCAAGTAAAATATTATTTTAACATTTTCCAGGCCCACAAACTCCAAATAAATGATTAAACTCCCAAAAACATCAAATTTGCTTAATTCCCTAAATCTTACCCTAGCACTGGAGTGGTGTCTGGAAAGCCCAGTTCAAAAATCTACTATGCTAGACTTGTAGAGAAATGCTCCTAGATCCTCGTGGTGGCTTCCGATCATCGATTCGGGCGACGAATGGCGAGAAATCAAATATAGAGAAAGCGGTTCTCGCGGGTTTAGAAAGAGAGAGAGAGAGAGAGAGTGAGATATTTTAGTTTCTTAATCAGAAAGTTATTTAAGACCTATTTATAGGTCGTTGACCCGGCCGGATTTGTTGATGAAATAGAGCATTCGTCGATGAATTGCAGAAGAACATTCGTCGATGAAAGAAGAGGTTCGTCGACGAACCTTAAGCTTCAGATTTCCTATCTCTCGGGATTTATTCGTCGACAACACCAGCACTTCATTGACAAGTCATAGAAGGGCACTCGTCGACGAAAACAGGGGATTCATCGACGAGTCCTGCTGCTTTGCCCTTTTTAAATTTTTCTTTCTTGTTTTCTAATTTATTTCTTTTATTTTCCGGGTTCGGGTTTCTACAAAAAGACTAAAAGTGTTTCTCTAAAAAATGAACATGAACCAGTCTTTAAAGAAATGAGAAGTTGGAGGCAAAATATGAAGTTTAAATCGGTTAGAGATGGCGGTTGTAATTCTATATTTTTTCATATGATGGCCAATGGGAAAATGAGAAAGAATTTGATAAGGGAGATGGAGGTGGATAGGGGGGTTATTCACGGAATCTAATAGAATTGCTTTTGAGATCACTAATATTTATTATAATTTGTATTCTGAGGAGGATGAGAGTAGACCAATAGTGGAAGGATTAGAGTGGGATCCTTTGCCTATTGATTGGATAGCCTGGTTAGAGAGACCCTTAGTAAAAGTAAGTTGGGGCTTTTTGGGATGGGGAGGGATAAGCTCCTAGGCCAGATGGTTTTAATTTAGCTTTCTGCCAAGATTGTTGGACGGTGGTGAAGAATCACCTACTGAAGGTTTTTAATAAATTTTATTGGAATGAGGTTTTAAGTAAGAGTAACTTTTATCACTTTAGTGCCAAAGAAAAATAGGTCCACCAAGATTTCTGATTATAGACCAATTAGCTTAGTTTCTAGGGTTTATAAAATAGTCGCTAAAGTGCTAGCTAATTGGTTTGTGTGGTGCTTGACAAGACTATTTCTAAGGCCCAGAGTGCATTTATGGGAGGAAGACAAATTGTGGATGCAATTATGATTGTGAATGAAACTATTAAGGATATTAAAAGGACGAAGACAGGGCTTGTTTTTAAGTTGGTTTTCGAAAAAGATTACGATAGAGTGAGCTAGAATTTTTTGGATAAGATTTTAGTAAGGAAGGGGCTTGGAGAAAGATGGTAGAAATGGGTGAAAGGTTGTATATCTAATGTGAATTTTGTGATGAGAGTGAATGGTGAGCTTAAATCATGGTTTAGGGCCACAAGAGGGATTAGACAAGGGAATCCTCTTTATCTGCTTTTGTTTGTGTTAGTGGCTGATGTTTTGAATCGGTTGGTTGATAGGGCAACAGATAGAGGTTTAGTGAAAGGTCTTATAGTGGGCAGGGAGGAGATTATATTGTCACCATGGTCTTAAATTTCCACAAAATTGTCGAAATTTCTTATTTCCGTCACCATCAAAATCAAAATGGCAGTCAATTTCCGTCTTGCATAATTTCCATTGAAATCTCAACGAATCATCCCAAAATTTATCAAAATCTCGAAATTTCAACGAAACTTGTCGAAATTTTAACTATACAATGAAACTTCCTTGAAATTCAAAAAAGAGATTTGGGAGTGAAATGAAATTTCTCTCTTAATTTATTTTATTTATTTTTATCGAAACAAAATATTATTACAAATGTTTTTGATATTATATGAAAAAATAAACTTACAGTAGCATTTTATTTAACCATTTATGTCTAATATATCATTATTTGTATAATAAATAATATTTAAATGATTTATGAATTTCATTTGTATTAGTTGAATATGTTTACTATACAATATCTTACAAATATGTTTGATACACATACTTTATTACAACTTTACCACCTCATACACAACATAGATGTATTTAACTTGTAATATAATAGTCCTAAAACTTACATTATTATGTTTGTTACCATTTCTAAAGTTTCACAAAGAATTCCATGCTTTACTACTGATTTTCGTTATTATTTCATCAAAATTTCTGTACTTTTGGTAGTTCAAAATTTGAGTCGAAATCGAAATTTAAGACCTTGGTTGTCACACCTTCAGTTTGCAGATGATACTATATTTTTCCCAGAGGGCCATGAGCCTTATGTTCTAAATATAGAGGTTGAAGATTAATATAGGAAAGAATGGAATCGAGGCTATTAACGTGCCTATAAAGAGTGTTAGGGGATTACCCTTGGAAGTTGGGTATGCTATGTTGGGGTGGCCAATGTCCTATATAAGGGTTCCTTTGAGGGGCAATCCTAGAGTAGCTAGCTTTTGAGATCAATGGTGGAGAGAGTATCCAAGCATCTAGACAGGTGGAAGGGAGCCCTTTTTTCTTTGGGAGGGAGGATTACTCTAATTAAGGCTTGTCTTTCTAGTATTCAACTGTATTTTCTGTCTATTTTTAAAATTCCAATGGGAGTCACTAGTAAGATGGAGAGAATTATAATAGATTTTCTATGGTCAGGGGTGGTTCGGGGTTTTAAGGATCTGGTGTGTAGGACTAAGACAGGCTGGTTTGGGTCTTGAAAATTTAGTGTCTAAGAACACAGATCTTTTGGCTAAATGCCTTTGGTGGTTCCCGTTAGAGGCTTCCTCCTTGTGGCATAAAGCTATCAAAAGTAAATTGGACCCGATGGGAATGGGTGGGATACTAATTTGGGTTCTAGATATTCTTCAGAAATCCAGTGGAAAGTTATTTCCCAGATTTACCCTCTCTTTATTCCCCATACCAAATTTGCGAAGGGTTAAGGGCTGCAACATTCTTTTTTGGAAAGATATTTGGTTGGGGAATGATGTTTTGGCCACCTCTTTTCCTTGCTTATTTCATTTGAGCTCATTGCAAAATGATCCCATTTCTTCTTTTTATTGTAGATTCAGGTGGTCCTCTACCTTCTTGGGATTTTCATTTTAGGAGAGCCTTGAGTGATAAGGAAACTATTTAATCATTTTTTTTGTTGGTTATGTCGAACAATTGTAGGGTAAATTCCAACAACGATAGTCGATCTTGGCTGTTGGATTCCTCTGGTGTTTTTTCTTGTAATTTTTTCTTTGATTTCTTGGTTGGTACCAATCGCTCCTTTCCACTCTACAGCGTAATCTAGAAGGGTCAAAATCCCCCATAAAATCAAATTGTTTCTTTGGTTGGTTGTGCTTAATAGGATAAATACTAACGACTTGCTGCAGATGAGGAGACCTTTAAAGGCTCAATCCTCTGATATATGTATGCTTTGTTTTGTTTGCTCAAAACTTGTTTCTCATCTTTTCTTGCATTGCGATTTTGCATTGGAGATTTGGAATAAGTTATTCAATTACTTTGGAGAAAGCTTGGTTTGTCCTAGAACAGTGGAGGAGTTTTTGGTAATATCATTTGTGGGGTTTGGGAGGAGGCAAGAAGACATTGTTTTAGGAATTGTACTTTATTTGCAGTATTATGGGGCTTGTGGAAGGAACGTAACTTGCATATTTTTCCAAGGAAGAATATTCCATATTGGTTGGTAGGAGAGAAGGTGTTTTTCTGGCTTATTTGGGGTGTGTGGGCAATGGAAATTTTAAGGGGATGTGCTTGACAGATGTTCAAAAGTCCCTTCTAAGGGCGTGCTGATTTTAGTTTGCTGTCTTTTATTTTGTGTTTTCTTTTATTTTATCTTTTGTTTTTCTTGGGATTCCCAGATTTCATTAAGGATATGTCTTCTCCCCTGATTATCTTTTTCTAATGAATTTCCTTTTTATCAAAAAAATAAAAAAGTGACGATGTGCTATTAATAAGCACTGCCTATGCAAGTACTAGAGGTCAAAAGTAATGTTTACTAATGTTAGAAATATAAATATTAATTTGGCTAATAATACTGTAACAAGTACTTATTGAATAATAATAATAATAATAATAATAATAATAATAATAACAATAATAATTTTTTTACACTGTACATATAATAATATGTTAAAAAATATATAACTTAAGAGCCAAACAGATTGTACATTTACAGCTTGATAAAGCTATCTTGTTTACAGAATGTTCAACTTTTAAACTCCAAAACATTTGGTCTTTATATCTTGGATGGCCAATTGTGTGACAGTCAGATTTTAGTTCAGCTCCTTCATAGAGTAGCTTGTTCCTTGCCTTCCATGTGTGTTAGACTGCTAAAGACCAATCAAATTTGTAGGTTTCCTCAGAGGAGTTTCCCAGCATTTCTAGCCATTTGATGATGCTTTCTCTATCTGAGAATGTAGTTGAGCATTTGAAGCAGCTGCAACCTTTGTGATAGTTGGCTTTGTGGCAGGGCAAGAGAAAAGAGGTGTTTGCAAGTTTCTGTCGGGAGTCCGCCTTAGTTTGCAGCTGTTGTTGGCTGCTTCCCCCATGTGCCTAGTTTGTCAAGGGTCAGATGATTTTTACCCAAGAGACTGTAGGATTGTGTTGTCTGATGAAGTCCCATGCTGTTTGGATAGAGAAGTTCACAGGGTGTGGAGTCCCCAGATTGCTGAACCTTCACTTGAAGTATATGGTTCACTGTTAATGTTCCCCATCATTTGCTGGACACTGGGTGAAGGTCTCCTTGGCCATCTCCATTTGCCTTCACAGATCATATCTTTCATTTTGGTGTTCTGAAGAGACAATATCAGAAGGAAAGTGGTGTCCAAAATAATCAATGAAGGGGCTGTTTTGGCGCCAATTGTCAAAGTAGACAAAAGTAGAATCTCCTTTGCCAATGAGGTACTTTATGCTGTGTTAGGCAAGAGGCCTGACTTTTGAGTTTTCCTTTCCAAATACAGGTACTAGCAGTAGGGATTTTGATTGACCATGAGTTGTTTCCTTTGAGCTTGTATGTGTGAGCCCAAATGATCCAGAAAGGATTTTGAGGTGCAGAGTAGCCAAACAAGTTTGACAGCAGCTAATAATAAACGAGATTTATTACAACATCATAATATATTATAACATAATATAAGTACATGTGTTCAATCTCCTATAAGAGATCATAAGCATCTGCCAACTATTTCTCAAAAAACCCACTATTTAATATGTTTTTGGTAAGTCCGTTTAAGTACTTCTATGACGAACTAAACAACACTTTAATTATAAGTACTTATTTATATGAGGTACCAAACAGGCACTTAGTCACCCAAATCATGAATCAACTGGTAAATCATCAACGTGGGAGCCCAAATCATTCTCCAGATGAATCTTCGACCAAGGCCTCTACCTTACAATGCAAATGACTTTACTTGATAGACCTATTTCTTTCAACAGGGGTTGGATTTTCTGCACTATTTTCCCAAATGTTCAAAGGAAGAACCAGAAAGAACCCCAGTGTTATGCAAAAGAATCTTGGAAAACTCTAGGGTTCCATTTGGATTAAGGACCTTTATGATATAAAAGGAAAGGAAATGAAAAAAAAAAAAAAACTGGACATAAATTTTACTTTGTATTCTCTCTCTATCACAAATATGATTAAGAACAAAATTTATTCAAATAAGATTGAAAATTAACAACGAGCAAAAGTTGAAGACACGTAAATAAAAAATTTTGTTCACTTATATACTCTCATTTGGCCTTTTCCAAGTTCTCAATGGAGTGTAGATGAATGTGCTATGAATGAGGAAATGTTCAGGAAGGATTGGTGTTGATGGTGCTAAAGTTGTCACAATGTGAGAAGATTATAGATTATGGAGGAAGTGGATGATGTAACAACCCCAAAAATAATGTGTGGAATTAAAAAAAAAAATTAATTAAATTAATTATTAAATATATAATATAATATAATAATATATTAATATAATATTATAATATATATATAGTATAACCTGAAGCTTCTTCAGGATTGAATTTGAATCCAGAAGAGCCCCCCCCCCCCCCAAATTCACGCTCTCTCTTTCTCTCTCTCCTCATGCCCCCACTCTCTCTCTTCAATTTCTACTCCGAAACTAAGCCGAATCGACGATCAGACACCACCACGAGGTCCCGGCTTCAATTCTGAGCAAGTTAATCAAAGCAAATTTTTGATTTAGGGATTCTAAGCACCACTCCAAGGCTAAGGTAAGGAGTACAAATTATGTTTGTTGTTTTAAAAATTTAACCGATTAAATTATAGTATTTAATTATTAAATTGTAGTATTTGAGTATATTAGATTTTTGGTGATATTCCTGAGATTAAATTAAATTGCAGGATTAGATTATATTAGATTTTTGGAAATATTCATAGGATTAAATTAAACTGCAGGATTTGATTATATTAGATTTTTGGAAATATTCTTAGAATTAAGTTAAACTGCAGGGATTTCATTAAATAGAATTTTTGGGGAATATTTTGGAATTAGATTAAACTGCGGGGATTTGATCATATTGGTGTTTTTAAATATGTTGAAATTAAATTTAAATATAGAAAGTGGATCATACCCGCATTTTCTTCAAAATTTAATCGGTTAACGAGAGCGTGTGAGCCTAGGGATGTTAGGGCAGCAATTATTCCGAGGTTGAGCTGATTAAGCCGCATGCATTGCATTAGGATTCCTGTGGGCATTTCTCCAGGAATCAAGTAAGGGGAATAAATTATGTCAGGTATTCATGAAAATTAACCGATTAAAGTTAAGCATATGAACAAGGAAATGTTATATATGATTTTCTGATTTATCAGGCATATGAAAATGATGTTTTGAATTATTATGTGTATATTTTTCCCGGCATGAGATTTATGTATTTTTATTATATAATTGAATTTGAGTATTGTCATAATATTATACGGTAAAAATGTAATTTTTACGGGTTTATGGAAATATTGGAAATGCAATGGATATAGTGAAATGATAAAAAATGATTTTTTTTTTTAAATTGATATAAGTTATGATGATTTTTATATCAAGCTATGATATGGAAAGTCTTATATTGATATGTAGATGATATGATGGTTTCATACCGATATGAGATATATATACAAACATGTTTTATTAGATATGATGATATGTGATATATACAAAAGCGATTTATACAGATATGATGAAATGAGATATATACAGACATGATGAAATATGTATATTGAGTGGTGGAAATGAGAACCTTGTTGGTTTATGTATGAGAGCACAGTACCATTGCTAGTGATTGAGTAAGTGCAACCACACTGCTCAGGATGCGTGTTGGTAATGGAGGTTGATTGAGCCTGCAGGGAGATGTTGACAGCCCCTGGGTCCGAATCAGGCTGCGGCAGGCCAATCGTACTACAGACAAGGTATTTTGATCTAACCTGGTAGGCCAGCCACAATTAGGTCCCGCCTTCGGGCCGCACAACCCAGTCATGTGGGGTAATTACATGATGGTGATATGAATAGGTTTCTCATTACGGACACGATACACTCATATGATTATATTTTGACAGATATGTTATTTGTACACAGAAATATTTACTAAGCATGATCATATTTTCGAGAAAAATATATGGATGCAAATGTATATACATTTATATAAATATGAGTACAGTTCCATGAATTCGCTATTAAATTAATATTTATATGGGTGTGTTATGATAAACTAAAACTCATTTGCCACACACTGATAATAATTTATTCCCACTTACTGAGAGGTGTCTCACCCCAAAGATTTTGAACATTTCAGGAAATTCAGGCAGCTAGGCAAAGCGAGCTCCGAGATAGCGTGACATAGTTCCAATAGTTCAGCGTATGTGTATTTATTTTTGGGAGTGGGGATATGTTGTATAATCCTTGGGATATCAGTTGGATTTTTGGGAATTATATGCATTTCTGTGAAGACTATAGAACTCTGGTATTGTACATAAGGATTAGAAGTATTATGTTTCTCTGCTGCATTAACTTTGATGATGATATTATGGTAATAGAGATGTATGGTTATATATTAAAAAAAAAAAAGGTTGAAAAATCAGGGCGTCACAGATGACGACGGGGCAGAAGGTGGATGGTGATGGTAGAGATGAATAGTGCGGGTGGTGACAGAAGTATTTGCAGGTGGAAGAAAGTAAGGCTCTAATACCACTTGATATGGAACTATTGGCAAGAGAGAAAGTAAGGAAAACTACGGACAAATAAAGAGAAATGAGGATAATTAAGAAAATAAAAGAAAAAACTTTCAAAGCCTGAGAGAATTCACAAGCATTATGCATTGCAGATAAAATAAAAACAAAGTCATATGCATTTGAAGATCAAATCAAGCATAAATATAGATTGAGAACTTCAAGCTCTAGCAATCAAACAAGTTTTTGAAACCCTACTGGGAAGAAAGAAAGTGAATCACCATCTCCAAAGAAGGAATGTGAATACCAGTTATGTCCCTCTCTCTGTCAAAGCTCTGCAAAAGAAATAGTTTTATCAGTACATGAATGTAATATATGCAATACTTTAATGATATAGGAACAAAATTCCGCAATCAAGTATAGAATGTATATTCATTTAACAATTACCTCATGATACCAAGAAAACAAAGGAATGATTCCCAAATCATCAATAATCATAGGTTTGGTTTCTACCCCAAGCCCTCTACATGCATCAAGCAATTTATCCAACTTTTCAAGAGAATCAACCTGACAAGACAAAGACACAGTATATGTTTTAAATATGATTTTAAGCAGTAAAAAAGCAACGGCTAACAAAATCATTCAATGATCTTTAACAAGAATAACATTCTAAAGCAAATGCCATTATTCTTCTAAATTGGGGGGAAAAAAAAGCCCTGTACCGGCAAAAACTGATATTTCTTATGACGTAAAATATAGATAATTCATGCATCATTTTAGTCATGACTCATGCAAAATTGCACCACATTCAAATTTAAAAAATTGGGAAAAACAAAGAAAACATGAAAATATAAATTGCACCAATTTTATAAAGCTTCAGCTAGATTTTATAGAGATTATTCTCACAATACATGAATAAATGCAACACATTCAAATTAAAGATATTGGGAAAAACAAAGAAAACTTGAAAATATAAAATGCACCAAGCATGTAGGTTTATAAAGCTTCAGCTAGATTGTATAGAGATTATTCTCACAATAGTCATAAAGTAAAGCTTATGTTTAGATCCAACTAATAGATTGATTAGATGAGCCTCAATGAATCCATCTATATAATACCCCATTAGGCTAGTATATAAGGGGCATACAAACATCATAGATATAAGAACATTATACTAATATACCCCAAAAAAAGAAAAAAAAAATGTGATGTGCTCAAGCTAGGTGTCACAATCCCATATTGGACATGTATATGGGAGATCTTGGTCAAATAAGGATGGTATAGGCTTCAACTTTGTGAGGAGCATTTTATAAAGAAAAACTATGAGGCCAAATGGGCCTATGTGGGCATACCTCACCAAAGTCGGGCAAAGTTTGTCACATTTGGTATCTAAGTCATCCTTGGGTTAATAACATCTCGTAAAATCAGACACAATGGTGTAGGTCCTACACAAAGGCACGGGCCTCTTTAACGAAGGCTTTAAAGATTCAACTGGAGAGCCTGTCACAATCACACATTGAGACGTGTAGATTTTGGCAATAGGATGATTTTTTAGGCTTCGACTTTGTGGCACACCGTTTAATGGGCAAACCATGAGGCCCAGCGGGTCAGAGACTCAAAGCAGGCAACATCACACTGAAGTTGGACCTACACTAGGCTTGTGACACAATTTGTTCACTCTGTCTACTCCTCCACTGCAAACACAAAAGATGCAGTAAACTAGTTCACTAGTATAAAGAAGCCAAGAACCAACATAAATCTCCATCTAAATTTCCTAACAAGCTAAGGTTATAAGACATGCAACATGCTCTGATTAGGCTTATTGTTGGCCTTATGCATGAGGCAAATACAATAATAACAATACAATGCATAAAAAATTTAGAAAAAGAATAGAAGTACAAAGATAAATCTAAGAGTAATATAAAACCAAAAGGCATCACAAGAAGAAAAATCTGTAAGTAATATAACGCTGAAAAGGCATGACGGAGAGCTAACCAAGGGTGCATATGAACAGCTTTTTGTTTCATATTTTTTTAACAAATGGACACAAAAACATGCTTTTCAAGCCTTTTTTTTTTCATTTCTTAAACAGAGGTTGGTTGTTTTATAAACAATTTAAAACCTCTTGTCTATGTCTCAATTTGAAAAAAAGTAAAATGCTTTGAACCAAATGTGTTTCAGCATTTTATTATCTGAAGCAGAAACATAAATTGTCACAAATTAAAACCGAGTTTGAGCATGTCCAGGACTTGTGTGGACATGTAGGAATACAAAATTTTAACACAAAATGAATGTTAAGTTAGGGAAATGGACATGCATGGCATGGTTAATTGTCTCAAACCAAACAATTCACACCCTGTGGAGGCCATGCAGCAGCTAAAGCATTCTTGCTCAACTATCATCTGAAAATAAACCACAATTTACCACAAGAACACATTCGCAACCATCAAATACAAAGTAAGTAGAAGCAGTAAGCAACCATGTAAGCAAATAAGAATCACACGGTAAGCATTAAAGCAATGCAACACCTCCGTAGCCAATGTGTGTTTAGCAAGGGATGCAACTAGGCTCAACACATTTACCAAATGCTAGTGAGTTTTACAACGACTAATGAACACTCACCCTTCCCTAAAGAGCTTTCTATGCTATTCTAACTCTAGCACTAGGAAGCATTAAACTGACCGAGGAATAATACTCCCTTTTTACACAAAGGCAATGACACACTCAGTGGGGTATGCCCAGGTTTTGATGTAATTCGTTGAGTTGTTTGTGTTTTCTTGTGTTTGCTGCAGTAGCTGGTTTGCTACTTGGGGTATGCCACGTGCTTCTGTACATATCCTTTTTTGATCAATACAATTTATAATTTACAGATCAAAAAAAAAAAAAAAAGCACCTATACTACTATTTACATTATAGTTACCCATCCCATGTACACAAGACAAGCAATCACAGGCAAACATAATGTGTCACGCCCTTGTTTTTGGAACGTGACTGGCCATGACTCCATCTAAAATCTAATGGAGTCACTAGGCCTAGGCAACAATTTATTTTGTGAAACCATCATTCCAAAATAAGTTAGATACCAATTAAGAGTGAATATTTGTTGAAAACACAAGATATATATATTTCATAAAGCAGCAAAAAAAAATGTTTTACATTCAGTGACAAATTCTTTACATTGGGTTGTACAGTTGTACTTAACATACAACATTTTTTTCACTCCTTAGTCTACATACATAACCGCCATCTCAATACATGCGTCGTATCCTTATTGTCTTTCTGCCAACTAGCAATACATGTCAAAATTGCAGTCTCTCGGAGAATTTAACAAGTGGAGCTCTCCTTCAATTCAAACCTGAAATTAAGGAATAGGGTAAGGAACGGCAACCACGAGCTCCATAAACATTCTTAATTCCCCTTTATTCAAATAAAGATTTTAATACTTAACACATGATTCCTTACATGCATACATAATCATAAGGTGCATGAACACACTCTTTATTCAAAGAAATATGCATCAACATACTCTTTATTCAAAGCAAATTGTTCATCTAAAGTTACCATCACAAAACATCCAAATAGCACACATTTACACATTTCTTTTCAACATAGCAATTAGCAACACTGTCCCTACTAAGTGCACAGTTTATCTCAAACAAGTGCCAAAAATCCAGCTTGGCCAACCACTGCTTAAAGTAATACCCAAGTGCCAAATTCTAGCTTGGCTAGCCACCGCTTAATGCAGAAATACCCTCCAGAGGTTTAGGGTCTTTCACCCAAAAGAGACACAATCCCTACTTGCTCAAATTCCACAATATCATAGCCACAACAACACATGATGCCATCTATTTCACACAAGAAAAATTCAACATATGCATACACAAGCTTGGAAATAACAAGTAAAACCATCATCCTTACAAGATAAATATCTATCACATAAAAATTTCCCAACTAAACAAGATATGCAACTATGATGACCAAAGAAAACATATATGCATTATGCAGCCATATCAAGTAATTAGAGATAAGAACCTTAAATTTTCTGTATTAGGATTCAACTTTGTGCAAGTTTCTACCCATATTTCCTTCGAATACCCAAAATCCCTTGGTGAATAAATGAAAGTTAAGAACGCTTACATTAATTTTCAGCTTCTTCAAACTGAGTTTAAGTTTCCCTCTAAATTTCCTATATTTTCCCCAGATTTTCTCTGAATTTCCTTGATTTTCTGCAGAGTTATCTCTCTCTCTCTCTCTCTCTCTCTCTCTCTCTCTCTCTAGAACTAGGGTTTACAGCTAGAGTTTGTGGCATTCTTTTCTGTGTTGAGATTGCTCTGCAAAGCTAGAAGGGTCAAGACAGCAGCTACTCGCCGCCAGCTGCTTGACAAGTGTCTCCTTCTTGGCTGAAAACATGGCAGGACTGCAGCAGCTGGTTGCAAAAAGGGTTCTGCAGGGCTACCACCTGTGTGCCAGGTGTCAGCTGCTGGTTTTCAGTGCTGCCAGGTGGCTGCTGCTGGTTTGTAGTACTGCCACATGTCACGCCTGGTTTCAGAATGCCCCATCTTGTTTTTCTTTCTTCACTGCCCCAACTCTTATGCTATTTATGTTTAGCATATCCCTCATAATTTTCTTTCATCCAAGCCCCTCCCACCAATAACAAGTCAAATGGAATTTCCAATATCAGTTAACAAAACATGGCTAGTATGAACTTTTTTAATGCAACACAAAGCAAGTCATGCTAATTTGAGTAATTTCAAATAGTTTAAATTTACCACACAATTTTAGCAAAGTTTCCAAAAGGCTATGGGCGCAATTAAAATTCATCACTGCCTATCATCTTGAAACAAATGGCTAATCCAAAAAGGTAATTCAAATCTTATAGGGTATGTTAATGGCATGCATTCTAGACTTCAAAGGGAGTTGAAGTGAGCATCCACCCCTAGCAGAATTTGCCTCCAACAATAGTTTTCAATCAAGTATAAATATGGCACCTTATAAAGCTCTATATGGGAGACCTTGTAGATCACTAGCGTGTTGAACAGAAATTTAAAAAAAAAAAAAAAAAATCAAATGCTTGGTCCAAAATTTTTTCAAGAAACTACTGAGAAGATTAAGCAAGTTAGAAATCATCTCCTTGCAGCCCAAAGCCGACAAAAGAGCTATGTTAATAAACGAAGAAGGCCACTGGAATTAGAAGTTGGAGATTTTGTATTCCTACGGGTGTCACCTCAAAAAAAGATTTTTAGATTGGGGAAGAAGGGTTCTACAACCTTGTTATGATGGGCCATTTCCAATTGTCAAGCAAGTTGGTAAAGCAACATATAAATTGATGTTGCCGTCTAAATTAACTCATATGCATGATGTTTTCCACATCTCGATGCTTCGAAAGTATGAACAAGATCCAAGTCATGTTCTTGAATGGTCCAATATTCCGTTGAGTGAGGATGTTAGTTATGAAGAAAATCCAATCCAGATTCTTGAAAAAAAGGAAAGGGTCTTGAGGAAAAAAGTTATTCCTTTGGTCAAGGTACTATGGCATCACCATGGCATTGAAGAAGCAACCTAGGAATCAAAAATTGGCATGGCCGAAAGATATCCTCATTTGTTTGCAGCCTAAGGTCGGATGAAATTTCGAGGATGAAATTTCTTAAGGGGGAGAGAGTTGCGATAACCATACCTTTTAAGCCACAGTAAATTTAAACTACTTTGATAAATAAGCATGACTTGCCTTGTTTTGCATTAAACAAGTTCATACTAGACATATTATTCATTAATTGAGTTCCATTAACTAATAACTCAAATGGAATTTGACTTATTAGTGGTAGGAGGGGCCTAGATGAAACAAAATTATAAGGGATATACTAAAACATAAATAACATAAGACTTGGGGTAGAGAAAAAAAAATAGGATGGGGCATGCTGAATCCAGTTGTGGCACCTGGCAGCACAACAAACCAGCAGCAGCCACCTGGCAGCTCTGAAAACCAGCAGCTGACACCTGGCACCTAGGTGGCAGCACTGCATGACCCTTGTTGCAACCAGCCGTTGCAGTCCTGCCATATATTCAGCCTAGGAGACACTTGGCAAGCAACTGGCAGCAAGTAGCAGCTGTCTTGACCTTTCCAGCCCTGCAGAGCAGCAGCCTCAACACAGAAAAGAATGCCACAAACTCTTGCTGTAAACCCAATTCTAGAGGGAGGGAGAGAGAGATAGAGAGACAGAGATAACTCGGCAGAAAATCATGGAAATTCAGAGAAAAGCAGGAGAAAATAAAGGAAATTTAGAGGGAAACTTAAACTCAGTTTGACGAAGCTGAAAAATAATGTAGGCGTTCTTAATTTTCATTTATTCACCAAGAGATTTTGGGTATTCAAAGGAAATAGGGTAGAAACTTGCACAAAGTTGAATCCTAATAAGGAATATCTAAGCTTGTTATCTCTAACTACTTGATATGACCGCATAATGCATATATGTTTTCTTTGGTCATCATAGTTGCATATCTTGTTTAGTTGGGAAATTTTCACGTGATAGATATTTATCTTGTAAGGATGATGGTTTTACTTGCTATTTCAAAGCTTGTTATGCATATGTTGAATTGTTATTATGTGAAGTAGATGGTACCATGTGTTGTTGTCGCTATGATGTTGTGGAATTTGAGCAAGTAGGGATTGTGTCTCTTGGGTGAAAGGCCCTAAACCTCCGGAGGGTATTTCCACATTAACCGGTGGCTATCCAAGCTAGAATTTGGCACTTGTCAGTATTTCCACTCTAAGCAGTGGTCGACCAAGCTGGAATTTGGCACTTGTTTGAGATAAGGGACCATGCTGCTATATTGAAATATATATATATATATATATATATAAATGCATGCTATTTGGATGTTTTGCGATGGTAACTTTAGATGAACAAATTGCTTTGAATAAAGAGTGTTCATGCATATTTCTTTGAAAAAAAAGGTGTGTTCATGCACCTTACAATTATGCATTTATGCAAGAAATCATGTGTTAAGTATTAAAATCCTTATTTGAATGAGGGGGAATTAAGAATGTCTACTAAGCTTGTGGTTGCTCACCCTATTCCTTAAAAAATTCAGGTACAAACTAAAGGAGAGCTCCACTTGTTCTCTAAGAGACTGCCATTTTTGACATGTATTGCTGGTTGGTGAGAAGACAATAGGGATACTAAGCATATATTTGGATGGAAGTTATGTATGTAGAGTACGGAGTGAAAAAATGTTGCATGTTAAGTACAGCCCAATGAAAAGAGTTTGTCACTGAATGTAAAACGTTTTTAGTTGCTTTATGAAATATAAACATATCTTGTTTTCTCAACAAATATTCACTCTTAAATGGTTCCTAACATGTTTTTGAATGACGGTTTCGGAAAATAAATTCTTTTCTAGGCCTAATGACTCCATTAGATTTTAGATGGAATCACGACCAATCATGTGCCAAAAACAAGGACGTGGCACAATTCCCTAAACAAGCTTGGCTCATGACATTCTCTCCCACTTATGCAGTCAACATCCTTGTAGACTTTGAGGCTAAGCACTCTTAAACTTTGTCCATGAATGGTTCCATGGCTTCCACCAACATCCAGTTGATTTCTTTGTCTCCAAAGCCTTTTTCACTTCACTAAGAACCCATGTCGCTTCTTCCTTGATTATGTGAACACTCTGTCTATAAGGATGACTTCAACTACTCTTCTATCAGGTTATGTTGTCTTCAGTGGTGCTATGGTTGACTAACTTCTGTTTGGATCTTCAGTGTTGGCATTAAATGGCTTGAGGCAACTAAAGTGAAAGATAGGATGCACTTTCATCCAAGCTACAGGATTAACCTTGTAAGAAGCCGTCTTGATTTTGGCCAACATGGCGAGTAGTCTTTCATATTTGTGAAATAATCACCTATCTCAACCTCGTAGTGACTTGATCTAATATGGATGGAGCTAAAAAACACCAAGTCACCCACGTTGAAGTGTGGTCTTCTCCGCTGATCCACCAACTTCTTCATCCACATGGAAGCTTTCTCTAGGTAAGCTCGAGCGATATCAACATTTTGTCTCCATTCGTTGGTTAAGATGTATACTCTCGAACTCTTCCCTCTATACGGGGCTCATCCACTATGGGAGGTAATTGTGGTTATTGGCCTATAACAAACTTAAAAAGGACTCTTATTGATTGTTGAGCTCTTTTAAGAGTTGAAACATAATTAAGCCAAGGAGATGTCAAACTATGAATTGAGGATTCTACACAGCTCTGTCCTAAAATTCCCTCTGAATCTCGAGTCTCAGTCACTAACAATGTCTTGGGGAACACCCCAATATTTCACAATATGCTTGAAAAACAAATGTGTCATCTCCTCTGTCGAACAGTACTTTGGTGCAGTTGTGAAAGTACTATACTTCAAAAACTTGTTTATAGCCACAAGAATAGACCCTGCGTCTCCAAATTTGGGCAAACCGGTGATAAAGTCAAGTGAGACACTCTCCCATGGTCTCGTAGATACTTGAAAAGGCTCCAATAGCTCTAGAAACTTCTTCCTCTCCATTTGTCTTGCTAGCAGGTGAGACAAGTTTGGGTATACTAAATCACCTCGTCACACATGAGTGGCCAATAGTACCTCTGCTTCAACAATGCCAAAGTATGATGTCATCCTAGATGGCCTGCCCACATGACACTCTCTTAACAGTGTCTTCCTTAGGTCTTCTGCTCGAGGCACAAATATCCAATTACCATGTGTCATCAACAATCCATCTTCTAACAAAAACATGCAAGCTTTGCCCTCTTCCACCAACTTCTTGAGGTTTTGGACTATAGGATCTTTGACAAGGTTCTCTCGAAGGCGCTCGCACATTGTTGTGGTAACCTTACTTACTGCCAAGTGTGTTAGCATCTATAAGGCTACAAGCTCGGCCTTTTTGCTCAGTGCATTTGCAGCTTGGTTCATTCGTCCCTCCATGTGCTCAAATGAGAAATCAAACTCCACGTAATTCTTGCCAATAGGCTTGCAAGGGTGGTAACTTTAGTTGTCTAAAGAAGTTACTTATGGCTGAGTTATTAGTTTTCACCACAAACTTCAACCCAAGTAGGTACTACCACCACACATGAAGACAATGTATCACCGCTAGCATCTCCTTCTCTTGAGTTGTGTACTTCCACTTAGTTTCACCAAACTTGCAACTCTCATACACTACAAAATGCCTATAATGTAACAAAATTCCACAAAAGGCATAGTCTGATGCATCTATTTGTACCTTAAAGGTCTTCATGATGTCTAGAAGATCAAGTATCGGATCTTACATCGTGGCTTCCTTCATGTTGTCAAAGGCTCCCTAGAACTCCTCCATCCACCTCCACCAATGACCTTTCTTCAACAGTTCTGTCAATGGGGCAGCTCTCCTTGGGTACCCCACCCCCCCCCCCCCCCAAAAAAAAAAAACTTGCGGTAATAGTTGGCTAATCCAAGAAAGGAACGCAGCTCCTTCACTATTGCTAGGATCTTCCACTCTTGAATAGCTCTCAACTTCTCCATATCCTCTAAAATACGACCTTGCTCGATCACATGGCCAAGCAATTTGATGCTCCTGTGAAGAAAATAGCACTTCTCTTTCTTCACATAAAGGCTATTCTCCTTGAGATTGTCGAACACCTTCTGTATATGCTCTTCATGTTCCTCCAGAGTAGAACTGTAGACAACAATGTCATTCAAGTATACGAAGACAAACTTGTTGAGGCACTCAGGAAACACCTGGTTCATTAACATGCAAAATTTTGTTGGCGCGTTCGTCAACTTGAAGGGCATTACCAAGAATCCAAGCACCTATACCGCATCACACAAGTAGTCTTCCACTTATCGCCATCTGTCGTCCTTACCTAATAGTGGCCTAACCACAAATCAAGTTTGGTAGAAGCACTTGGCATGATTTAGCTAATTAACAAAACAACAATCAGTGGAATTGGTTACGTACTACGCACAATCACCTTTATGAACGCATAGTAGTCCTCATAGACCTCATGCTCCGATCATGTTTTCTTTGAAGCAACACCAGTCCTCCAAATAGTGCATTGGAAGGATGTATATAGTCCGCTTCGAATAATTCATCAACTTGCTTCCTAACTCCACCTAACTTTGGAGGTACCAACCGACGTTGGCCCTCTAGAAAAAGGCTTCACCCCTGGTAACAACTTGATCTCATGCCCCACACCCCGCCATAAAGGCAAGCAATGAGGTAGCTTGTCTAACATCACAACTTTATATTCATCAAACACAGTTTGGACAGCAATAGGAACCCACTTTTAACCTACTTCTTCATCTACCATCAATGTGCCAAGAAAAGTCAGCTCACCCCTTCTCAAATTCTTCTTGAGCTACGTGGCCAAGAGAAGCTTCTCATGGTCCGTTTTCTTCACAATGGCTTGCACAATGCAAGAGTGATCTCCCATCAAATAAAGGGAACAAGCAAATGACTTCGATACCGCCTTAGTCACCCTCAAGAATTGCATTCCAAGTGATCTCCCATCAAACAAAGGGAACAAGCAAATGACTTTGATACCGCCTTAGTCACCCTCAAGAATTTCATTCCAAGTATCACTTGGAAATCATCCATAGGCATGGTGAAATTCTGATGTCCACCATTGTTCAAGCTTCATAGTTACTTGCTCGGCTACTCCCAAAGTAGGCTAAGCTACAAAGTTAATTGCTTTCATGCATCTTCAATCCTTCTCCAAGTTCAAGTTGAGTCTCTACACTTCCACCTGTTAGACAAAATTATGTGTAGCCCCGGTATCCACTATAGCACGGGTGTTCTTCCCATTGATCCACAAATCCACAAAAATTAACCCTCTCGCTTGGGAACATTTGGTTCTTTTTCCTGCCTCTCCAACCCGTTGAGTAACCATATTATAGCCATCCTCGGGGTTTCCTCCTCATCCTCATCTAGGGGTGTGAGTCAAGCTTACACGCGAGCTACTCGAACTCTACACGTTCCCTAACACATCTCAACTCGACTCGATTCTACTCAAATTCGAGTCGAGTTCAAGCTACTTGAGTATTTTGACAAGTTGAGTTTGAGCTTAGTAATAGTACTTGAGTCGAGTTTCGAACCTAATCAAGCCTTTTAATATTTTTATTTTTATATGATATATATCATATAATATATATTTTATAAATATATTTAATATTATATGTACATTAAATATATATTTATATACGTATTTAATATTAATTTATAACCAAGTCAAGTTTAATCAAGTCGAGTTCGAGTTTTATGAACTTATAGCCGAGTCAAACCCGAATTTAACAATTATGAGATCAATCGAATTTGAGTCAAGTTTCACGCTTAACATTTTCGAGTTGAGTTGAGTCGAGTTCAAATATTTTACTGTGTCGACTCGACTCAACTCAAATACATCCCTGCCTTCATTATCTCTTTGTGCCCCCTCTGTGATAGAAAATTGCAAGGCATTAAGCAATGATTTGTGAGGCCAATCAGCAAGTCTATGAGGGCCTTGTCATAAGAAGTATGTCATTTTACCTTTACCACTGCATGTGTTAAAAGACCGAGATGACAAAGCTTCCTTTGAAGTTGATGCCTTGGTATCGGCACCCTCACTTTTGAGTTTGCACTTCTTAAAAAACTTTCAATTGGAAACATGTCACTCTCTTTAGACATTGTGGAATTCTTTTCAGCGTAGTTAGACAAACTTTCTGCAACAACTTGTGCAGTGGGCAAGTCTTGAACTCTTTGTCAGTGAAGTTTTGCCCTTGCCCATAGTTTCAACCTCTCAAAAAAATAGAATTGTGTTTCTCTTACATGTCCCAAATATCCAACATCAATGCAAAGAAAAGTTTCACGTACTACATAACTGTACCTATGTGTTTAACATCTTGTAATTTGCACCGAGCATTGTACTCAACATTCCCAGGAAATAATTGGGTCTTGACCTCTCTCTTCAACTATGCCCAACAATCAATTACACACCGTCCGCCACCACATCTTACTCACCACTCAAGCACATTATCGCAATGAATACTTTCGCCTGCTCTGAGCGTCCTCGCCATGGTTTTAAATAAAGGCCGCAACCGTTACTTAACGCCGTTACGTAAAGGTTTTTTGGGTTACCAATACCGTTACACACCGTGAAATCGGTGGGAAGAAAAATCACGGCCGTAGCGGTCATTACGGACCGTGACCGTTACGTAAAGGCCGCTACGTAACCGCTACAGGACTGTTACACCAAAAAAATATTTTATTTTTTACTTTTTCTTCTCATTTTTTCTCTCTCTTTCATATATCATTCTCAATATACCAAGTGGCAAGAGGGGGAAAAGATTATAATGAGGATGACAATGATACAAAATTTACTATTTCTTTAAATACTCACAATAGATGCATTAATTAACAATTTCAAAATACTAACTTGTTAGGGTTTTTTTTTTTTAATAATATTAGTAATGTGATATTTATGTTCTTTATTTTTCAACTTCAACCTTCTTTCTTTTCTAGCTATTTTGTATTTATATTATTCGTATGTCTTATGTGTCTAATAGATTAATGGAGTGTATAATGTATTTTATTTTATTAATTCATTTAGCACACATAAGAATTTATCACAGATAAGAACAATGAGAAGTATAAATACGCGCACACACGTAATTTTCTATCAATGATGGTTTAAAACAAATGTAAACTTGTTGCCCTTACTAAATAACTTAGTTACTCAAACTAAAGGTCCAAAATACACTAAAACCCTTTCTAAGAATGGCTAAAAGCTTAACATGCAAGTACGCTAATATACACAAGGTTGTGCGTGCTTCAAAAAAATTCACAGCTGTTACACCCGTTTCCCGTTATGTAACATCCGCTACTCCTACTTCCCGTTACACCCGTTTCCGTTACGTTACGCTACCCGCTACCACAATTTAAAACCATGGTCCTCGCCGTGAAAATTATTGTTCCATGCCAAATAAGAAGTTCTTCAACTCAGCATCGTATGCATCCCCATATGCTTGAGGTTCTAGCACCTTTGTTCTTCCACACTTTATCCCCATAGAGTTGGAATTTCCCATAGCTAGAACCATCAAGTTTATCTTGGCATTCAGATCACTCTGGATTAGTAAATCTTCTACAGTAACATGGAACTCCTCTCACATCTCCTCAATGAGTCAAGTTGCAGTTTCCATGGTTAAATGCAACGCTCAGATTATTAAAATTGGGAGGCCAACTTGGAAAAATATTTCAGGCAGAAACCATGGCCGATGATCAAAAGGCGCTGATTCTAAAGCTTATGCTGAATGGTATTGCATTTCAATGGCGAAAGAGAGTTGAAGAACAGCATGCCTGGAAAAGTAAGCATAAAATCAGCATGTGGAGCACATGAAAGAAGAACCGCTGAAACAATTTTTCCCCACTGGTTTTGCAATTAACTTGCCCGAGGAAGAGTACACGGCTGAAAATGAGATGGAAGCAAGTCCATTTCTTCAACCTAGAAGATGCTCAATGGCTTGCTTTAGTGGTAGAAAAGAGGAATCAACCAAATTATAGGGCAAGAAGAAATCTTTGGAGATATTCTAGGGTGCAGGGCAGCAAAGTCCAGCTGTTGTTCAGGGTACACTGACGGAAGGAACAGGCCCTAAGGATGATTGAGGTGCACTTACAAATGCTTAGACAGGCAATTGATCTAGTTGAGGAGCTAACAAGAACAAGATGGGGGAACAAAACTGGATCTGGGCCTCAAAATAGCACTGGGTGCAATTCATTCCAAAGCTAGCAGCAGGCTTCCGAATAGGTATTTGGCTTGTGGAGGGAACATGCATCTTATCTTTACATGCAAAAAAAAATTAAAACCTTGCAAAACTTGAGGGTAAAGGAAGAATGCGTGTGGATGTCTTGAACCACCATGTGGCACAGCATTCATAACACATGTTCATATGATTTCACTCGTTTTCCATTATTTTAATTTTCAAAAGTGTATTTCCTCTCTTGTTTATTTTTGTCTAAGATTATCTTCATATGATTAAATTAGCTTCAACAGAGTTTTTTGGCATAATTATATGGACTCTACTTTGCCTTCCCAATGGAAAACTCATGACTCCACTACCAAAGCTATTCAATATTTGGGTAAATTCAACACATATACCTCTCTAATGACCAACTTCTAAATAGCTGATAATCTACCAGGTGGAGAGAGTTTAAACTAAAAAATTTATTAGAAACTTCAGATATGCATGTAAGCCTATGATAAGCATTTATAAGCACAGGAATAAAGGAGTGTGCATGTGCACATGCACACGTGCAAGCAGTGCTCATAGGTATGTATGTCTATATGCATGCATGTATGTACAAATCTACAAGATTACAAGCAATAAATCTTCCTTACATAATCTTTTCCCTCTCGACGGCACCAAAGATCATGATTTCCAGGTACATAAAAGACATATTCAAATCTGTCCTTCAAAAGGGACATAGTCAAAACGAAGTCCTTGTATGTCTCAGCCACATCACCAGCAACAAGGAGAATATCTTTCTTATGTCTTACAGTTGATAAGCATTTCACCCATGTCATGTTCTCTGCATAGTCTGTATGCAAGTCGGAGAGTACAAAAACACGTGTGCCAACTGAATCTTCACAGGCAGAAGGTAATAGTTGAGGTCTTCTACTGCAACCCCTTTTCATGCATCTTCTGTCTTTCAGATGAGAGATTTGTTTGGAAAGATGGTTTGCATGACCATATTGTTGAGACAAGCTAAGGCAGGAAGGAATTAATCCCACTACCATATGTATACCAAGGAAGCTGACGAAAAGTTTCTAAGATACAATAATCAAATTGGATATCTAAACAATTCAACTAAAAATACCTGCAAGAAAAGAATTATTAATGTTTAAAATTTACATTATGAATAAATGCAAGTAGGATGACCCGTTAACTATAAATATTTAATTTGCAAAGAGAGAAACTACAAGAAAGGGCCAAAATGAAAAAAATAAACCAAAAAAAAAAAAAAGGAAAGGGGTTTAATAATGCGCCAGAAAACAGTTGTAGTGGGGTTAGGGTTTGGTTGTGCCATAGCATCAGATGATTTAATAAAAATAATCGCCCATACAAATTAAGTAATGTCATGGAGTGATAATTCCACTAACTCTTTCATAACAAGAACAGCATCAGATAATTCCACTAACCTTCTCATAACAGAGACAGAAACGCATTTTTCTAACATTTACTTTAAGAGTGATAGCAAAGGATTCTATAACGCTGTTTTGGCTCATTTTTTGGTGAGAAAGCTCTAATGAGCCCTTGGTTTCATGAAAACCACAGATTTTTCTTCCCTTCAATGAACAAGAAATCGTAATGGGATAGCCCAACATCAACCGAATTTCCAAACGCGCCATCAAAATTCCGAATAACCAATCTGTTTATTTTAAAAAATAAATTAAATTTTAATTTTAATTTAAATTTTAAGAAAATTACTTCAGAACCCCACTGTGTCTTCATCTGAATTTCACAGAAAAATACAGGCCCTTGTGGAGCAGAAAAAAGTTGAACAAAACAGAAATACCGTGAGGGCGATGAGGCAGAAATAGATACAGATACAAAGCTCGAAACAAAACAGAAACAGAAACAGAAACAGAGACGGAAATGAGTAATTATACAGGTCCGCTATGTACCCCTTCCGGCCGGATCCCTTTCAAGATGATGGTGAAATTGACGTTGGGAAGACGAGTAAGCTGAGCAACGGTACGAACGGGAAGCGTAAGAGAATAAAAATTGGAATTGAAGTAGAAACTTTCGGGTCGTCGGCGTCTCGTTCCACCTACTTGATCCGATGTTTTTGTCGAAATTAAATTCGGAATGAGCACAAAATGAACCCATTTTTACATTTGTACTGAAGAACCGCTTGCGCTTTTGATTTTCTCAAAGGGGTGCCTAAGTTCTGAAATCAACTCCCATCTTGTCCCACAAACACTTTACGTATGAATCAATTTTTGTGGAGAAATATGTCGCGGTCATGTTTCTAAAAACCCGGAAAAACAGAATCGTGTTTTGGAGTTTTCCAAACATCACTCCAAAGTTAAGGTAAGGGTAGAAATGGGTTATGTATTTAGCAGTTAACTGATTAAATAGGGTCTATGGCCCTGGGGATGTTTAATGATTATTATTTTGGGGTGGAGTTGTTTGAACTGGGGAAATGTGTTTACAGGGTTTTGGAGCCTGTGTCACCGTGGGTTGGACTTTAGAGGTGTTGCAGGAACTTTCTCAGTAAACAGATAAGGAGATTAAGTTAAGTCAATTTTTTATTAAAGTTGAACCGATTAAACTGCTATCTATATATATATATATTTATGATTTCAAGGTTTATTTCAAAAAATCGACCTTTCAAAGTGGACTTTATAAATTTAGGATATATGATATGGTATTTTGGATAAAATGAACAGTGGAAGACTGGGTTTTATCTTACAAACTTTAAACTGTGTTTTCTTGATTGTTAAATGGCTATATTCAAATATTGAAATTGTGTGGCAAGTGAATAATCGGTATGGGTTATGGTATAGCTGAATTTGGATATGGTTGTGAAATATTGAATTATTTGTGAAAATACTATAACTGCCTTTGTGAAATACTAAGTTGTATTTAACGGTTGTGAGTCAGGTTTTATTTAATGGCTGAGTGTTGGGTTGTATTCAACAGCTGTGAGCCGAGTTTTATTTTACGGCTGAGGGTTGGGTTGTATATTGACTCACCCAAAAAATGAGTAGTT
The DNA here is from genome assembly GCF_029873635.1 of Malania oleifera. NCBI lineage: Eukaryota > Viridiplantae > Streptophyta > Magnoliopsida > Santalales > Ximeniaceae > Malania > Malania oleifera. The sequence continues at coordinate 49,437,663 of NC_080422.1, read as the reverse complement.
CGGAAGCTATCCCAAGTATAGGAGTTTTGTTATGTAATATTTAGCCCAAAAGCCAAATCGTCTTCTCAGGGAATGCAGTTTAACTCCAAATTTTGCGTAATTCCAATCAGGAAATAAGAAAAAAAAAAAAAGGGGCACTAAACACAATTCATATTCGGGTTTTCTAGTTTGTTTGAGATTTTCTTTAATGAATTAAAATAACACGCAATTTAAATTCTAAATCCGAACACACACTAAATTAAATTATAACGAGAAATGAAGATCCTATGTTAATAATCAGGCAAGAATTGAAACATGCATTAAACTTTGGAATAAAAACTAAAGATAATAACTTTCCTATTTAATTTAAGCGCACAATTAAAATAAACTCATTCAAACACAAATTCAACAAAAACCAAAATTCTAACGCATTTAAGCACTCAAACCAAAATTAGAACTTTAATCACTAAACAACAATTAAGCACGGTAAAAAAAATCGGACTTTAATAAAACTAAACTTAAATTAAATCCAATTCAACAAAAATTCAATTTTTAACAAGACAACCAATCTAAATCCTAAGAAGATATAATTTTTTTTTTATATTTAGGAGATCAAATCAAACTTAAACATAATACTCAACCAAACACTAATTAAATACAAAAAAAAGGAAAAGAAATTAACTTTATTAAAAATACCCAAACAAGATTAAAAAGTTGAAACCCTGATCAAACTCCTACAAAAAAAAATATAATTACTCAATTAATTAAAAGCAAGAACAAAAGAATTAAAGAGAGAAAAAAGGAAGAAGAAAGAGAAAGAAAGAGAAAGATAGGAAGAAGCTGGTCATAGGATGAGCAATAGTTGCAGTAAGGAGAGGCTCTCGGCTGGCAGTAGGGGCACGAAGGACAACAGCACAGGCACAAAGGAGCAGGGGCAACAGTAGGATGCAGATGTTAAAGTAGCACCATGGGAGGATCTTCATGACCGTGGCACACACGCTATAGCAAGGGAGGAGTAGAAGGGACGTAGGGGAATAACTGCAGTGGAACAGCAGGCCGTGGAGCAACAGCAGTAGGTGACTGCAACACACAGCAGAAGGGGCTCGGGCAACAGCTAAGAGGAGGAATAGAAAGGGAGAAAAAAGAAGGAAAAGAATAAGAGAGAGAAGGGAGCTTGGGAAGTGGATAAGGGCAGAGAGGGAAGAGAAGGAAGAGAAGGAGAGTTAGAGAGAATTGAAGAGAGTGAGGAGAGTTGGGGAAAAGGAGAAGAAAGAAGAGGGCGTGTAATGCCCCAACTTGGGTCTGCCAAGGAGCACTGCGTCTCTCCTCCTCCACCTGGACCAGACAATAGAGGGCGGATCTTATCAGACTAATGGCTAGCCCCACAAACCAACACGTGTCCTTTTCAGTGTGTTTTATCCTCACTCACACACTTCCTAAGAAAACTTCCTAGGTGGTCACCCATCCCAAGATTGCTCCAAGCCAAGCACGCTTAACTATGAAGTTCTTATGGGAAAGCTCCCGAAAAGAAATGTGCACCTTGTTGATATGGGTAGTAACATCTAATCTTTTTAAGTCTTTTCATCCATGGGGTATCACATCCTCCCCCACTTATAGAACGCAACGTCCTCGTTGCAAACCCACATTTCCAAACTCATGCGATGTGAATCTCATCAGACTTCCGGTTAGGTGTTGACTCTGATACCATTTGTAACGCCCTAACCTGAGTCTATAAGGGAGCACTACATCTCTCTTCCTCCACCAAGACCAGACAACAGCGGGGGCGGGCCTTATCGGACTAATGACTGACCCCATAGATCAACACGTGTCCTTTTCAGTGTGTTTTATCCTCACTCACACACTTCCTGAGAAAACTTCCCAAGTGGTTACCCATCCCAAGATTGCTCCAAGCCAAACACGCTTAACTATGGAGTTCTTATGGGAAAGCTCCCGAAAAGAAAGGTCCACCTTGTTGGTATGGGTGGTAATATCTAATCTTTTTAAGTCTTTTCATCCATGGGGTATCACAGGGCAAGGGGCGCTCGAGTCCAGAAGAGAAAAGAGGAGAAAAGATATAAAGGGGGAGAGACCTACCCAGCGCATGCAAAGAAGGGCCTGGATGCATGGCCAGGTCAAATCATTTTTTTTTTCTTTTTTTTTTCTTTTTTCCTATTTCTTGTTTCTTCTTTTTTCTTCATTCTGTTTCCCAGTGATCAAGCCCACTTTTGGCCATTCTGGAGCCCTTATCTCTCAAAACTTAAAATACAAACGTTGTAGATAATCTTCTCATCTTTTCACATCATTTCAAATTGTTTCAATCAGAGATCAGACGAGAAAATTATGCACAAATTACAAAGTAGTATCGGTTTTAGCTTCTAATAATTGCCCTGCGATAAAAAAAATACCAAAAATTCATAATTTACTCAATAAAATCCAAATATTATAAATAGGACACAATGTTAAAATATTGAGAGTAATTAGGTACTTAATTAAAATATATATCTCGATGCATGAATTAAAACACCTAATTACGCAACTTAGGTGCGTAATCACACCCCCCAACTAACGTTTTTCTAATCTCTAGCAAATAACATGAATGAATTCCATGGAAGTACCCACAAATACTAACTCCAACAAACATGAAATGATTGCACATGCGACACAATTATACCATTTCACATATAGGAATATAACCAAATTTCACACAAACTCATCATATACAATGCACACAACTCGGAAGTAAGTCATTTATGCAAGTTTCATCGTTATATAGTCATTAAGAACAGTATACTCACATGAAGTTAACCAATAGTACAATTCAAAGTTAATGTGATTATATAAATTCGAGTATAAACAGGCAAAGTCTCAAGGTATGTGTAATGTGTATGACTCGTCACACCTAGGTTACCAGTGGACACCTACAGAACTGTCATTTTGACTCGGCCTAACTAGTATACCCTAAAAAAAAAAATACTCAAAAAAAGATGGGTTCACTAGTCATATGTGAGGAGGAGTGTCGCGATCAAACATCCCATATATTATAAGGAACAAACGCTAAATGTATAGAGTGGACTAGTCTGAAAAGGATCCAGCCTATTTATGAGGTGTCGGGTCCTTCACACTAGCATTTTCTCACCTACTCGCCATGTCCAACCAAGGTCACCCTAGATCAACTTATTCACAAACCAGGTGTGAATACATTTGAGGCATTAAGCTGTTGAAGAGTCTTCATATGTGGAGAACATGTGTCGTGTTCCTGACTTTTTGTGGTATTTATGTGGAGCAGGTATTAACCTTTCATTTCATGCGCATTTTTATTTTTTTTATTCTTTCTTTTGCTCATTCTTCAATTTCTGTCTTCTCATATCAATTAGGACGATCATTACACTTCTTTTATTGTCTTCATACCACCAATGAGAATTAAGCTCGAACAGTAGTCCATGAACTAACTCTATCTCTATGGGTGGTTCAGTCTTCACTTCTTGAGTAGGCTACAAGACTTAGGTTTCTATCTCCCCACTAGATGCCACCTCTAGGCTAGCAAGTCAAAAACCATAGACTAGTATACAAAGAATCGTATAGAAGAAAAAAGAACTGAGTTCCATGAACTCTGATTTGAGGTTAACACTCAAAAGAATGATAAATAGCCCAAGGATACCTCATAAGGTGTCATAGTCACCACGGGTGTTCTCTCAATGCTCATAGGGAACCCTAAGTGCAATGAATCACGTGAATGTATCTATTCAACCTTATGAGATACCATGTAAATACAAGAGTTTATAATGCCAAATTAACACGAGTGTACTGCCAATCAATTCTTTATGGAGTTACAAAGTCATATAAAGAGAGACTACACATAAATGACTCGAGTGTGTAATTCTTAGGTTATATGCAAGCATGTGAAGAGTATATGTCAGTGTTGATCATGGCATAATCATATATCCTCAATACTCTTTCTTTCTTTCTTTCTTTTTTTCTTTCTTCTTTTTTAATTCAAAACTAATTAAGTAGACGTGCACAGTGTCACATGCAAATTCTCACCCCCCCCCCCAAACTAAAGTGGAATATTGTCCTCAATATGAAAGCATAGGGGAAATAGAAAAACTGTGCACAAGTGAACAAACTACTAGAAGAAAAAAAATACAAAAAATCACTACCAACTAATGCAACAAAGAAAGAAAAGAAAGATGCAAATAAAGAAACAACTAAAACGAAAAGAAATAAAAAAGTAGTAAAAGAGAAGGGTCAAAAAACTCCCCTAGGGTCTTGTAGAAGTAAGACCTCTTTATGTGGATCGAATGGAGTCATGAAAGGCTTTAGACGCTGTCCATTGATTGTGAAGTTGTTGCCACTCTTTGGGTCTACAATCTTTACTGCGCCATGAGAATGAACTTTTTCAATAACGCACCGGCCACCCCATCAGGACTTTAGTTTCCCAAAAAACACATGCAATCTGGAGTCATAGAGAGGCAATTGATGAGAAGGGAAAAGTTGTTTGTCTTTGATTTTCTTGTCACGCAATAACTTCATCTACTCCATGGCTAAGCGTGCATTGTCATAAGCTTCCTTCCTAGACTCTTCAAGCTCACATACCTACAATTTCCTTAAACCTTTGGCATCATCAAGTGAAAAGTTAATTTGTTTTATAGCCCATAAGCACGATGTTGAATCTCAATAGGTAAATGACATGCCTTACCGTAAACTAACCTGTAGGGAGACATCCCTAAGTTTGTCTTGAAAGAAGTTTGGTAGGCCTAGAGTGCATCAACAAGTTTTTTTTACTAGTCTTTTTTATTAGAACGCAAAGTTTTCTTAAGTATGATTTTGATATCTCTAGTGGCCAACTTAGCTTGACCATTGGTCTGAGGGTGGTATGGAGCAAAGATCTTATGGGTCACTCCATACTTTTGCATGACTTTTTAAAAAGGTTTGTTACAAAAATGCAACCCTCTATCACTAATGATTGTCTTCGGCATGCCAAAAAGTGCAAATAACTCCTTGAAAAAACGGATGACAACCCTGTGGTCATTTGTTCTACAAGGTAGAGCTTCCACCCATTTTGAAACATAATCCACAATAATTAAAATGTAAGAATACCCAAAAGAGTTTGGGAATGGTCCCATAAAGTCAATTCCCCAATAGTAAAAAATTTCAAGGGTCAAAATGGGAGACATAGGCATTTCATTCTTTGCGGTGATTTTTCCTAATTTCTGACAAGTCTCATTGGTTTTACAAAAATTCTGAACATCTTTGAACATAGTGGGCTAGTAGAGTCCACTTTGCAAAATTTTTGAAACGGTTTTATTTGCAGCAAATTGACCTCCACATGCTCCATTATAACAAAAATGCATCACTGAAATGAATTCATCATCAAGCACATATCTATGAACCAACTGATTAGAGCAGTATTTAAACAGTATGAATTGTCAAAATAGTAATCTCGTACCTCAGCAAGGAACTTACGCTTATCCTGAGTTAACCAATGTTCTAGTATTCGGTTAATGCCAAGGTAGTTCACAATATCGGCAAACCATGGAGTGCATGGCACTGCAAAAAGTCGCTCATCAGGAAAATCATCATTTAAGGGGGAAGGAGATACAAACACATTAGGTAGCTACAAATGAGAGAGATGATCAGTTACAACATTTTCCACACCCTTTTTATCTCGAATGGTGATGTCAAATTCCTAAAGAAGTAGAATCCATCTGATCAACATGGGTTTAGCATCGTTCTTTGCTAACAAATATTTCAAAGTAAAGTAATTAGTAAAAATAATGACAGGCGATCCAATGAGATAAGAACGAAATTTTTCTAAGGCAAATACAACAACTAACAATTCCTTCTCAGTGGTGGCATAATTTTTCGGAGCATCATTCAAAGTTCAACTCGCATAATAAGTGACAAATGACTTGTTATCAATTCTTTGACCTAGAACGGCACCAAGGGTGTAGTCACTAGCATCAGTCATGATTTCAAATGGCAAGTCCCACTGAGGAGGTTGCATGATAGGTGCAATAGTGAAATGTTTCTTTAACATTTCAAAATCCTATTGACATTTATCAATCCACAAGAATTCAGTCTCATTTTGCAATAAAGTACATAATGGTTTAACAATACTACTAAAGCCCTGAATGAAACACCTATAGAGGCCGGCATGACCGAGGAAGGAATGGATATCCCTAACTATCTTAGGGATGGGTAATTGGGAAGTCAGGTCTACCTTGGCCTTGTTAACCTCTATACCGCGCTTAGAAACCAAATGACCAAGTACTAAACCACTACTTACTATAAATTGACATTTTTCCAATTCAAAAGCAAATTCTTTTCCCCACATTTTTCAAAATAGCTGTCAAATTTTTCAAACAAATATCAAAGGACTTACTAAACACAGAAAAATCATCCATAAAAATTTCACACATATCATCTAACATATAAGAGAAAATACACATCATGCAGTGCTAGAATGTAGTAGGTGCATTGCACAGACCGAATGGCATTCTGCGAAAGGTGAAAGTAACGAAGGGACAAGTGAAGGTAGTCTTCTCTTGATCCTCAGGTGCTACAGCAATTTGATGATAACCAGAAAATCCATCCAAGAAACAGTAAAAGGAATTACTAGGTACTTTTTTCGAGTATCTGATATAGAAAAGGTAACAGGAAGTGATCTTTTTGACTAACCGAATTCAATTTATGATAATCAATGCACATTCTCCAACTCGTTACTTTCCTAGATGGGATTAACTCTCCATTAGAATTTTCAATGATAGTTAAACCAGATTATTTTGGTACTACCTCTGTCGGGCTTACCCATTTGCTGTCGGAGATCAAATAGATGATATCGGCAGCTAATAATTTCAGCACTTCATTCTTTACCACCTCCTTCATGGTTGGATTCAACCTCCATTATACATCACGAATTGGTTTAGCATCTCCTCCCAGGAAGATGTTGTGAGTACAAATCGAAGGGTCGATACCCTTGATGTCTGCAATGGTCCATCCTATCACTTCTCGTTGCTTCCTTAGTACCTGCAATAACTCAGTTTCTTGTTTAAGAGTAAGGTGAGAAGAAATTACCATAGGGAATGTGCCTTCTATTGGACCCAGGAAAACATATTTCAGCTCTTCAAGCAATGGTTTCAGCTCAAGTGTCGGAATTTCTTCTACTGATGACTTTATAATTTTGGGTAGGTCAATAGCCTCAAACATTGGCTTACACCAACTACTCGTGTAACTTGCATCCAACAAGTGAGGGGAATCATTTATCTCCAAAAACTGCCCCTCTGATTCTAGAAATTTATTATCAAATACCTCAAGCTATTTAGAAGATTCATTTTCAAATGTGCCATCAACATCAAGTACTGACAATAGATCTGAAATATTTAAATTATCTATTACATCAACTGCATGTGTTTTTGTATCATCGCACCCACTTGACATCTTGTGAGCATTGAACATGTTCATTTCCAATGTCATATTTCCAAACATGAACTTAAATATTTCGCTTCAACAATTAATCAAGACATTAGAAGTGGCAAGGAATGGTCGCCCAAGAATAACAGGGGCCTAATATATAGTGGAGACAAGCTGTTGTATGTCCAGAACAACGAACTTCACGGGGTAGTAAATTTTTCAACTTGAACCAATACATCCTCAATCATGCCTCGCGGAGCTTTTACGAATCTTTCTACCAACTGTAGCATCATAGTAGTTTTCTTCAGTTCATCTAAACTCAACTGCTCATATATCAAATATGGGAGCAAGTTCACACTGCTCCCTAAATCAAGTAAAGCTCCCCCGATACGAGATTCACCAATCATGATAGAAATAGTAGGAGAACCAGGGTCTCTAAGTTTCTAAGGAGTCAAACTCAATATCAACGCACTAACTTGCTCAGTTAAGAAAGCCTTTTTCTTCACGTTCAGTTTCCTTTTTATTGTGCACATATCTTTCAGAAATTTTACATATGCAGGGACTTGTTGTATGACATTCAAAAGTGGAATGTTGATCTTTACCTGTTTGAAGATTTCTTGGATCTCAGTGTGATACTTATTTTTATAACCAGATGTCAACCTCTAAGGATAGGGTACCACAGGTTGATACTCCTTAACAGTCTTATCCTTCTTATTATCTGGCTTCTTTGAATTTGAGCTCGCTTCATCTGATTTTTCTTTTCCTTCATCTGTATTAGTTGTCAATTCAAGTGTTGGAGTAACTATTTGTCGATTAGTAGGCATTTCAGGACGGGAAACTTCCTTTCTACTTCTCAAGGTAATAACTGCCTTAGGTGACTCAAAAGCATCCCCTGAAACATTATGCACCGGTTGCTGTTGCTATCGATATACTTGGGGATTAGGGTGAGGCTATGCTAGAAATTTCCCTTTTTCGAAGGTATTCAGCTGCGTGCTTATCTTATTCATGGTGTCTCTTAGTTTTTCTAATTGTTGGTCGTGACGTGAATCTACATGAATTGCTTAAACATGTTCACCATCTGTGTCATGTTGTCATCAGAAGATTTCTTTGATGGGATAGGAGCTAAATTTGGTTGAAATCCCGAAGGTAAGTAACTATGAGAAATCTGTTGCGGTTGATACTACTATCAAGGAGCTGCAACTGGGTGATATAGCAGCTACAGAGGTGGTGCATAAGATTGAGGAACTTGTTGATGCCGTAAAAAAGATGGACCAGACTGATCATTTCTCAATGAGAGGTTCGGGTGATTCCTCCATCTCAGATTATAAGTGTTCGAGAATGGCTGATTTTGGGATTTGTTGACCCAATTTGCTAATTGTACCCAATCAAATCTACTCTCTTGCCAAACTGGTAGTAAATGACAATCCTGAATTCTGTGGTCTGAGGTCTCACAGATAGAGCAATCCTCAGCTTTCACTTTTTGTAATTCCATAACCTCTAGTTTCTTAGACAACGCAGCAATAAGAGCCTGTAGACTAGTTTCCTCTTTGACCTCGTATCTGCCTCCACCTAATCACTGAGAGGTTGTGCTGCCATTGGTGCCCAGTCATGTCATGTGTTCCATTGTTGGGCACTTTTAGCTAAATAATCAAAGAATGATAGAGCCTCATTTGATTCCTTGTTGAAGAACTCTCCGTTGCACATAGTCTGGAAAAACTATTTACATTCAGGGGTTAAAGCAGTGTAAAAATAATTCACTAACCTCCAAGATTCGAATCCTTGATGTGGACATATATTCATCAGGTTCTTGAATCTCTCCCTGAAAGCCTAGAATGTCTCGTCACCTTTATGCATGAACTAACTGATCTGTTCCTACAGGTACTGGGTTCTCTAAAAAGGAAAGAACTTATGTAAGAACTCAGGCTACATTTTAGCCCACCTAGTAATAGAGTTAGGTCGTAGAGAATTAAATCAAAATTCTGCCTTATCTTTCAAAGAAAAAGGAAATGGGTGAAGTTTGATATACTAATTGGTTCTAGCCCTATTAATGAAAGTGGTGCAGACCAACTCAAAATCTACCAAATGCTGATATGGACTCTTAGAATCCATCCCGTGAAATTGGGGTATCATAGATAACATGCCATGCTTAATTGTGAAAGTCGATGCATCTTGTGGTAACACAATGCAGGAAGGTGTAGAAGTGTGTGTGGGCTGCAAAAAATCTTGAAGTGTACGTGGTGTAAGTGCAACCATGACTTCGTTAAAGAATTGTTCAAACAGATTGCTCAAATCAATTTTAGAATCACTCGTAAAAGTATAGGAGAACAATTAGATTCCATGCTTTGTGTCACTACTGGTGCTAGGTGAAATTTTAGACAGTCTATTCGAAAGATCTCGCACCCAAGGCATCAAACATTAATGTAAATAATAGAAATCCACAAACACAACAACAAACAAGCATGATCAATTTTTACTATTTTTTTTCTTTTTAATTTTTTAATGAAAAATAAAAAATCATTGGAAAAATACAAAATTTGAAATTAAAGCTGGCACTCTCCAGTAACGGCGCCAAAAACTTGACTCACTTAAAGAATGAGCAGCTCGGAAGCTATCCCAAGTATAGGAAATCTGTTGTGTAATATTAGCCCAAAGGCCAGATCGTCTCCTCAGGAAATGCAGTTTAGTTCCAAATTTTGCGTAATTCCAATAAAAAAATAAGAAACAAAAGGGGCACTGAACATAGTTTAGATTTAGGTTTTCTAGTTTGTTTGAGATTTTCTTTAACGAATTAAAATAATATGCAATTTAAATTCTAAATCTTAACATGCACTAAATTAAATTATAATAAGAAGCAAAGATCCTATGTTAATAACCGGGCAAGAATTGAAACATGCATTATACTTCGGAATAAAAACTAAAGACAATAAGTTTCCTATCTAATTAAAGCACACAATTAAGATAAACTCATTCAAACACAAATTCAACAAATACCAAAATTCTAACGCATTTAAGCACTCAAACCAAAATTAGAACTTTAATCACTAAACAACAATTAAGCACGGTAAAAAAATAAGACTTTAATAAAACTAAACTTAAATTAAATCAAACTCAACAATAATTCAATTTTTAACAAGACAACCAATCTAAATCCTAAGAAAATATAATTTTTTCTTTTTATATGTAGGAGATCAAACCGAACTTAAACATAACACTTAACCAAACACTAATTAAATACGAAAAAAAAAAGGAAAAGAAATTAACTTTATTAAAAATACCCGAACAAGATTAAAAAGTTGAAACCTTGATTAAACTTCTACTAAAAAAAATACAATTACTTAATTAATTAAAAGAAAGAACAAAAGAATTAAAGAGAGAACAAAGGAAGAAAAAAGAGAAAGATAGGAAGAAGCTAGTCATAAGAGGAGCAATAGTTGCAGCTGGGAGAGGCTTTCGGCTGGCAGGGGGCATGAAGGACTGCAGCACCTGCACGAAGGGGCAAGGGTAGCCACAGGATGCAAATGTTGGAGCAGTAGCATGGGAGGATCTTCATGACTATGGCACGCACGCAGCTACAACAAGCGAGGTGCAATAGGGGCGCAGGGGAACAACAATAGTGGAATAGAAGACCGCAGAGCAACAACAGTAGGTGATGACAACACACAGCAGGAGGGGCTCGGGCAGCAGCTAAGAGGAGGAATAGAAAGGGAGAAAAAAGAAAGAAAAGAATAAGGTAGAGAAGGGAGCTCTGGAAGAGGATAAGGGTAGAGAGGGGAGAGAAGGTCGAGAAGGAAAGTTAGAGAGAAGTGAAGAGAGTGAGGAGAGTTAAGGAAAAGGAGAAGGAAGAAGTGGGTAGGGGCGCTGGAGTCTAGAAAAGAAAAGAGTGGAAAATATATAAAAAGGGAGAGACTTACCCAGCGCATGTAAAGAAGGACCCGACTACATGGCCAGGTCAAATCAAAATTTTTTCTTTTTTTTTTTCTTTTTTCCTATTTCTTGTTTCTTCTTTTATCTTCATTCTGTTTCCTAGTGATCAAGCCTAATTTTGGCTATCCTAGAGCTAGTATCTCTTAAAGTTTAAAACATAAAAGTTGTAGATAATTTTCTCATATTTTCACAGCATTTCGAATCATCTCAATCGAAGGTCAGAAGAGAAAGTTACCCACAAATTACGAAGTAGCATTGGTTTTAGCTTCCAATAATCGCCTTGTGATAAAAAATACCAAAAATTCATAATTTACTCAATAAAATCCAAATATTATAAATAGGACACAATGTTAAAATATTGAGAGTAATTAGGTATTTAATTAAAATATACGCCTTAATGCATGAATTAAAATATCTAATTACGCAACTTAAGCACATAATCAAATATGACGACTGAGAGCCAGATTTATTTGACGGTCGGGGGCCGGGTTTTGTGAAATAGCAGATTTTATACATAATGAAATTTATACTACTCTTTACTATTTAAATTGCATGATTTGGTTTAAGAACCATGAGGACCAGTTGTATTGTGAGCACAGTGCAGTTGCTAGGGAATTATTTTTTGGCCATGTGCGCCCATATCGTACTGAGAGGTGTGGGGTGGTTTTAGCCGATTAGCCAACGTAGAGGTGGTACATTCCCTAGGGTCTGAACCACGAAGTGGTGAGGCATTCGGACATGCAACTGGGTTGCGGATGCCTATAGGTGTATTAGCAGATGGATACTTTGACTTTATTTGGGTTGATCCCCAAGGGCTCAGTCTTGCCTTTGGGCCGCACAACCCATCGTGGGGGTTAAGCATGTCGTTTAGTCCCAAGGAGTGTTTTTTATGCATATATGTTAATTTATCTAAATGGTGTTATTATTTACTAAAATGGTTTATACTGTGGAAATGAAAAGGGTTATTTTTAGCAATGTAGGGTGAGTATATTGTATAAATGCTATTTTTGGTTAAATGGAGAATGAGATGTTTTCTACATACGCTAAAACTCATGTTGGTCACAAACTGATATTAACTTAATCTGCCTTACTGAGAAGTGTCTCACCCCAATATACTAATCATTTTTCAAGACCATCTAGTTTAGCAAGCATCGGGGCAGGGTGGTAGCTAGATTTTGTGTGAGTGTTTGTAAGAACTCTATTGTATGTAAGTTATGTTGTAAGTCTTTGGATATGTAATATAGTTGTATGGATTGGGATAGTGTACCTTTAGTTCTAATTGGTGTTATGTGTATCTGGAAACCCCTATGTTTAATATTAGTTAGAACTCTGGTAATGTTATGGAGAATGCGTTTTTTATTTCCGCTGCATTTATATTATGAATATGGTATCAGGTACACAAACGTCACTAATGTAGCACCCCGAGCCCCACATGGTGGGTCAGGGCGTTACAAGTATGGTCACTGTTTAGATATCTTGATGTTGTGATTGTGAAAGTTTAAAATAAATAAGGGTTAAGGTAAATTAAAATTTTGCAAATAAATTTTTTAATTACCCAATTCACCCTCCCTCTTTGGAATACATCCTAATTTCAAGTTCACGTATGGCGACTAGGTCGTACCCATGTCTTCCCCTAGTCACACCCTGGTCTCATGGGAATTCAAGGATTCAAACTTTAGGCATTCTTGACCTAGTTGCGCCAATGGATCTTCCTCGTCGTGCCGATGGTCAAAACTTGCAGGATCTCAGCTTCAGTAATTCTTCAGGATCTCAACCTGGTCATCTCTTAAGGTCCTATGGTTGAGCTGTTGGTCAAGACTCGCTATATTTCTGGCTCAGTTAGTGTTGACCTTATAGGTCACGCTCGATTTTGATTATGAAAAATACTCATTGTATCTAATGGGTGTTTGAGGTTTTATGCAGGAACTAAGATTGTTAAGATCAAGATGGGCACAAAGCAAGTAAAGCTTGAAGACCAATTTATATTTAGTGTTGTAATATATTTCATTTGTGAAAATTGGTTTGTAATAGTAAATAAGTCTATGGTTTGTAATAAGCTCACACACATCACATGCATGATTTATTACGTAAGCTTAAACAAACCGTAAACCAAAAATGACCTTAAAATGACCTTAGGGTTTATTCGGTCGACCGATACCGAATTTTTTTGGTGTCTTCAAAATTAGACCCAAAGTGACCTTAGGACACTCACCTTTGCACTTGTATGTATTAAGAACTTGAATAGGGTGAATGTGTATTGAAACGGGACTGAAATGCACACTTTGTGCACTTTCGGTCGACCAGTCAAGGCAGTTCATTCTACCCCAATCAACCGAAACAGGCTTGGGTCAACAGTTGACCAAGGCCCTAGTCGACCGATCCAGTATAGTTCAAAACCCCCCAGTTGACCGAAACCCCCTGAGGTAAACAATTTGACCATCTGATCGACCGAGCCAAATTTGTATACCAACTACCTAGTCGACCGAGGGTCCTCAGGAAAAATCCCAATGGTCTGGTTGACCGAACCTGCCAGTTCAAAATGTCCTGGTTGACCGAACCTCGGTAAAATAGGAAATCGCCCACTTTCGGTCGACTGACCATTCAGTTCATTTCTGTCCTAGTCGATCAAACCATATGAACTCTAGTCGACCGAAACTGTTATGGTCGACCGGACCTCTCTGGTTGCCCTGATTTTTACCATGGTTAAACATTTTTTAAATAGGGTTAAAATATTTGAAATGTCATTAAACTTTCCTAATAATACCAATAGGTCCCTGACGGTCATATCTCTTCCCATGTCTATATATATGAGATCATTTGTGCAAATTAAGGATAGATTAGCCACTTTGATTAGGAGAAATTCTCTGAAATTTCCAAATCCTATAATACTCATATCTATGCCCCAACCACTCATACTTACCTTCTCTTATTGCTCAAACTCTCTGTAAGTTGATTGAGTGCTTGATTAGAAAGGTTTGCTCTCCCATTTTGATTAGATTGATTTGATTTTTACGAGAGCCAAACCTAAGTGTTCTTAGGGGACTTTGTTAATAAGTCTCTCCTAAGAGGACTTATATAAAACTTATGAGTGTTGCATATTCATTGCAATATATCGAGAAGTTTGTATTTGTTTTTGGATTGCAAAAACTTCTCAAACATTTTCAAATATCTATTGTGTCTTTATCCTGAAAAATATTTGAAGAGATATTTGTTTATGTGATAAAATCTTTGTTGCAATATTCATTGATTTGCATTATTCGTTGAATAAAAAGATTGAATTCTTTTTGCAAACAAAACATATATATTACTTACTTGAGCATCATACAACTGAGAAAATCTGCGGATTGAAATATACATATATATTGTCTGGCTAGTATCTTTGTGTGAACTGTTAGATTGAGCACATATTGTGATATAAAGATCATACTGGTTGATACTCTCACGCATTAATTATACTGATAGTAAATATATATATATTTGAGAGTTGAAATACTAGACCGCACTGACCTTACATATTAAATCATATTGTGGTGTATGTAATTGCACGTATTTTGGGTACATATATGCTTTACAAGAAAGCACAATCACTGTACCATTTGATTGTAATACACATCTGTTGTATTTTTAGGCACGGGCCTGAAGAGAGAGATTAGCCCTAGAATAGTCCCGGTTTGGCTTAGACCCGGTTAGGAAAGCTAGGTGCACCATCTTGTTAAGGCGTGTAGGTTGAGGTCAGCCCCGTTAATTGACCTAGTTAAGGTTGAGGTCAGCCCTATGCTAATTAACTTGGTTGTAATCGGTGTCGCTCCACCCTTAAGTGAGCTATTAGTGGAATCCTCGGGCTTGCGAGGCGAGGACGTAGGCACAGTTGGCCGAACCTCGATAACATATCGTGTGTTTGTGTATATTGCCGCACTTTATATTTACCGCACGTGTATGTTTTTATGTGAATGATGCGCTTGATTTAAATTACTGTATATTATATTTATCGGTGTATTTGGAACTGAATAGAAAGACCCTAGGTTGTTATATTTAGCTAACATCTAGTTCAACCTAGGAGAAAAGTTTAAAATTTCAATTTACCCCCCCCCCCTTGGAAATACACCAATTCTAACAGTCAGTCTTAGGTTTATGACCTAGTTGCCCCTTAGGGTCACTTGGTCGAGCACTTGGTAGAACCTTGTAACATTTTTCTTTTAGTCTGAACCTTGAAGTCTTTCTTCTGTGACCTAGTCGCACCCTGTGTTGGTTGGTCGCATAGTTGCTTTGATGAATTGAGGCTTTAGGGACTTGGTTAAGCATCTAATTTGAATTTTGTGCTTCCCAATTACTACCTCGGCTTCTCGTAATGATTGACTCCTGGGTTTTCACCTACTTTTCCTAAAACATGAAAAAACCTTGCATAACTCCAAACTATGATAAGAAATGGTATTTACAAGGTAAATGAGAATAAAACAAAGGTAAATGAGAGCCTTGTAGAGACCTAAAAAATTTAAGTTATTGTTAGCTTTGGTGTATTCCCAAGAAGGGGGGGGGGGATGAATTGGAATTTAAAACTTTTTTCTAGGTTTGACCTAAATAGCAGCAGTACATTCACAACCCAGGGTGTAACGACCAGCTTAATAAAATGGTTTTTTATTTTATTTTATATATACTATGACATTTAACATGCTTTGATACCATTATGGGAGTAAACCCAATCATTAGCCTAAGCAGCGAGAAGCGGAAACCACATAGACATAACCATATGAAAATATATATACAATACCAATACCATACAATACCAGAGTACTAACATGTTTCCTAAAATATACACATATATCTGATTCCCAAAATATCCTCAACTATACTGGGATATACAAAAATCCTCTACAATACTCACTTCATTGACAGGGCACTATGAAGCCCCTCTATCTGCGAGTCTGGTCTGCTCGCCTACCTAGATCACCTGAAAAATGACTCAACACTGGGATGAAACGAAATATGCTATTACTAGTGTGTGACAAATGAGTTACAATATTATGAAAATTTATTTTCACATAAACATGTCTAACTGAATATGTAATTACAGTATAAATCATAAAATTCACCCCCTTTCCATGTTGCTTAACATAATAGTATTGTAGGTTACTATCCACAATAATTCTATTATACATAAGTATGTTTCTTGTTTCTAAAATTTATACATACATAATAGTAACTGAAAGCTTTACCTGTGGATAACTGTGTGTCATGATTTAACCCCTCATGACAGGATTGTGCTGCCTGTAGGCCGGATTTACATTGGCTGCCCAACCAGAAATAAATCACTATACTCCATCGGTCTGATCTGCCCACCTCAACCCATATCTAATGGGGAGCCTGTCCACATCAAGGGTGTAGGTGATCGACCTACTCCCACATATTATCTAAATAGGTGGTTGCACTCATAACATAACATAATTTTTGTAGCAATGGTACCGTACTCTGTAACTGCATAGTCCAACAGGGTCTGATACTATATATTATATCTCTGTATACAACTATCTGATTTACCATGATTTTGAAATAACCATAATAACCATGATGCTGAATAAGGTGTAACTGTAATTCATACATCATGATACTGAGAACTACATAATCATAATATTGAAGACTGCATAATCATAATACTGAAATTCGTATAAACATGGTACTGAGATTCGTATAATCATGGTACTAAAATTCGTAAAATCATGATACTGAAATTCATAAAATCATGGTAGTAAAATTCGTATAATCATGGAACTGAAATTCATAAAATATACCCCCGTATTATATTAATATTCTCAAGTCACACTATACTTTAATACATAATTTTCATAATTAAATAAACTATATAATATTTCAAAATTTCCTAGGATAGCATATTTCCCTTACCTAACTACTAAAAAGCCCCTATGGTTTACTGGCCTAACACCCATAGGGCCTCCTACACAATACCCTAAAAATAATATTTGTTAGAACAGAATATCAGTATTTCTTTGCCTACATCATTTCCTATAAGTGTCGTAAGGCCAAAAATGGGCTAAAAGGCCTTACCCTGAATTTGGGATGAATTCTAACTTCGTTTTCCCGATGATCCGCTCAGGCAAACTTGCAAAGAACTCTGCCAGGAGCGTCGTGGTAGCCTCAGATCTTCGATCCGATGAGGAACAAGCTCGAAAATGAAGAGAGAAGTTAGAGAGGGACGTAGAGAGAGAGAAGAGAGAGAGCGGCGTTGAAAATGGATAAAAATCTGGTTTTTAGCTATTTATAGGGTCAGATTCGTCAACGAGACACGTCACTTCATCGACGAATCCTTCAGTAAATTCATCGACGAAGCCCTGTATTCGTCGAAGAAATTCAGAGCAGCCTAAACCATCTCTTGGTATTTTCTCATCGACAAAACCCTGTGTTCATCGACGAAATCTTGAAGACCCTTGTCGACGAAACCCTGTGTTTGTCGACAAAATCCTGAAGACCTTCGTCGGTGAAACCTTGTGTTCATCGACGAACTCTATTGCCTCCTTCTGTTCCTGTTTTCATTTTCCTCCCTCTTTATTATTAAAATAATATTATTCTTCGGGTCACTATATTCTCCGTTCCTTATAAAATTTTGTTCTCGAAATTTACTATCTGTATCTTTTTCTATACACCTCATCATCCAGTAAAAGAAAAGAGTCTACTTATTTTATTACCTGGCCTCACTTGTGGCGGACGAATACCGTGGTTACATACTATGTGAAATTAGGAATAGCTTCCAAGAGGGGGGGTGAATTGGAATCTTTTTAATTTTAATACTTTTTAATCTTGTTTTTTAGATACTAGATAGAGCACAACAAATAATATATAGACACACCTTAGAATACTTGTAATTTAACCAAACAAGATAATCAATAAATTTTAAACAATTTAATTACTTAATCAAGGATAATATATATTTTGTTGATTTCCCTGTGAATATGTATCACTTGCTTTGAATTAACTTCCGGTATGTACCTTTCTTGATTAAGATTTCCGCAGATTAACCAACGTACTCCCTTTTGGGTTACCGCAAACGGTTAATCAAAAACGTACTTTCTAAAATACCAAAAATCTTTATTTCTTTCTCTTTAAAACTTATTACCTGCACTTTGAAATCATACAACACAGAAAATAATGTATATAAAATAGAGAGAAAGACACAAGATTTTTACGAGGTTCGACTTAACGCAGCCTACGTCCTCGCCTTTGGCAAAATACCAAAGGTTTCCACTATTGTAGTTCCGTTACCGGGTGGAACAAAACCTATTTACAATCACTCCTTTGGTCAAGGCTAGAGCCCGCCTTCTCCAAACAATATATCCTTGCTTGGTCAACGTTCCAACAGCTTGGAAACGTTCAACATCTACAAAAGAAATATCAAAACCTGATGTACAAGAGAAGCTCACTCAAAGAGTAGATTAGTACAGATAAGAACTATGTACTCCAAAAGATAAAATATCAACAATGAAATAAACTTTTGAAGCTTTTCAAAGAATTCACCAAAATCCTTTTCTCCAGATGAGAAATCAGTAATTCTTCAGGATTTGATGAACAAAATATTAGAACAACAATACGTTCAGCTTTGCAAGAGATTGAGTAAGAGATATTAGAACAAGAGAGCTTTAAGAGAGTTTTCAATACATGGATGAAAATCTTAATTCACAAGAACCATATATTTATAGGCTTTCAAGTGGGTTCCCTTGTTGTAAGAGTTTCCTTAACAAGTTTCTCAAGTTATTTAGAAAATTTGAGTTTCAAACGGCTATATTTTAAAAATAAGAATTTTAAAATTTTGTCCGTTGAACAGTGTTCAGTTGACTGAAGTATCGTGGTGAGTTAACTAAAGTTCCTTAAACCCTTAAAAATTTGAACTAGATATAGGGTCAGTCAACTGAAGTCAGAGTTCAGATGATTGAAATCGCAGGTTCAGTTGACTGAGGTCACAGGTTTAGTCGGTTGAAGTGTCTTATACTTTCAAAAATTAAAACAGGATACAGGGTCAGTCATCTGAAGTCAGAGTTCAGATGACTGAAATCGCAGGTTCAGTTGACTGAGGTCACAGGTTCTGTCGACTGAAGTTACTGCTGCAACTCTCTGCCTGTTCTAAAAATTCTTCAGTCAGCTGAACTTATTCTTCGGTTGACTGAAGTAATTCTTCAGATGTCTGAACTCAATGTTCAGTCAACTGAAGTCTTTACTTCAGTCATCTGAACTGAAAAGTTTAGTCAACTGAAGTCTCTCTCTACTTCAGTCTTCTTTACTTTCTTTTAAAAAAGAAAACTCTTTTGTTCTCTCATGAAATAAAAATTTGATTAAATAAGTCTTTAAACATTAATAATCTCTTAGAAAAAGTTTCAAAATATATTTCAAAGATATTTTGCCTTTTGAAATACTTACATATATGTTTCCTAGGCCTTCAAGCTTGAGTCCTCTAATCTCTTGAGATATTTTAAACAATTTTCTTGAGCTTCAACAATATCAGACCCTTCATGAATCTTTGAGAAGATATCTTCATACTTGACTTATACTTATTCTTCTCATAAATCATACTTGATCTAAATTTGAGCTTTGCTTTGAATCACACTTGATTCATATTTCCTGAAACATCAAAACTCAACTTTTTTTAAGTTAAATCATCCTTTGTTTGTTATCACCAAAATCAATTGAAAGACCTTACTAGGCCAACAATCTCCCCCTTTTTGATGATGACAAACAAGGGGTAAAGATAAAATGTAAAGTGAATTACTCCCCCTTACTATGAACATTAATAAGCAAGTAAAAATAACTCCTCCTTGCTAAAAGCCGTAGAAAATTTTTGAGTTCATACAAGAAATCATTTTCTCAATATATGATTGCAGTTTATGTGCTTTTACATAATCCAGATCCTGATTTCAGTTCAAGTTCACATATATATTAAGGAGGTTTTAAGTTTTATCTTTGCTAGCTTTTCTCCCCCTTTGGCATTAATCAAAAAGAACAAGCCAATTATAAAGAGCCAAAAAAAAAAAATGTGCTGAGAAGAGATATATTTATATATATATAGATCCCATACATCAAGAAGTTACATTTAAGCAAAAGAACAAGATAAGTTAAAAGGCACCAGTTAAAAAAATACATAGAAACCTAAACTAGATCTAGCTATCCTAGTCTTCTTCTACAGAATCATCTCCTTTTGCTGTTTCTTCTCCTCCTTCTTCTTGAGACCCTTCTTCTTCAGTGTTTTCTTCATCATCTTCATTGTTAGAATTACCCTCATTATCATCATTTGCATCATCATCATTATCACTAGCATCATCATCACCTTCAGTACTTGGATGAGCAGAACTGATGTCCATAGGATCACTGCCCTTAGAAAGTTTAGCTTGATAGTGCTCTATAATAGTCACTCGTTTATCAAGTGATGTGACCTTTGCCTTGATATTCTGAAGACCAGTGCATACTTCATAAGAGAAACTAGAAAAATCTTGTTGAAAGGATAAAAACCAAGAAGGTGCTTCTGAAGATGAACCAAGGTCTTGTGAGGAGGAAGATTGAGTTGCCATTGAAACTGGAGCAGAGACTGAGGCTGATGCTGAAGCTGAACCTATTGCAGAAGCAGGTGGTGTTTTGGCAGACTTAGCAACTTTCAAATACCAGCCAGTACTACCCTTATCATAGCCCATTTGTTTAAGAGAAGTCTCATTGAAGAAATCATATCTAGTCCTTTTTATGAAAAATTCAGAACCAGTGGTAACATTAAGTTTAGTAAAGAGGAGTGTAAGAAGGCCTCCATAAGGAAGAATAACTTGATTGGATTCCACCTTAGTCCACATCCAACAGACAATCCAACTGGCCAAATCTAATTTCTTACCTTTAAGAAGACACCAAAGAACAAAACATTCGATATAAGAAAGATGATCAAAAGAACCTTGCTTTGGTAAGATATTAGTGGAAATGATCTTATGAAGAATTTGACCTTTTAAATTCAATTGTTTGTAAAGTGGAGGATGTGCAAAATAAACAGGCTCACGTTCCATAATCATAGGAAGAAATTCTGCAGGGGTGAAGCCTTGTTCTAGGATCCAAGACTGAGTAAACACTAGACAATTAAAATCTCCTCGAGCAATTTGAAAGATAGGAGATAATATTTCAGAATTCAACAAAATTTTCTTTCCTTTAACCTCGGAAGTATAAATCCCATGTTCATATTGTATATTTGCATAGAAGATTTTGACTAAATGAGGAAAACAACCCTTAGGTTGTTGAATGATAAAGTCATACCATCCAATATCACGAAACAAGTTTAGAATATCACGAAATTTAGTGACAAAGAATGATACATCCAGAAGTTTACCTAAGATAGGTTCTATAGAACTCAAGGAATTTTGATAACGAATTCGAGCTCTAGGAGCAACTAACCATTTATCAATATTTTGGATTTCTCCACCTGAAGAAGAACCTTTGTGGGCAGTCTACTTGGTTTGAGGCATGGAGAGACAGATTTGCAGACACTTGAGATATCTGTGAGGAATTTGAGTAGGGTTGTAATAATGAAGTGATGAGAAAGTAAAAAAAAAAATTGAGAGTTTGGAGTTCGGATGAATGAAGCAAAGAACTTCAGAAGTCTGAAGTTAGGGTTTAGTCCACTTGAAAATATATAAATCCCACGACTTCAGATGACTGAGATTAAGTTCAAATGACTGAAGTCTGAAGAATCTGAAAGTTTAAAAATCAGTATAAGTTCAGTCATTTGAAGCCCAAGTTTCAGTCATCTAAACTCTTCTTCTACTGAGTTCAGACGTCTGAGGTATGAATCATCAGTCGTTTGAAGTGTATATAAATTCTGAAATTTTATTATTATTATTTTTATTAATTTTTAATTTATTTTTTTTTATTTTTTTTTTAAACACTTCTCTGCAGTGAATTAACCCAAGTTCCCTCCTTATATGTATGAATCTTTCTTCACATAAAGGTTTTGTAAAAATATCAGCCCATTGATCACTTGTACTTATAAATTCAAGAATTATATCTTCCTTTTGAACATGGTCTCTCAAAAAATGATGTCTTATGTCTATATGTTTAGTTCTTGAGTGTGAAATTGGATTCTTAGATATATTTATGGCACTTGTATTATCACACTTTATCGGAATTGTTTTATATTCTAAATTAAAATCCTTTAATTGTTGTTTCATATATAGGATTTGTGCACAACAACTTCCTGCGGCTATATATTTAGCTTCAGCGGTAGATAAAGCTATAGAATTTTGCTTCTTTGAAAACCATGATACCAATGATTGTCCTAGAAAATGACATGTGTCACTTGTACTTTTTCTATCAATCTTACATCCAGCATAATCAGCATCAGAATAACTAATCATGTCAAAATCCGTGTCCTTTGGATACCATAATCCTAGATCAAGTGATCCTACTAAGTACCTAAGAATTCTTTTTACAGTTGTTAAGTGTGATTCCTTGGGATTTGATTGAAATCTTGCACACATACATACACTAAACATAATATCCGATCTACTAGCAGTTAAATATAGTAGGCTACCAATAATTTCTCTATAGTTAGTAATGTCTACTTGCTTTCCTTTGTCATCTCTATCAAGATTTGTAGTTGTACTCATAGGAGTTCCTATTGGTTTACTTTGTTCCATATCAAACTTTTTAAGCATATCTTTGATGTACTTAGTTTGAATTATGAAAGTTCCATTTTTAGCTTGTTTTATTTGTAGTCCTAAAAAATAATTTAACTCTCCCATCATACTCATCTCAAATTCTTTTTGCATACATAAAGCAAAGTCTTGACATCAATCTTCATTTGTTGCTCCAAATATAATATCATCTACATATATTTGGACTATTAGCATATCATTGTTTTTGGATTTTATGAATAAGGTACTATCAACTTTTCCTCTTATAAATTCATTTTTAAGTAAAAATTTACTTAACCTTTCATAATAAGCTCGTGGAGCTCGTTTTAAACCATAGAGAGCTTTTGTCAATTTGAATACATAGTTTGGATTTTTAGAACTTTCAAAACTGAGGGGTTGTTTGACATACACTTCTTCATTTATATATCCATTTAAAAAAGCACTTTTTACATCCATTTGATATAGCTTAAAATCCTTATGAGCTGCATAAGCTAAAAACATCCTAATAGCTTCCATCCTAGCTACTGGTGCAAATGTTTCATCATAATCAATTCCTTCTTCTTGATTGTACCCTTGAGCCACAAGCCTAGCTTTATTTCTTATAACAATTCCATTTTCATCCTTCTTGTTTCTGAACACCCATTTAGTTCATATAATTGATTTATCTTTAGGTTTTGGTATAAGGTCCCATACTTGACTTCTTTCAAATTGATTTAATTCCTCTTGCATTGCTATAATCCAAGAATCATCATTTAAAGCATCTTCAATATTTTTAGGTTCATCTTGGGACAAAAATGCATAATGATTACAAATATTCTTTAGTGAGGCTCTCGTAGTTATCCCTTTTGATGTTTCACCAAGTATTTGTTCTTTTGGATGATTTTTGTTATATTTCCATTCTTTAGGAAGGTTTAGATTTCCTACAAAGTTTTCATTTGAGACTACATTATTCTTTTCTTCCTTTATATCAATATCTTTTTCTTTTTGAAGAATAACTTCTTTTTCATCATTCATGTCTTTAATGTCTAAACTATTCGTTTCATCAAAAGTTATATGAATTGATTCCATGATCGTAAAAGTTCTTTTGTTGAAAATCCTATAAGCTTTACTACTTGTTGAATAACCTAAGAAGATACCTTCATTTGATTTTGCATCAAATTTTCCTAGATCATCTTTAGTATTTAATATAAAGCACTTACAACCAAAAACATGAAAGTAGGAAATATTAGGTTTTCTAACTTTCTAAAGTTCATGAGGTGTTTTATCTAATTTTGATCTTATTGAAACCCTATTTACAATATAGCATGCTGTATTTACAGCTTCTGC
This sequence comes from Malania oleifera, assembly GCF_029873635.1. Lineage (NCBI taxonomy): Eukaryota > Viridiplantae > Streptophyta > Magnoliopsida > Santalales > Ximeniaceae > Malania > Malania oleifera. Next base: position 49,413,364 of record NC_080422.1, on the reverse strand, counting down.
CCAAAAGTATTTAGGCAAATTATTTTCATTTAGCATTGTTCTCGCCATTTCTTGTAGAGTTCTGTTTTTTCGTTCAACAACTCCATTTTGTTGTGGAGTTTTAGGTGTAGAAAAATTATGAGTTATTCCATATTCATTACAAAATCTTTCAATTTCCTTATTTTTAAACTCTCTTCCTTGGTCACTTCTAAAACTTGTTACATTGTAACCTTTCTCATTTTGTAATTTCTTACATAAGTTTATTAAATGGTTACATGCTTCATCTTTGTTTGCTAAAAATATTACCCAAGTGTATCTTGAATAATCATCTACTATAACAAAAGCATATTGCTTGCCACCTATGCTTAAGGTTCTAGTTGGACCAAATAAATCTAGATGCAAGAGTTCTAAAGGTCTTTTAGTGGATATGTATTTTTTCTTTTTAAAACTAGTTTTTACTTTTTTTCCCTTTTGACATGCATCACACAACTTATCTTTTATGAATTTAGTATTTGGTAGTCCTTTTACAAGATTTTTCTTAGATAATTTTGATAGTAACTCCATGCTAGCATGACCTAGTTTCCTATGCCATAACCAACCTACTTCATTCATAGCTGTTAAACAAGTTATGTTTTGATTTTTATTTTCTCAAGAGTTATACAATATACATTATTTATTCTATAAGCCATAAACAGGATTTCTTTGTTTTTGGGATTTTGAATAATACATTTTTCCTTCATGAAAATTACTTCAAAACCTTTATCACTTAATTGACTAATACTTAAAAGGTTATGTTTTAGTCCTTCCACTAATAACACATTATCTATAGTAAGTGAAGATTCTTTACTAATTTTTCCAATACCAATAATTTTACCTTTGGCATTGTCGCCAAAGGTTACGTATCCCCCATCCTTTTGTTTAAGAGTAGAAAACTTGGTCTTGTCGCCGGTCATATGCCTTGAGCAACCGCTGTCCAAGTACCATTTGTCCGTTGATATTGTTGTCCTAAGGCAAAACTTCAATGAGGGACACTATATGTTAGTTTCTGGTACCCCAATTCTTTTGACTTTCTTTATTTTGTTATTAGTTCCATTATTTGCTTTCCATTCTCCTTGGATTTTAACATATTTTCTTTTTAATGGACAATTAAACATCACATGTCCTTTAGTTTTACACATATAACAAGTGATGTGTTCATGTTTGTTATTTGATGAGGTACTAGCATAAAACTTGGCTTCCTTAACAAAATATCCCATATATAGCTTTTCATTCTTTTTGTTTGTCTTACCATTGTAGCCTATTCCTTCTTTGTTTCCATGAAGTCTTTGTTGTCCAATCATCTTTTCAAAGTTTTCTTTTCCTTTGGTAAAATCATAGATTATCTTTTCTTTATCCTCAATTTCCTTTTTGAGTTCATTTATTTTTAAATCTTTCTTATTTAAACCTTCTTTATGAGTTTTATCTAACTTTTGTTTTACTACATTTAATTCTTCTTCCAGCTGCTTATTATAAGTATGTCTTTCTTCTTCAATAACTTTGAATGATTCAAGTTGTTTTGCTAGCTCTTGATTTTTATCTTTCAAAATCATGTTTCGTTTAGACACTTTTATAAATCTTTTATGGAGTGAGAATAACTCAGCTTGTAATTCCTTATAAGAGGGCAAGCTGTCACATGACTCATCACAAGACTCATTTTGAGATTCAGATGAAGAGTAATAAGAATTTACCTCTTCATTGTTTGCCATGAAGCATATATTTGCCATCTCCTGTTCACTTGATTCGATTTCAGTTTCGCTAGAGCTCGAGTCATCCCAAGTAGCTTTCATTACTTCCTTCTTTTTCTTCTTGTCTTTCTTGAATGATGGACAGTCAAGTTTGATATGCCCTGGTTTTTTGCAATGATAACAAATTGATAAATCATTCTTACCTTTACTTTCTTTCCTACTTGTCTCTCCTTTTTCAGTTTTCTTTTTATTAAACTTTTTAGGAAGCCTTTTATTTCTTCTAAAAAATTTTCCTAGTCTCTTAGTAATAAAAGCCAACTCATCTTGATCTAAGTCACTTATTTCACTTTCCTCTTCACTAGTGCTATGGCTAGATGCTTTTAGAGCAATAGATTTTTTATGCTTAGATTCAGGATTTCTTTCCTTCAATGCCATTTCATACGTGAGAAGTCACCCTATAAGTTCATCTAGTGAAGTAGTCTTTAAATTTCTCCCTTCTGTGATAGCTGTGGCCTTTGGTTCCCAAATGGAAGGTAGGCCTCTTAAAATTTTTCTGATCATTTCATAAGTAGAATAGGTTTTTCCTAAGGCACTTAAGGAGTTTATTATGTGAGTAAACCTAGTATACATGCTTGATATGGTTTCATTAGAATTCATTTTAAAAGTTTCGTATTCATTTGTTAACATGTCTATCCTGTTATCTCTAACATCAATAGTACCTTCATAAGTTACTTCTAGTTTATCCCAAATTTCTTTAGCTGTTTTGCAGGCCATGACTTGGTTAAACTCATTAGCATCCAATGCACAATATAATGCATTTATAGCACTTGCATTTATTTGTAGCATTTTATAGTCTAGGTCAGTCATATCTTTCTTTTCTTTTGGAATATGTTTTCCATCAACTATTTTAGTAGGGATAAGATTTCCATCTAAGACTACTTCCCAAGCTTTCCAATCCATGTGTTGGAGATATATTTCCATTCTCTTTTTAGAGAAAGTATAATTGTGTCCACAAAAGATTGGTGGACAGGTTGATGATTAGCCTTCACCAAAGGGTGCTACTCCAATATTTGCCATTTAGATTTTTTATAGTTTCTTGTTAGGAATCTCTATAACAAGCTCTGATACCAATTGAAATTAGGAATAGCTTCCAAGAGGGGGGGTGAATTGGAATCTTTTTAATTTTAATACTTTTTAATCTTATTTTTTAGATACTAGATAGAGCACAACAAATAATATATAGACACACCTTAGAATACTTGTAATTTAACCAAACAAGATAATCAATAAATTTTAAACAATTTAATTACTTAATCAAGGATAATATATATTTTGTTGATTTCCCTGTGAATATGTATCACTTGCTTTGAATTAACTTCCGGTATGTACCTTTCTTGATTAAGATTTCCGCAGATTAACCAACGTACTCCCTTTTGGGTTACCGCAAACGGTTAATCAAAAACGTACTTTCTAAAATACCAAAAATCTTTATTTCTTTCTCTTTAAAACTTATTACCTGCACTTTGAAATCATACAACACAGAAAATAATGTATATAAAATAGAGAGAAAGACACAAGATTTTTACGAGGTTCGACTTAACGCAGCCTACGTCCTCGCCCTTGGCAAAATACCAAAGGTTTCCACTATTGTAGTTCCGTTACCGGGTGGAACAAAACCTATTTACAATCACTCCTTTGGTCAAGGCTAGAGCCCGCCTTCTCCAAACAATATATCCTTGCTTGGTCAACGTTCCAACAGCTTGGAAACGTTCAACATCTACAAAAGAAATATCAAAACCTGATGTACAAGAGAAGCTCACTCAAAGAGTAGATTAGTACAGATAAGAACTATGTACTCCAAAAGATAAAATATCAACAATGAAATAAACTTTTGAAGCTTTTCAAAGAATTCACCAAAATCCTTTTCTCCAGATGAGAAATCAGTAATTCCTCAGGATTTGATGAACAAAATATCAGAATAACAATACGTTAAGCTTTGCAAGAGATTGAGTAAGAGATATTAGAACAAGAGAGCTTTAAGAGAGTTTTCAATACTTGGATGAAAATCTTAATTCACAAGAACCATATATTTATAGGCTTTCAATTGGGTTCCCTTGTTGTAAGAGTTTCCTTAACAAGTTTCTCAAGTTATTTAGAAAATTTGAGTTTCAAACGACTATATTTTAAAAATAAGAATTTTAAAATTTTGTCCGTTGAACAGTGTTCAGTTGACTGAAGTATCGTGGTGAGTTAACTAAAGTTCCTTAAACCCTTAAAAATTTGAACTAGATATAGGGTCAGTCAACTGAAGTCAGAGTTCAGATGATTGAAATCGCAGGTTCAGTTGACTGAGGTCACAGGTTTAGTCGGCTGAAGTGTCTTATACTTTCAAAAATTAAAACAGGATACAGGGTCAGTCATCTGAAGTCAGAGTTCAGATGACTAAAATCGCAGGTTCAGTTGACTGAGGTCACAGGTTCTGTCGACTGAAGTTACTGCTGCAACCCTCTGCCTGTTCTAAAAATTCTTCAGTCAGCTGAACTTATTCTTCGGTTGACTGAAGTAATTCTTTAGATGTCTGAACTCAATGTTCAGTCAACTGAAGTCTCTCTCTACTTCAGTCTTCTTTACTTTCTTTTTTTTAAAAAAACTCTTTTGTTCTCTCATGAAATAAATGTTTGATTAAATAAGTCTTTAAACATTAATAATCTCTTAGAAAAAGCTTCAAAATATATTTCAAAGATATTTTGCCTTTTGAAATACTTACATATATGTTTCCTAGGCCTTCAAGCTTGAGTCCTCTCATCTCTTGAGATATTTTAAACAATTTTCTTGAGCTTCAACAATATCAAACCCTTCATGAATCTTTGAGAAGATATCTTCATACTTGACTTACACTTATTCTTCTCATAAATCATACTTGATCTAAATTTGAGCTTTGCTTTGAATCACACTTGATTCCTATTTCTTGAAACATCAAAACTCAACTTTTTTTAAGTTAAATCATCTTTTGTTTGTTATCACCAAAATCAATTGAAAGAGCTTGCTAGGCCAACACTATGTTTTGGGAAATTACACGTATAAAAGAAAAAACTTTATACTAATCAAAATCAATACATGTACTTGCAAAAGAAACTTATCTAACTATTATACCTTACCTGGGCATCTCTATTCTTCTTGGAACAACTGCGGGTATCTCTGTCTGATCTGCTTCTCGAGTTCCCAAGAAGCTTCCTCTATGGCGTGATTCCTCCACAAAACTTTAACTAAATGTATTTCTTTAGTATGTAAAGTCTGAACCTTTCTGTCCAAAATTTGTACTGGTACTTCTTATACACTAAAGCCTCACTGACTTCCAATTCTGCATGGCTGATAATATGGGAAGGGTCTAGGACATATTTCCTTAGCATAGAAATGTGAAATACGTCATGAACTCGAAATAGAGATGGCAGTAAAGTTAGCCGGTAGGCTACTGACCCAATCTTCTCAAGTATCTTAAAGGGGCCAATAAACCTAGGGCTCAACTTACCCTTCCTCCCAAATCTCAAGATCCCCTTCAGTGGAGTTATTTTCAGAAATACATAATCACCTACTTCAAATTCCAGTCCTCGGCGGCGAGTATCCGTGTAGCTTTTCTGCCGAATCTGCGCTACACTGATCCTATCACGAATAAGTCGGACTTTATCACATGCTTGCTGAGTTATCTCTGGACCCAATACTCGCGTTTTGCCTACTTCATCCCATAAAAGAAGAGATTAGCATCTCCTATTATATAATGCCTCGTAGGGTGCCATGCCGATGCTAATCTGATAAATGTTATTATAAGCAAATTCAACTAGCGGCAAAAACTGAATCTAGCTACCTCTAAAGTCTAGCACACAGGCACGAAGCATATCTTTCAATACCTGGATGGTTCTCTCAGTCTGACCATCGGTTTGAGGGTGAAAAGCTGTGCTGAATGCTAGCTAAGTCCTTAGTGCCTCCTGCAAACTTCTCCAGAACCGTGATGTAAAACATGGATCATGGTCCGAGACTATGGATACCGGCACTCCATGGGGTCGAACAATCTCCTGTATGTAAATCTCTGCTAACCTGTTCATAGAGTAGCTAATCTTAATAGACAGGAAGTGTGCTGTTTTCTTCAATCTATCAACTATTACCTAGATAGCATTCTGACCGTGTGACATTGGTAGTAGCCAGTAACAAAATTCATGGATACATGGTCCCACCTCTACTTGGGAATGAAGAGTGGCTGCAACTGACCAGTCGGTCTCTAGTGCTCAGCCTTAATCTGCTGGCATGTCAAACACTACTGCACGAACTCTGCTATCTCCCTCTTCATGCGAGTCCACCAGAAATAATCTCGTAGGTCCCTATACATTTTCGTACTACCAGGATGAACAGTGCATAGAGATCTGTGTGCCTCCTCTAGAATTGTCCTCTTGATGCTATCATCTGCAAGCACACACAATCTGGTGCAAAATCTCAGAGCCCCATCATCAGAAATGCTAAACTCCTCTCCCTGACTATCCTGTACTCTAGTAACCACCTCCACTAACTCTAGATCATTTCTCTGAGCAGCTTTAATCTTTTCATATAATATGGGCAGTACAACCAAATTGGAAATAAGCGCCTGGGATCATCCTCCACTAATTCCACACAGAGTCTCTCTAAGTCCATTAGAATCGGATATTGAACTATTGCTGCTAGTTGTGTTGTGTCACCTGATTTACGGCTTAGTGCATCAGCTACCACATTTGCTTTACCTGGGTAGTAACTGATGGTACAGTCATAATCCTTGATAAGCTCCAACCACCTCCTCTGTCGCATATTCAATTCTTTCTATGTGAAGAAATACTTGAGACTCTTATAATCAGAAAATATCTCACACCTCTCACCATATAAATAATGTCTCCAGATCAATGCATGTACAACCGTAGCCAATTCTAGATCGTGAGTAGGGTAGTTCTTTTCGTACTTTTTCAACTACTTGGACGCCTATGCTATCACCCTACCATGCTGCATCAGAACACAACCAAACCCTTTCAAAGACGCGTCGCTGTAAATAACATGACCATCGCCTCCCGATAGAATCATCAGAACTGGTGCAGTGACGAGCCGTTGCTTTAATTCCTGGAAGCTCTGCTCACATTCTTCATCCCATACGAATCTGGCATTTTTCCTAGTCAACCGCGTGAGAGAACTTGACAAAGCTGAAAATCCCTCCACAAATCGGCGGTAATAACCTGCCAGTCCTAAGAAACTTCTAACTTCCTGCACATTTCTCGGCCTAGCCCAATTTACCACCGCATCAATCTTGCTGGGATCCACTGAAATACCGTCCCCTGAGATCACATGGCCTAAAAGTACTACCTTCTCAAGCCAGAACTCACACTTGCTAAACTTAGCATAAAGCTTCTCTTCCCTGAGAGTCTGCAACACCTGCCTCAAATGCACCTCATGCTCCTCAAAACTCCTCGAGTACACCAGTATATCATCAATAAAAACTACTACAAACTGATCTAGATACTTGTGAAAAACTTTGTTCATCAAGTCCATGAACATGGCCGAGGCATTCGTCAGACCAAACAGTATAATGATAAATTCATAATGCCCGTACTTGGTCCTGAAAGCTGTCTTCGTGACGTCCTCCGCTTTTACTCTCACTTGATGATACCCGGATCTGAGGTCAATCTTGGAATATACCCATGTACCCTGGAGTTGATGAAACAAATCGTCTATATGGGGTAGAGGATATTTGTTCTTAATAGTAACTTTATTTGTCGCTCTATAATCAATACACATCCTCATGGACCCGTATTTCTTCTTTACGAACAACACTGGAGCTCCCCATGGCGACACACTGGGTCGTATAAACCCCTTATTCAGTAAGTCTTGCAACTATTCCTTTAATTCTCCCAACTCAGCTGGAGCCAAACGGTAGGGAACTTTAGAAATTAGCGTGGTCCTTGGAGGTAAATTTATAGGAAAATCTACCTCGCGCACAAGAGGCAACCCTGGCAACTCTTCTGGAAAAACATCTAGAAATTCTTGTACTACTAGAGTGCTATCAATCTTCGATTCATTTTTTGATGCTTCTTTCACAAATGCTATAAATTCCTGACCTCCATCCAAGAGTAATCCACTTGCCTACACGGTTGACACTAACTGCGTTGGAGCAAGCTCCCGTGAACAAACGAATCTGAATTCCTGCTCTCCAGGAGGTCTGAAAATTACCTCTTTCTAGAAACAATCAATGCTGGCGTTATTGGCAGCCAACCAGTCCATACCCATTATTATATCGAACCCAAACATATCAAACACAATTAGATCTGCCGGTAGTACTTTCTCCTGAATTTCTATTGGATAGCCCGTAAGTACCCTCTGACATCTGATCACTGATCTTGATGGTGTAGCTACCAACAGTGCTATATCTAATGACTGGGTCTCACTCTCAGATAATTTAACATAAGATGTAAAAATGAAAGAATGAGTAGCACCCGAGTCAAAAAGAACAATAATTGGATATGATGAAACAGTACATGTACCTGTCACCACATCCGTAACAGCCTCTACATCACCCAATGTCAAAGCATATAGTCGCACTGGGGCCATTCCTTTGCTGGCCACCACGACGCGCCTGGTATCCTCCCCGAGCTGCTTGATGTCCTCCCTGATCGAGTCTGGGAGCTAGGACCTAGTCCCGCTGAACTGGGCATTCACGTATCATATGGTCGGGTCTTCCACAATGATAATATACACCTCTGCTTGCCCGGCACTCCCCCAAATGATGTCTCCTGCATGTCTGACACACCGGATACATCGGTGCATCCTGGTTCCCACGAGGTCCTTCCATCTGCCTCTAGTCTCCCCTATCACGACCTCCTCTCCATTGGCCCCTACTAGAGCCAGCCTGAAAACCTTGAGGCGCAGGCCTCTTCATCTGACTCTGAGCTGCTACACCCCTCTAAATGCCACTCTCAATAATCGTAGCTCTGTCTACAATCTTTGTGAATTTCTGAGCCCTGAAACCAATCACTTGCTCAAATAGATTCTGCCTCAGTCCTTTTTCAAACTTCCTTCCTTTTTTCTCTTCGTCAAGTGCTAGATGTGGAACAAAACGCAACAACTCGACAAACCAAGCCATGTACTGGGATACAATCATCTGCCCCTGTACCAAATGCAGAAACTCTGCTGCCTTCGCACTTCGAACGATAGCAGGGAAATACCACTCGAAGAATAGATCCTTGAATCGGTCCCACGTGACTGGAGTTGGAACCAGCCTCTGCTCTTCTATCAGACGCGCTGCTCTCCACCAGCGCTTCGCCTCCCCTGTCAGCTTAAATGTTGCAAATGCTACTTTCTGTTCATCCATACATGGAAGCACCGCTAATGTCTCTTCAATGTCCTAGAACCAATTCTCAGCTACAATTGGGTCATCTCCTCCAGAAAAGGATGGGGGCTTCATTCACGTAAACTGCTCAATCAAATAGCCACGCTCCCCAGAGCTTCTGGCCATCATCACCTGCTGAGTAACACTACGCAGTACAACATCTGTCTCTCCTCCACCTATGCTAGAAGGTCCTGGCCTATCCTCTCCAGCATTCGTGCCACTGCTTCCTGAAAACAAGAAATATACTTAAGCAAATTATCTCCTATACGGACCTATCCTGTACCAACTCACAATTAACTACCTTCCCTGACCTTAATCCAATATCCAGTTTTGTCACCTAGACACACGACCCGACAATAGTTTACTGTGGTTTTCCTGAAATTGTCACCCCAGGAAAAACACAGAAACCACCATGGAAATCCTGTACCCAGACACAAAACAAACTCCAAATCCTTTTCCTATATTTTGGTATTGCTTTTACTCTACTCTAAAGTCTACAGAACCTAGCAACCTAGGCTCTGATACCAAACTATAACGATCTGCTTAATAAACTGGTTTTTTATTTTATTTTATATATACTATGACATATGGCATGCTCTGATACCCTTATGGGAGTAAACCCAATCATTAGCCTAAGCAGCGAGAAGCGGAAATCACATAGACATAACCATATGAAAATATATATACAATACCAATACCATACAATACCAGAGTACTAACATGTTTCTCAAAATATACACATATATCTGTTTCCCAAAATACCCTCAACTATACTGGGATATACAAAAATCCTCCACAATACTCACTTCACTGACAGGGCACTACTAAAGCCCCTTTATCTGCGAGCTTGGTCTACTCGCCTACCTGGATCACCTGAAAAATGATTCAACAATAGGATGAGCCAACGCTCAGTAAGACGAAATATGTTATTACTAGTGTGTGACAAATGAGTTACAGTATTATGAGAATCTATTTTCATATAAACATGTCTAACTAAATAAGTAATTAAAATATAAATCATAAAATTCACCCCCTTTCCATGTTGCTTAAAATAATAGTATTGTAGGTTACTATCCACAATAATTCTATTATGCATAAGTATGTTCCCTATTTCTGAAATCTATACATACGTAATAGTAACTGAAAGCTTTCCCTGTGGATAACTATGTGTTATGATTTAACCCCTCATGACAGGGTTGTGCAGCCAGTAGGCGGAATTTACCCTGGATAGCCAACCAGGAATAAATCACTATACTCCATCGGTCTGATCTGCCCACCTCAACCCATATCTGATGGGGAGCCTGTCCACGTCAAGGGCGTAGGTGATCGACCTACTCCCACGTATTATCTAAATAGGTGGTTGCACTCATAACATAACATAATATTTGTAGCAACGGTACCGTACTCTGTAACTGCATAGTCCAACAGGGTCTGATACTATATATTATATCTCTGTATACAACTATCTGATTTACCATGATTCTGAAATAACCGTAATAACCATGATGCTGAATATGGTGTAACTGTAATTAATACATCATGACACTGAGAATTGCATAATCATAATACTGAAGACTGCATAATCATAATACTAAAATTCGTATAAACATGGTACTGAGATTCGTATAATCATGGTACTAAAATTCGTAAAATCATGATACTGAAATTTATAAAATCATGGTAGTAAAATTCGTATAATCATGATACTGAAATTCATAAAATATAACCCCGTATTATATTCTTATTCTCAAGTTACACTATACTTTAATACATAATTTTCATAATTACATAAACTGTATAATATTTCAAAATTTCCTAGGATAGCATATTTCCCTTACCTGACTACTAAAAAGCCTATATGGTTTACTGGCCTAACACCCATAGGGCCTCCTACACAACACCCTGAAAACAATATTTGTCAGAACAGAATATTAGTATTTCTTTGTCTACCTCATTTCCTATAACTGTCATAAGGCCAAAAATGGGCTAAAAGGCCTTACCCTGAATTTGGGATGAATTCCAACTTCGTTTTCCCGATGATCCGCTTCGGCAGACTTGCAGAGAACTCCGCCAGGAGCATCATGGTAGCCTCAGATCTTTGATTCGGAGAGGAGCAAGCCCAGAAACGAAGAGAGAAGTGAGAAAGGGACATAGAGAGAGAGAGGGGAGAGAGAGAGCGGCGTTGAAAATGGATAAAAATTCGGTTTTTAGCTATTTATAGGGCTATATTCGTCGACAAGACACGTCACTTTGTCGATGAATCCTTCAGTAAATTTGTAGACGAAACCCCGTATTCGTTGACGAAATTCAGAGTAACCTAAACCATCTCTCGGTATTTTCTCATCAACGAAACCCTGTGTTCATCGATGAAGCTTGGCAATTTTCTTGAAATTTTGTTTATCCCCAAAATGCAATGTGATCGATGAATGCGGAGCGTTCATCCACGAAGTCTACTGCCTCCTTCTGTTCCTGTTTCCATTTTCCTCCCTCTTTATTATTAAAATAATATTATTCTTTGGGTCACTACATAGGGTCTATCTAATGATTCACCAATTGTGGAGATAATGATATGCAGAAATTAAGTCATGCGCAACATTCACAATATAACATACATGTACAGTAAATATAAAGTGCAGAAATATAAGTAGACACACGATATGTTATCGGGGTTTAGCCAACTGTGCCTACGTCTCCGCCTCTAGCTCTCAATCCCGAGGATTCCACTAATGGCTCACTTAACGGGTAGAGCGGCACCTAATACAACTAGGTCAATTAGCACAGGGCTGACCTCAACCTTTACAAACTCTCCTTGTGGGGCAGAGAAGGCCCTAGGTCAAGTTCACAGGGCTGACCCCAACCTGATCCTTCCGGTCTAGATCAAACCCCCTCAGGGCATGCCTGGAAATACAACAGTATATGTAACGACCCAAATAATAATGGTATTTAAGTAATAAAGAGGGAGGAAAATGGAAACAGTAACAGAAGGAGGCAGCTGACTTCGTCGACGAACGCTTCTCATTTGTCGACGACATTGCATTTTGGAGGTGATAATTCCAAGAAATTTCCTAGGCCTCATCGACAAACACAGGGGTTTTGTCAATAAGAGTTTTCAGGATCTCATCGACGAGGTGTCGTCTCGTCGACTAGAAGATACCGAAAAAGGGTTTTTGGGATGTCTGAAAGTCGTTGACGAGGGTGTAGATTCATTGAAAAACTTTCTACAGGACTCTTCGACGAGATGACGTGGCTCGTTGATGAATCCCACAGTATAAATAGTGCTTAAACTCAGTTTTCACGCATAAATTTTGGCAAGGACTCTCCCTCTTCTCTTTCTACGGTCCCTCTCCCATTTTTCTTTTATTTCAGCCCCATTAGCCGCTAAATCGATGATCTGAGGCCACCATGATGCTCCTGGCGAAGTTCCCTCCAAGTCTGCTGGAGCGGATCGTCGGTGGGATGAAGTTGGAATTCATCCCAGATTTAGGGTAGGGTCTTTTATTCAAAATTAGGTTTTTTGGAAGTGTTAGGAAATGATGTAAATGTAGAAATAGTAATATTTTGTTCTGGGATTTATGGTTTTCAGGGTGTTGAGTGGAGAACTCTACGAGTGTAGGACCTGTTACAGTAGAGAGATTTTAGCAAAAATCGGATAAGGGAAATATGCTATGCTCGGCAGATTTAAAATGATTTCAATATGAAATGTGTATATTCTACCATATTATTATTCACAGCAGAAAATTTATATAATTTATCATGTATGATTAATATGTTTTAAAATTACTATGTGGCTTGAGAATATAAATATAGTACAAAAACATGCTTTACAATATTTTTCAGAGTTATGTTTTACATATTATATAGATAGAGGAAATATTTTATAGTAATTACAAAATACCATGATTATACAGTTGATACAGATACAATTTATAGTACCATGACATACAGTTTTACAGTTTATTTCAGAAATACAGTTTATACAGATACAAATTATCACAGTGTCAGGGTTAATACAATTATTATAGAATTATGGTAAAACAGATAGTTATATATAGAAACGTATTTTATAGTAACAGACCCTATTGGACCATTACAGATTACAGAGCACGGTACCATTGCTACATACAGTATATAGAGTGCAACCACCTATTCAGATAATACGTGGTATAATAGTCGATCGTATAGAGCCTACAAGTGGACAGGCTCCCCATTAGATATGGGTTAAAGAGGGTTGATCAGACTGATGGAGTATAGTGGTTTATCCTAGTCGGCCAACTAGGGTAGATCCCGCCTACGGGCCGCACAACCTTATCATGAGGGGTTAAATCATGACACACAGTTATCCATAGGAAAGTTTTCAGTTATTATTATGTATATATAGATTTACAGAGACAGAAAATATATATATTAGAAGTAATTTTTTTAGAAATGTAAAGTATATGTATATTAAGTAACAGGGAAAAGGTGATGGTTTATATTACTGGTATTGTATTTACAGATTCAGTGATACATGATTATATAGTAATAGATTTTCACAGTATTGTAACTCAACTGCCACACACTAGTAATAGCATATTTTGTCTTACTGAACATTGGCTCATCCCATTATTTTAACATTTTTCAGGTGATCCAGGTAGGCGAGCAGATCAGGCTTGCAGATAGAGGGGCCTCAGTATTGCCCTGACAGTAGAGTGAGTATTTTAGGGAGTATTTTTGTATAGCCCCAGCCAGTTGAGGGTATTTTGGGAAACAATCATATATATATATATATATATATATATTTTCGGAAACATGTTAGCACTCTGGTATTGTATATAATTATATATGGTTATGTTTATTTGATTTCCGCTTCTCGCTACTTAGGTTGATGGTTGGATTTAATTCAGTTTGGTATCAGAGCATCATAAATGTTATAGTATAAAAAAAAAAAGAAAAAACCAAAGTTAGATAGCAGGTGGTTACAGTATGCTTCACAATATAACCGGTACAATGATTATACTTCTCAAGTAAAGCAGATATGTACCCAATATGCACAGTATAATCAATCAACCACACATCAACAATATAGGTAAATGTAAGCTCAGTGATGTGTATTTTTGTGCAAGCTACACTCAACAAGATACAATCGCTAATATGCTCAAGAGTCTTTGAAACAATATATATCAAATCTCAATAATAATCAGGGTTTCAAAGAAGCTAATCAAATATTTAAACTAACTCAAAATATTTTCCTTCAATGTAATGAGCACAGGAGTAGTTTGAAAAATATTATAGCTTGTAAAAGTATTTGCATAACCAAAAGCAAAGCTATTGGACACTTGCAATAACAATGCAAATATCCTAAGCTTACTAAGTTATCCCAACACAAGATTTATAGTATGAAAATCAGTGGGATAAATCTAAGCTAAACTCCCCCAAAACAATATTTCAATTATACAAGCACACTGGGAGTATTAGCAATACTAGCATAACCAATATACTCTCGCAATACTAAAATGTATCAAGGGAATAGAAATTTGAGAGTATTTGGACAAAAAAAGTATTTTCAAAAGAGAGGATTTTTGGCTAATTATTTTGGCTAATCTCACCTTAATTTTGCAAATGAGCCCCTATATATAGAGAACGACAAAATTATAACTGTTGGGGACTTTATGGGTATTATTAAATTTGTTTTAAAATCAATTAGGAAAATTAACCCGGTTTACTTAATTTTAACCCCTGTAAAAATTAATTTAACCTGAGAAGTTTGGGTGCTTGGTCTAAGGTTTGGGTGCCTGAATAGAATTTGTTAAAGAAGCATTTTCAAACAGTTCAGTCACCCAAGTCTAGGTTTGGTTGCCTGATGAAAAACTAAAAAACATTTTCTGCACGATTCAAGTGCCTGAAATTAAGTTCGATTAACCAAATTCGGTCGCCCGAGCCCTTTTTGAATGCAAAGGTTCGAGTGCCCAAGTTGGTGAAAAGCACCTTGACAGAGGTTCGGTCGCCCGAGGGAGATATGTTCATTCTTGGTTTGGTAGCCCAAACCTAAGTCAAACTATTGACTTTCCAGCAGTTTGGGCACCTGAGGAGTTTTGAACTCTAGGGGTTCGGTCGCTCAACCTCTCACATATTTTCCTATTAAGTCCAATTTTTAATTCAATTCTTTCTCCTAATAATGTAAGTGATTATGGGGACTTTGTGCACAATGTGTAGGAACCTAGGGTCTTTTCATGTACACCCAAAAACTTGGCGTCGGTCGATCGAAGGGTGCCCTAAGGTCATTCAGCCCCTATGGTCATTCTACGATCATTTTGAGCTTACAAAACCTAAATGCATAACATGCAGAGATTATTACAGACCGATATCCTAATTACTATTACAGACCTAATTGAATGAAAAAATACAACACATGAAAGCAAAAAGGGTCTTCATATTTCTTTGACTCTCCGAGTGCCATCATATGATATTATCAATGAAAACCTGCACAACAACTTGACAGATATTAAATACCCGAGTATTTGTCATAATCAAAACTGGGTGTGACCTATTAGGTCAAAAGTTATGAAAGTAATAAAAGAGAAGGAAAAAAAGGGGGATTAGCAGGGGTTCATTGATGAACCAATGGTCTTCGTCAACGAATGTCCCTTTAGGCCTCGTCGACGAAGGATACGTGTCTTGTTGATGAAGAGATACTGAGAGTAGATAATTTTAGGTTATTAAGCGTTCATCGACAAACCCATTACCTTCGTTGATGAACGCCCTACTGTGGTTCATCGACAAGTTCACGGGTCTCATCAACGAAGCCACGTGGCCAACGATCTATAAATATGCTAAAATCGGGTTTCAGCATAAAAAAACTCATTTCTCTCATTTCTCTCTCTCTCTCTCTCTCTCTCTCTCTCTCTCTCTCTCTCTCTCTCTCTTTCTAGGTTCGATTTCTCCCCCTTCTCTCTCCATTTCTAGCCCAATCCTCACCCAAATCGATGATCAGAAGTTATCACGGGGCTCATGGGGAGATTCTCTACAACTTAACCGGAGCAGATTGTTAATTTGGAGACCTTGGGCACCATCCTAAAATTAGGGCAAGTAAGATATTTTAGGGTTTAAGTATTTATTTCGAGTATATAGGAACTAGGAAGTGTTAAATGAGAAAAATTTTGGGAAATGAGTTGATTGATTTGGGAAAAATGTGAATGTCGAGGCTTTGAGTTTTGAATGCTGCATGCGTGGGATTGGGTTGTTAACACGCCTCTCAGTAAGCCAAGCAAGGGGAATAAATTATAGTAGCTATTTTTGGGAAAGAAATTGCTAATTTAAAGTATGTGAAAATTGAAATATGGTATTTTACGTGTGATTAATATGTTATAAATATTAGACGAAAATTGTGTGGCATGAGAAATATGATATAACAGGTTTATGCTAGGAATGTAATTAAAATTGGGATCTATGATTCGAGTTGAGGAAAATGTGATTATGAAATATATATATATATATATATATATATATATATTTTGAACTTTTTTTACATAGAAATGAAGTTATAGAAATTTAATTATGTTTTATATGCATAATTGTGATGAAATGAGATTGTTATATGGAAATGATGAAAAGTGGTATATAGAATGATTTTATGGAAAAATGAATAAATGTGTATATACATACATACATACATACATACATATGTATGTATGTATGTATGTATGTATATATATATATATATATATGTGTGTGTGTGTGTGTGTGTGTGTGTGTTTGCAATTTACTGGGAAATAATGAAATGTTGTATTGATATGTTTTTATTGAGAAATGTTGAAATACGAGAAATGAGATATTTATTATGAGAATGGAATGTGTACAGAAAATGATGAGAATACCACATATATGATGAAATGAATGTGAATATTGAATTGTGAATACTAAATATTGAATTGTGAATACTGAAATGTGACTACTAAATTATGAATATTGAATTGAGAATAACAAAATGTGAATTCGAAATGTGGAAATGAGTACCCTAATGGGCTGTTATTGATAGAGAGCACGGTACCGCTGCTAACGAGGTGTTAGTGCAACCACATGCTCTCGTGGAGAGTGTGGCATGGCAGTTGATTGGGCCAGTGATAAGGGTAGTTTCTTCACCTGGCATCTAGACCAAGAGTAGGTAGGTCAATTGTACTACAGACACATGGTTATATTGTTTTGATTTAACCGGGTAGGTCAACTGTGGTTTAAATCCAACCTTCGGGCCACACCACCTTGACCATAGGGGGAAGCATGGCCTGGAGAATATCCTCAAGGCAACCATGAGTTATAGACATGTTGTAGATTTTGTTACTGGCAGATGCTCATGTTCTGGATTATGATTACTCATTACAGACACGATAATGAACAACCATAGGTTACAGACACGTTAAGATATTTATAAGAGGATACCCACGGGCTAGAATATGAAATGAGAACGAGAAAGAAAAGCTTATGAAAGCTATTGAAATATGAATATGAGAAAGAATAGTCTGTGAAAGAAAATGTGAATATGATTTTGAGAAATGAGAAAGTATGTATATGATAGGAAAATAATAAGATATCTTTGAAAATATGTTTTACATCCATATATGATTATGAGTACACACACACACACACACACTCAACTCACACACACACACACACAAATATATATTTTCTCCCAGCTGTTATATTTATTAAAATGGAATGTGTTATAATGCAATTAAACTCATACTAGCACACACTGTGAATAATTTATTCCATCTAATTGAGAGTTTCCTCACCCAAATATTTAAATATTTTTGGGAATCATTATAGGCCAGGAGATAGAGCTCCGATATAGAGGAGAGCTAGTACCTTGATAGATAAGGTAAGCATTTTGTGTTGGGGAATGTGTTTATGTAATTCCTTGGGTTATGTTATGGATTTTTCGAGATGTTTATGGATGCTTAGTACTCTGGTTATTTGTATTCCAAATATTATGTAAACATGGAATTCCGTTGTTAGGTATGTACTTTGTATAATGGACTGATTACCTAGTATCCCACTTTGGGTCAGGTTATGTTTAAATGGTATCAGAGTTTTTGACGTGGCCGATGTTTAAGTATGTTTGATGAAAATTATTATTTGTTATATGGAAAAAAAAATGGTATGAAAATCGGGGCGTCATAGTTTGGTATTAGAGCATAGGTTGCTAAGTTCTGCAGACTTTAGTAAACAACGAAATACAATACTAGAGTATAGGAATGGATTATGAGGAGAATAAGAGATGGGTAGATTGAGATATGAGTTAGTTGTTGTTAGAGGATGAGATTGAAATTTGGGGTTCTATCTTGCGACCTGGAGGCAGGAGTTCCATGGTTATTTCTGTGATTTTCCCGGGGTGACGATTTCAAGGAAACCATGGATACTATCATCGGTTCTTGTTTGTGAGTGGTAGGACTGAATCTTAAATTGGGGAAATACGAGGATATTGGATATGGATGATTATAGAGGAATATTTTACGAGTTTAGTATGTTGAGTTAATTAGTGATGTTGAGATGATAGAGTTCTAAGACTGTTTTAACATTATTTTCAGGATGGATCTAGGGAGTAGTAGTGTACATACTGGAGGTGATGATGCAGGACCTTACAGTATGGGTGGCGAAGATCCTGATGCAGTACTACGTAGCATCACCCAGTAGGTGATTGCAGAGATAGCTAGAGGTTTAGAGGAGCGGAGCTGCATGATTAAGCAGTTCACGCGTGTGAGACCCCCGTCATTCTTTGGAGGAGCTGACCCACTCATGGCAAAGAATAGGGTCCAGGATATAAAGGACATGTTGGTAGTTCTCCCATGTATAAATGAGCAGAAGGTACTGTTTGCGACATTTAAATTGATTGGGGAAGAAAAACGCTAGTGGAGATCAACGAGACTACTAGAGAAGCAGAGACCTGACCCTGTAGCGGTGACGTGGAGCCACTTCAGGGAGATCTTTTTCGAGAGATACTTCCCCGCTACTACTAGAAGTGCAAAGGTAGTAGAGTTCTTGCACTTGACGCAGGGACACATGAAGGTATAGCAGTATGCAGCCAGATTTGTCAAGTTATCCCGGTTTGGCCCATATTTGGTGTTGGATGAGGAAAAGAAGGCTAGGAAGTTCGAGGAGGGCCTGAGATAGAGTTTATTTGAGTAGGTTATAGGCTTTCAAGCCTAGACTTTTGCAGAGATAGTGGATAGAGTTGTAGTGATTGAGAATGGCCTGCAGAGAAGCACTGCAGCACAGAGCTAGGGAAAGAGGCACATGCCTCCAGATTTTCAAGCAAGGTCCAGCTGAGGGCCTTGGAGGAAGCAATATAGCAGAGGAGGATGGAGATAGGGAGTGGGAGATTAGGCAGTATAGGGTAAAAAGATGCCCCCTCTTTGTCTCATATGCTATAGGAGACACCCGAGGAAGTGTCGGGTCAGGGAGATTGTTTGTTATCGATGCCATCATCTTAGGCATATGACAAGAGACTATCGAGCATTGCCAGTTATTACACCTGCTCCTATACCATACTGAGAAGGTCACCAGGTAACTCGAGGCAGACAGTAGAGGACTACAGCCCCGACATGAGTTTATGCGCTGACACCAGGAGATGCAGAGGCAGCAGGAGATGTCGTGACAGGTACTATTTTAATATTGTCATATAAAGCTACTGCTTTGTTTGATTCAGGGGCGACTTATTCTTTTATTGTCTCGAAATTTGTTAAGTTGTGTGGGTTAGAAACTCAGTAGTTGGATGTTAGTTTGTTAGTAGCTACGCTGACAGGAGTTGTAGGAATAAGTAAGAAGGTACTCAGGAACTGTCCAGTCTATATTCAAGGGAGGTCTTTATTAGCTAACTTGGTGGTGTTGGATATGCATGGATTCAGAGTGATTATGGGGATGGACTGGCTAGCTACCCACTATTCCAGTATTGATTATTATCTGAGAGAGGTAGTATTCAGACCTCTAGAAGGACAGGAATACAGATTTGTGGGATCATGTGTGCGCACCCCACCACAATTGTTATTGGCCATTCAGGCGAGGTGGTTGTTGCTAGAGGATTGTCAGGGATATTTGGCTTGTGTGAAGGAGATATTAGAAGGGGAATTGAGGTTACATGATATCCCAGTGGTGAGGGATTTTCTTGATATTTTTGCTGAGGAGTTGCCAGGACTACCTCCTGATCGAGAGGTAGAGTTTGCTATTTATCTAGTTCCAGGGACAGCGCCGATTTCAAAAGCGCTGTACAAAATGGCACGACGGAATTGAAGGAATAGTTGCAGGAACTATTAGATAAAGGGTTTATTTGGCCCAATGTGTTGCCTTGAGGAGCGCCAATTTTTACGATGGGTCGATGAGAATGTGCATTGACTACAAAGAAATTAATAAAGTGACTATCAAGAATAAATACTTGTTTCCCCACATCAATGATTTATTTGATCAGTTATAGGGGACACAGATTTTTTCAAAGATAGATCTACGATCTGGATATCATTAGGTAAAGGTTAGAGTAGAGGATGTTCGAAAGGCAGCATTCAAAACTTGATATGGCCACTATGAATTCTTGGTTATGCCATTTGGACTGAAAAATGCTTCCGCAGTATTTATGGATTTGACGAACTGGGTCTTCCACTAGTATTTAGATCAGTTCATAGTGGTGTTTATTGACGACATACTGGTGTACTCAAAGAGCCTAAAGGAGCACTAGGAACATCTGAGGATAGTGCTTCAGGTGTTGAGAGAAAGAAAACTATATGCGAAATTCAAAAGGTGCAAGTTCTAGCTGGAGCAAGTTACCTTCCTTGGACACGTGGTATCCAGGGGTGGTATTTCAGTAGATCCAAGTAAGATTGAGGTGGTTGTAGACTTGTACAACCAAAAAATGTGCAAGAGATCATAAGTTTCCTGGGATTGGTTGGATACTATCACAGATTTGTTGAGGTTTTTCTAAATTGTCGGGTCCATTGACTAAATTAACCAGAAAAGGTGTGAAATTCGAGTGGATAGATGAATGTGAATAAAGCTTTCAGGAGCTAAAGCAGCCGCTCATCACTACGCCTATGTTGAAGATTCCTTCAGGGGAAGGGGGTTTCGTAATTTACAGTGATGTGTCACATAAAGGGCTCGGATGTGTTTTGATCCAGCAGGGGAGAATTGTAGCATATGCCTCTCAATAGTTGAAAGAATATAAGAAGAATTACCTTACTTTTGATTTGGAGATAGCAGCGGTGGTCTACGCACTGAAAATTTGGAGACATTATCTCTATGGGGGTAGGTGAGATATTTTCACTGATCATAAGAGATTGAAATACTTCTTCACTCGAAAAGAATTAAACATGAGGTAGAGGAGATGGGTGGAGCTAATAAAATATTATGACTGCACCATCAGCTACCACCTAGGAAAGGCTAATGTGGTGGCTGATGCTTTGAGCTGAAAATAAATGGGAGCATCAATATCTGCAGTGGTGATACAACATCCAATCCAGATGGATTTAGAAAGGCTTGGTGTGGAACTTGTAGAGGGTGATCATCAGGCATTTATTGCCAATCTGGTATTACAGCCAACCTTACAGGAAAGAATTAAAGCGGCTCAGAGGGGTGATGCAGAGTTAGTAGAGCTTATAAATAAAGTACAAAATGATCAGGAGGTAGATTTCAGTATCTAAGATGATGGAGCCTAGAGGTTTCGTACCAAGTTGTGTGTACCTATCGACCTTAATATTAAGGAAGTTATTCTGGAAGAGGCACACCAATCCCTGTATACTGTACACCCTGGTAGCACTAAAATATATAGGGATCTTCAGAAGTCTTTTTGGTGAAGCAATATGAAAAAAGAAATCACCAAGTTTGTAGCACAGTGTTTGACATGCCAGCAAGTAAAAACAGAGCATCAGAGATTGGCGGGATCATTACAGCCACTCTATATCCTTGAGTGGAAATGGGAACATATAGCGATGGGTTTTGTCATAGGATTTCCACCAGCATTACATGGACAGGATGCAATTTGGATAGTTGTAGACCGATTTACGAAGACCGCCCATTTCCCGCCTATCGGAGTTAACTACTCCTAGAGCAGACTAGCGGATTTGTATATTTAGGAAATAGTTAGACTGCATGGTGTGCTAGTGTCCATTGTGTTAGACCGAGACCCACGGTTTACATCCCAATTTTGGAGGAGTTTGCAGAAGGCCATGGGTTCTTTGTTGATGTTCAACACAACATTTCAACCTATGACAAATGGCTAAATGAAGAGGATGATATAAATACTAGGGGATATGCTACGAGCATGTGTGCTGGATTTCAGAGGCAGCTGGACACAGTTCATGCCACTAGTTGAGTTTGCTTACAATAACAGCTATCATACCAGTATTGGGACGGCACTATATAAAGCATTATATGGCAAGAGGTGCCGATAAAGTCAGAACAATATAGGATCAACAGAAGAGTATTGGGGCTAGAGCTAATATAACATACTCAATGATAAAGTCAGACTCATCAAAGATAGGATTAGAACAATATAGAGTCAACAGAAGAGTTATGTAGATACTAGCCGGTGTGAGTTGGAGTTTGACGTAGGAGATCACGTATTTCTAAAAGTGGCACCAATGAAAAGAGTTATTAGATTTGAGAGGAATGGTAAACTAAACCTTAGGTATATTGGACCATTCAAGATTCTTGAAAGAGTGGGTCCAGTTGCATATAGATTGGCGTTACCACCGATTTTGTTTAGAATTCACGGTGTATTTCACGTCTCCATGTTAAGGAAATGCGTCCCAGATCCCTCCTATGTGATCAGTTATGAAGCACTAGAACTTGATGATGCCTTATCTTATAAGGAGGTGCCGGTATAGACTTTAAACTGGAAGGAACAAGAGCTGCGAACAAAGAAGATTCCACTAGTAAAAGTGTTATGGCGCAATCATGCAGTAGAGGAAACTTCATGGGAATTAGAGGAACAGATGCATTAGAGATGCCCACATTTGTTTCGTGAAACCCAGGATTGAATTGGGAAAAAGAAAGTGAATAGTAAGGTATGTATTTTGATTTGATTAGTATAGGATAGGTAGTCTTTGGGTTTTGATTATGAATGATTTTGGGGGAGTTTTCTTTTGAATGTAGTATAGTACATGATTGTAATCTCCTAGAATCCTTTTTCTGTAACCACGGTATTCCTCCACCATAAGTGAGGGAAATTTATAAAAATTGAGGTGTTTTCTTCAAGGATGGAAAGGTGATAAATAGCAATTTCGAGAAAGAAATTTTATAAGGAGGGGAGAATGTAGAGACCCAAAAAATTAAGTTATGAAAGTAATAAAAGAAAAGAAATGAAAGAGAAGGGAAAAAAAGGGGGATCAGTAGGGGTTCGTCGATGAACCAACGATCTTCATCAACGAATGTCCCTCTAGGCCTCATCGACGAAGGACGCGTGCCTCGTCGACGAAGAGATACCGAGAGTGGAGAATTTTAGGCTATTAAGGTTTTGTCGACGAACCCATTACCTTCTTCGACAAATGCCCTTATTTGGTTCGTCGATGAGTCCACGTGTCTCGTGGACGAAGTCACGTGGCCAACGATCTATAAATATGCTAAAATCGGGTTTCAGCATAAAAAACTAATTTCTCTATTCTCTCTCTCTCTCTAGGTTCGGTTTCTCCCCCTTCTCTCTTCATTTCTAGCCTGATTCTCGTCCGAATTGATGATCAGAAGTTACCATGGGGCTCGTGGGGAGATTCTTTACAACTTACCCAGAGCAGATTGTTGATTTGGAGACCTTGTGCACCATCCCAAAATCAGGGGAAATAAGGTATTTTAGGGTTTAAGTATTTATTTGGAGTATATAGGGCCTAGGAAGTGTTAAATGAGAAATATTCTGGGAAATGAGTTGGTTGATGTAGGAAAAATGTGAATGTTAGGGTTTTGAGTTTTGAACGCTCCAGGCATGAGATAGGGTTGTTAACAGGCCTCTCAATAGGCCAGGTAAGGGGAATAAATTATAGCAACTATTTTTGGGAAAGGAATTGTTGATTTAAAGTATGTGAAAAATGAAATATGGTATTTTACCTGTGTTTAATATGTTATAAATATTAGACAAAAAATGTGTGGTGTGAGAAATATGATATAATAGTTTTATACTGGTAATGTAATTGAAATTGGGATATATGATTTGAGTTGAGGAAAATGAGATAATGAAATATATATATATATATATACTGAACTTTTTTATACAGAAATAAAGTTATAGAAATTTGATTATGTTTTACATACATAATTGTGATGAAATAAGATTGTTATATGGAAATGATGAAAAGTGGTATACATAATGATTTTATGGAAAAATCAAGAAATGTTTATATATATATATATATATATATATATATATATATATATATATATATATATATGTACAATTTACTGGGAAATTATGAAATGTGGCATTGATATGTTTTTACTGAGAAATGTTGAGATACGAGAAATGAGATATTTATTATGAGAATGGAATGTGTACAAAAAATGATGAGAATATCACAGATATGATGAAATGAATGTGAATATTGAATACTAGATACTGAATTGTGAATATTGAAATGTGACTACTAAATTGTGAATACTAAACTGAGAATAAAGAAATGTGAATTTGAAATGTGGAAATGAGTACCCTGATGGGCTATTGTTGATAAAGAGCACGATACTATTGCTAGCGAGGTGTTAGTGCAACCACATGATCTTGTGGAGAGTGTGGCGTGGCAGTCGATTGGGCTAGTGAGAAGGGTGGTTTTTTCATCTGGTGTCCAAACTAAAAGTAGGCAGGCCAATTGTACTATAGACACGTGGTTATATTGTTTTGATCTAACCGGGTAGGCCAACCGCGGTTTAGATCTAGCCTTCGGGCCGTACAACCCTGACCATGGGGGAAAGCATGGCATGGAGAATATCCTTACGGCAGCCATGAGTTACAGACACGTTGTGGATTTTGTTACTGGTGGATACTCATGTGCTGGATTATGATTACTTATTACGGACGTGATAATGAACAACCATAGGTTATAGATACATTAAGATATTTATATGAGGATACCCATGGGTTAGAATGTGAAAATGAGAACGAGAAAGAAAAGCTTATGAAAGCTATTGAAATATGAATATGAGAAAGAATAGTCTATGAAATAAAATGTGAATATGATTTTGAGAAATGAGAAAGTATGTATATGATATGAAAATGATAAGAGAGCTTTGAAAATATGTTTTACGTCCATATATGATTATGGGTACATATATTCTCCTAGCTGTTATATTTATTAAAATGGAATGGCTTATAATGTAATTGAACTCATACTGCCACACACTGTGAATAATTTATTCCGTCTTACGGAGAGTTGTCCTATCCAAATATTTAAATATTTTAAGGAATCGTAACAGGCCAAAAGATAGAGCTCTGAGATAAAGGGGAGCTAGTACCATGATAGACAGGGTAAGTATTTTGTGTTGCGGAATGTATTTGTGTAATTCCCTGGGTTATGTTATGGATTTTTGGAGATGTTTATGGATGTTTAGTACTCTGATTATTTGTATTCCAAATGGTATGTAAACATGGACTTTTGCTGTTAAGTATGTATTGAAAACCAAGGTGTAGTCCCAAGAGGGGGGTGAATTGGATTAAAATTTTTTTTTTAATTCTTTTCGTGAATTCTTAGCCTCTTGTTATTTCAGTAATCATACAACCAATCCTTAGTTCTTTATTTAATTCACAACTAATCACAACACAACTCAACTAATTCAAAACTTAAACATTCAGCCAATCAATCTACCAAGAGATATGTAAAATATGACTTTTTGAAAAACATTTTCCAGGGTTTTAAAAAACCTATCTCTAAGTCTTTTTGCATCCTAATGAGCTTCAGCATATTTCAAGAGATATTTAAAATATGAAGCACTTACATAAAGACTTCTTAGGACATTTGACATTGTAAGTGCTTGAGTCTTCATGCTTGTTTTTGAGCTCTCTTGCTTTGCTTCAAACTTTGATATACTTTAAGCTCTTTAATATCCATACTCTTATATTCTTCAAGCTTTAATAGATCCTCTTGGAATCCATGCCTTAAGCTTCATATGATCATCCTTCTTTGAAATATAAGCTTTCATGAATCCTTATGAACATTTAACCTTACTTTCTCATAGTTGAGTCCCAAAATGTCATTGCTTAACCAAATATGTTAAGTTCCACTCGTTTTTTAGCATCAAAACAGGATGTTAAGCCTTGGAGGGCAAACAATCTCCCTCTTTTTGATGATGACAAATAAGGAGCAAAAATTTGAGTGAGCCTTAAAAAGACTCCCCCCTATAATAAGCATCATCTTAACAAACTTAGTAATTTCAAGATCAATTTCAAAAACTCTTTTATTATCATGCTCATTACATCACTCAAGTTCAAGATCATTCAATATCAAATACTTCTCCCCCTTTTGATACATATATCATGTTCAAATTTTTCAATACCATGCTCAATTTTTGCTCAAAATTTCTCCCCCTTTTAACATCAATAAAAAAGAGTAAGATATCAAAAATGATTAAATTCAAATCAAATCATATTTTGAGCATATGAATATCAAACATGCATATTAAGCATACATACACACTCAATTCATTATTTTTCAATATGACATGTGTTGCTTCAATAGTCAAATAGTCATGTATATTTCATATTTGTAATTCATATATGTGTTGTAACATCTTTACTAACAACATTATCCCTCTTTGAAAATTTCATTAATTCATGATACCAATAAAGAATAATACTAATTGAACATTTCATTAATTCATGATATCAATTGAAAAATTAGGGAGAAATCATAATACAAGCAATGAGTCATATGACTCCGCCTGAATTTAATACATTCAGATTTGACACCAATTGTGTTTTTAAATTTATCATCCCATGTTTCAAACATTGATTCATATCATGTATGTGCTCATGGATACTAATATTAAATACCAATATCATGTCAATGTCATAACATGCTCATGGATATAATTATGCTTGTCATGCTAAAATATTAATTGATATATTCATGGATACCAATATACTTCATAGATACTAATGCTAATGTCACATTATGCACTGCTCATGGATACTAATTTATTTAGATGCCAATTTTTCAATTTATCCATGTGATCCATCATTAGCTTGCATGGTCAAGAATTAATCAAATCATATCTCTAAATCATGCTCAATAACTTCATGCTCATATTTTCAATATATAGTGAGTCATAAATCATCAATATAAGTCAGATCATTTTCATGTCTTTGGCATTATCAAGATATTAGCATGTAAGTGTGTAGCATAGAAGTATATAACATATCAGCATTTCATTTAAGCATGGAGTATATCATTATCATGTGCATTGTACTACACCTTTGCTTAAATTGTTCTTATGTTGCTCAAGTATCTCTTATTCTCAAATATATTTCATATTAAATTTAAATTCCATTAAAACTTGTTTAAAAATTTTACCTTCA
The DNA here is from genome assembly GCF_029873635.1 of Malania oleifera. NCBI lineage: Eukaryota > Viridiplantae > Streptophyta > Magnoliopsida > Santalales > Ximeniaceae > Malania > Malania oleifera. The sequence goes on along the minus strand of NC_080422.1, from coordinate 49,385,763 downwards.
GTCAGTCAGCTGAGATTATGGTCAATCGGCTAACCTATCCTTTCTCCTTAAGGTGTTGTTTAGTCAGTCAGCTGAGCTTATGGTCAGTCGACTGGCCTTTGTTTTCTTTTAAAGTTTGTTTCTTTCATGATTTCTCTGCCAAGTTCTCTTCTTTATCAAAATACTCATGCAATAAGCTCAATTTGCTTAAGATTTTCGTTTCTTTTGATTTCATATGAACACCCAAAATTCATATTGCTTTTCAAATCTTAATACTTTCTAAGTTAAGCCTTGTATGATTCATTCATTGATTAAGGCCAATAATATTATTTTTGTTTTTATTTATCTCAATGTTATAGTTGTCAATAAGCTCTTAAACTCTTCTTTGAGATTTTCAATTAGTTTAATATCCTTGTATTAAGAAATAATTTTCCATAGATTTGAACAAGGAGAGTTTTCTTTTTAAGTTATTACTAATCCATTTTTATCATGATTTTAGCTTTCTTAATTCCTAACAAGAGAACTAATTTCTTATTTGGTACCCATACTTTCTTGGGTCCGGATGGTTTAACAAGGAATGTTTCTTTTAATTTCCAAACTTGTTTAGTTTTCAAACCCTTTCTCTTTAATGGACATTCAAACTTTATATGTCCCTTCTTCTTACATAGGAAGCATGTGGTGTGAGTGTAAGCATTTGAAGAGGTGCTAGCATAATCTTTAAAGGCTTTTGTAAAGTATCCCATGTAGAGATTCTTTTTCTTTATATTCTCAACCCCATTAAATCATATGCCTTCTTTATTTAAGGACATTCTTTGTACCCCAATCATTTTGTCAAGTTTTCTTTTCCTTTTGTCAAGTTGTAGATGATTTTGGCTTGATCCTCAATTTCTCTCTTAAGATCATAAATTTCTGAATTTTGTATATTTTTACTCTTTTCTTGATTTTGAGATATTTTTCTAATTTTATTCTCTAATTCATAAAAATATTGATCTTTCTCATTTTCTATAGAGTACTAGGATCTTAAGTCTTCTAATTCCTTCATCAACTTTTCATTCCTACTTTCTAATCTCTTGATTTTTAAATCTTTTTCTCTTTCAGTAAGTTTAAGGGATTCCAACTCCTTCATTGTACCTTCATTCTTATTTTTCAACGAAGTATATTATTTACTTACTTTGACTAACATTTTATGAGCTTTGAATAATTCATTTTGTAGTTCATCATAGGAAGACATACTTTCATCATCGGAATCATTAGATGAATCACTGTAGGAATCATTAATTGATTTGGATGAGGAGCTTTCCTCATCATCCCATGCCATATAGCAAGTAACCTCGTGGTGTCTTGATTCATTCTCTCTATCATCTATGGTACCTTCGTAGTTTACCTCAAGTTTATCCCAAATTTCTTTGGCTGACTTACATTCCATGACTCTTTTAAACTCATTATCATCTAAGGCACAATATAGTGCATTCATAGCACTTAAATTTACTTGTAACATCTTATGATCTAAATCATTAATCTCTTTTTCATCTTTAGGGATTTCCTTGCCATCTACGGTTTTAGTAGGAATTAAGTCACCATGTGTGACAACCTTCCAAGTCTTCCAATCCATTGTTTGAAGATAAATTCTCATTCTTTGTTTCCAAAATGTATAATTTAAACCACAAAAGATGGGAGACCTAGTAGACGATTGACCCTCTCGAAAGGGAGCTACTCCTATTTGTGCCATCTAGATCTTTATGTAGCTATTAGTTAGGATTTGCTACAACCTTGCTCTGATACCAATTAAAAACCAAGGTGTAGCCCCAAGAGGGGGGGGGGGTGAATTGGTTTTTAAAATTTTCTTTTAATTCTTTTCGTGAATTCTTAACCTATTGTTATTTCAGCAATCATACAGCTAATCCTTAGTTCTTTATTCAATCCACAACTAATCACAACACAACTCAAGTAATTCAAAACTTAAACATTCAGCCAATCAATCAACCAAAGTGTTCAATCCACAAAATTCAATATTCAGTACTTTGACAATTCTCAGCTTTTATTGACAGCCCTGTGTGTGTAATTGTTTCAAGCCCTGTATTAAATGAAATTTGATTCAAGCCCTGTGGTTAATGTAATTGATCTTTCTTTATGATAATCAATATAACATCCACACTCTTTCCAAAATCAGATTTCAAATAATCCTTCAATTAATAGGTTTTGGGTTGTTATTCAATCAACGTACTCCTTTAAGGTTTCCCCAAATTATTGATCAACCAACGTACTCACTTTCAGTTTCCGCAATCCCAAAAACAAATTAAACTTTAGCTTATTTAAAATCCAATCCACGTAGTTTTTATGATTGAGAAATATAAATCATCCACGCTGTTAATCTATGTTGAAAATAAAGAGAGTAAGGGAAAGAGAGTAACACCAGGTTTTTATGAGTTTCGGCTTATCCTTAGCCTACATCCTCACCTTAGAAAAACCACCTAAGGATTCCACTATACATGTTCCTTTTCGTGTGGAACAAAACTGTTACACACTCCTTCAGTAGGCTAGAGTAATCACCTCTCCAAGCGATACCCCACGCTTGGGCACTCTTTCAATAGGCTAGAGTAATCACCTCTCCAAGCGATACCCCACACTTGGTTAATAATGCAAACACCTTGAATTGTCTAAGAACTACAAGAAATATGAAATAAATGCTGCATACAAGAACACTCTCAAATAGAGAAAATTAGTACAAATTCGGCACTACGTACTTCAGAATTTAAATATCAAGATGAAATAGAATTGAAGCTCAAGATAAGATATCACTAGAGGTTCTTTCTTAGAATTTGAAAAACTCAGTAGCAAGTTAGAACTGTGGCTTTTGATCAACAACAATTCAGTAGAATTCTCCTAGCAAGAGTATGAGCAAGAGTGAGCTTTGTGAGAGATTGAAAGTAAGATGCTTGATTGCTTGCTTTTTTCTTGGTTATTTGATTCCTTGGGTTAAAGGAGTATTAATAGACTTTTTAGGATGAGTTTCCTTGTTCCCCAAGTTACTTGGAGTGTCTACCAAGTTTTTATAATGTTCACATTTGAAAAACTAATTTTTAGAATTTTCCTGTTGAAGTTCAAAATTTGAATTCCTGTAGGGTCAGTCGGTTGGACAGGCGACTGGGTAAGTATTTTTGTAGTGACCCAAACCCGTTTTAAGGAGGGTTCATCGACGAAGATGTCACATTCGTCTACGAGGTCCCTTCAGTGTCTCATCGACGAATTTCAGAGTCTCGTCGATCAGGAGATACCAAGCGGGTCAGTAAAAATATCTGAACTGGGGTCGGTGACGAAGGTATGGCCTCGTCGACAAGCTGTGTGGTGGATTCGTCAATGAAGGCGCCACCTCGTCGACGAGTTTGACTTAGTCAAAAGCCCTATAAATATCCATTTTGGTTGCTTAAGGGCTAAGTTTGCTCCCAAAAGCTCTCCCCCTCTCTCTAACTTGCATTTCTCTCTCTCTCTCTCTCTCTAAGATTCTTCACCGTTCGACATCCGTTTCTAAAAATAGAAGTTCTTGCGTGGATCAGAAGAGAAAACTTGGCAACTATAGCGGGTCGGATTGTCGTTTCAGAGATTTTTGGGTTTTCCAAAAATCGAGGTAAGAATCTGATTTCATTTATGATTAAGCAGTTATATAGTAGTCTAGATTTTAGAGAAGTTATGTTATGTGGTTTTTAGGTTTCGGGGATCCCGGGTTGTCGGTTTGGACCGTTTCGTAAATGATTTCATTTTCAGGATTTAGGTAAGGGGAATTTGATTGCAACAACATTTTTGGAAAACTAAATAGCTAAAAAGTTAGGTTATACTTATATGCATGATTTAATTGCTTATTTGCTAAATTCTACCAAGTAGAAATGTCAGTTTTACGATTTTACTATTTTTGGTAAAAACGAAGATTTTGGCGTATGACCTCCAAATTTTTCGAAAATCACTTATTTGCATTTAAACTGTAGTAGGAGATGCTTAAATACTTTACTTTTCCATTTAAATAAATTTTTTATCATTTAGCGGGTTTTGGATTAAACTTGTGTAATATATATTGAAATGGAAATGTATGAACATTCTATACTATATATATGCGGGTTTTGGATTAAACTTGTGTAATATATATTGAAATGGAAATGTATGAACATTCTATACTATATATATATATATATATATGAGATATTGGAACCGGAGTTCCAACTTGCTATACTGAAATGTGGAAAACAAGTGCTGGTTATATACCGAGCTTTATACCTTAAAAAAAAAAAAAAAAAGGTAAACCGAGAGGGTGTGTGTCGGTTTATACCCGATGTGATTGAATAAGTTGTGAAAATACTGAAATTGCACAGATTATTATGTTTTCATCATACATTGTATATATGATAAAGGGAGCCACAACTTGCCACCAAAGGAGTTGAAAAATACTCCAGTAAAAGGGGTTGAAAGATACTCTAATGTGAGAAGTTGAAAAAGCTTCAATAATGGAGTTGAAAGATACTCCCAATGGCGTGGAATTCTTCAGCTGGAAGGGTACAGTGTAACTGCACATGTAAATCAGTGTGGGTACATAGATAGTCATCTTGCAGGAGTAATGAAACCACTGGTGAAATAATAGACCAGATGGGGGTAGTCGGACTATATATTTGATGTTTGACAAATGCCTGCACGAACAGGGCATTGTTAGAGATATCAGTGCACAACCCGTGCCACGGGGTAAATAAGAAAAACATGTCATAACAAGTTGGTAGTTGTTCTAATATTCATATGCATGATTTAAATTCTAGAATGTGCAAATAAATCTTATGTATATTATAGTATTGTAAAGAAATGATGTACATACATATATATGGGTTTTTATTCAAATATGCATATGTGGTCACACACTATTGTAACACCTTATTCCTTACTGAGAAGTGTCTCACCCCATTGTACAACCTTTGTTTTTAGGTTTATCAGGACATCGGTCCTAGTTGCTTAAGGGACTGGGAGAATTGTTTTTGGTTGTAGCATACGTAAGTAGTTTATGTGTATATTGAACTTAGTTGGAATATCCTTTTGGGGTTGTATTAATAGGATATGTTTTAAGTTTGTATAAATGTATTTTAGGATACAACAGTAAACTCTGGTATATGTCTATTAGAAATCCCGATGAATGTTTATGTTTTTCTGCAACATTTACATTCCTGTTATGTATGAGTTACACACGCATATCCCTATTTAGGGCGGGTTGTCTATGTATCTTGAACAGGTACAGGTAAATTGTATTTGGTTTAACGGTGCTGGTCTGTATAAAGGGCCGGGTCGTTACAATTTTATATAGGGTCAGTTGGCTAGACAAGCGATTGAGACCTTTCTGTCTGCCAGAAATTAATTCCATTAAATTTTCAGTCAACTGACTGAACACAATTCAAAAGTATCAGTCAGCTCGTCTTGTCAGTCGGCTGACTGATCATAGGTCAAAATGGTTAGTCGGTTGGGCAGTTATTCAACTTGTTATTTTTATCATTCGGTTGAGAAATTTCAGAATATTATGGTCAGTCGGCTGACTAGTTAATTTTTTTCAAAACTACTATTTTTTAAAATTTTAAACCATTTGTTATTTGAAAAACTTAAATGTGACTTTTCAAAAACATTTTTTAGGGTTTTAAAAAACTAGTCTCCAAGTCTTTGTTGCATCCTAATGAGCTTCATCATATTTTAAGAGATATTTAAACTATGAAGCACTTACATAAAGACTTCTTAGGACATTTGACATTCTATGTGCTTGAGTCTTCATGCTTGTTTTTGAGTTCTCTTGCTTTGCTTCAAACTTTGATATACTTTAAGATCTTTAATATTCATGCTCTCATATTCTTCAAGCTTTAATAGATCCTTTTGGAATCCATGCCTTAAGCTTTATATGATCGTCCTTATTTGAAATATAAGCTTTTATGAATCCTTCTGAACACTTGACCTTGCTTTCTCATAGTTGAGTCCTGGAATGCCATCACTTAACCAAATATGTTAAGTTTCACTTGTTTGTTAGCATAAGAACAGGATGTTAAGCCTTGTAGGTCTAACAGTATTTTATATGATTGACTGATTACCTGGTATCCCACTTCGGATCAGGTTATGTTTAAATGGTATCAGAGTTTTTGACGTGGCTGATGTTTGAGTATGTTTGATGAAAATTTATTATTTGTTGTATTGAAAAAAAATGGTATGAAAATCAGGGCATCACAAGCCTAAAATAATACATTTTAGGAACACATCACATCTCTCATTTCCATTGTGATACCCCATGGAAGAAAGACTTAAAAGGATTAGATGTTACTACCCATATCAACAAAGTTCACCTTTCTTTTTAGGAGCCTTCCCATAAGAACTCCACAGTTAAGCGTGCTTGGCTTGGAGTAATCTTTGGATGGATGACCTTTTGGGAAGTTTTGTTAGGTAGTGTGTGAGTAAGAACAAAACATACTGAAAAGGACATGTGTTTGTAGTAACCCGGGAGAAATAATGGTATTTAAATAATAAAAAGAAAGGAAAATGGAAACATGAACAAAAGGAGGCAGCCGACTTTGTCGACAACGTTGCATTTTGGATGGGATAATCCCAAGAAATTCTCCGGGCCTCGTTGACGAGGGTTCTTTAGGATCTTGTTGACGAAATTCTGTCTCGTCGAAGAAAAGATACCGAGAGAGGATTTTGGAAGTCTGAAATTTGTCGACTAGGGTTGAGGTTCATCGATGAGTCTTCTTCTTGGCCTCGTCGACGAGATGACGTGGCTCGTTGACATAGGCCACAGTTTAAATAGGCCTAAAAGCCATTTTTGGCCGAAATTTTCTACCCAGAATCTCTCTCTCTCTCTCTCTCTCTCTCTCTCTCTCATCCTTCGGTTTCTCCTCCTTCTCTCTAAGTTTTTGGGCCAGATTTCCGCCGGTTCGACGATCTGAAGCCACCATGACGCTCTTGGGAAAGTTCTCTCCAAATCTGCCGGAGCAGATCGTCGGTGGGGCTAAGTTGGAAACCATCCCAAATCCGAGGTAAGGATCTCTACCTAGTATTTGGTTTCTTGACAGTTGTAGAAAGCGTAGTATGCGTAGAAATACTAAACTTTAGTTCTGGGAAATGTCATTTTCAGGGTATTGAATAGGGAACCCTGCAAGTGCAGGAGTATTTCTCTTAGGGGCTTCTCAAGACTCAGGTAAGGGGATAAACTAAGCTAGTATTTTGTGAAAAGTATGTATAATATTATAGCATTTGATTTCAAAAAATAAATATATTTTTATATGATTTGTATTTGGGAAATACTGTTGAAAATGATGGTATGTTAGATATATGAAAAACCTGTTTACTGTGTCATAAGTAGAAATTATAATGAAAAACTATTTTATGGGAATGTGTTAATGATATGGATTTTTTATAATGGAAAATCGGCATATAGGATGAGATTTTGATATATTTGTCGACGTACGGGCCGAGCTATGTGTATGATTTGTTGGCGTACGGGCCGAGTTATGGATATGTTTTGTTGTGATACGGGCCATGCTATGTATATGATTTGCTGACATACGGGCCGGGCTATGGATATGATTTGCCAGCATACGGGTTGAGCTATGGATATGATTTGTTGGCGTATGAGCCGATGATTTTCATGATATACGTATATATGCAAAATGATATGATTGAATTGATAATTAATGATATGAAATATCCATGTATCACAGTTTCAGTATATGTTATATGATATCAGAACCGGGTTGGCTTGGTCTAGGCTAGCACGTGCACGGTACCGCTGCTATGTGTCTATGGTCATCATGATCATGATATTTGTATTAACGTTGCTGTATGGAGTGGTGTGAGATTGAATGGTCGATGTGGTTTTAAGAAGTGTGTGAGTGCCCCTAGTGTACGGACCAGGTCTGGCAAACCCATTGGACTTACAGACTGTACTTTTGACTTGGCTGTGGTTGGCCAACCATTGTTAGGTCCCGCCATCGAGCCACACAACCCAGTCATATGGGGGTAATGCATGACAATAGCCAGCTAACCTTCTAGGGATGTTTGTTTTGTATTATTATTTATATGAGATGAATTATGTTATGAAAACCATTATGTTCTGCCATGTTTTGATTATACATGTTTTCCTAGAAATGATATATATACAGTTTTACTGGTTATGTTTATAATTATATGTATACCATAGAAATGCTCATGTTGCCACACACCAGTGTTAGTTTATTTCCTTTACTGAGAAGTGTCTCACCCCAAATTTCATAAACATTTTAGGAGCCCCTGATAGGAGAGCGGGTAAAACCCTGCTGATCTAGTACGGCTGATCTGCCCTTCCAGAAGGGTAAGTGTTTTGATGGGGTCGGATGTATTTTGTGGGATGGCCCTAAGATATCTTTTGGGTTGTGTACTGTGTGTATATAAATACAGTGGTTTTAGTAACTCTGGTATTGTGATGTATGGTATAATGAAATGTATATGATTGTATGTTTCCTGCTGCTTAGGCTTCCGCATTGTGTTTCTGATATATCCCTGGTACCTATGGGTTCGGGTGGATTATGATCTGCTGAGTTTTGTGATATTGATTTTATTATATTAAAAAAAATATAAAAATTAAGCAGGTCGTCACAATGTTGGTCTGTGGGGCTAGTCATTAGTCTGATAAGGCTTGCCCCTATTGTCTGGTCCAGATAGAGGAGGAGAGACACCGTGCTCCTTGGCAGACCCGGGGGGGGCATTCCTTATCGGACTAATGATTGGCCTCACAGACCAACACATGTTCTTTTTAGTGTGTGTTTTATCATCACTCACACACTTCTTGAGAAAACTTCCTAAAAGGTCACCCATCCGAAGATTACCCTAAGCCAAACACGCTTAACTGTGAAGTTCTTATGGGAAGGCTTCCGAAAAGAAAGGTGTACCTTGTTGATATGGGTAATAACATCAAATCCTTTTTAAACCTTTCTTCCATGGGATATCACATTTGCCCCACTTACAGAACACAACAGCCTCTAGCGAACCCATATTTCCTTACCTTAACCCGAATCAACAAACGAAAACCACTACGATGTTCTAGGGGAGATTTTCTCTACACATCTAGCAGAGCATATTTCTAAACTGGACTTTTCAGGAATCGCTCCAAAGTTGAGGTAAGGCTTGGGATTCCTATTTTTTTGGGTTTTAAATGTTTATTCGAGGTTTATAGGTTGAGAAAATGTTGAAATAATAGGTTATTTAGGGTTTATCTAATTAAATTAGGGTTTTTGATTCAGGGTTCGGGTGAGTGCCATAGGCATCATTTTGGGGTTCCTGCTGGCGTAGTTTAGGAAATTAGGTAAAAGGAATATATTAAATCAGGATTTTTGAGGAAATAATCGGTGAAAAATGGGAATATTATGTATGTATGTATATGATTTTCACATGAGTTCTGTAAAGCCAACCGTTTGAATTGTAAATTTTTGCGCTTAGGGTTGTGCTATTAGATATTATTTGTGAAAATGAAAAGTTAAAATGGTAGATTTTTTTGTTAATTGTGTAAGAAATTAAATGTATATTTTCAGTATATTAATGATGATTATGGGTTGGCTTATTTTTAGTGAATGTATGAATATATGTTGTTAAATTATGTGGCATGAGTAAAATGAAGTTTTTTTGTTGAACTATGATATATGTATGAGGTGTAGGAAATACTAGAAATATATTGAGAATTAAAATGTGATACGATTTATTTTGCACGTGTTTGGTAATGTTAGATTACAATGTATGGTTTGAGAACTCTGGTGGACCAAAAAAGGGCACAATATTGCTGCGGATATGTATGGTAGCGCTAGTGCACCCACACCTCTTAGAGAAAGTGTGGATATGGGATGGTCGATTGTGCTGGGAAGGGTAGTGTCCCCCTAGAGTCTAGACCAGTATGGGAATAGCCAATCGGATCTACATATTGTAGAATGTGGTTAATTTAACTCTGGTGGGCTAACCAAGGTTAAGTCCAGCCTTCAGGCCGTATAACCCGTCATGGGGCGGAAGCATGATTATGATTTTTCACCGGTATAGAGAGTTCTAAATGCATAATTGTTAATTTAACCATTGATAATATGAGAACGGAAGACACGAAAATAGAAGATATGGGAACAACGGATATAAGAACAGCATACGAGAATGATATGAAAACAGAATATGAGAAAGCAGACATGAATATGCAAATGAGAAATGTAGAATATGAATGTGAATGTGAAAAGTGAAATGTGAAGTGAATAATACAGTGATAACAAATACAGAGGAAAGAAAGAAATGTATTATATATAGTAGTATTATATGTTTTTTGGGCGAGGTATACTCTTCACTTGAGGGCTTGCTTAGAAAGGCAAGTGCCCTGATAGGTATAAGATGTAGCTATATTAGGCTGCATAACGTATTAGGGCAGAGGGAAGCTACTTGTATGGACGGGTAATCTTCCCTATTTTCGGGAACTTCTGCTAGTAAACCTTTGCGTGACTGTGTAAGTACGAGATAAATTAACCACCTAAGGGCTTAATGAGTAAGATAAGTGTCTTAATATGCTTCAGTTGTGACTGTAAGTTGTAAAATGGTATTAGAGCATTTACCCCAGTCGGAAGTGTGATGAGATTCACATCGCCTGCGTTTGGAAATGTGGGTTTGCAACGAGGACATTGCGTTCTGTAAGTGGGGGAGATTGTGATACCCTGTGGAAGAAATGCTTAAAATACTCATATCAACAAGGTGCACATTTTTTTTCGGGAGTCTTCCCATAGGAACTCCATGATTAAGCATACTTGACTTGGAGTAATATTGGGATGAGTGATATTTTGGGAAGTTTTCTCAAGAAGTGTGTGAGTGAGGACAAAACACACTGAAAATGACATGTGTTAGTCTGTGGTCATTAGTCTGATAAGACCCGTCCCCCTATTATTTGGTCTAGGTAGAGGAGGAGACACGCAGTGCTCCCTGACAAACCTAGGTCGGGGCATTACATCCATCACGCCCCTGGTTAGGTGTGTTTCTTTTTTTGGATCAAAAAATGGATTTAGGGCAACCAACTCTGAATATACTCTCAACAGTAATTTATTTTCCTACATTATTTACATAACTATTTTTTTATTTTTATTTTTGTTTTCTCGACATGAATTTGTTAAACCTTTAAAGCATCGTCATATTAACCCCAAAGAAGAATGTGATTTGGACACCAGCATATCTCCCCAAAGCAACTTACGAGAGTAGAAGAGTCTACTTTTCGAACACAACATTCACTGGCAAAATCGCGTCACGTCCATCGGTGCCCCCCTCTTGGTTCTCTTCACTCTCTACCTCTTCTGCAAATTGTAAACAGAGAGGAAGGAGGAAGATGCGACTTAAGTGAGCAAAAAACACTACTTGGGATAACCTTTTTTAAGCGTCACGCGTCAGCAAGTTTCGTCTAAAATAGTAATACAACGTCTTTTCTTTAAACAATATTAGGTCATTGACCGTTTTTTTAGACGCGTTAATTTTAAAAATAAAGTTCTATTCAAATTATTATTAAATAATTTAATTAAAAAAAAAAAACTCATCGTTTTTTGTACACATGGATGAGTATGGCCTGTACAGAGGTGGCATGGCACTTTGGAGATGCATGTTGCCTGCGTTGCAATGTAATTTTATCCGCTTCCATAAAGAGCCTCTACGTTGAATCTGACGAAAGAAGACAACCGGAGGCCCTTTCGCGCTCGGGAAACGACACAGGATCTCACGTTCCGTATCGTCCGCGTATTTTGCTCCCCAACAAAAGCCCTGCGCCTAGCCTCATATGCCATCCACGTCATCCCACCGCCCACCACATTGTGTGTTTCGGGATCATTACTTTCGAAGACCCACCCAATAATAATATTTTCCTATCCTCCAATGGCACACACATCACGTGGGAAAGTGGAATCCGCCGCACCAAAAATAAAAGTCATTTTTATGTAGTGCTTCAATGTGCTAAGCTTTCACAATGATAAAATTTTAAATTTCTATTATATTCTAAGAAGTTTGATGATTTTTAAAATATTCTTAAAAGCTAAATTTATTATTAAACTTGTGTTTAGAATTTGAACAAATATTAATGGTATCTACTATGTCGATTATTTCCACTTATCACTTTTTTTTATCAGTTAATGGTAAATAATATTGATCAAAATGGATATGTACAATATACACTGGGCATGCTCAGGCAAGAGGACAGCCAGTAGACCTCAAATCTGAGAGTCCCAAATCAAAAAACATTCCTTGATGTCTTTGATTTCATAAGCAGAAATAGGTTGCCCATACCTTTTCTCATCAGCTGACAAAACACAATTAAAATCCCCTAAAAGCAGCCATGGCCCTACATTTCGATTACTAGAGTGAACTAGATCCTGTCATAGTGATCTTCTAGCCACAATGGAGTTAAAACCATAAACAAAGCTCACAGTAAATCTTTTTGTAGAAACTGAACATTTAAGAGTACAATGAATTACTTGAGCATGTCAATAACCTGCAGCTAAACTTTCTAGGAATTCCAGAGCACTAGAATCCTTCTAGCCCTGTGATGGTTAAAGTTGTTCATCTGTTCCCACATTCTGAATATTTTATTCAACAAACCCTCCTAACTGTTTGTTGAAAGTTTTGTTTCCAGCCAACAAAGCACATCTATTTTACTCCTTCGGATAAGGTCTTGGATCGCATTTTGTTTTAGGGACTTATTAAAGCCCCTTATGTTCCATGTAGAGATCTTCATGGGGTAAGTTGGAGGCATGAGCCTCCTTTCTTGATAGCTTGCTTAGAAATCATACCCATCTTTGTTTTCTTTTTGCTCTTCACTTGCACAAATCCCTCTTCTATGACCCTTCCCTTCCCTTTTAAAGCATTTGAGTCTTTACTCATGATCTTACCCTTGTCTATTATGGGACTCTTTGCAATTCCATTTTTGGATGACCACCTGGTAGGACAACTACAATAGAAATCTCCACCAAGTTGTCCTCCTTGAATGACATCACGGCTATAACGGAAACCTCCTTCCTTTTATCTGTTGCAGAAGCTTTTATTCCTTGATTCTGAACACTACCTAGTCCCTCATCTGTTTCAGTGTTAACCACAAGGAGAGAAGCAATAGGGATATTCATGTTTCATTCAGTAATAACAACTTTTGACACTTCTTCAATCTAAACATCAGCATTCTGAGGGAGACCCTCCCACTGATTACATACAACATCGTCAACTTCAGTATTAACTTTCCCTAAATTAACCTCAGGAACAGAACCTTTCCCTTTGTTTTTAACTCCTGAAGTTCCCTTATTTTCTTTCCTAGGTTTGCATAAACCCTCTGAGTGGCCAATAGCTTTACATCTTTTGCAGTATCTAGGCAGACTCTTATACACCACCTCCTGAGTTATTGACATATCATCGGGGAGCCACACCATGACACTATGTTTAACTTCCTTAGCAATGTCAACTTCAACAAGAATTCAAGCGTATGAAAGCCTATCCTTATTTGTTGGTAATTTATCTGCAAATAGTGGCCTTTCCAATCTCTAAACAAATTCTCCCTAAGGCCATTGGAGTCCACAACTCAAATAGGAAATTCTTTAACTGAACCCACATAGGTAATGTAGTCCTCTATTCAAAATCATACTAAAAATACTTGGGCATCTTCTTTAAGGGCAATGACCTTCCATAAATTATGCATGGACCATTTTCCAGCACATTACGAAGATCCACATCATTTTGAAACTTAAAGATAATCCAACCCTTCTCATGTTGGATAGCTTCTACATGCACTTTCCAAGAACTAACCAACAAATTCAAAGTAGACTTACCTGGGTGTTTACCAGTGAAGTAGCCCACCATGTGTTTATTAGAAATCTCAGCTGAGTCAATCAATTCAGATGCTTGAATGCAAGCACCAACGCCATTTGAAGCAAACATTGGAATTGTTCCACAACACTGAGGGACTTTATTGTTAGTTAACAGCTCAAACCAAGCAACACTCTTATTGTTCCTCATGATTGTCTTATTGAACCAGGTAGTTCAAAACGTCCCGGTCGACCGAAACCTCCCTGGGTCAAGATTTTGACCATCTGGTTGACCAAACCAGTTTTGTACTCCAACTACCTGGTCGACCGAGGGTCCTTGGGTGAAATCCCAACGGTTTGGTCAACCAAACCAGCCACTTCAAAATGGCCCGATCGACCAAATCTCAGTAAAATAGGAAAATCACCTTTGGAAGAGGACTTTGGTTAACCGACCATTTAGTTCAAAATACTCCTGGTTGACCGAACCATTTGAGTCCTGGTTGACCGAAACCTTTTTGGTCGACCGGACCTATCGGTTTGCCCTGATTTTTACCGCAGTTAAATATTTTTTAAACAGGGTTAAAATATTTGAAACATCATTAAACTTTCTTAATAATACCCAATAGGTCCCTAACGATCATATTTCCTTCCATGTCTATATATATGAGATCATTTGTGAAAATTTAAGGTCATTAGCTACTTTGATTAGGGAAAAATTTTCTGAAAATCCAAAAGCTTATACTACTCATTTTTGAGCCTCATTCACTCATGCTTATCATCTATTAGTGCCTACATCATTTGTAAGTTGATTGAGTGTTTGTTTTAGAAATGTTTGCTCTCCTTGTTCTATTTGTTTGACACCATTTTCTTGAGATCCAAACCTAAGGATTCTTAGGGGACTTCATTGATAAGTCTATCCTAAGAAGACTTTGATAGATCTTCTAAACTTGCACCTTCATTGCAATATCTTGAGAAGATTGTACTTGTTTTTGGTTGCAAAATAATTTTCAAAACATTTTCAAATATCTTGTGGTATTTATTTTGATATAACTTTGAGAAGATATTTGTTCATGTGATAGTGATCTTTGTTGCAATATTCTTTCACTCATATACTATTTGCTGAATACAAAGATTACACCTCTTTTGCAAACCATACATCATTTGATACTTACATGCTTGAGACATCCTACTGATTGAAATACTTGAGACTTGGCATCTTTGTGTGAACTTATTGGCTAAATATATTGTGAAACAAAGATTGCTTGTTTGACACTCTCACGTACGCATTACACTGATAGAACATACCTTTGAGAGTTGAACTATCTAGACCACACTGAGCTTACATATTGAATCATATTGTAGTGTATGTTATTGCGCGTATTTGGGTACATATCTGTTTTACACGAAAGCACAATCACTGTACCATTTGATTAAATACACATTTGTTGTATTTCCAGGCACGGGCCTGAAAGGGGAGACTAGCCCTAGAATAATCCCGGATTGACTTAGACCCGGTTAGGAAATTTAGGTGCGTCGTCCTGTTAAGGCGTGTAGGTTGAGGTCAGTCCCGCTAATTGACCTGGTTAAGGTTGAGGTCAGCCATGTGTTAATTTGACCTAGTTGTAATCGGTGCCGCTCCACCCTTAAGTGAGCGTTTAGTGGAATCTTCGGGCTTGCGAGCTATAGGTGGGGACGTAGGCACAGTTGGCCGAACCCCGATAATATATCGTGTGTTTGTTTATATTTCTGTATTCTATTTTTACCGCACATGTATGTTATGGGTGAATGATGCGTATGACTTAATTTCCCACATTATATTTATCTACGCATTTGGAAATTGCATAAACTAACCCTAGGTTTTGTATATACTGTTGTTGGATAAATTAACCTAGGAGAAAAAGTTTTAAATTCCAATTCACCCCCCTTCTTGGGAATACACCAATTCTAACAAAAGGGCTACAGCTGGTGTGGCCGAGATGATTTAGAACAGCAGTGGTGGGGATGGTTGTCGGCGAACAGAGAGAGATGAGATGGAGATGTGCAGAAGAATGAGGGGGAGAGTAGGAGAGTGCGAGAGAATGAAATAAGGAAAGAGCCAAGGTGGTGAATGAATAGTGACTAAAAAAATATCCCCCCGACCTTTGATTACGTGCCTGGTAGCCCTTTTGTAGGCATGCAACGAGACTTTTTCCAACAATTCGTTTGGCGCCTAAAGTTTGTTATAGAAGAATATCTCCCCCCTGCGCGGTTTTGTTATTGGGATTTTGGGAGAGAATCATTTTTTTGCACATGCATTCCCATATTTTTTATTTTTGAATTTCTTATACATTTATCTTTGTTCTCCAATTTTTTTCTTCCCCCAAAGGAAAGTCCTAGGTTTTAAAACTCAATCCCCGAAAGACGGAGGACCCGAATTGTAGTGACCCAAAGAATAATAGTATTTTAATAATAAAGAGGGAGGAAAATGGAAACAGGAACAGAAGGAGGCAGTAGAGCGTTCGTCAACGACATCGTACTTTGAAAAATACCCAATAAATTTATCAGGGCCTCATCGATGAATACAGGGGGTTCGTTTACGAGGGTACAACAGGACCTCGTCGACGAATACAGGGGATTCGTCTATAAGGGTACAATAGGACCTCGTCGACGAGGGCGAGCTTCGTCGACGAGAAAATACCGAGAGGAGTTTAAGGCCTTCTAAAATTCGTCGACGAGGTAGTAAGGTTTGTCGACAAAATTTCTTAAGGACTCGTCGACGAGATGACATGGCTCGTCGATGAATTCCACAGTATAAATAGTGTTTAGCTTAGATTTTCACATAGAAATTTTAGCTAAAACCCTCTCTCTCTCTCTCCTCTACGGCTCCCCCTCCATCTCTCTTTGATTTCGGCCCCATCAGTCACCGGATCGACGATTCGAGGCCACCACGACGTTCCTAGCGGAGTTCTCTTCAAGTTTGCAGGAGCAGATCGTTGGTGAAACGAAGTTGGAATTCATCCCAAATCTAGGGTAAGGTGTTTATTCGGAATTTGACTTTCTAGTAGTTGTAAGAAATGATGCAGGCAAAGAAATATTGATATTTTTTTTGGAAATTTATGGTTTTCAGGGTGTTGAGTGGTGAACCCTGCGGGTGTTGGACCCGTTATAGTAGGGGATTTTAGCAGGAAACAGGTAAGGGAAATATGTTATGCTAGACAATTTTACCATGTTTCAGTATAAATTATACGTTTTTATCAGATGATTATTCATGATAGAAATTTATACAGTTTATTATTATGTATAATATGTTTAAAACTTTTGTGTGGCTTGAGGATATATGTATAGTAAAGAAACAAGTTTTATAGTATTTTCAGGATATGATTTACAGAATATATAGCCACTGGATATTGTACAGTTTATAGTACCATGATTATACAGTTTACAGTACCATGATTATACAGTTTACAGTATCATGATTATACAGTTTTCAGTACCATGACTTACATATTTCAGTTTAGTTCAGAAATATAGATGATACAATTACAGTTATTACAGTGTCATGGTTTATACAGTTATTACTGAATCATGGTAAAACAGCTAGTTGTATATAGAAATATTTTATATAGTATTAGACCCTGTTAGACCATACAATTACAGAGCACGGTACCATAGCTACATACAGTTTACAGAGTGCAACCACCTATTTAGATAATATGTGGTAGTAGGTCGATCGTATGACATGGACAAGCTCCCCATCAGATATGGGTTGAGGAAGGCAGATCAAACCGAGAGAGTATAGTGGTTTACCCTGGTCGGCCAGGCAGGGTAGATCCCGTCTACGGGCCGCACAACCATATCATGAGGGGTTAAATCATGACACACAGTTATCCACAGAGAAGTTTTCAATTATTATTATGTATATACAAATTTACAGAGACAAAGAATATACTTATGTACTATTTTAAATAGCACCCTAAAATACTGATATATTAAGCAACATGTAAATGGTGGTGGTTTCTATTACTTGTACTATATTTACAGATCCAGTTATACATGATATTATAGAAATAGATTTTTATAGTATTGTAACTCATTTGTCACACACTAGTAATAATATATTTCGTCTTACTGAGCGTTGGCTCATCCCAATTACTTTAACATTTTTTAGGCGAGCAGACCTGACTCGCAGACCTGGCTCGCAGGTAGAGGGGCCTCGATATTGCCTTGATAGTTGTGTGAGTATTTTTGGGAATATTTTATATAACCCTAGCCAATTGAGGGTATTCTGGAAAACAGACATATATGTATATTTTGGGAAACACTTTAGCACTCTGGTATTGTATATAATTATATATGGTTATGTTTACTTAATTTCTGCTTCTCGCTGCTTAGGTTGATGATTGGGTGTAATCTAGTATGGTGTCAGAGCATGTTAAATATCATAGTATATATATATAACCCAGTTAAATAGCAGGTTGTTACATGAACTTGGCTACTTAAAAAAATATGGGACTCAATTAAAATTCAACGGGACTCAATTAAAAATACTGGGATTCAATTAAAAATACCATGACTCAATTTAAAATACCGAGACTCAATTAAAAACACTGGACTCAATCGGATCTTCCCAATCCCAGGATTCAAGTCAATTTTTATTGCGCCAAGTTTTCTTGGGGAGGTCTGGTTAAAATTGGGATGTCGACACTCATTTTCCTCCAAACTTAGAGATTGTGTTTTTAAATTAAATAATAATAAAATAAAATATTTCATGTGCAACGAGCGTGTTTTTATTAGTATTTTAAACACACAAAATTCAAGTGAGATGCCACATCTTGCATATAGGTAGGTCTCATTCGAGTTTTGCATATGCCAAATACTAGTTGAAAAATGTAACTTTAGGCTCGATGATGATGATGATGATGATATAAGCATAGATGTTGCCTTAGATCAATAATGTTCACATTAAGTCTACACTAGACTGATAGACACCTAAGTTTTAGAAGGCCACGCTAGCTAATATTTAGCTGTATTTCTTATTATTTTATGAAATTATTATTTTTTGTATATATAAAAAATCAAAAACATCAATTGTAAAAATTTAATAATAATGAATTAATAATAAAACATATAAATATGTCTATATATATATATGTTAAAAATATCAAAAAGTGTATATATTTATGTGCGAGGAAGCGTGTATTATGCATTTTTTAAAATCTCCCTGAAAGCATACAAAAATATCAAGTTTTAAAATTTTTTTACTACTAATAATAAAGATATACGGATATATGCATGCATATTTGAATATATATATGGCAGGTAGCAGTAGCGAGATAGATTTATTTAGTACTAAACTTAGAAAATTGTAATAGGATATACCTAGAGACAGCTATCTCTCTCTCTCTCTCTCTCTCTCTCTCTCTCCCTCATATATATATATATATATATATATATATATACACTAATACTGAGGTTGTTGAGATCGAAGCCAGTAGTTGTGCTTTTAAATTAAATAGTAATAAAATAAAATATTTCATGTGCAACGAACGTGTTTTTATTAGTATTATAAACACACAAAATTCAAGTGAGATGCCACATCTTGCATATGGGTAGGTCTCATTCTAGTTTTGCATATGCCAAATACTAGTTGAAAAATGTAACTTTAGGCTCGATGATGATGATGATGATGATATAAGCATAGATGTTGCCTTAGATCAATAATGTTCATATTAAGTCTACACTAGACCAATAGACACCTAAGTTTTAGAAGGCCACGCTAGCTAATATTTAGCTGTATTTCTTATTATTTTATGAAATTATTATTTTTTGTATATATAAAAAATCAAAAACATCAATTGTAAAAATTTAATAATAATGAATTAATAATAAAACATATAAATATGTCCATATATATATATATATTAAAAATAACAAAAAGTGTATATATTTATGTGCGAGGAAGCGTGTATTATGCGTTTTTTAAAGTCTCCCTGAAAGCATACAAAAATATCAAGTTTTAAAATTTTTTTACTACTAATAATAAAGATATACGGATATATGCGTGCATATTTGAATATATATATATGGCAGGTAGCAGTAGCGAGATAGATTTATTTAGTACTAAACTCAGAAAATTGCAATAGGATATAGCTAGAGACAGCTATCTCTCTCTCTCTCTCTCTCTCGCTCGCTCATATATATATATATATACACTAATACTGAGGTTGTTGAGATCGAAGCCAGTAGTTGTGCTTTTAAATTAAATAGTAATAAAATAAAATATTTCATGTGCAACGAACGTGTTTTTATTAGTATTTTAAACACACAAAATTCAAGTGAGATGCCACATCTTGCATATGGGTAGGTCTCATTCTAGTTTTGCATATGCCAAATACTAGTTGAAAAATGTAACTTTAGGCTCGATGATGATGATGATGATATAAGCATAGATGTTGCCTTAGATCAATAATGTTCACATTAAGTCTACACTAGATTGATAGACACCTAAGTTTTAGAAGGCCACGCTAGCTAATATTTAGCTGTATTTCTTATTATTTTATGAAATTATTATTTTTTGTATATATAAAAAATCAAAAACATCAATTGTAAAAATTTAATAATAATGAATTAATAATAAAACATATAAATATGTCCACATATATATATATATTAAAAATATCAAAAAGTGTATATATTTATGTGCGAGGAAGCGTGTATTATGCGTTTTTTAAAGTCTCCCTGAAAGCATACAAAAATATCAAGTTTTAAAATTTTTTTACTACTAATAATAAAGATATACGGATATATGCGTGCATATTTGAATATATATATGACAGGTAGCAGCAGCGAGATAGATTTATTTAGTGCTAAACTCAGAAAATTGCAATAGGATATAGCTAGAGACAGCTATATCTCTCTCTCTCTCTCTCTCTCTCTCTCATATATATATATATATATATATATGTACTGCTGAGAAACGCAGCATATATATATATATACACTAATACTGAAGTTGTTGAGATCGAAGCCAGTAGTCCGGTTCCTTCTTCCTTGTATTTGAACTTGTGTGAGTGTGTGATATATATATATATATATATATATATATACACATGGGGATGGGATTACCGATGTGTAAGATACTTACTACCTGCTGCTTCTTGCTGCTGATGAAGTCCTGTGCAACCGCTGCTGATCAACATCATCCCCTACAGACGAATATAAAGGGTAGGAGGTCTGAGATCCAGAGCAGGAGGAGGAGTGTTTTGGCTAATGGGCTGGGTCTAACACCCCCAATGGGGTATGCTTCATTTCCTACCTACCTTCCTTATTTATTCATCTCTTCATTTCCCTTCTTCTCTTCTTTTTAAATATGCATACTTTCGTTGAATTCTCTGTTTGATACTCAAACTCAAGACCCATTTACGAATTTGGAGATCCCTGAGTTTATTGCTTCAATAATTACCCCTTCCTATAGAGGATGTCATTAATTGAATGCTAAGATCGAATTTCCTACTCTCTTTTTTTTTTTTGTTGTTGTTGAATTGCATCATACCCTTTGCTAAAGAAGTCGAAGATTTTTTCTTTCTGCCTTCTTTGTTGGTGGTAGCTCACAGAAAAACAAATTCAAAAAGAAGATGAATCATACAAGTCTTTTGTGATTTCATACTTGAGCCTATCAACACAGCTGCAAGTGAGTCTAGAAAAATGAATCAACAAGGAGAGTCATGGCCAACAATCGAAAGTCATGATGGACAATTAAAAAACGTCAGATTTAGGTAGAATGCATCTAATAAATTAATATTTAAATTCAATAAATTCTTTTTGTGAATATTTTAATGCATATTTTTTTAACAGAAAGTAATATAATTAACATTTATTTTGTTTTAAAAATCAAAACAAGGCTTAATGATTATAGTGGAACCACGAAATCCATTTATTATAATTCTTTTCTATATTTAGCACGGTGTGCGTGGCCTAGACGTATATATAAGACAGCATATAACTCACGGGCTTCATTATATATAATATAAAAATAACTTATCTTTTATTTTTCATACCTTTTCAGCCTTTGCATACGCATATTCTTTTAATTATATTTAATAATTAATTAATTAAATAACTAATACTGCTCATTTTGTGTGGCAATAACTAATCAGATGGAATAGTTGGAACCACTTCCAGTGTAATATTGACGAGACATTGATCAGACAAACAGGTAATCTTAATTTTAATAATTATCTTAATAAGCTTGAAAGTTTGGAATTTAAATTTCTATGAATTTAAGAAAGCATATGCAGTAATATAAAATTATATTGAATTTCGTATAAGTCCACACAAGTCTAAATTTAAGCCCTACAAATCTTATTTTTATACACTGCATTATACAATCAATGGATCCTTGTTATCATACAATAACAACAAAATTAATCCTTAAGTCCGGTCGGTTATATGAATCATTTTCTGTCAATTTATGCTATTATGAACCATTTCTTTTAATAGATTCAACGATATTAAATCCTTACAGTAATTAACTCACTTTTCCTCTCTGGTGTACTGTGTGACTCACGTTGCAAGTGTCCATACCATTTGAGTTGTCATTCCCTTATCTTATTTCTATAGAAGTTACATCTAACTTACCGTGAATATGTACATTCTTTAATTTATCTTGTAATGTTATACCATTCTTTAATTCAAATAACAGTGGTAGTGATGGAAGTGATGGTGATTTTACTTTTTTTATTTTTTTGGGGGGGAAGAGGGAGAGGTTGTTGGTAATAGTGGTATAGTAGTAGCAGATTTTTCCGTAGCTAAAGCTATACATACAGTAAGATAGTTTTTTCTTAGTTCAAATGAAGGATAGATTTTTATTTTTTCTTTTTTGGGCTAAAATCTTTGAAACCTATTAAGTCCTCCCTTCACAATCCAATCCATCAACTAAATTATTTTATTATACATTTAACTTTATTATCAAGTTAACAAAAATATTCCGTGGCCGTTTAATAGAGAAAATAGTTTTCATTTCCTATTTTAGTGTTTTAAAAAATTAAAAAAATTGATTAATTCTTTTATTTTCACAATATTTATTTGAACTAAATCAATAATAATAAATATTTGTTTGAGAAAATAGTTTTCATTTTATATTTTCTTTTTCTTTCCTCAATAAATTTAAAAATCTAATTATTAAAAGAAAATAGTCACAAAATTTCAATGAATGAGCCACACCCAAACAATTCACCCAAAGGAAGAAAACCTTACTCCTATACTTTGTTTTTTTCTCATCTGTCTATTGAACCCATGCTTGAGAATTAGTGAGTACATTTGTAATCCTGCATCGCTAGCCAAATTTATTTGTCCTCTTCTTCTCTTACCATTATCATTCTTCTTTTCGATTTCTAATTTTAGAAAGAAAAAGGTTTCTTGAAAATGAAATCCGTCAATGGGTTCTTAATAGAAGAGGACTTAAATTTATCGACAGAACACAAAATACCTTATTATTTATCTATATTTTTATTCTTTTTATAAATAATTCAATTTCCAACAAGAATAGTAAATTAATAGAACTACAATACAAAGTCTGTACCACTAATTGAGACCATGGCCATGGGATGTCCTGTCGGTTTGACTGCTTCTATAATTAACTCCAACTTTTATTATTATTTCTTCTTTTGATCAACAGCGGATGCAATGGTCTCAACAGGGCTCGCTGCTTTGGGATATCTTTACATAAATTTAGGTACCATATGTGTGCTGCTTATGTTCTATCACAAGTTCAAATTCAGTATGATATTCTATTATGTTTTTGTCCAAATATGCATGAATTTTAATCCGCAATCTAAACTTTAACAAAGATTGATAACAGTTTCAGACTCTCAGGTAAAAATTAATGAATACGTTATGTTTCAAATGTCTAATCGTTTTTACGTTCGATCTATCAGATGACTGTTGGGGAGAACTTAATAGAGATTCCGAGGTACTTGAATAATCTACTATATAGTATATAACTTAAGAAATGTGAATTAGAAAAAGGAGTTGGGGGCAGTGGACATCATATTTGAATTGAGTATATATATGTATATATATGATGTGCTGTGGCAGGGAAATTTAGTTGCTAAAGCTTCCACATTTCCCTCTGGAATAAAGGCTCTAGCGGATTATGTGCATAGCAAAGGGTTAAAGATTGGAATCTACTCTGATGCTGGGTATGTACCAAATGCCAATTTCATTTACATGTCCCATATTTCTAAGTATATATCTATCAAAAGTGTGAAAAAGTGTAAATAAGATTCTACTTGGAATTTTTTTAACCATAAAGTATATGTATGTTTGGTTAAATAACATTTGCTTAACTAGATGCCAGATAGATAAAAGCAATTCGTAGTTTCACTGCATGAATAAATTCTAAACCATCAAATACAAAGTAAGTGGAAATAGTAAGTGATCATGAAAGTAAATGAAAGTCACATGGTAAATTGTAGAAATAATGCAATTCATTATTCACACTTCTGTAGGCATCATATATTTAGTAAGGGAAGCGAGTCAATTTTACAATGATTGATGAATATTTAAAGACCTTTCTATGCTATTCTCAATAAGTCACTAAGAAACATGTTTTGAGAATTATTTAATTAATAGTATATAAGTG
This sequence comes from Malania oleifera, assembly GCF_029873635.1. Lineage (NCBI taxonomy): Eukaryota > Viridiplantae > Streptophyta > Magnoliopsida > Santalales > Ximeniaceae > Malania > Malania oleifera. The sequence continues at coordinate 49,361,346 of NC_080422.1, read as the reverse complement.
TGCGCGCGCGCGTGTGCTAATTTGCTTATTATTTGTTTGTAGAAATTTAACATGCAGTACTAAGATGCCTGGATCACTTGGCTATGAAGAGCAAGATGCCAAAACTTTTGCTTCTTGGGTATGATTTCATAAATTCATAACTAGTAGTTGCTTCTTGGGCATAATTTTATAAATTAATAGTTAGTCTCTTAGAAAGATTTAAAATTATTATGCTTGTTGACACACACACACACACACACACACACATAATAACAACAACAACAAATCAAGCCTTAAACCTCATTAGGTGGAGTCCATTATAGGAATCTTTTTTGCCAATTTATGCAATCATGGGCAATATCTTTCGACATATTCAATGCTATTAAATCCTTATTTACTATCTCATTTCAAGTTATGTTATGTCTACCCCTATCCCTTGTACTGCACTTCACAGTAACTAATTCACTCTTACTTACTGGCGCCCTATTTGGCATATGTTGTAGGTACCCAAACCACCTATGTTGTTTGTCCCTTATTTCATCTTCTATATAAACTATACGTAACTTATCGCAAATATATTCATCCTTAATTTATTTTTCAACTTTATATCACTCATCCATCTTAACATTCTCATCTTGAAAACTTTTACTTTTAGGATATGTTGTTTTTTAGTCCCCTAACATTTTTATCCATAGCATAACGGATTTTGTAGCCATCATATTTAACTTCCCTGTTAATTTTAAGGGTATTCTACAATCACATGGTACTTCTCCATTTTACCAAACCTGCTTTAATTCTATGCATTACATTTTTTTTTTTTTTCAATTTCCTTATAAGGAATGATGTACAATTTCATGCTTACATCAGAAATTCTCAATGAATAATCAAAATATTGCTCAAGATTTTTCTAAACTAGTAGGATTTCATTTAGCCAAGGCTTGGGTCCTCAACTATCAAAAATAAAATTTATAAACCTAACTACTCCCAAGTTCAGTAGAATAGTGAATAAGTCGGGTATCGATCCTTAGTGACCCAAGTGCAATTATTCACCACTTCTAATCTAATTTATTATAACTTTGTGTAAAAGAAAGTAAAAAGGAGAGATTTTTAAAAGGTTTGTAGACACCCCAATTTTAACCAGGCCTTTCCGAGGAGACCTCATGTCAAAACCTTCCCACACGGTTGTGGACCCCACACATTCTTGTAGGTCCCATGGTGTTTGTGGACCCCGCACATCCTTGTAGGTCCCTCACTGCTTGTGGACCCCGCACATCCTTGTAGGTCCCACACTGCTTGTGGACCCCACACATCTTTGTAAGTCTCACATTGCTTATGGGCCCCACATATCTCCATTGGGCCCCACATGTGTTGTGGGCCCCACATCTCTTGGTACGCTAGTTCGGATTCCTACATCCGATGCACGTTACCCCCTCTGGTACGCTAGCTCGAATTCCTACATCCGATGCATGTTTCCCCCTCTGGTATGCTAGCTCGGATTCATACATTCGGTGCACGTTACCCCATTTGGTACGCTAGCTCGGATTCTTACATCCAATGCACGTTACCTCCTTTGGCATGCTTCTGCCTGCTAGCCCGTGTTCCTATAACCTTTTAATGGTTCGTGGACCCCACATTGCTTGTGGGCCCCACATGGCTTGTGGGCCTCACATCTTCTGGTACGCTAGCTCGGATTCCTACATCCGATGCACATTACCCCCTCTAGTACGCTAGTCGAATTCCTACATCTGATGCACGTTACCCCCTCTGGTATGCTAGCTCGGATTCCTACATCCGATGCACGTTACCCCCTCTGGTACGCTAGCTCGGATTCCTACATCCAATATACGTTATCCCCTCTAGTACGCTAGCTTGGATTCCTACATCCGATGCACGTTACCCCCTCTGGACCGCTAGTTCGGATTCCTACATTCGATGCACGTTACCCCCTCTGGTACGCTAGCTCGGATTCCTACATCCGATGCACGTTACCTCCTCTGGTACGCTAGCTCGGATTCCTACATCCGATGCACGTTACACCCTCTGGTACGCTAGCTCGAATCCCTACGTCCGATGCACGTTACCTCTTTTGGCATGCTTGCACCTGCTAGCTCGAGTTCCTATAACCCTCAAATGGCTCGTGGACCCTACATAGCTTGTGGGCCCCACATATCTTCATTGGGCCCCACATGTTTTGTGGGCTCACCTCTCTTGGTACGCTAGCTCAGATTCCTACAACCGATACATGTTACCCCCTTTGGTACACTAGCTCAGATCCACATATCCGGTGCCTTGATAGCTCGGGTTCCTGTAACCCTCAAACGGCTTGTGGACCCCACATGGCGCGTGGGTCCCACACATCTCCAATGGGCTCTGCACAGCTTCTAGGACCCTGATATTATTATTATTATTATTATTATTATTATTATTATTATTATTATTATTTATTTTAATTTGTCAAATGCAAGCATACTTTGTTCCCCCATCATCACTCAACACATGTCATGTTTCCTCCCTTTATCATTCTTCCCATACCATATTCCCTTCATCATTCTTCATCCCATACTTTGTTTCTCCCATCATCACTCACCACATGTCATGTTTCCTCTCTTTATCATTCCTTCCATACTATATTTTCTTCATCATTCTTCATCTCATATTTTGTTCCCCCCATCATCTCTTACCACATGTCATGTTTCCTCCCTTTATCATTCTTCCCATACTATGTTCCCTTCATCATTCATCATCCCATACTTTGTTCCCCCCATCATCACTCACCACATGTCATGTTATCTCCTTTTATCATTCTTCTCATGCTAATTTCCCTTCATCATTCTTCCCCCCATACTTGGTTCCCCCCATCATTACTCCCTTATGTCTTCTTTCCCATGCTTACCCCAAGTTAAGTCTATAAATAGCCCTCTCATTCCAAGCACAAAAGGGGAGAGTTCTTGGTGGTGGTAAGGAGAAGATTTCAAATATTGAAGTTTTCTATTATAAGTTTGTGAAGCTAGTTTTTTTTGAGTGAAGATCAAGAGGTCGACTGATCCTGTTTCCTATTGGTGCTGAGTCACCCCATTTGAAGAAGGCACTCCGTAGTGCCTCGAGTCAGAACTCAAGAACAACCCTCGGGAAGGTGCTGTAGACTAACCCCTGCAAATTCACAGACAGGAGAAGAAGACCGGAGGAGAAAAAGACGATAGGTAAAACCAATGAACTTTCTCTTCCTATGTTACATCTCTGCCCCCTTTTCCCTAATCGGCCTTTGTTGGTTTATTTGATTTTATTTCACTTTTTTTTTACTTTAAATAGCTTCCTTTTAACCCATAAAAACAAAAATAAAAAAAAAATTTCATAAAAGACACAAAAATTCAAAAAAATTTTCAAAGAAAATTCAAAAATTTTTAAGGCTTTGAAACTTATTTACATTTGAAAATTTTTGAAGAAAATCCAAGAAAGTTTCCAACAAGTTTGGCAAAGGTTATATCTGTTTCCCTACATTCAAAATTTTCAAAAATATATTCTAAAGTCATATCTTTAAAACTATGACTTTCAGGATTGTTGTCTAAAATTCTGTTGTATTCGAAAGAACATTGGAAAACCCCGAAAAATCAATGGTCTCAACTAAGACCTTAAACTGGTTTTTCCCCAAACCAGTCAACGTTTGACCGACTCACCATTCCCGAACTGGTTCACCCCGGTTTTCTCCATTTTGCTTGTATATTATTGTTGTATCCATAAAATTCACAAAAATCACGAAATTTTAAAAAATTCCAAAAATATTTTCACATTTTGATTTCAACTGATTTCATTTGTGTTATTTTGAAAGTTCAGGAAAAATCACAAAAATCATTTTCACACTTAGAAAAAATCACAAAAATATCTTTTTAGGCACAAGAAAAAATCATTCCAATCCCGAGCAAATTTCAAAAACCTCCCGAAATAGTATTTTTGATACTTTAAAAAAAACCTATAGTTTTCAAAATCCCTGGGAGCGTATTTTGTATCCTATTTTTGATTTTCCTTCCCGATGATTGCGACCAATAGCATTGGCTCTTTGGGGTATTGGATTGCCTCGGTTATGAGGGAATACCTATATAGTATTTTCATTTTTTTGACTTTTAAAAGGGAGTAATCTTTAAAGACATATTACATTTATTTCAGGAAAACTCTTTATTAATCTGGTACTGTTCGTAAGAACGGGCGTGTAGGGGGTGCTAATACCTTCCCCTTGCGTAACCATACTCCCAAACCCGACTTTGGTGACACAGACCGATTCTATCCCTAATGGGGTAGCAATCAAGTGTTCTAACCACACTTTAAAAGGTTAGTGGCGACTCCACCACACATAGTTTTCCACGAAAATTCACATTTTCAAAATACACATTTATTTTTCCCAGTTCGCAAGCCGAACCCATTTTTAACCAGAGATTGGTTCTTTGGGCCGGGTCCGGGACATCGCGACAAGGTTTTTTTAACAATCTATTGAAAGTATGTAAATTCTAAATTATCCCTACTTCTACAAAGCGAATCTAAGATCATGAATCACACCTAGACTGTCGTTTGGCGCAAGTTATTTGTCCGATCAACTATCCGTTTTAGGATAACGACTAAGTGGACCATTTGAGGGCATAGAGTAGCGAAGGTGCACCAAACGTTCGGAGCACAGTTAGGAACCAGGGTATACTCTATCTCAACGATCACAAATCCAACCCGTACATGAACCATAGCCTAATCCATATAGATTACTAAATCCCTAACCAGTCTTTCCTATCCCCTAGGGTATCATCATTCACAAAGATGTAAACTTGCATTGAAATTAAATGAAAACAGATAAAGGAAAGCATTTAAATGAAAGAAGTAAATGAAATCTTTTAATTCTTTTAATTCTAATTTTCTAGTTTACGTCTATTTATGATATCTCTTATATATTCTTAGAATTTTACAAGTTAAAATACAATACAATTGAGAGCATAAAGTACAAATAAATGAAACTTTTACTATTCAACTCTTCTCTCAAGTCTTTAATTTCAATGATATAATCCTATTGAAAACAACTTAATCATAAAGTCATTATTCTATAATAGTTTGTTATTATCAAAATTAGGCTAATGAAAACTTGGAGCGCTAACATGCCCCTTCACTTTTGACATCTACAACACTATCTTTTTAGTATTTGGCTACAATAATTCCTACACCATTTTTTTTTTTTTTTAATGTTTTTATTGAAGGCAAATTAAATTAATTTTTCTTACAATTGCGGTGCCCATAATCTCCATGCTTTTACCCGTAAATGTCCATGTATTCCAAGTTACTAATCTAATCATAATCTCCTAAACTTCTTCACCTGCTCATGCCTAGAATGATGCGAGAACCCTCACATATTTGACACCGTACCCAAGTGCATTACTTCGAGGCAACAACTTAGGCCACCCTTGCACACTTTTTACTACATTTGGACAGTTTAAGTGCAACATATCACTTGTAAATGATTCCCTAACAAATAATAGATTAGGATTCATAATATAGTGATCTGACATGTTTTACGTTAGTTGTTAATTACCTAGCACAACCTTCCTCATTCACTTGGACTTGAGACCGATTGTTTGTTAAAAGATTTTAACATTGATTGCATTACAACCTAAGTTTTATACATGTGTGTGTGTATAACTTACACATATTTTCAGCACATTATGTATGCTTTATTTATTGACAAATACGACATTTTAAAATTTTGTTCTTAGAACTACTATAGATTTTATTATGTTACAATCAAAAGAAATTCAAGTTTTTTATTATCTTAAAATATCTCATGTTTCTTATTGCAAAGAACCTATATATATAATTTTTTCATTCAGGGGATTGATTATTTGAAGTATGATAATTGCAACAACAAGGACATAAGTCCGAAAAAGAGGTACTTTGTCATGTTAAGAACTTATACTTTTTAATTGTCTTTTTAATATAAATTTCTAATTATTATCATTTCTATGTAAAATAGGTATCCTAAAATGAGCAAAGCTTTATTAAATTCTGGAAGGCCTATATTTTTTTCTCTCTGCGAATGGTGAGTTAAAATATTCTGTTGCGTTTAATTGTTTTTGTGGATACTTATTGCTCTTTTCAAAAAAAAAAATCAAAAAATAAAAACACTTTCTCTCCAAATATATTCATCATGATTTGACTATTCACAATAAAAATTCATGTGTTTTTTTTTTTTAAAGCAAATAGTGAACTGCATTCATATAGCACTTCAAACTACAAATTTTAAATTAAAAAACCCAAACAAATTTAGTACCAATCTATGTAAAATTTTTATTGATTTATATATTTTCAAATTTATAATTATAATTCATCTCTATAAAAATACTAAATAATGAATTGGATCATCTCTAAAAAATATTTCCTCACTTTTATTAAAGAAATGATATATTAAATTTGCAGGGGACAAGAAAACCCTGCCACTTGGGCCCCAAGCATTGGGAATAGTTGGAGAACAACAGGAGACATTGAAGACAAGTGGGAAAGGTAGGTAACACAATAATAAGAATTTTATTTTGTCATTTCATTTATGCTAGCATAATAATATAAAAAACATGAGGAGTGTAAATAATTTTGTGAATAAATTTTTTTTATAAATATAGGACAAAATATTTTTAACATAATTAAGTTCAACTAAATTAAAAAATATTAATGAAATTTTAATAAACTATAAACTTGGCTATCAAAACATAAATATTTAGAATAGAATCATAAAAATAGATGTATTTTCGAGTGATGAAAGTCAAATTTGTATAAATATTTAACTACTAAAACATAGAGAAGTTTTGTATTAAAATGGTCTCATTATACCACGTTGTAGTATGTACATTTAAATAATATTTCAATCTATATAAACCAAAATTATGACTTAACTAGAGTTGGGGGGAAATAAATTAATGGAATATCCTTCAGCCCCATGCAATTAGGACCTTAGCATGGCTTGCATATGTGTAGTACAAAGTGCTCTTGAAAGAAAATGTAAAGTTTATAAATACAATTAAAAATCATCTTGCTCGTATAGAATTTTTTTTGTAATTAAAAATTTTCAAATGCAACATGTGTGTATCTTATAAAAGTTAAATACCTACAAAATCTCTATAACAAATACAAAGATGAAAATTTTTTTTTTCTTTTAAATGGATATTCTTTTGAAAAATAATACTTTAATACGTTTCCATATGCGTTTTTAACATTCTCTATGTTATTGACAATTCTCTTATATGACATGTATACTCATCTGTACTTGTTTGATAAAAAAATTAAGGACAATTTGAAGTAATGATGTGATTAAGTTAGGGAGATGGTGAATGGGTTGTGAATGGACTCATTATGTTCACCCCTGTCAGAGGTTTGAGAATAAAGGTAATAAAAATCATGCAATTTGTAGAAAATCATAGGAGGTAGAAGGATAAGAAGGTGCAATGATTTAGATTAAAAGAGTGGTAAAAGGAGATAAGATGGGATATATTAAAGACGAAAGGAAGTAAAGAGATAAAGAGATAAAGGGTATAAAGGTACGCAATGGGTGGGGACCTGTTTTAGTTTTGGGCTATTGCATTATATGTGTTGATTTGATTGAGAAATGTCTATTGCAATAACTATTACACATATTTACACCATTCTCTAGTCAAACCTACATTAATTTTATAGTTAGAAGCATATTTTCAAAATCTTAAACCCTAATAATAAATGATATTTCAAAACATTAAAAAACTAATCATAAAGTATGACTATTTTTAAAAAATGAAGTTCCAATTATTATAGTTGACAAAAACTTTATTGTAGTTGAGATACGTACCTAATGCTTATCTACCTTGTTGTCAAATGATTAAGCAACCTATTAAATGACTATGTGACTTTTTATCACCTTATAACTATGTGAACTTTGTCGCCTGGATGGCCACTTGTGATTTTTAGATGGTTGAGAGATGAGTGACTTGCCTCACCTAGTCGTCCTTCCATTTCATTCCTTAGGTGACTTGGCAATAATTCATTCGCCTTACCTGGAGCTAGGCGACCTCCTAGATGACGGGGTGATAATTGAATTGCATGGGCTAGGTGATCTCTTGTAGTAATTCTTAAGGCGACATTGCTGTAAGTGACTAAATTTACTTGCCATGTTTGCACCCAAGAAAATGTCAAACCTAGATAATTGTTACCATATCTCAAGGGTTGCACAAAAGATAGCACAAACAATGCCCTCCAAGGTTGCTCCATATAGTTGCTTGTAATGCTTATATATTGGCAATTGTGAATCATGACCTGAGTTTTGTCCCATCACAAATTTTACGTCTTTTGTTCATGAAATATTTTATTTCGCTATATTCTTAGGCCAAAAGGTTACCATGTAGTATGACTTGGACATTGGTTCATATATATATATATATATATATATATATATATATATATATATTTCAACGAAGAATGTGTTACCTTCATTGTCTTCCTAGATCGAATAGTTTCCTGGTCGATCAAATTATATGTAGGCAATACCCCTAAGTATATTGGACTCAGAGTAGGCTTTGATTTACCATGAGTGGAGGATAGAAGAGGCTTACTCGATACTAGATTTAGGCTAGGCCAAGGTATGGTCTTTACCTAACAAAAAATTTTCATTGCCAATCTCCAAATTCGTCTTGAGATTATTTTTGTTCTCAAGATCACTCTGGCCTACGTCATCAACAAGCTTTAAATTCTCAGCCAAAGAGGGGTTCTTATATTTTTTATATTTGGATGATTCTTAATCATACTTATCCTTAATATGGTTAGACACAAAGGCAATTCTATGCTTCTTGTTGGTGATGGGATTGACCTTTTCATCATCTAGGATATCATCTCAGTTTGTAGATCATCCATGATCATCTTCTTTGTGGTTGTTACCTCATGAGAGGTGTGACTGGCCACTTGAAAACATTGCTACCACCAATTGTTGTCGAATCATAGCCAAGCTAGCATTGATGAGTTCGATTGGCTTCGAAGACATAGTAGATTTACTTTGCATCTTTAATAACTGATGACATAAAGTTTTTGGCCTAGGCATGTCAAAAAGATGTTTGATAAAAAAATCAAGTACCTTTAAAGTGATGATATGGTTGAGATGGAGAGATGGTGAATAGGTTATAAATGAGCTCATTTTGCCAACCCCCATCAAAGATGTTAAGGTAAGGATAATGAGAATCATAAAATTCATAAAAATCATGAAAAAGAGAAGGATAGGGAAGTGAAAGGATTTATATTAGAAGAGGGAGAAAAATGAAATAGGAAGGGATATATCAAAGATAATAATTAAAAAATAAAAAAAAAGACAAAGAGATAAAGGGATAAAGGGGATAAAAGGCATTGCAACTTGTTTTATAATTGGGCTATTGCATTATATGTATTGAATTGATTGGGACATGTCTCTTACAATAACCATTACAAGTATCTACACACTTCTCAAGCCACACTTAAATTAATTCTATGGTTACAAACATAAATTCAAAATATTAAACCCTAATAATAAAGGATGTTTCTAAACATAAAAAATATAATCATATATTTAGACTAATTTTAGACATTAAAGGTCAAATTATTAGAATGAAAGAAATTTTATTATAGTTGACATGCGTACCCAATGCTTATTCACATTATCACCTAATGATTAGGCAACCTCTTGAATGACTAAGCAACTTTCTATCACCTTATGATTGGGTGACCTCTGTCACCTAGGTGGCTACTTGTAATTTTCTTGGATGGTTGATAAATGAGTGACTCACCTCACCTAGACATCCTTCCCTTTTTGTCCCTTAAGTGACTAGGCAATAATTCGTCCACGTCACTTGGTTACTAGGCAACCTCGTGAATGACAAGGCAATAATTAAGTGTCGAGTTGGATTCAGGTCTGTCAGAATTGGTGTATTCCCAAGAGGGGGGGGGGGGTGAATTAAAATTTTTAAACTTTTCTCCTAGGTAAAACTGGATGTTAGCAAGATATTATAACCTAGGGTCTTTCTAAGCAATCTCTAATGCGCCGATCGATATAATATACAGAAATTTAAATCATGTACATCATTTATACCATAACATACACGTGCGGTAAATATAAAGTGCAGAAGTGTAAACAGACACGATGTATTATCGGGGTTTGGCCAACTGTGCTTACGTTCCTGCCTCTAACTTGCAAGCTCGAGGATTCCACTAAAAGCTCACTTAAGGGTGGAGCAGCACCGATTACAATTAGGTCAATTAGCACAGGACTGACCTCAACCTTTACAACTAGATCAATTAGCGGGGCTAATCTCAACCTATACGCCTTAACAGGATGGGGCACCTAGTTTTCCTAACCGGGTCTAAGCCAATTTGGGACTATTTCAAAGGGCTAGTCTCCCTCTTCAAGCCTGTGCCTGGAAATACAACAGATTTGCAATTAAATAGAATGGTACAGTGATTATGCTTTCAAGTAAAGCAGATGTGTACCCAGATACGCTCAGTCACATACACCAAAATATGATTTAATATGTAAGCTTAGTGTGGTCTAATATTTCAACTCTCAAAATATTTGCTATCAGTGTAATGTGTGCGTGAGAGTGTCAACAAACAATCTTTGTTTCTCAAGATATTCAATCAATCTTATTCACACAAAGATGTCAAGCAAGCCTCAAGGATATCAATCAGCAGGATATCTCAATCACGTAAATATTAGATAATGTATATGCTTGGTTTACAAAAGATATGTAATCTTTGTATTCAGCAAATGATATGTAAGTGAATAAATATTGTAACAAAGATCAATATCACAAACATAAATATCTTTTCAATAAATATGTCAATATAAATCACACAAGATATTTGAGTATGTTTTTGAAAATGTTTTTGCAACCCAAAAACAAATGTAAGCTTCCTAAGATATTGTAATACAAATGCAATACTCAGAAGATAGATGTAAGTGAATAAATATTACAACAAAGATCAATATCACAAACACAAATATCTTTCAAAAAATATGTCAATATAAATCACACAAGATATTTGAGTATGTTTTTGAAAATGTTTTTGCAACCCAAAAACAAATATAGCTTCTTAAGATATTGCAATACAAATGCAATACTCAAAAGATAGTATGGAACAATATCTTTTTTAGTATTCTCTCTCTAAGGATGAATGTAAATTTCTTCCTTTATCCCTCTCCTTCACGTAGTCTCTTCTCCCTACCATTTTTTATGTGTAAGCTCTTGAATGTATGTCCAAGAGTGCTCTCTCTCTCTCTCTCTCTCTCTCTCTCTCTCTCTCTCTCTCTCTCTCTCTCTCTCTCTCTCTCTCTCTCTCTCTCTCTCGCGTATGTGTGTATTTTCCCCATCCCTAGCCTCTTATTTATAGGCAAAGGGGGTTGAGCTTAAAAAAAAAAGACCCCAAAAGTGTCCCTAATTGGGAGAAAGGAAAATTGCTTACTTGCCCACTTAGGGTGCTTGGAGATGCCCAAAAGAATAAATTAGCCCAATGTAGGCTATCCTAACTCAAATAAGGGCTTAAATAATCAAATTGAGGCTTAAAAAGGCCCCAAAACACAATTAAATTGCAAAAGGTACAGAGAGGCTCAAAACCTTCTTATGCATGCAAATCGAGGTAAATTACATCCGGTTGAAAATGGGCATTGACATTGCATTGCACTGGCTAGGGGACCTTTCATTGTAATTCTTAAGGTGATGTTGCGTTAAGTGACTCACCTTACTTTCCACATTCCCAAGGGAATGCCATAGCTAGGCAATTGTTACCATATCTCAAGGAATGTATGATGGTACAAACGATACTACATAACTTTTCCCCTTTCAAAATTTTATTTTAAGAATCGTGTGATCTATTAATAAATCTATATACATAACATAACAAAATAAATATAATTGTGCAAAGTATTATTAGTTTGTTTAAAACATGTCAGACTAGATAATTATATTGCAAATTTAATGTGCGTGTATTGTTTGTGTGCATAACGTAGAAATTCTATATGAGGGTATTGTAGCTATATCCTTGTCATGCCCATAGACATGTGGTCACTCTTTGAATGCTTTTCAGTATGCATTTGATCACTTCATTCACATGTCCATAATTTTGAAGAGATATTTTAAATGTTTTATATTTTTTAACATTTTTTGTGACGCTCATTTGATATATCAACACATGGGTTTTAATACTTTTGACAAATATTAATTATTATGATTATATTGTATTTTATTCACAAAATATGATAATTTTCACCAAGTGCAGATAGGAGGGTCTAACTCCTTGACTTGAGTAGTAATCTAGAGAGCATGGTAAGATGATAGAGTTCTAAGTTCAATGAATTTGACACTAACTTGTCATTTTCCAAGAGTTGGTTAGTGACGTAATTACTATTGATTATTTGCTCTCTAAGCTAAGCCTATTTTTAGGTAGTCCCAACTTGAGAAACCAAGATTTGATTTAGGCATAGGATTATACAAAAGGAAGGTGTTAATTCCCCTACATAGTAGTTCCATGAATGGTGCCTAATTAGCTAATGGTTACTCTTGAATTCAGTCAATCGTGATTCATTATTCATTTCCAACTTATTTGTTATGAATTTTGAAATATTGAAAATCTAGCAACTATAGAGGCTGTGATTCTCACCTCAAGACGCTAAAAAGGACTAATTGCCACACTTTTGAGTTCCATCGTTACTAACGTTAAGGATTCAAAATTTCAAAAGGAAAATGATGAAAGCAAGTAAGAAAACATAGTGTCTAAAACAATAACCAAGTTGACTCAAGCTGATGAACTATAAATTGACCCTTAGATTCTTAATAGACATGACATTTTCCATCTCTTGTCTTCCATCATAGGAATCACACACATGCAATCTTTGTGCATCCCCTTTGATTATGGTGATAAGGTTCTAACCCTTAGCGAAGTGGCAAGTAGGAAATTAGGAGGTGAATCACTTATTACTTGAGCATTTGAGAAGTTACAAGGGGCCAACTTGATGAGACCAGAGGAGAGAAGTCAACTAAAATAGTTAGGCTTCTTAGTATTTGGAAACTTCCCAAATTCATGATTAATATCTTTTTACATTAGGGTTAATGTCCAAAAATTGATAATTTGGAGTTAGAATTCATGTAGATTTGACTTGGAGGGGGAATAAATATGTATAATTTCTATTGTAAAGAGACCTCTAAACTAATTTTACACATCTAATACAACTAGCCTAGTGCTACTAGACCTAGTGCCTCTCTCTCTCTCTCTCTCTCTCTCTCTCTCTCATTCTCTCATCTCCTTTTGTCCCCTTTTTTTTTTAATGACTTCTATGAATCTTATCCTGATGTCAAAAAAACCTTTGACGAGAGGGAGGACACTTGGCATAACAAGTTCATTTACCATTTTCATAACCAATCATGTCCACACACCCATATTCAAAAGGTTTTTGGGCACCCATTTGTTACAAATATCTTTTTGGCGTGTCCATATAGGACACTTTGGTGTTGCCAATTACCAGAGGATCTTGAAGATCATCATAGAGACACTATGCTGCTAATGCAAGCCAGACCTACAAATGTTAATTTGGTAGTGAACAAAATTTAGGTAGTAAAAAATCCTAAATAAATTTAGGAAGGCCTAAAAGAATTTAAGAAGAAAAAAACCTTAACTTTATGTTTAGGAGTACGAATTTTAGATCTTAAATTTAAATTTTAATGGAATTGAATAAATTTTAATACAATTTTATATTACATCTTATCCAAATTTAATATAAATCCAAATTCAAAATTTTTCCAAATATAGGGTAAATAAATTTTAAAATTCCCAATTTTTGGGCAACAAGCCTTAGGCCTTCTCAGGCCATCTTGGACAATCCTAACTCACTAGAAATAGATAAATAAGGAGGAGAAGGCTAGAAAATCATGTTATAAATTCTTAAATACATGATTCAAAATCAATTACTTATAAATTACTAGCAATAACTAGTAATCATGCACATTACATGTAACATATTTATTAGTATCATAAAATTAAGAATAGTATTCCTAACACTACATGTGCATGCGTATCATTAAATTATTATATATTCAAGTGAGCACAAGACGAATTCAAAGCACTGAAATAGTATCTCGTAACATATTGTTGTCTTCTTTAGACCCTTGAAGTTATATAACTCTTGTGCATAATTAGGAGATGGGTGTGGACGTACGTAATTTTCATTGCTTTCTCCCCTTTTGAAGATGAAAATTTAATGTTCTTTGGGCCAGTATGACATCCTGTGCAGATCAAAATGACAAATGGGCATCTTATGCTGGACCTGGTGGATGGAACGGTATAATTAAAATCTTCTCAATGTATTTTTTCAGTATACATACATATCTATATGCTGTGAATAGTGAGAGGTTTCATTCATTCAGTACACTATCATGAAAAGTTAGTGTATTATTTTATTAATTTTCATAAGACACATATTCTATAGCATAAGTCTAATACTTCAATGAACCCAAAAAATAACTATTAGATAATTGTGTACCAAAAAAAGAAAAGAAAGATAATATTTCTTTCTATCATTACTTCATTCAGATCCTGATATGCTTGAAGTTGGCAATGGAGGCATGAACAAGGAAGAGTACCGTTCACATTTCAGCATATGGGCATTAGCTAAGGTAACATAAGAACAACAATAAGAAGAAGAAAAACAAAAACAACAATCACTACTACTACTACTACTACTACTATTACTACTATTATCGCTACTGCTTTTTATGTTTGTTTGTTAGTTTTTTTTTCTTTTTTGAAATGATGTATATTATATTTTGTTAGGCTCCTCTTTTGATTGGGTGTGATATTCGTGCAATAGACAATGTCACCCTTGAAATACTTAGCAACAAGAAAGTTATCGCAGTGAACCAAGGTAAGAGTTTAAATTTTACATATCTCATATTATGAAAGTTCTACATTGAATTGTGACCAAATTTTCATTAATATTTGTGTTTAGATAAACTTGGAGTTCAAGGGAAAAAGGTGAAAAAAGATGGAGATTTGGAGGTAAATTCTAACATGGTTCAATTCTAGTAGTATTTTACTGTTGCTAAAGTTATATTAAGTTTAAGTCAATCTTGCACATTGCGTTCCTACAGTAACTAAATTTATAGTCGAATGTCACTATTATATATGCATACATGTTCACATTAGGTTTTAAGGAGCTATTTAACCAAACCACTGGTTCTTTGACTTGTTCTTTTATCTTAGAAAATGGATCGAAGTCGCCACTTTATTTTAGTTTTTAAAAAATAAAAATAAATGAAAATCTTTTAAAAAGAGATCAAGGTTAGGAGTACCTTTGTGAATAGGGAAGGTAATAGTTTAAAAGAGGAATCAAGTCATCTGTTGTTTTCAAACAGCATTTTTAATTTCAAAGTTAAAAACATTTTTTAGGTTATTTCTTTTATGAAAACTCGTGAATTTGCATGATTTGGTTTCTTTGTTGGAAAACCATAAAACCCAACTTGAAATCCCATGGTATATCTTTTAGAAAAGAGACTTTTTAATCCATTCAACAAAAATATCATGATGGTTCATTAAAAGTTAAATTTTCTAAAAAAACATTTTTAGTTTCTTTAGAAGGAAAACCTTAAGACTCATTTTAAAAGCTCTGGATTTTTGGAGGGAGAACACAAACCCACCTTGACATTGTTTAACAAAGGTTGGGGAACATCCAAATGCCGCTTCATGGATTTATAGCTCCAAAATATTTTGAAAACTTTGCAAAAACTTGTTTTGTAAAGACACACCAAAATACTTGAAATCTCGAGGGTAATCAAGAGTGACTATAGAAAATTGCACTCTTGGAATTTGGTGGTCGACCACTTGCAGAGGTTGGTCGACTACTTGCCAACGACTACTTTTTCAAATCGAAAGGGGTCAGTCGATCGGTTGCTTGGGCTGGTCCACCGTCTGAATATGCATTTTCAAATAATTGAGAATTTAGGTATACTCCCAAGAGGAGGGGATGAATTGGGTTTTTAAAAATTTCTGTGTGACTATGTTTTACAAATTTCTTAGTTAGGTATTAATCCAACAAATTGTTATTCAGCAATCACACAAGAACATTCAACAACTCTTAATATGACATTGTAATGTTTCATTCTCTTAAAAATCAATTGTTGAATTCTGAGAACAAGTATCAATATATTATTATTTAGAAATCTTAGAACCTTTTTATATTCAGAATCATATTTTTTTTTTCTTCAACAAAGAATAGAGATAATATCAAAGATATATTTAAAAAGATTAATTTTATAAAGTCTGCAACTTTCCTTAAATTAATTTAACAAAATGAACTTCAACTTATGATATTCAAAATTAGTATTCAATATTACTTCTAAATTCATTAAACCAATCAACAACCAACAAGATAGTATGCTAATTTTAAATATGAACCACACTTAGTATTTCACAACTTCCAATGTGCAGCAAGTGCTTAATAATCATACACGCAGGTTATATACTTGCAGTAAATTAAAGAGAGTAGGGAAGAAGAGTTAAAAATCATATTTTTACAAGGTTTGGCCAGCAGCCTACATCATTGCCCCAATCAACCACTGTGAGGATTTTCCTTTCCAACTTTTTACTAGGAAAAGTTACAACCTCTCTCTGGATGAGGTGGAGATCCCTCTCCAATAAGAATACCCCTTCTTGCTAGGCAACGATACAATATCCCTAAATCGTCAAGAATATAAGAAAACAAGAAACTTTCTTTGTTCGTACTAGAACACGCTCAGTTAGAGAAAATTTGCACAATTGAAAATCAATATAAAAGAGTGAAGCTTAGATTAATATCACTGGGGTTATGATTTTATTTGAAAATCTCAGTAGAAAATGATCAGAAACCGTGTGTTATATTAGTACAAGAGCACAGCAAGACTTTAGAAAATATTTCAGCAAGAAAGCTTTGAACTTGTAATCAGTATGTGCTTGATTGTTGTTGATTGTTGTATGTAGTGAAAACAACAAGTATTTATAGAGTTATAAAGCATATTTATGTTTCCCCAAGTTACTTGCAGTATTTCCTAAGTAATCTCAAAGTTTGGGAGTTAAAAAATCAATTTTGGAAACTTTCCCTAACTGTTTTAAATTTAAAAATACGAATATTAGTCGATTGTGACACAAGGGTCAGTCACCTGAGCCTTTACAGTTTAGCAAATTTTGAAAACACAATATTGAATCAGTCGACTATAACCTGAAGGTTAGTTGCCTGTCTCGACTTTATTTTCTTAACTTTTGTCAGCATAAAATGCCAGTCGTCTGATGCAACTCCTTCAGTCGCCTCTCCTTGTAGCTTATATGTTTCTCAAAACTTTGATTCCAAAAACTTTAACCTTTGATCTAGGAAAACTTAATGAAACTTTTAAAAGTATTTTCCATGGTTTTCAAAAACAAGTCTTTATGTCAATCATCATTCCTAAGAGCTTCAAACATCTATATTGAGAACGTATGAAGTACTTAGATGAGACTCTTTATAAACTATAACTTTATAAGTACTAAGTCTTCATGCATTTGCTTCCATTCTTTATGTATCTTGACTTTTTTCTTCAATAATCTTCTAGCTTCATCAGATCTTCTAGTCATTAGATCCTCTAGCTTTAAGTACAATCTTTTAATGAACTGTTCATGTAACGCCTCGAACCTGCCACGTAGGGCCTGGGGCGTTATGTGTTCCATGCACCTATCTTTGATACTATAAATATCATCCAAGGAGTGGAATACCATTAAACATCCTCAAACATAACACTTGTGTACTATATTACATGTCCAAAAAGGAATTTTCATCTATCCATATTACATAACCATAATTTAAAAAAAAAAAAACTTATATGTTCCAGTATCTTACATTCACTCACAGACACAAAAAAACTAAACCCTGCCCAGGCTTTCAAGCCCGATCCCCAGAAGGACCTGAAAAGTTAATAAATCGCTGGGGTGAGACACTCCTCAGTAAAGATGGAATAAATTATATCAGTGTGTGGCAGATGAGTTTTATTATAGTCAAAATATAACAGTTTAATTATTCACCAATAACTGAACAGACAATTATAGTCAAAATATAACAGTTTAATTATTCACCAATAATTGAACAGACACTTGTAGACAGTACTCACATATACATCCTCATCCATAACACAGAAATTCACTTACACATATATCACACGTATTACCATAGTACATCCACCATAACATATCTTAGCATAACATACTCATAATCACGATGCATTCAATTCACATACACTATTATTTATAGCAAGAGCTTCCCAAGGATTAAGGAGTTTACACGCCTATACATGTAATGCCCCTTTGCTCTGATACCTTATGTATTTGCCAACTAGAATCCACACACATTCAATATCAACCATATTGCAGAATTTGCATACACGTCTACCATATCATAGCACAATTACCATACATTCAATTCATATTCATGCACGCACATCCATAATTGAAATGCACATCTCTACATCACACCTTTACTTTCTAGCCTACTCGCTGCATACTGAGCATCCCTCCCCATCGTTCTCAATACGTGGCACACAAAAGGACTTTTTACTGCGCAATTCTTAGTATGTGGCCAACACAGGGACTTTCATATCACACAACTGTGCACTGAGCATCTCTCCCTATCATTCTTAGCACGTATTTCACAACCAACATCCACTATTACACTTTCACAATGACCTATTCATAGTAATTCAGTAAAACGAACTCCTCAAGCCTGCCAATGTTTTACCCCCATTTATATAAATTAAAATATAATGAACTCCTCAAGTATGCCAATGTTATATTGTGATTTATATCATGGGAAATATAACGAACTCCTCAGGCCTGCCAACGTTATATTGTGAAATACATGAATAACCACACAAAACAAATCACCCAAACATATCAATTTATTCACCATAGTAATTACAATCAGTTTATTATGAAGAATTAATCTCATGCCACACGATTTGAATGTCATACCTTACCTTAGTAATTTAACCAAAGAAATTATATCATATAATACTCAGTTTCAATCAGTTTGATTTTGAAAATACAACTAGCATAACGTTTCTAAAATCATAAATTCCAGTTTAATCAGTTCAAGTTTAATAAAAAGCTAGCATAATTTATTCTCCTTACATGTTTTCCCGAAAATGGTCTGAAATGAACGGGAAAGAAAAACTCTAGCTTTTCAAAACTCGCTAAGGAATGGGAACCTTTGCTTAGGAGGAGGGAAAGAGGCTCAAAGAGCACTTGAGAGTGATTTGGGAGGCTTAGGAGGGAGACACATGAAGGAGAAAGCCAAAAATATGAAACCCTAGCTTTTTAGAGAGAGAGAGAGAGGAAATCTATGTTTATAAAAAAAAATGAGCTCACATCTATTTATAAAATTGTTGTCCTGCACGAAACCGTCGATGGTTTGGCCTGTGCCAAACCCAAATCCCTTGTGTACTACTCTCGGTAGTTTGGACTTGCAGGAAAACCATCGACATTTTTTTGAGTCCCACCGAATCGTTGACGATTTGGTCCTAACCAAACCCTTTTCCTTCATTTTTCTTATTTTTCCTTTCCTTTATATATTTTCCTTTTTTATTTATTTTTATTTTATTTTATGGGTTTAGGTCTCTACAATCTCCCCCTCTTATAGAAATTTGGTCCTTGAAAATGAATTATTTGGCATAATTATGTTATTACTTAACTAACCTTATACTAAAATTTCATCATACTCCATATATACAAATAACTACGTTATCTCAGTATTAAATAAAATTATTTTTTGACTCAATTCATAAACACATTACCTGCTGACATGCCATGAGCAATATTTGCTTCGATTGGGGTAAGTGTCTAAATACCCACCGGGCCGCCGCGAGGCACTAGATTGTTGCTCCAGTTTTGATCAGGAGTGGGTGCATTGTTCGACGATACACAACAATATCGAGCTATATGGTTATACCTGCTACACTGATAGCCTATAGTACCCCCACCCTGGCATTCCTCGTAATGCCTCCGATTACATATAGCACGGTGGGGGGGTGATGAATTTTCTTGGTAGTCTCGATTAGCCCTATCTGACCTCTGACCCACAGTATCCTTGTCTCCCCTCCATGAGACCTATTTAGCATTTGTATTGGATCTGGGAGGCATAGGTTTCTTCCTCTGCTCTGACATCTCTGCACCTCTCTATAGGCTTAACTCTACTAAGGTGGCTCTGTCCACCATCTCCAAGAAGTTCTGTACCTGTAAGACTACCACCTGCTCATGGGTCCTTTATTTCAAGCCCCTTTCAAACCTCCTCACCTTTTGGTAATCATGTTGGACCATGAAGGGGGCGAAGCGATAAAGCTCCATGAGCCTAGTAGTGTACTTCTGAATGGAGAGGTGCCCCTGAGTCAGGTTAAGAAATTCCTCTGCCTTCGTATGCCTAGTGGTGGCTGAGAAGTACAGGCCGTAGAAGACCTCCTTGAAGCGACTCCATGTCACAACTGTGGGTACCGCCCGCTACTCTTCTAGCAGCTTCGCCTTTAGCCACCATCACTCGTCCTCTCCTATAAGCTTGAAGGTGGCGAAGAGAACCTTTTTCTTCTCAATGCGACTCAGCACTGTCAATATCTTCTCCATCTCTTGCGCCCAATTCTCAGCCATGATTGGGTTAGTGCCACCTGAAAAAGTGGAGGGTTTTAGGTGAGTAAATTGGTCGATCAAACAGCCCTAGTTCACAGGGGTCACTTCTGTCCCTCAAGGTCCTGCCTAATCTTTTCCCTGACCTTCCAAGCAAAACCTTGCAGCAATCTGGAGGTTTCAATCTCATCCCCTTTGGAAGCCCCTAAATCATTATCCCTCCAGATTCCACATCTTTACCTCTGAGATCCATCTTGAAGACCAGGCGAGTCTAAAATTTCCATATCTTAACATAAGTGGTAGAGTTATAAAGCAAAGAAACCGGTTTAACATTCAAATCCTCAATTTAAACATCAAACAACCAATTGACCTCAATCATCAAATGACAACACTTAAATTATCAAAATTCTCTTTAAAAGGCTTATTCACATAAATCAACCATCCTAACCTTCGAGTTTTAATATCAAATGTCAGTCTCTCTTCTTACAAACATCACCGTCAATGGATTTACCATGGTTTTTCGAAATCGTCGACTGATTCAGAAAATCACAAAAGTCGGTCAAGGGATTTCTGACTCTAGGCTACGGAACACAACTCAAAATTCCTAATAGTATCTTAATCTACCCATTCCTATCCTCATCCTAACTCGAACCTATAATCTAATATTAATCTACCGTAAAGTCTGCAAAACCTAACAACCTAAAGCTTTGATACCGCTTTGTAGCGCCCCAAACCCGCCAAGTGGGGCCTTGACCGTTATGTGTTCCATTCACCTATCTCTGATACCATAAATATCATCCAAGGAGAGGAATATAATTAAACATCCTCAAATATAACACTAGAGTACTATATTACACATCCAAAAAGGAATTTTCATCTGTCCATATTACATAACTAGAATTAAAAAAAAAAAAAAAAACTTATATGTTCTAATATCTTACATTCACTTACAAACACAAAAAAACTCAACCTTGCCCAGGCTTTCAAGCCTGATCTCCAGAAGGACCAGAAAAGTTAATAAATTGCTGGGGAGAGACACATTTCAGTAAGAATGGAATAAATTATATCAGTGTGTGGCATATGAGTTTTACTATAGTCAAAATATAAGAGTTTAATTATTCACCAATAACTGAACAAACACTTGCAGACAGTTCTCGCACATACATCCTCATCTAGAACACAGAAGTCTGCATACACATATATCACACGTATTACCATAGTACATCCACCATCACATATCAAACCACCACATATCCATAATCACGATGCATTAAATTCACATACACTACTATTTATAGCGAGAGCTTCCCAAGGATTGAGGAGTTTACATGCCCATATATGTAACGCACTTTTGCTTTGATACCTTATGTAACTTTGCCCATTTAGCCTGGGTACAGCTACAAATGATACCTATCAAAGCATTTACCTTACTCAGCAAGCCCTCGGGTGGAGAGTTTACCTCGCTTCAATCATACATAACGCCATAGTATAAAATTACATTTAATACTTTGCTATAATAACTTTCATTTGCCAACTAGAACCCACACACATTCAATATCAACCATATCACAGAATCTGCATACATGTCTACCACATCACATCACAATTACCATACATTCAATTCATATTTATGCACACATATCTGTAATTGAAATGCACATCTCTACATCACACCTTTACTTTTTGGCCTCCTCGCTATGCACTAAGCATCCCTACCCATCGTTCTCAGTACGTGGCCCACACAGGGACTTTCATATCACATAACTGCGCACTGAGCATCTCTCCCCATCGTTCTTAGCACGTATTTCACAACAAAAATCCACTGTTACACTTTCACGATGACCTATCCATAGTAATTAAGTAAAACGGACTCCTTAGACATACCAATGTTTTACCCACATTTATATAAATGACAATATAACAAACTCCTTAGGTCTGCCAACATTATATTGTGATTTATATCAAGAAAAATATAATGAACTCCTCAGGCTTGCCAACGTTATATTGTGAAATACCTAAATAACCTCACAAAAAAAATCACCTAAAAATACCAATTTATTTACCATAGTAATGACAACCAATTTATTATGAAGAATTAATCTCATGCCACACGGTTTGAATGTCATATCACACCCTAATAATTTAACCAGAGAAATTATATCACATAATACTTAGTTTCCATTAGTTTGATTTTGAAAATACAACTAGCATAACATTTCTAAAATCATAAATTCTAGTTTAATCAATTCAAGTTTAATACAAAGCTAGCATAATTTATTCCCCTTACCTGTTTTCCTCAAAATGGCCCGAAACGAATGGGAAAGCAAAACCTTAGCTTTCTGAAACTCACTGAGGAATGAGAACCTTTGTGCCATAAGGAGGGAGAAAGGATCAGAGAGTATGTGAGAGTGATCCGGGAGGCTTAGGAGAGAGAGAGACACGAAGGAGAAAGCCAAAAATCTAAAACCCTAGCTTTTTAGAGAGAGAGAGAGAGAGAGAGAGAGAGAGGAAATCTATGTTTCTAAAAAAAAAATGAGCTAACATCTATTTATAGAATTGTTGTCTTGTGGCAAACCCAAATCCCCCGTGTACTGCTCTCAGCAGTTTGGACCTACAGGAAAACCTTCGACAGTTTCTGAGTCCCACCAAACCGTCGATGGTTTGGTCCTGGCCTAGCCATTTTCCTTCCTTTTTCTTATTTTTTCCTTTCCTTTATATATTTTACTTTTATTTTATTTATTTTTATTTTATTTTTTGGGTTTAGGTCTCTACAATCTCCCCCTCTTATAGAAATTTGGTCCTCAAAATTCGTTAATCAATTATTTGACATAACTGTGTTATTAACTAACTAACCTTATACCAAAATTTCATTGTGCTCCATATATACGAATAACTACATTATGTCAGTATTAAATAAAATTATTGCTTAACTTAATTCATAAACACGTTACCTGCTGCACGCCATGAGCAATATCTTCTTCGGTTAGGGTAAGTGTGTAAACACGTGCCAGGCCGCCGTGAGGCACCAGATTGATCCTTTGGTTCTCATCAGGAGCGGGTGCATTGTTCGACGGTACACAACAATCTCGAGATACATGGTCCTTCCTGCCACATCGATAGCACACAGTACCCCCACCCCGACATTCCCCCCAATGCCTACAATTACATCTAGCATAGTGGGGGGTGATGAATTCTCTTGGTAGTCTTGATCAGCCCTATTTGACCTCTTATCCACAGTATCCCTGTCTCCCCTCCATGAACACTATCTGGAATCTGCATGGCAGCTAGGAGGCATAGGTCTCTTCCTCTGCTCTAACATCTCTGCACCTCTCTACAGTTTCAACTCTACTGCAGTGTCTTTGTCCACCAGCTCCAAGAAGTTTTGTACCAGCAAGATTGCCACCTACTCATGGATCCTCTGTTTCAAGCCTCTTTCAAACCTTCTCGCCTTTTGGTAATCATTTGGTACAATAAAGGGGGCGAAGTGATAAAGCTCCATGAACCTAGCAGCGTACTACTGAACGGTGAGGTGCCCCTGAGTTAGGTTAAAAAATTCCTCCGCTTTTGCATCCCTGGTGGTGGCAGGGAAGTACAGGTCATAGAAGACCTCCTTGAAGCAACTCCATGTCATAACTGTGGGTACCGCCCGCTGCTCTTCCAGTAGCTTCGCAGCTAGCCACCATCACTCGGCCTCTCTTGTCAGCTTGAAGGTGTCGAAGTGAACCTTCTGCTCCTCAGTGCAACTCAACACTGTTAGTATTTTCTCCATCTCCTGCACTCAATTCTCAGCCATGATTGGGTCAGCACCACCTGAAAAAGTTAAGGGTTTCAAGTGAGTAAATTGGTCGATCGAATAGCCCTAGTTCATAGGGGGGCATTTCTATCCCTCGGGGTACTACCTAATCTTTTTTTCTGACCTGCCAAGCTAAACCTCGCAGTAATCTGGAGGTTTCAATCTCATCCCCACTAGAAGCCCCTAAATCATTATCCTCTCTAGCGTCCATGTCTTTACCTCAGAGATCCATCTTGAAGATAGGGAATAGGCGAGTCTAAAATTTCCATATCTTAACATAACTGGTAGAGTTATAAAGCGAAGAAACCGGTTTAACATTCAAATCCTCAATTTAAACATCAAACAACCAATTGACCTCAATCATCAAATGAAAACACCTAAATTATCAAAATTCTCTTTAAAAGGCTTATTCACATAAATCAACCATCCTAACCTTCGAGTTTTAATATCAAATGTCAGTCTCTCTTCTTAGAAACATCACCGTCAATGGATTTACCATGGTTTTTCGAAATCGTCGACTGATTCAGAAAATCACAAAAGTCCGTCAAGGGATTTTTGGCTATAGGCTACGTAACACAACTCAAAATTCCTAACAGTATCTTAATCTACCCATTCCTATCCTCATCCTAACTCGAACCTATAATATGATATTAATCCACCGTAAAGTCTGCAAAACCTAACAACCTAAAGCTTTGATACCACTTTGTAGTGCCCCGAACCCGCCAAGTGGGGCCTCGACTATTATGTGTTCCATTTACCTATCTCTGATACCATAAATATCATCCAAGGAGCAGAATATAATTAAACATCCTCAAATATAACACTAGAGTACCATATTACACATCCAAAAAGGAATTTTTGTCTGTCCATATTACATAACCAGAATTTAAAACAAAAACATATATGTTCCAGTATCTTACATTCTCTCACAAACACAAAAAAACTAAACTCTGCCCAAGCTTTCAAGCCCAATCTCCAAAAGGACCTGAAAAGTTAATAAATCACTGGGGTGAGACACTACTCAGTAAGGATGGAATAAATTATATCAGTGTGTGGCAGATGAGTTTTACTGTAGTTAAAATATAACAGTTTAATTATTATCAAATAACTGAACAGACACTTGTACACAGTACTTGCACATACATCCTCATCCATAACACATAAATCCGCATACACATATATCACATGTATTACCATAGTACGTCCGCCATCATAGATCACACCACAACATATCCATAATCATGATGCATTCAATTCATATACACTATTATTTACACCAAGAGTTTCTAGAGGATAGGGGAGTTTACACACCCATACATGTAATGCACTTTTTCTGTGATACCTTATGTAACTTTGCCCCTTTAGCCCGAGTGCAGCTACAATAGATACCTATTAGGGCACTCACCTTACTCAGCAAGCCCTCGGATAGAGATTTACCTTGCTTTAATCATACATAATGCCACAGTATAAAATTACATTTAATACTTTGCTATAATTAGCTTTCATTTACCAACTAGAACCCACACACATTCAATATCAACCATACCGTACAATCTGCATAAATGTATACCACATCACATCACAATTACTATACATTCAATTCATATTCATGCACGCACATCCATAATTGAAATGCACATCTCTACATCACACCTTTACTTTTTGGCCTCCTCGCTGCGTACTGAGCATCCCTCCCCATCGTTCTTAGTACGTGGCCCACACAAGGACTTTTTACTGCGCAATTCTTAGTATGTGGCCCACACAGGGACTTTCATATCCTACAAATGTGCACTGAGCATCTCTCCCCATCATTCTCAGCACGTATTTCACAACCGACATCCATTGTTACACTTTCACAATGACCTATTCATAGTAATTCAGTAAAAATAACTCCTCCGACCTACCAATGTTTTACCCCCATTTATATAAATGACAATATGACAAACTCCTCAAGCCTACCAATGTTATATTGTGATTTATATCTAGGGAAATATAATGAACTCCTCAAGCTTGCCAATGTTATATTGTAAAATATCCAAATAACCACACAACACAAATCACCTAAACATATCAATTTATTTACCATGGTAATCACAATGAGTTTATTATGAAAAATTAATCTCATGCCACACGGTTTGAATGCCATATCATACCCTAATAATTTGACCAGAGAAATTATATCACATAATACTCAGTTTCAATCTATTTTGTTTTGAAAATACAACAAGCATAACGTTTCTAAAATCATAAATTCTAGTTTAATTGGTTCAAGTTTAATAAAAAGTTAGCATAATTTATTCACCTTACCTATTTTCCCAAAAACAGCCCGAAACGAACAGGAAAGCAAAACCCTAGCTTTCCGAAACTCACTGAGGAATGGGAACCTTTGCACCAGGAGGAGGGAGAGAGGATCAGAGAGCACGTGAGAGTGATCTGGGAGGCTTAGGAGAGAGAGAGACAAGAAGGAGAAAGCCAAAAATATGAAACCCTAGCTTTTTAGAGAGAGAGGAAATCTATTTTTCTAAAAAAAATGATCTCACCTCTATTTATAGAATAGCTATCTCATACGAGACCGTCGACGGTTTGGCCTGCACCAAACCCAATCCCTCGTGTACTGCTCTCAGTAGTTTGGACATGCAAGAAAACCATCGACAATTTTTCTGAGTCCCACCAAACCGTCGACGGTTTGGTCCTGGCCAAACCCTTTGCCTTCCTTTTTCTTAATTTTCCTTTCTTTTATATATTTTCATTTTCTTTTATTTATTTTTCTTTTATTTTTTAGGCTCGGGTCTCTACACTTCAAGCACCTGAGATGTCGATCCTTTGTCAAAACATTTGAGTCCTAAAACTTCACTTAACCAAATATGTTAAGTACCCTTGATTTGTTATCATCAAAATAGGATTCTAAGTCTTGTTAGGCCAACAATCTCCCCCTTTTTGATGATGACAAATAAGTAGCAAAAGTGGGTAGGCCTTAATAAAGCCCCCCCTTATAATAAGCATAATCTTAACAATATTTGTAAAGTATTAATGAGCATATCAGGATATCATCAATGTATTAATTTCATGCTCAGTTCAATATCATGTACAATTCAACTTCAGAGTTCAAAGATCAATATCATGCACAGTTTCTTAATTCATATCAATGTCATATTCAATTCAAGTTCAAATTTTAAGATCAATAATATACTCAAGTAATGTCATGCTCAGTTTTAGTTCATCAAAATCATGCTTTATCATGCTTAATAAGGCTTTCATCAATGCTAAATTTTTGCTCAACCTTCTCCCTTTTGACATCAATCAAACAGAGAAGATATATATATATGAATGTTAAGGCATGTAGCCATCATAAGCACAAAGTCATAAGTTTAGCATTCATCATGCATAAAAAATTAAGCTCCAAAAGAGCATAAGAAAAGTCATAAGTGCATAAGAAAAATGTATCTGGTGCATATATTACAACCCAAAGTTTGTTTAAGTTTAGGAAAACATCTAAGCATCAACTGCATCTTCATCTTCATCTTCCTCTTCCTCTTCTTCTTCTTCATCTTCACCTGCATCGCTAGAACTTATCTCCATTGGAGCTTTACCGTGTGAAGATGATGATCCGGCCATATGTAGTTCAATTCGTTCAAGTTGTTGATCAAGAGAAGAGTAATGTTCATGAAGTGATCCAAAACCAATATGAACTTCATCACAAATAGCAAAGAGTTGCTATTGATATGTAGTGAACCATGGAGGGGTATCATCTGCCAAAGGAGCAGCTTGCTGTGGTTTAGGAACTTGATGAGGTGCTCAACGTATACGCCTTCCTTTTGAAAACAAACCTTGTTTATGTTTTTCATATTCCATTTGTTTAAGTGTGGTATAAGAAAAAATCATAAGGGTCCTTTTTATTAACAAAGAGGATGGAGCAACGACAGTGAGATGTGCAAAGGCAAGGTTTAGAACTCCACCATACGGAAGTATTACTCTACGAGCTTCTTCTCTAGAAATCATCCATTTCAAAATCAAGCTTGGTAAGTCAAGCTTTTTACCTTTGAGTAGGCACCACATAATGAAACAATCAAGATAATAAATGTGGTCGTGTGATCCAACCTGTGGTAAAATATTGTAGGTGATAAGCTTCTAGAGAATTTGAGCTTGTAGGTTTAGTTGTTTGTAGAAAGGAGGATGACTAAACTGAATAGGTGGTTCAGTTATAATTAGTGGGAGAAACTCCTCAAGAGAGAAATCTTGATCCATAATCCAAGATTGGCTAAGAGATGGACACTCAAATTCTCCTTGCTTGATATATAAAATGGATGTTAATGTTGGTGGAGTAAAAGCAATCAATTTTCCCATAACTTCAGTAGAGATTACCATGTCCCCTTTTACCATATTGGCATAAAAGATTTTAACTAGATTAGGATACATGCCTTTTGCCTAAAATGTAATAAACTTCTTCCATCCTAATGCTTTGAACATAGGTAAAATGGCAAGAAAATCATTTTCGAAGAATGTAGTGTCTAAGATCTTACCGAAAATAGGTTCAGTAGATCGAATATGATCCCGATACATCTTCTTTGCATGAGGAGTCGCAAGACATTTCTTTATGTTGTTGCTATCATCTTTTCTAGAAGTAAAGCCTTTGTTTGTTGTAGTTTTCATTCTAGGCATGATGATTCCAAGCAAAACAATTAGTGAGGTCCTATGAAATTAAGTGAGAACAACGTAGGATGATGAGCTTCGAAGATTAATCAAGAGATTTCATATGAGGGAAGGCTGGTAAATGAAGGAGGAAAGGGTTTGGAAGAGAGAAGAAGCAGGGTTAGTAGACTGAGGGTTTTAAAAATTAGGGTTTCGTACTGTTGGTATTTAAACAGCCGTCAGTCAGTCAATTGATATCGAAAATTCAGTTCCTGACAATTGTATTTATTTGAATTTTCACAAAACAGTAATGAGTCAGTTGACTGTGCCTCAGAGAGTCAGTCACCTGATAAACCTGATCCTCAAAACTTTAGAAAGTTAGAGAGGGCTCAGTCGACTGTGATTCATTCTCAGTTGCTTGACTTCACTTGCTGAGTTCACACTTATTTAATTTTTCCTTTCTAGACTACTTCTCTACTATGCAATAAGCCTAGTTTACTTCAGATTTTCTCTCTTTTGATTTCAGATTATTCTTTTGCTTATCAATACCCGAAATTTCATATTTCTTCCCAAATTAACAATTGATGCATATGACTCTTGGAATTTAATTATTTTGAAGTTAAGCCTTGTACAATTCATCCTCTGATTTTGGCCAACAATGTTATTCTTATATTCTTGATTTTCACACTAAATGTCCTCAATAAATCTGGAAATTAATCTTCAAGAAAGTAATAATTCATTTTAATTTTGTTCAACACTCTTGTATTAATTGCGACTTTGTGAACTTCTTTAATTTCTTAGTACTAGCTTCTGATCTGAACTTAGATAACTACTATCCATGAGGAATTAATCAACTTGAGTATGCTATCTTATCTTTTGCACTGTAACCATGATATGGTCAATTGACTTTGGCTTTAGATTGATTCTTTGAATTCATCATCTTTACTTAGCTTCTCAAGGTCTCTACTATAGTAGACATAACTATTAGTAATTTATGTTTTAAGAATTATCTACTATCAGATCACAATTTTAACTTTTACTGAATCTCTTCTTGTTTTACGATTAGCTAACTCAAACTCTATAGGTTGTTAAGTCATCATTAACCCATTTCATTTTAGTAGGAATGAATCTTCTTAATTCCTAAATGGAGAATAATTAATCCTAAGATCTTTGGAGTTTTTAGTTCGTGAACTAGGCTATCATTTTGGTACCCATACCTTCTTTGGTTTGGATGGTTTATCAGTAGATGATTCTTCTTCTCTCCAAACCTGTTTAGTTGTCACACCCTTTCTCTTTAATGGACATTCAAACTTTATCGTACTTATAACACTAGATATCATTTTTATTCTTGGATTGAGTTTGGGATTTTTTGACTCGATCCATTTCTGAATTTTCTCTCTGACGATCATGGTCACCTTTCACCATAACTCCTTCTCCATGTGAATTTTTATTGCAGAATTTCATCCTTTGATGAAACCCCAACAACACACTTGTCACCTATTCCAAATTTATGGTCTCTTTCCCCCATGTAAGAGTGGTAACCAGGTTCTTATATGTGTGAGTCACTAACAAGGAATTCAGTAGCATCAACGTCTTATCATTATTTTCAAATTTCACATCAACCCACATTAAATCACTTATGATTTGATTAAATGCGTTGATGTGTTGGTTCAAGTTTAAGCCCTCCACCATCTTAAGCCAATAAAGCCTTTTCTCAAGGAAAATTTTTTTCGAAAGGGATTTGTACATGTATCGGCTTTCAAGCTTTTGCCAAATAATCGTAGGAGAATCTTCCTCCATGACGTGATAAAGCACTTCATTGGCCAAACACAATCTTATTGTAATAACAACCTTTGCCTCTAATTCCTTCAAATTAGCTACATCCATACCTTCTGATTGAACACTATATAAGGCCTTCACCATCCCTTGTTGCACAAGAAAATCTTTCACTCTTCTCTGCCACAAACTGAAGTTACTGATTCCATCAAATTTGACAATATCAAATTTTGCATATGAAGTGTTTGATGCTATAACAACAACGCTGTGATACCAATTGTTGTGAATAAACTTGAATTTGCATAGTGGAATATCAATGCAACAATCAATGAATAATGAATATGGAACACACCCACACAGTATATATGAAAGCAAACAACTAAATAACACAAGAACACAAGGAGTTACGTGGTTCGGCATTGCTTACATCCATGGGAGCAATTGGCAAAGTTTCACTATCTTGGTGTCAAAGGACACAATACAATACTTCTTACAATGATCTTCTTATGAAAATACACTCGAACCAGTGTATAAATAAAGTTCCCTTTGGTGGTTTCTCCCAAATCCCGACCAACCTAACGTTCGTATTCAAATTTTGAATTAAGCCTCACTACCCAAAAAAAAGCTGTCAATGGTTTAAGATACTGAGAGAAAACCGTCTAAGTAACATTTAGAGAGCCATCGATGGTTGTTTTGACGAAAAAATATTGAGATCAATAAATTTGGAATTCATCCAAACCGTCGACGGTATAGAGAAACCGTTGGCAATTTCCCCTAGATTGCTAATATTAACTATGGTTCTATTCCTTGTGTATGTTAACCTACTCAAGAAATGAGCCACCAAACATAACAGTATGAAAGTCCTTTGTAAAATAATTGGGATGTTAGATAAGTAAAGTTTTGAACTTTAACTATTTAGTATGGAAATCCCATGTAAATTAATCGCGATGTTAGATAAGTAATGGTATTATAATAAAAGATACTTTAAAAAATTTAAGTATGCATGTGCACTCCCATGAGTTTTACATATCCATTTTTGCACACATGCTTAAATAGTGAAAATCTTAGGTTGACTAGACATGCTTTGTCGTAAAACCATCACAACTTTAGTATGTATTTGCCACATTTGTCCTATTGAGAGATTTGTTAGGTGTGTGCTACATTAAAGAAGATAGGCTTTTCCATAAGATACCTTTTTTGCCTTGCTCTCCAGGTTAAGTGTGAAATCTTCAACATGGTCAAAGTTCTCATGATTAACCATTATATTTTCTATAACTCTATGAAACTATTATTTTTATATATGAGAAGTTTACACTATGCATATATCCCTTTATATTTTGTACTCAGCTATTCTTAAACAATGCAGGTTTGGGCTGGTCCACTTAGTGATAATAAGGTTGTAGTTGTGCTATGGAATAGAGGATCTTCAAAAGCTAATATTACTGCTTTCTGGTATGAAATAGGCCTTAATTCAACAACTGTGGTCAATGCATATGACTTATGGGAGGTATTTTCAATAATAATTGAAAAATTTTTTATAATATTTTCTATGGTTAATTTGACTAGAACATGCCCTTAAATCATTTCCATATATCTAAATTTTGAATTAATGTTGGTGTATGCAGCATTCAATCCAATCCTTCATAAGCACACAACTCTCCGCCAATGTGGACTCCCATGCTTGTAAGATGTATGTCTTGATCCCAGTACAAGGAGAGTAAAATGAGTAAAATTTGTAAATGAGGGTGGTTCAAAAGAGAGGGATCCTAATATTTATTTATTGTGTATTTCTAAATTTTAAATTGATATAGTTATACATTATAACTAAATAAAAAACTTACTCAACAATGGTGAATAAATAATGAATAAATATATAAATTTACGTACGCAGTGCTTTTGTGGTGCTTTTTATATGATTGTGAATGACGAGGATTGTTGCAATCTACGATAGGGCCAACACCTACCAAAGGTAAATCTTTAAACTGCCTTGATTTGGATGATGAGCTCAAACTCGTGAAATGGTTTGGTGTGAGAATGAGTTAAAATATAAGTCAATGGAGTCTCCAATTGCTTGTTTTATCCTAAGTGCGTTCAGATCACCTAAATAATTACTACCAATTAATTGATTGTCTAGATACAACTAGGTCAAAGGAGCACGTAGTCATGGTCTATATTAGTGGAGTTAGGTTCTATAGTATAGTTAAATGGTGAGAGAGTACTAACATTCCCTGCACACCCTTTCCACGAAGGTACAAGTCTAGCCTCACCTTTAAACTTAACTAGTCAAGACTTTAGTTCTTTGGTTTCATTTCTTTTAATATTGGAAAATTCTATATAAATAGAGACTACCCTCATCTGAAAAGTCACGAAATCATGTAAAACCAAAGCTATTGGATCCATTGTTGAATCCATTTTAGTATATAATTATTGACATCATATTTTGTTTGGGGGTTTCAACATCAATTTTTGAAGACTCGTAAGGTTGCCAACATTTCGTGACCATTTTGAAATTAACTTAGAGTACCAAACCATGCATTGATACATTCAACTTATCCTTTGTATCTTTGAAAATGAAGTTTCCACTATATTTTATTTTTTGAAAAGGAAAAATAAAGGGAAATATTTTTTCAAAAGAGATTAAGTTCGAAAGCACACTTGAGCATAGGGAAGGTAACACTTTGAATTCTTATTCTTGAGAATCTAAAGAGTTATCACCCTAAAAGACCCATTCTCTTAGATGGTTCTCATGCTTGCCTTGTAGGCATGTGTGTACATCCCTTGAAAATACATAACCTTTTTTGAAAAGGCTTTCATTCGGCTTCTGTAAAAGTATAAGCCTTGTAGACACCCATTCTATCCGACGATTATATAAAAATGCTTTAGGGGTTTTAGATTTGTTTTTTATTTTAGTTCTTTCTAGCCATTAGTTACAGGTGCCTTTCAAGGTCTTCACCTAATTGAATCTCTTATTTTGACTCTCTCGACCTCACTACCTTGAGAGGAGATTTCATTAATTATGGATTTTGTACAAAGTTCTTTATACATTCATTCACAAGTAAGTACAACAAGAAAGAAAATATCAAAAGAAAACTGAATCATCACTCTTGGGGTTGCTTGCTGTAGGCCTTCTGCATCATCTGCATGCACAAAAGGTTTCAATCTTAAGTTCACATATCAAGGCATTTTTTTGGCCCATTTTGGGTTAAATTTGTTATTTGAAGCCTATGGGCCTTATTTTGGGTGATTAAGGCCCATTGTGGACTTTTATTTTAAATTGGAAACCAATTTTGGGCTGAGGACATAAATGAGCCCAACTTGGGGGACCTTTTGTGACGCCCTAGACATGCTATGCGGGGCTCGGTGTATTAAGAGACCAACACGCGTCTCTGATACCATTCACACAACGGAAATAATAAATATCTTCAATAGAAAATACTAGAGTACTATATTTACATACATTGATCCATAAAAATTACAACCTAATCCTTTATATTATAAATGCAGAATTAATATATATTGAACATAAACTAAATACATATCTGATCTACTATATTTAACTTACAAAACTACCCCGCCCTGGAACTATCTAAGCTTGATCACCTAGGTAACCTGAAAAGACTTAACATATGATGGGTGAGACACCTCTCAGTAAGGAAGAAATAATTTATAATAGTGTGTGGCTGAAGTATTTATGATACGATTTAAAATATCCATCTCAGGTGTACACACAGTTCACAAGAAGCCAGATAACATGCCCATAATTGCACAGGATCAATGTCCTTGTCATCCAATCACATACCTATAACCAATCAGTATTTTAATGTTAGTTTCCAAGAATAGGGAAATCCACCCGCCCATACAAGTGGGTTCCCTCTGCTCTAGTGCTAACACCAGGGCACTCACCTTTCTCAGTAAGCCCTCGGGTTGTGTATTCAGGTAAAATCACTGAGAATAGGAAAGATCACCCGCCCATACAAGTGACTTCCCTCTACTCTGGTACCCACAATTAATTACCAACGTACTCGCCTTTCTCTGCAAGCCCTCGGGTGGAGTAATCTACTTTACCCTAAATACTTAAGTAATTAACATTCGTACATAGGCAATATAATCACTTCACAGAATTTCATGCATACGCCCATATCATAATCAATCCACACAAGATCAAATCACACAACATCAGTGTCCACACAGGATTGGTCCACACAAGACTAATCAAATCACACAGAATCAATGTCCACATAGGTTTGCTCAACTACAATATCAACGTCCACATAGGACTGGTCCATACAGGACTAATCAAATCGCACAACATCAATGTCCACACAGGACTGCTTAATTACAACATCAACGTCCACACAGGACTAATCAAGCATAGTATAAATGTTCACACAGGACTGCTCAAACCACATAGATTACAAAACAAGCACCCCATTCATGATAAATCGGTAAACAACCTCCTTATACCACTGCCAATGTTTACCTCTCAGTATAAACGTCCATATATCGACCTCCTCATACCACTGCCAACATTATATCGTCATTTACATGAACCATACCACAGATTAATCACAAACCTAACCAATCAACCATGTCCACGAAAATACCACAGTATAATCAACCATCAAGTATTTTCAACCAAATAATGTTCACAATCCAATCAGTGTATTCAACCAGACAAGAATTTCAGTCAAATGACATTCACAGTCTCAACAATTTTCTTATTCCACTAAGCTCAACAATCATTTAATGATCAAAATGGTTTCAACCACACAATTTTTCCCAATTTAATACTTATTAAAACAGTATTTTCAATATCAGTTTGGCTCAGAAAATTATACCTGTATATGTAGGATTTTTACCCAAAATTAGTCATTTTAATAATTACTAAAATCTATTATAAAATATTTCCCCTTAACTAATTCCTGAAAAGCCTCTTAAAATAACTAGTCCCACACCCGCAGGGTTTCCCGTTCAACACCTTGAAAACCACATCTCCCAAAACTAAACTTCAGTATTTCTTCGCGTATAATATTTCCTACAACTAGGGTAAAGCCAAAATTTTCATAAAAAGCCTTACCTTGAATTTGGGATGAATTCCTAACTAGTCTTCCCGATGATCCACTCTAGCAGATTAGTAGAGAACTCTTCTAGGAGTGTCGTGGTGGCCTCAGATTGTCACTGATGGAAATCCGGCCCGAAAATCGAAGAGAGAAGGTGGTAGTGCCAAATTTTAGTGACAAAAAGAGAAAACATGCAGAGAATTCTCACAGAAATGAAAGAAATCCACTATTTATACGCAGGGACTCATTGACGAGACACGTCGATTCGTCGATGAGTCCTAGTGCACAATTTGTCGACGAGATAGCCAACTCGTCGACGAATTTTAGTCATGCGAAAAAAACCTTTCGGTAATTCCTCGTTGACGAGACACGTACCCTCATCAACGAGCTAAGAAGAATATTCCTCGACGAAACCAGTCTATTCGTCGACGAATGCTTGCTGCCACCTTTTGAATTTATTCCTTCTTCCCCTTCCATCTTCCTTATTATTTTAAATTATTTAAAATTTTCCAGGTTGTTACACCTTTAGTTGGATTTGGTACCCTCTCCCAATTGGTTGCTTATGGGGAGCAACCATGGCATGCAGTTGTGCTCTTTTCTCATGCATCATTTTCCCATATGGCTAGTGCCCATGGGCAACTACATTCTGCATTTTCCCATGGAGCTGGTTCCCATGCTAGCTAGCCAATAAAAAGGGCAAAGGTTCAAACTTTATAGGGGTTGGAAAATGATAAATTAGGTGAGGCATTGGTAGAAATTACCGAGAGAGAGAGAGAGAGAGAGAGAGAGAGAGAGAGAGAGAGAGAGAGAGAGAGAGAGAGAGTAAGAATCCCGTAGAGAGCTTTGGAGAGCTTAAGAGGGGACTATTAAAGGGAGTTTTGGCTTAAGATATTCATAGAAATTCTGGAGAGAATGTTGGGCTAAAATAAATTTAGAGGTCAGGATAGGAATAATTTGAGAGGAACATAAAATAAATACACAAGGATAAAAACAAAAGTTAGAGAGTTGCAGTAAAGGATTTAGAGGACTGCAGAGAGAAGCTTAGTGAGTGGAAGTAGAAAAGGAGGTGGAGAGAAAAGCTTAACAAGTCAGTACCCTTAACTCCCTTGTATGCATAAATTTGTTATGGTCATTGTAATATAATGCATGGTTAATTGAATGAAAGTTGTTAAAGGTTATATGACTATGTGAAGACCATGATTGAATTTCAATATTAGTACATTTGAAATAAAAGTAATTTTGAAAATGGTGGGCTTGATCCAAACAAAGATGAGATTTTGACTTTGCCCCTAAGCATGCATTTGATTGCATGAACCCAAATGTCCAAAAGGTCTCAAATAGAACAAGAGCTTTGTCAAATCCAAAGTAGAATCCTTGTTGAGGAAGACCACAAATCAATGAGCAAAAATGAGTGAAAACTAAGATGTAGTCCCAAGAGGGGGGGGGGGTGAATTGGATTTCAAAAAAATTTCTCTTAATTCCTTTTAAGACTTCTTAACCTATTTTACTTCTTTTAACACATTCTTGACTTGTTTGTTTAATTTGTCAATCACAGAAGAACTTAGTTTCTTTTATACAATCAACAACATAACTATTTAAACAATCAAGCAACCAATCAATCAATCAAACCAATTATCCAAAACACATTATTCAAACCAAGATGTATAAGACACAAGATTCCAGCTCTTGTTTATTTGCAGCCCTGAAAATATGAAAGTTTGATTCAAGCCCTGTATAGAATGTAATTTGTTTCTCAATTTAATATTCAAAAAAACATTCACACTCTTCCCAAAATTTAGAATTCAAATAAACTCTTAGTTAATTTATCTTTGGGATGTTAATAAAGTAACGTACTCCTATATGGTTTCCGCAAAGTATGGTTTAACCAACTTACACCCTTTCGGTTTTCACAACCCAAATCAAAATTAGACTTTAATTTTACTTGATTTCCAAATATACGTAGTATATATGATTACCAATTAAACCATCCACGCAATTTATATGTGCTGAAAATAAAGAGTAAGGGAAAGAGAGAGTGAGATTGGGATTTTTACGAGGTTCAGCTTATACCTAGCCTACGTCCTCGCCTTTGGAAAACCACCAAAGGATTCACCAAAATTAGTTCCTTTTCCAGGTGGAACAACACCAATTACACACTCCTTCAGTAGGCTAGAGCCCGCCTCTCCAAATGATGTACCCTCATTCGGTCACTCCTTTAATTAGGCTAGTAACCGCCTCTCTAAGCTATATCGCCATGCTTAGTCAACGATCCAAATAACCTTGAACAGTCAATATCTACAAGATACAAATCAAATAGATGTGTACAAAGAATACTCTCAAATAGAGCTGATTAGTACAATTGAAAAACTAATATAATTTAATTCAAAAATACTAAAGGAATGAAGCAAGAAGCTCAATGTAAATATCACCGGTTTACTTCTTTTGATAAGGATCAAGAACTCAAATCATATGCTTTAGAGAAGACTTGATATACTCAAAAATATCTTAGTGATTTCGCAGCAATTCAGTCAGCAAGTCAATAGCAAGAGGGCTTCGAGAGAGAGAGTAAGGTTTGAGAGGTTATTCAATTCTTGGTAAGTTTGATTTTCAAAAACCATGTATTTATAGGCTTAGAAACACTCTGCCCAAGTTTACTTAGAGTGCCCCCCAAGTTTCTAAAAATATTAAGGCACGAGTAAATTAAATTTGAAAACAAGAAGTTTGAAAAATCGAGCCGTTGCTGAACTTCGGTTGCCTGAGGTGCAACCTCAGTCACCTGAAGTGGCTTCAGGAGCTTGAAGATATAGGGTCAGGCGCTTGAAGCAACATTGTCTATTCTGATTTGTTTCAATAAATCCCCAATCACCTGAGGCTAAAACCTTAGTCACGTGAATAGTAAAAAATTTGTTTTCTTCTCTCGTTTTCAAAGATGTTTGGCTTCCTTGCTTTCTTACTTTTGAAAAATATTTTTCCGGGGTTTTTAAAATAGAGTCTCTAAGTCCATTTATATCCCCTAATGAGCTTCATTTCATTAACAATGACATTTTTACCTTTGAAGTACTTACATAAAGATTTCCTAAAAATATAAAAACTTATTGTTCTTTGAAAACTTAATGGTTAACTTTGAACTTTGAGTTCATTCCATCTTCAACCGTCTTTGAGCTTCCCTTTTTTATCACTTCATGATACATCATACACCTTTGAGCTTGTTGGTAATCTTTTGAAGCTTTGTTGGTTTTGACTTTTTAAGTTTCCTGAAAACATCATTACATGAAGACAAAACACATTAAACCTTTCCTTCATTTGTTGCCATCAAAACAAGAGGTGAAAGCCTTGTTGGGCTTACAATCTCCCCCTTTTGATGATGACAAATAATGAGCAAAAATTGAGAAAAACTTTTAGAACGCTCCCCCTTACAGTAGGCATAGATTCAAGTAATGTTTTATAAAGTAGTCCAGCGAAAATTGAGAAAAACTTTTAGAACGCTCCCCCTTACAATAAGCATAGATTCAAGTAATGTTTTACAAAGTAGTCCCAAAGTCAACAAGGTACTTGCAAATCCTTATAACATATATAAAGTAGTCCAAAACTTAACAAGGCATTTGCAAATCTTTATAACATATTATAATATTGTATATTTATCAATATTTTTATCAAGGCATTCGCATAGCTCATATATTGCATATAGTCAACATTCATAACTCATATATTTCATATAGTCAACATTCATAGCATATTGCATTTTCAACATTCAGCTCAGCATTTTCCATTTCTTTAAACCATTCATATATTTTTGCTCTCTAAACCATCTCTCCCCCTTTGACATCATGCAAAAAGGGATACAAAATTGTAATACAAAGAGTAAAGAACCATATAAATACACATCAAGGTAAAAGAGTCATAAGTAGTACAAACCAAAACACATCACTAAGATGTGACCTACAACAATACAATGCATCACAAAAAGAGCTGTGTTTAAGTTTACATCTTAAAAGCTAAGAAACTTAATCATCATGTCCTTCATCATCAGCACCATCAGAGGCATTACTTGCATCATCTTCTTCCTCTTTTTCTTCATCTTCATTCTTATCATCACCATCATCTTCAAATTCTTCATTACCCGCATCCGCTTCTTCTTCTTCATCTCCTTCTTTATCTTCTTCAGATGCTTCTGCTGATGAGTCATCACTACGAGGTATGGAGCTAGTGTCCATAGGATCACCATGAGAAGAACTACCCTGTATCTACTCAATGCGTGTAATATGTTGATCTAAGGAAGAGAAGTTATCCTGTAGAGACTTAAGACCATCACGCACATCTCGGCTGAAGGATGTGAATTCATTATAGAATGGTATGAACCAAGAAGGAGCTTGAGTTGCAGATCCATAAGCCTGAGGTGGATGAGAAGGTGCAGTTGCCGCTCTTCGTTGTCTATCTCCTTTTAAGAACCACTCCTAATTACGTTTTTCATATCCCATCTGTTTGAGGGTCATGGAGGTAAAGAGGTCATACATAGTATTTTTGATAAAAAAATCTGATGAAGATGTGATATTCTGATTCGCAAAGATCATATTAAGAGCTCCCCCGTATGGAAGAGTGACTCGAGTTGCATCCATCTTAGCCCAAATCTGTTTCATAATAAGGCTAGCCAAATCAAGTTTCTTCCCCTTTAACAAACACCACAATACAAAAGCAGTCTATATACGAGAGATGGTCATATGATCCAGCTTGTGGTAGAATGTTATTGGTGGTGATCTTTTGAAGGATCTAGGCTTTCAAGTTGAGTTTCCTATAGAGTGGTGGATGCCCAAAATAGGTAGATTCATTCTCCATGATTAACGGTAAAAATTCTTCCGGTGTAAAACCTTGTTGAAGTATCCAAGATTGGGCAAATGTAGGGCATTCAAACTCTCCTAGAGTAATGTGGAGAATGGGAGCTAACGTTTGAGGAGTGAGAGCTATTTTCTTACCCTTGACTTCATTTGATAAGATATTCTCCCCTTGAACTATATTAACATAGAATATCTTAACAAGGTTTGGAAAGAGTCCTTTAGCTTGGTATACAATGAAAAATTTCCAACCTATGTTATGGAATAACGGTAGGATTTTAGGAAACTCAGTGTTGAAGAATTGAACATCATGAATCTTACCGAATATAGGATTTGTAGACCAAAGATGAGTTCAATATACATGCTTTGCATGAGGAGTTACCAACCATTGCTCAATGTTGGTATCATCTCTGCCTGAAGACGAACCACGATGTGTCATTTATTTTGTTCAAGGCATCGTGAAGTTTTTGGAGCAAGCTAATAGTTTCTTTCAAACCCTAGAATAGGTATGATAGTGTTAAGATACTCTGATTTGAAGGTTTTAAAGCAAGAGATTGAGGAGAATCTAGTGTTGAAACTTTGGGTGAGTGATGGGATACGGTTCAGGAGCTTGCAGTTTAGAAAAGAATAGGGTTTTTTGTGTTTAATATATAAGGAATTCGCGACTTCAAGCACATGAAGAATAAGTTCATTCGCCTAAGGATTTTCTGGAATGAAATTCAGCAGGCAGTAGCTATTCAGTCGCCTGAGATCTAGAGCTTAGGCGCCTAAAGTACATGTAGGTGCCTGAATTTATCAGTTCAGTCAACCTAAGCTCTTTAATTTATGAAATTTCCTTATTTTCTTGTTTTGAAAACTTTCTAACTTACTTCCCTTATTGTATAATGGTTCAAGTTTCTTTTTTTGTAGACACACCCCTTTCTTTTAGTAAAAACTTATGTAATAAGCTCAGATTTTCTTTTCTTTTGATTTTCATTTGAACATCCAAATTTCATGTATCTTGTACTTTCTATTTTATATTTGTATGAAAGTTCCATAATATTTAATATTAATTGAAGTTATTTATTTCAGTTTGGTACCCATATTTTCTTAGGTCTGGATGATTTATCAAGGGATGTTTCTTTTACTCTCCATATTTGTTTAGTCTTCTCGCCCTTTCTTTTAAATGGACATTCAAACTTTATATGTCCCTTTTTCTTACATTGATAGCATATGGTGTTAGTGTAGGCAGAAGATGTGCTAGCATAATCTTTGGAAGCTTTCGAAAAATAACCCATGTAAAGATTCTTTTTCTTTTTATTTTCAACCCCATTAAATCCAATGTCTTCTTCGTTTAAGGTCATCCTTTGTGAGCCTCTCATTTTGTCAAAGTTTTCCTTTCCTTTTGTGAAGTTGTAAATGATCTTTTCTTTATCTTCAATTTGATTTTTGAGATCATTTATCTCAATGTCTTTCTTGTCATCAACCTTCTTTTGTGATTTCTCTAATTCTTGAGATAGTTTTCTTATTTTATCATCTAATCTAGGAATATATATGTCTTTCTCATATTCCATAGAAGATAGGAATCAAAGGTCTTCTATCATCTTTTCATTCTTGCTTTGTA
Source organism: Malania oleifera (assembly GCF_029873635.1). Classification (NCBI taxonomy): domain Eukaryota; kingdom Viridiplantae; phylum Streptophyta; class Magnoliopsida; order Santalales; family Ximeniaceae; genus Malania; species Malania oleifera. The sequence goes on along the minus strand of NC_080422.1, from coordinate 49,319,016 downwards.
ATTTCTTGATTTTCAATTCTTTTTCTTTTTCAGTAAGATTTTTAGCTTCTAATTCTTTTATTGCAGCTTCATACTTATTTTCTATTTTCTTGAGTTTTGAATCTTTATCATTTTCAGCACTTTTAATTGATTCTAGCTCTTTCATTATTCCATCGTTCTTATTTTTCAATGATATGCTTTGTTTAGTTACTTTGATTATATGCACTTTGAATAAATCATTTTGTAATTCATCATAAGATGACATACACTCATCATTGGATTCATTCGAAGAATCACTACTAGAATTAGTTAAGGATTTGGATGAGGAGCCTTCCTCATCGTCCCATGCCATGAAACAAGTATAAGCAACCTCTTGGTCACTTGATTCATATTCCAAACTACTTGTACTCATGTTGTCCCAAGTAGTGGCTTTCATGGCCTTTTTTTTTTCCTTCTTAAACTCTTTCTTTAGTAGTGGACATTTCAGTTTTATATGTTCAGCTTTGTTGCAATTATAACATGTGGGGGTTTTATTTTTAGATTTCTTTTTGCTGATTTCTTCTTCTTCTGATTCAGAGTTTTGGATTCTTCTTTTGAATTTTTTTTTCCTTCTAAGGATTTTTGCAAGTTTCTTAGATATGAAGACTAGTTCATCTTCATCCATTTCTTCTTCACTGCTAGAGTTTTCTTTTGAGGCTTTAAAGGCTATTGATTCTTGGGCTTTGGTTTTTCCACTCCTTTTATTCATTGCCATTTTGTATGTGAGGAGAGAACCTACAAGTTCATCTAAAGAAGTGGTTTTAAGGTTCCTACCTTCCGTTATTGCAGTGGCCTTTGGTTCCCATATAGGTGGCAGCCCTCTAAATTTTTCTTATTATCTCATAGGTAGTGTAGGTTTTTCCTAAGGCATTTAAGGAATTTATTATGTGAGTGAACCTAGTATACATGCTAGTTATAGATTCACCTGGGTTCATCTTAAAAGGTTCATATTCGCTTGTAAGCATATCAATCCTATTATTCCTAACATCTATAGTGCCTTCGTAAGTGACTTCTAGCTTATCCTATATTTTCTTAGCCATTTTACAAGCCATTAATCAATTAAATTCATTAGCATCTAAAGCACAATACAAAGCATTCATAGCACTAGAATTAACTTGCAACATCTTATGATCTAAGTATGTCATATCATTTTTCTCCTTAGGAACTTGTTTTCCATGTACTAATTTAAAGGGAATTAGGTCACGATCTGTGACAACCTCCCAAGCCTTCCAATTCATAGTTTGAAGATATATTTGCATATGTTTTTTTTGCAAAAAGTGTAGTTATGTACACAAAAGATAAGAGGCCTAGTTGATGATTGTCAATCTCCAAAAGGAGCTACACCTATATGAGTCATTAAGATCTTTTTATAGCTACTAATTAAGATTTGCTATAACCCCTCTTTGATACCAATTAAAAACTAAGATGTAGTCCCAAGAGGGGGGTGAACTGGATTTAAAAAAAATTCTTTTAATTCCTTTGAAGACTTCTTAACCTATTTTACTTCTTTTAACACATTCTTGACTTGTTTGTTTAATTTTTCAATCACACAAGAAATTAGTTTCTTTTATACAATCAACAACACAACTATTTAAAAAATCAAGCAACCAATCAATCAACCAAACCAATTATCCAAAACACAATATTCAAACCAAGATATATAAGAAACAAGATTCTAACTCTTGTTTATTTGCAAACCTGAAAATATGAAAGTTTGATTCAAGCCCTATAGAGAATGTAATTTGTTTCTCAATTTAATATTTAACAAAATATTCACACTCTTCCCAAAATTCAGAATTCAAATAAACTCTTAGTTAATTTATCTTTGGGATGTTAACCAAGTAACGTACTCCCCTCTGGTTTTCGCAAAGTATGGTTTAACCAACGTACTCCCTTTTTATTTCTACAACCCAAATCAAAATTAGACTTTAAGTTTACTTGATTTCCAAATATACGTAGTATATATGATTACCAATAAAACCATCCACAAAATTTATGTGCTGAAAATAAATAGTAAGGAAAAAAGGGAGTGAGATCGGGATTTGTACAAGGTTCGGCTTATACCTAGCCTACGTCCTCACCTTTGGCAAACCACCAAAGGATTCAACTAAATTAGTTCCTTTGCCGGGTGGAACAACACTGATTACACACTCCTTCAGTAGGCTAGAGCCTGCCTCTCCAAACGATGTACCCTCGTTCGGTCTCTCCTTTAATTAGGATAGAGCCCGCCTCTCTAAGCGATATCCTCACGCTTAGTCAATGATCCAAATAACCTTAAACCATCTATATCTACAAGATATAAATCAAATAGATGTGTACAAAGAATGCTCTCAAATAGAGCTGGTTAGTACAATTGAAAGACTAATATACTTCAATTCAAAAATACAAAAGGAATGAAGCAAGAAGCTCAATGTAAATATCACTGGTTTACTTCTCTTGATAAGGATCAAGAACTCAAATCATATGCTTTAGAGAAGACTTGATATACTCAAAAATATCTCAGTGATTTCGCAGCAATTCAGTTAGCAAGTCAATAGCAGGAGGGCTTTGAGAGAGAGAGAGTAAGCTTTGAGAGGTTATTCAATTCTTGATAAGTTTGATTTTCAAAAACCATGTATTTACAGGCTTAGAAACACTCTGCCCAAGTTTACTTGGAGTGCCCTCCAAGTTTCTAAAAAGATTAGGGCATAAGTAAATTAAATTTGAAAAATCTTGTCGTTGCCGAACTTCGATTGCCTGAGGTGCAACCTCAGTCGCCTAAAGTGGGTTCAGGAGCCTGAAGATACAGGGTCAGGAGCCTGAAGCAACACTGCCTGTTTTGATTTATTTCAATAAATCCCCAGTCACCTGAGGGTAAAACCTCAGTCGCGTGAATAGTAAAAAATTTGTTTTCTTCTCTCGTTTTCAAAGATGTTTAGCTTCCTTGCTTTCTTACTTTTGAAAAATATTTTTTCGGGGTTTTTAAAATAGAGTCTCTAAGTCCATTTATATCCCATAATGAGCTTCATTTCATTCACAATGACATTTTTACCTTCGAAGTACTTACATGAAGATTTCCAAAAAGTATAAACACTTCTTGTTCTTTGAAAACTTCATGGTTATCTTTGAGCTTTGAGTTTATTCCATCTTCAACTGTCTTTGAGCTTCCCTTTTTGATCACTTCATAATACATCATACACCTTTGAGCTTGTTGGTGATCTTTCAAAGCTTTGTTGGTTTTGGCTTTTTAGGTTTCCTGAAAACATCATTACTTGAACACACAACACATTAAACCTTTCCTTCATTTGTTACCATCAAAACAAGAGGTAAAAGCCTTGTTAAGCTAACAATGAGGCCCCAATTACGTGATATTTCCTTTTGAGAAAAATTAGCAAATCTCATTATTATAGAAAGGATCTAGAAATTAATTTAGGATTAATTTTGTATTTATTCCATTGTTCCCCAATTACAAGTATAAATAGGGGTTGTAAATTGTTGTAAGAAATGCAATTTTTGAACAGAGTTTATATATATATATATATATATATATATATATATATATATATATATATTCTTCTTATTTTAATTTTTCACATGGTATCAGAGCCAGTTCATCAAACCTTTGCTCCGATTGTCCGGTGATCTCACCACTAGCTTCACCATTGATGACAACGAAAAAACTGTCACTCCTTTGCTGCCTATCTGATCTTCGTCTTTGCTATCAATGACCTCCGACGTCGTTATCTCTATTGTTGTTCTTTTATGAAGTATTCGACATTGTCATCGACGTCTCCATCAACTTTCCAACGTTTTCTTCCTTAATCAGCTTGTTGCTTTTTTAGATCTGTGCCTTTGTAGATATGTCATCCGATTTGACATCATCTCCTGATCATCTACGTTGTTGTCTTCAACAAAGTAGAAAACACATTGATTTTTCTGAATCAGGGTTGAAGATGACCTCCTACAGATCTACGCCCAGCCAACCCATGCCAAAAGTGGGCTCTGAATCCCGCCATTACTTCCATTTAACTTTGAAGAGCAATTCCAAAGTGAGCCACTAACAGCTTTATGGATAAAGGCAAATCAATATTTTAAATAGTTAAAATTATCAATTGAGTGGAGAATCAATTCTTCCAAAGGATCAAGTCAAACCAATATTTTAAATAAATGTTCAACTGAGTGGAGAATCAATTCTTCCAAAAATTAAAAATAAAAAAGGAAAAAAGAAGAAAAAGTGTTTCATTTGAGAGTTTTCATTTTTGCTCATGGCTATTCTCAACGATTCCACCCCTTCGCAATCCATGGCACACCAAGTAGGTAGTGTCAACTCTTCATTGGAAGGTACACCTAATAGTGATCATCTATAGATTCTTGACAATGGTGCAACCGACCATATGGTTTACACACCTACTATTCTGACCCAATCTTTTCCAATCCATGGTTGAACAGTTCAATTACCAGATGGCTCCCATGCCACCGTTACTCATATTGGATCAGTTCGATTCTCTCCTACTCTCACTTTAAATAATGTTCTTTGTGTTCCAACCTTTCATTTCAACCTAATTTCCATTCGTAAGTTATGCAAAATACACCATTGTCTCATTATCTTTTCTTTTGATTTCTGTTTTATTTAGGACCTGGGCTCGATGAAGATGATTGGGATAGGAATTGAGTGGGATGACCTCTACTGCTTTGTAAACACCAGAAAAGCTTGTTGTTAGGCAGCCACCTCCACTATGACTTCTCATATTTGGCATCAACATTTAGGACATTTGTCCAATAAAAAATTGTCTTTTCTTTCCAATAAAGAACCAGAAATTTGTAATTTTGATTTGCAACCGTGTTTAATTTTCCCATTGGCTAAACAGACCTGTGCTCCATTTCCAACTATTTCTATTTCTCCCCATAAACCTTTTGAATTACTACATGTTGACATTTAGGGGCCTTATCACACCCCTTCTATTATTGGTGCACGTTATTTTCTCACTATTATGGACGATTTTACCCGTAGTACTTGGGTTTATTTAATGCACCACAAATTTGACACCCATTCTCTCTTGCAATATTTCATTCATCTCAATGAAAAACCAATTATTTGCCACCATCAAAATCATACGAAGTGATAATGGGCCAGAGTTTCACATGCCCACATTTTATGCACCTAAGGGTATTGTCCACCAAACTAGTTGCGTCTCCACTCCTCAATAAAACGGAGTGGTTGAACACAAACATCGTCATATCCTCACTCTTTCAAGCACATATGCCTACACACTTCTGGGGGGATGCTATTACTCACTTGAAAGTATTTGGATGCTTGTGTTTTACTTCCACTCACTCTCATAACCCAGCCAAATTTGACCCCCGAGCCATCCAATGTGTCTTCCTTGGTTACCCATATGGTCAAAAGGGGTACTGACTCTATAATATTATCACACACAAAGTATTTTTTTCCTGAGATGTCATTTTTCATTAAGATATCTTTCCTTTTGCCTCTTCTAAAATTGAACCCACAGAACTTGTCCTACCTTGTCCTGTATTTTCCTTTGACCATATTCTAGATGACTTGTCTCCCATTCCGTCACCATCACCATCACCATCTCCTATATTGCCACCATCACCATCACCATCACCATCACCATCACCATTAACATCTCCTTCTCCAGTGCCCAAATGATCTAGTCGTCCCACTAAGCCACCGACAAACTTGAAGGATTTTCATGCGGAATAGGTTCTACCATCTCGACCGCCCACTCAATCATCTGACTTTGCACTAGTCCATTCATCAGGTACTCCTTATCCTCTCACTGATTACCTTTCTTATTCCCACTTAACTCCTATTCACCATGGCTATCTTTCTTGCCAAAAAATCACAATCTTTCTTGCAGGCCATGACCGATCCAAACTAGTGTACAGTTATACGTGTTGATATTGATCCTCTCGAGCTTAACAATACCTGGATCCTCACTCCTCTCCCTCCTGGTAAGAAGCCTATTGGATGTAAATGGGTCTATAAGATCAAATACAATCCGGATGGTTCCATCGAATGATAAAAGGCTCACCTCAGTGCCAAGGGCTACAGTCAATAAGAAGGCATTGACTACACCAAAACATTTGCTCAAGTCACCCATTTTTGAACTTGCTTCTGTGCATAACCGGCATCTTCATCACCTCGATGTCAACAATGCTTTCCTCTATGGAGATCTAGAAGAAGAAGTATACATGCAGCTTCCACTGGGATTTGGATGAAAGGGAGAGACTAGAGTATGCAAGCTCATTAAGTATCTCTATGGCCTTAAACAAGCCTCGATGCAATGGTATGCCAAGCTCTCATCCACCCCTATTGATGTAGGATATTCACAGTCCAAGGAAGATTACTCACTTTTTGTCCGATCCCATAAGAACAATTTCACTGCCATTTTAGTATATGTGGATGATATTATCATTGCAAGAAATAGTTTGGAGCAGATAAATGCAGTCAAGAAACTTCTAAGTGACCACTTCAAGATCAAAGATTTGGGAATTCTCAAGTATTTCTTGGGAATTGAAGTAGCTCATTCAGCCAAGGGAATATTTCTGTCTCAAAGGAAGTATGCCCTTGAGATACAGGAAGACACTGGTTTCCTTGGAGCTAAGCCGAGCAACTTTCCCATGGAACAAAACCTTGCACTCAACGAGAGTGAAGGTGAACTCATTACAGACCCTTCATCATATAGACATCTTATTGGAAAACTGATTTATTTGGCTGTCACAGGACAAACCTTAGCCTATTTAGTACATGTACTAAGTCAGTTTATGGACAAGCCACGTATACCACACTTGGATGCAGCACACAGAGTCTTGTGGTACATTAAGAAATCTCTAGGCTAGGGGCTTTTCTTGTCAACTTCTAGTGAAATTCAACTCCATGCATACTATGATGCAGATTGGGCATGCTACAAGGACACTAGAAGATCAGTCATCGGGTATTGTATCCTACTCAAAAAATCACTCATTTCCTGGAAGACCAAGAAGCAAACAATGGTCTCTTGCTCCTCAGCTGAAGCAGAGTATAGACCTATGGCCTCTACATGCTGTGAGGTCACTTGGTTTAAATCTTCATTCTTAGATCTTCCAGCTACATATTCTCAACTAGTCAGACTATAATGTGATAACAAAGTTGCTATACATATAGCCTCAAATCCAGTGTTTCATGAATGAACCAAGCATATTGAGATAAATTGTCATGTGGTTTGAGAAAAACTCCAAAATGGGACCATTCAAACAATCCATATGCACACAAGCTAGCAACTCATTGATTTATTTACCAAAGCTCTTGGAGTAGCACAATTTAACTACCTACTCAGCAAGTTGAGTGTTATAAATGTCCACGCCAACTTGAGGGGGAGTGTTGAGGAAGACCACAAATCAAGGAGCAAACATAAGGCCCCAATTACGTGATATTTTCTTTTGAGAAAAGTTAGCAAATCTCGTATTATAGAAAGGAGCTAGAAATTAATTTAGGATTAATTTTGTATTTATTCCATTGTTCCCCAATTACAAGTACAAAAATTCCATTCCCAAGTCAACTAATGAAGGTTCGGCTCGCCTGTCTTTGAGAAGGGCTCTTCCTAAGTAGGAAATTTATTATAGAAAGCTCGCGATTGCACCTTGTCTAGGAGGTGATGCTTTCCTACCATGAGGGATGGCTGCGTTCCTTGAAAAGACCAAGTCAAGTCAGCCATAGTGGACAAGAGAAGCTACTCAGTTTGCTTTCCAAACTCTAACTAACAAAGCGCAGCGTGAAACCAGTTTCTTTCATTAGATGTAGTGGTCCAGGGGTTGTAAATTGTTGTAAGAAATACAATTTTTTAATAGAGTTATATATATATATATATATATATATTCTTTTTCCTTTAATTTTTCACAATCCTAAAATTTAATCCTCAAAATATCACGCTAGCGTTCAAAAATTTGAACCAAAAATCCCTATAGAATCTCTCAAATAGACCGGAATACCTAGGTTAAATCACCCATGGACTTGGGTCAGAAATACCCAAACCGAGTCAAACCAACCCAAAGACTCGGGTCAACTTGACCCAAATCCAAGTGAAAATAACTCGAAGACCCGAGTCTGCTTAACCCAACTTAAGTCTTGACCCAAGTCAACATGACCTAATCCACAAACCTAGGTCTAATCTTAGACCTAGGCCTAAAACCCCCTTGGCCCAAGACTAACTCCAACCCAGCCCAAACCCAAACTTAACTTAAGCTCAGGCCCAAATTTAACTTAGACCTTGAAGTTCCTAGAGCCCAAACTACACATGCCCAATTGAATCCGAGCCCATAACTCAACCTAAGGCTCCAAGTCCTTAAGTCCAAAAACCTAGCCCATGGTGAATCTAACTTGAGCACTTGACTCAACTCCAAATCTAACCTAGGTTAGAGTAAACCTAACCCTAGTTAAACCCAAACCCTAGGACCGTATTTGGCTTGCGATAAATCATGAGAAAAACACTAGAACTTCAAAGAAAAAAAAATTAGAAGAAGAAGGATGCAGAGAATAAAGTAAAGATCAAAGAGGGTTCACCTTTGGGATTTAATCTAAACTATGGGTCTAGGGTTAATTTGCAAAGAGTTCGAGGCTCTTTACTTTGTTTTGAATTGAGATATGAAAAAGGAAGATCAAAAGAGAGAGAAATGAATTTGTCAGTGAAAAAAATGTGAGATTGAGAAAGAAAGAGATTGAGGAGAGATATAGAAAGAGAGATTGAAAGATGAGAGAGCGAGAGAGAGAGAGAGAGAGAGAGATAGAGAGAGAGAGAGAGAGAGAGAGAGAGAGAGAGTGGTAGGGTTACCTGAGACCATTGGAGGTAGCGAAGGCCACCGGTAGTGGTGGCGATAGTTGCTTCTGTGGAGGTCATGCAAGTTAAACAGAGGGGAAGAAAAGAGAAATTAGGAGAGTGAGAGAGAATAAAAGAGAAAAAATGAAAAATAAAATAAATGAAAAAAAAGAAATAAAAATATATATTTAAGTTTTTTTTTTTTAAATTATTCTTCTTGTAATAGGCCACTTGTCACCTACTGAGTGGTGACATATGGCGCATCTTAGTCATTGCATTCTAGGTGACATCACCCAGTGACATGACGTGATCCAAGTTGTCCATTTTGTGTTTTCTATGGATGGTTGGATTGTTGTTATGTTAGTGATACCTATGAACAACTTTAAGCATATAGCATAGCACCACGTGGCAGGTGATGTCGTGATGACATCACCTTACCATGTGTTGTTTCCTTGGTTTCTTCCACAAAAAATAAATAAATAAATAAATAAATTAATCTTTCCGTTCATATGTTGTCATGTGTCACCACAGATGTATGACACGTGGTACATCCAACCCATTTCTCGCCTTTTCCTTTTTCATTTTGGATGTGATGAAATTGGTTCAACCAAAGTTGTAGAAGAGGCTAATCAATATCCGATGCTGATCAATTTACCAATTATGTGTTTGTGAGAGATGGCTTGGATAATCCCACACTATCAATGTCAGAGTCAAGAGAAAAATCAAGCAAAGCGCATTTTTTCAACAATGATGATCATGAGGGATGGATTTACGATCTCTCGTTTTCATTGTCGGAGTCTTGGTTTTCTAATATGTGAGTTGAATTTCCAAATATTTGGAGGAATAATAATAGATCTTATAAGATTGAGCCAAAAAAAGAAGAAGGAGAAAATAAGAAGAAAGAAAAGTACCTCTTTTGTCTTGCTAAAAGATATACTGATCAGTTAATCGACTAATTCTCTTTACCCACATTGCCCTTTGTTCAATTGTATCTACAAATTATAGATATGTGAAAAGAATACCCTTTATATATAAGGTTAAGAATCTAGGTTTGAGACTTTTTTTCACATTAAACCTTGGGTAAATGTAGAGCTTTTATTAAGGAGAGCTAAAAGGAAATAAGGTTCTCTTCTAACTGTCTTAAGCCCGTGGAGCAATTCACATGAAAAAAAAAAAGATTTTATTTTTACTTGCACTAAAATTCATTAAAGTTTTATTAAATATCTCTTAATTATCAATATGAACGTTAAAAAATTCTTCAAGCATTGCCTTTACTACACAATAACCTTGCACATAGACAAGCCTTGAAATGGGGGCATTTGTGGACATAAAAAAAAATTCGGTCCAAGTTTTAAAAGAAAGTATATAAAAATTTGACTAATTTTACAAATAGGCTCAAATTAATAAAATTTTACATTGGGCCTCATGTATGGTGGGCTTAACAAAGGGACATGAGCTTAACCAATCAATATACAGTTAGCTAGCTCATTAGCCCAAGCTCCATAAACAAGGACACATGGCAAGATGTGGGAGGTATTGGGATTTAGCCAACCCTAGTCTTGGCCTATAAAAACCTTGATTAGCTTCTCCAAATGGGATCCCAAAAATGACAAGAAAAAGAAGAATGGACTTAGCTTGTAAAAAGGAAGAGACAAGCACAAAATTAAGGATCAAGCTTTCATTCTTTGGCAACCTTGGTAATAAAGGAATACTCAAATTTTGATCAGTATTAGCCGATCAATTCTTCTTCCAAGCATCCACTGCTCATGATCAAACATGCACTCATGGAAATTGGTTACGAATTCATCTTTCGCTGAATCATCAACTTCATCATCTAGGAGATCCACCTTTGCTCTAACTAAGAATACGCTCTTTTGAGCCCTTAAATCGGAAGACCTCATCAAAAAAATCAAAGATTAAACAAATTCACATTCCACAGATCATAAAATTAAACATTCGGAAGATCAACTACCGTTCCTTAATTGATAGAATTTTTAAAGATCCAAAATCAAATAAACTCATCTTCTATAAATCATCAAATTGATTGTTTGGAAGGTTCACTGTCGACTCATTTAGGAATAACCTTGAGCCCTTAAGTTAGTGGATCCACTTTCGAGGAGATTGAATCAGAAGAACATTTTACTTCACTATAAAAATATACAAAGATTGTACCTATTCTTTTTTCAATACAAAATCAAGTTTTTTACCAATTTTATTGTCTTCCTTTTCAAGGCACGAATTTTTTTATTAGAGAAATTCTTTTAGGATATTCCATTCCAGCAAGTAATATAGAATCTTTAATAAAATAACCTTTGTCATAGAAGAAAATGTTAATGTAAGATATGATGAAAGTCGTTTGTTGAAAGAAAAGAATTTGCAGATGGCGAAAGTCATAGTTCTTTGTAAACAAGAATGAAAGAAGGAACAAAAGCAAGATTGATGCAAAGATAAACACAAGGATAAAAGCAAGGACAAATATAAGAACAAATGCAAGACTAGATGTAGGAACAAATGTATATAGAATCTTAACACATTCCTAATGCAGTATGTAAGAAAAAATTATTCTCATCTTCTAAACATGGTCTTAGGGGATTAAAAATCCTAGTGTACAAGCTATATGTATCTTAAGATTTTTTTTTTTTGGGTGCAAACTAGATCTTAGCTTTAACTTAAGACCTTTTAGGAAAATGAGCATAATGTGTTCTAGATGATAGTTAAGTGGGAAGAGCTGAAGTAAATAATATGTGTACTGGGGCATCTAAACCTAAAAATCATTATGTTACTAGAGCTAAATGGATTTTCAAAAATAAAATTTATGAATATAGAACATAATAATAAAGAAGGTTAGATAATAAACACAAGCATGCACACAAAAGGGTGTAGATTTTGGTGAAACTTTTGTACTAGTGGCTAGATCAGAAGCTATCTTGTTTGCTTTCTCATGCTATATGGATTTTAAATTGTTATCAATAGATGAGAAAAACTCATTGACTTAAGAAGAAGCCTATATGTCACTAATTTTTTGTTTTAAGTGTCATGTATTCAAATAAAGCTTTTTACAGAGTCAAGTAGGGTTCTCATGCATAATATGAAAGAATAAGTAATTTTTTAATGGAAAATCATTTTCCAAAGGAAATGTTGATAAAAAATTGTTCACTAAATAAAAATATAGAGAAATAATTATTGTACATATCCATGTAGAAGATATTATATTTGGCACAAGGAACTTATTGTGCAAAGAATTCTCTTTTGCAAAATAAATTTGAAATGAGCATAATTAGTGAATTAAACTACTTTCTGGGGCTATAGATTAAGCAATATAAAGATGGTACTTTTGTAAGTCAATTCAAATAGGAAAAAGAGCTTGTAAATTGAATTGGAAACTACACAATTTTTGGGACTCTAATTATAGTAACCTGAACCAAGAAAATAAAGAAATAAATAAAAGAAAAGAGAAAGAAAAGGAAAAAGAGGAAATTTGGTTTGACTAGGACCAAATCATGGCCGGTTTTGTGAGGGTCAGAAAAACTGTTGATGGTTTTCCTGCAGGTAAACAACTGAGAGCAGGTTTAAGGCCAAACTGTCACCAGTTTGGTCAAACCTAGAAAAATTGGTGACGGCTTTCCTACGGGCATGTTTACTTAAGGGCTAAGTTATTCATTTTTATTCATATCTATCATTTGCTCTCTCTCTCTCTCTCTCTCTCTCTCTCTCTCTCTCTCTCTCTCTCTCTCTCTTTTTAAAAATTAGGGTTTTGGTTCTTTCACTCTCTTTAGCTCAGGAACTCTCCGCTAGTGCTCTCTAGTTCTCTCTCCCTTCTCCTGGCATGTAGGTCGTCGATCTTCAACAGATTCTTGCGGTTGGATTTTTGTGGTTTTGAAGGTTTTAGGCATTTTATTCAAGAATAGGTGAGGATATTATATTATGTAATTTTTTTTTGAATTATGGGCTGATTGAATTGCAATTTATGTTTACATAAATGATATATATATATATATATATATATATATATATGACTTTCTGAACGAATCAGTTATATGGAAATGGTTGTTTGGAATTTTATACGTTTTGGGGAAAACTAATGTAAATGATTTGAAATCTCCTATTTTCAATAAAATATGTAGTTTGAGTTAAATAAGACCCTAGAGATGCTCAAATCCTATTTTTTGCAACTTGTATGTTCCCCGTTAGTTTATATATTTATGGTTATCAAATGAAAATTGTGTGGTATGAGAACAATTTTTAAATGGTATGTTTGAGCAGAATGTTTTCTCTGATACTATGCAGTATGATATGACGGCTACATGCCATGTTTTGATATAACAGCCGGGGGCCGAGTTTTGATATAACGGTCGGGGGCTAAGTTTTGATATAATGATCAGGGGCTAGGTTTTACTTGAAGGTTGGGGGCCAGGTATTATTGAATGTTAGGTTTTATACAAAATGAGTTATAATACTGTTTTCATTGTGTAAATTGCCATATATGATTCAAGAACCCTGTGGATATGCAATATGTGATATTGTGAGCATAGTACCATAGTTATATGTTGGGAGTGAGTGCAATCACACAGGCATGGAAGTGTGATATGGGATAATCGATTGGAGACCTAGACCATAGTATTACTCCGAGGTTAGTGTCGGGGGGGCCCATCTGATGTAGTTTCGGGTGACCACAGGTAGGCACAATCGTACTTACAATATTTTTTCTGACTTAACTATGGTCAGAAGGCTATAGGAGAAAGCATGTCGTATGAGTATGTGATAGCGTGACAACGCTAATTTAGCAGTCTAGGTTGTGTCTCTTATGCATATAGGGGCTGAATGACCTTAGGGCACACTGGATTTTTGGAACTATCTCAAAACGACCTTCAAAAAGACCCTAGTGAGACTCTAGGTCCCAACACTTACACACATATTAATATGAACTTAAATTAAATATTTCTAAGGAAATTAAGAGAGCTCAGGCGACCAAACCCCATGAGTTCAAAACTCCTCGGGCTCCCAAACTGTTGAGAAGTCAACAGTTGACTTAGGCTCTTGGGCAACTGAACATATTTGTGCATACCTTCCCTCGGGCGCCCGAACCCTTTAAAGGGAAATTTTCACCAACCCGTTCGACCAAACCTTCACGTTCAAATCAGACCCCAGGCATTCGAACACACGAGTTTGGGCAGCCAAACCTATGACCGGACACCCAAATTTACGAAGAAATGTTGTTGACTTTAATTTGGGCCACCAAACTATAACTTAGGTGACCAAACCTATTTAAAGACCTTTTATGACTGTGTCTGTTCAGGCGGCCGAACCAAGGTTCAACTACTCGAACCTAACCGGGTTACAAAGTTTTTAACTAAGGTAAATACAGGTTATCTTGGGTTAATTATGTTTAAACATTTTTTAACTTTTATAATAATACCCAGTAGGTCTCAAACAATTATATTTTTGACCTAGCCTATAAATATAGGTTCATTTGTGAGGATTAGGGTGAGATTAGCCAAAAACAATTAGCAAAAAATCCTCTCTATTTGAAAATCCCACTTTGCTCAAATGCCCTCAAATACTCATTCCTTTGATAAATCTTGGTATTGTAAGAGCTTAGTGAGTGTGCTTGTGATTGCACTATTACTAATACTCCCAGTGTGCTTGTGTTATTAAGATCATGTTTTTGGGGAGTTTAGCTTAGGTTTATCCCACAAATTTTCATACTATAAATCTTGTGTTGGGATAACCTAGTAAGCTTAGGATATTTGCATTGTTATTGCAAGAGTCAAATAGCTTTGTTTTTGGTTGTGCAAAGATATTTTCAAACAAGCAAAATATTTTCAAACTAGTAGTGTGCCTATTTCATTGAATAAAATCTCCTTGAACTAGTTTGAATATCTGATTGATATGTTTGGAATATTGATAAGCTATTGATTTGTGCTTTGATTAAATTTCAAAGTATTTCTTGTTTGGAACACTCTTAAACATTATTGTGATCATATCTTGTTGAGTGTTATTTGCACGTATATACACATTATTGAGCTTACATCTACCTACATTGTTGATGTGTATGTGATTGATTAAGTGTACTGCACGTATTGGGGTACATATCTACTTTACAAGAAAGCATAATCATTGTACCAGTTTATTGTGAAAAATACTGTTGTATTTCCAGGCTTGGCCTGAGGGGGTTTTATCTAGCCCGGAAGGATCAGGTTGGGGTCAGCCTTGTGAATTTGACCTAGGGCCTTCTCCGCCCCGCAAGGAGAGTTTGTAAAGGTTGAGGTCAGCCCTGTGCTAATTGACTTGGTTGCAATCGGTGCCGCTCCACCCGTTAAGTGAGCCATTAGTGGAATCCTCAGGCTTACAAGCTAGAGGCGAGGACGTAGGCACAGTTGGCCGAACCCCGATAATATATCGTGTGTCTGTTTATATTTCTACACTTTATAATTACTGTACGTGTATGTTATGGTGTGAATGATGCGTATTATTTAATTTCCACATCATATTTATCTGCACATTTGGAAACTGCATAGATAGACCCTAGGTTGTGTAAATACTGCTTCTGAATAGATTAACCTAGGAATAAGTTTTAAATACCAATTCAGCCCCCTTCTTGGGAATACACCAAACCTAACAGGCAGGTTGCAATATATATATATATATATATATGTATGTATGTGGTATCAGAGAGTATTTATAATTATAGCAGGTTAATATTTTTTAGGTCATTACAGGTGGTATCAGAGTGACTTATATGTTTTACTAGCATTTCGGGCCCACGTGGTGGGTCAGGATGCTATAGGTGGTATCAGAGCCCAGGTTACTAGGTTCTGTAGACTAGGTCAGATGATCTTACCAGAGTATAGGTTCAAGTAGGAAGAGGATAGGAATTGGTAGAATATGAATTTTGAGTTTTTCTTCGTAAGCTTGGAGGCAGAAATTCCTTGATGAACTTCTATGTTTTTTTGGATGAGTTGATGGGTTTAGAAAACCACGACAATCCGTCAAAGGTTTTGTTTCCAAGCGGAGGGGTAGGAACTTGAAATTAGAACGAAAATTTGAAATTGGTAGAGTATGTGGTAAATCAGGGAAGAAGATTTAGGCCAGTATTTGGAATTTATATATAGTGAGCATTTTAGCGTTATAATTTCACCAAACATGTTAGGATATTAGAATTCTAAATTCATTTTGGTTTTATCTTCAGGATAGATCCCAAGGATAGTAAAATTATCGTTATAGGGAGTAGTAGTGAGGGGTTGCCCATGAGGGTGGCAACAACTCTACAGTGGTGCTTTGGGATTTCACGTAGCAGTTTATGGCCTAAATTATGCAGAGTTCTCGGGGGTAGGATCATCCCACTGTTGAGCTGGGAGATTCTATCTAGAAGTTCACTTGCCTGAAGCCTCCTACCTTCGCAAGAAGTACCAACCCGATCCTTGCAGAGAATTGGATTCAGGAAAATGAAAAGATCTTGGTTAAACTGTGATGCATAGATGAGCAGAAGGTGCTCTATGCCATGTTTAAGCTTACTGGAGAGGCCGGGAGATGATGGGAAGCAGTAAAGCTGCTAAAGGAGTAGAGACTGGTACTGGAGGCAATGACATAGAGCCACTTCAGAGAGGTTTTCTTTGAACGGTATTTTCAAGCCTCTGTCAGCAAAGGAAAGGCCGAAAAGTTTCTGAACCTGACTCAGGGATAGCTAACTGTTCAGCAGTAGTACGTCGCCTGATTTGTGGAGTTGTCACGTTTTGCTCCCTATATGGTTCCTGATGAGTCCATGAAGGTTTGGAAGTTCGATAGGGGTCTGAGGCAGGAGATTATAAAGTAGGTGGCTGTGTTACAGGTGCAGAAGTTGACTACATTGGTGGATAAGGCCACTGTGGCAGAGGTGAGCCTATAGGCGGATGTGGAGGTTCATAACCCAAAGAAAAGGCCAATACCTTCTAGTTATCATATGGGTGCGAGGTAGGGTCCTTGGAGAAGGTATGGTAGCAGCAGAGGCCAACGACAAGATATAGGTGGTAGAGCATTTCAGGGTACCTCAGCATACCCTGTTTGCCCTAGGTGTAGCAAGAGGCATTTAGGGGAGTGTAGGGGCAGACCGAGTGATTTTTTACAATGTGGTAAGCCTAGAAATATGATGCAAGATTTCCATGCGACGTTGAATTTCCCACCTCCACAGTAGCAGTATCGAGGAAGTAACCAGGCATCGCATGGAAACTATCAAAAGGGTATAACCCAAGCGTGGGTGTATTCCTTTACTCCTAGCGATGTTGAGAATGCAGGAGATGTGGTGATAAGTAACATTTACATGCTTTCAATTAAAATCATTGTATTGTTTGATTTAGGTGCGATGCATTCTTTCATTTCTCGAGGATTTATCAAATTGCACGGGGTAGAAACACAATCGTTAGTTGCCTAGTTAGAGGTGGTCACACCGACAAGGTCAGTGGTAGTGTGTAGTAAAGTGATCCAAGATTGCCCAGTGGAGATTTAGGGGAGAATGATGCCTGCTAGTCTAATTATCTTTGACATGCTCGGTTTTGATATCATTCTGGGGATGGATTGGTTAGTAGCCAGTTATGCGAGTATTGACTACCATTGGAAGGAAGCAGTGTTCCGATCTCCTGGGGAGCAGGAGTTTATATTTGTCGAGTCGTGTGTGTGCTCTGCATCACAGATCCTTTCAGCCATTCAGGCAAGGTGACTACTTCTGGAGGGATGCCAAGGGTACCTAACATTTGTAAAAGAAGCACCGAGGGAGGAGCTTAAACTAGAGGATATTCCCGTGGTAAGGGAATTATTAGATGTTTTTCTAGAGGACTTACTAGGATTACCTCCTGATCGCGAGGTGGAATTTGCCATTGAGTTGCTTCCAGGGACAGTGTCTATTTCTAAGGCTCCATACAGAATGGCTCCAGTTGAACTAAAGGAATTAAAAGAGCAACTGTAGCAGCTTCTTAACAAGGGGTTTATCAAACCAAATGTATCACCCGAGGGAGTACCAGTGTTGTTTGTAAAGAAGAAGGATGGGTCAATGAGGATGCGCATCGACTATAGAGAGATTAACAAAGTGATAATAAAAAATAAGTACTCGTTACCTCGAATTGATCATCTTCTTGACCAGTTATAGGGCACATAGGTCTTTTCCAAGATTGATCTATGATCTGGGTATCATTAGGTGAGGGTTAAAACAGAGGATGTACTAAAGACAGCCTTCCATACTAGGTATGACCACTATGAATTTGTGGTTATGCCTTTCAGATTGACCAATGCTCCTACGACATTCATAGACCTGATGAACAGGGTGTTTCTCGAGTACTTAGATCAATTTGTGGTTGTTTTTTTTTTTTTTTTATGACATCCTAGTTTCTTCAAGGAGTCTTGAGGAGCATGCAATTCATTTGAGGTTGGTACTTTAGGTACTTAGGGGGAAAAAGTTGTTTGCAAAGTTTAAGAAATGCGAATTCTGGTTAGAGCAAGTGGCATTTTTGGGACATGTAGTGTCTAGAGAAGGTGTTTCTATGGACCCGATCAAGATAGAAGTGGTAGTTGATTGGGAAAGAGCGAAGAATGTGCAAGAGGTTAGAAGTTTCTTGGGTTTGACAGGATATTACCAATGGTTCGTAGTGGGTTTTTTCTAAACTATCAAGTCCACTGACACAACTCACGAGGAAGAACATGAAGTTTGAATGGATTGGTGAGTGTGAGTCGAGTTTTCAGGGACTAAAGCAGTGACTAGTTACTGCCCTAGTGTTGACCATTCCATCAGGAGAGAGTGGATTTGTGATCTACAGTGACGCATCTAAGAAGGCACTTGGGCGTGTCTTAATGTAATAAGGAAAGATTAACATATATGCTTCTTGCCAACTCAAGGAGTATAAGAAGATCTATCCGACGCATGACATGGAATTGATAGCAGTAGTCTATGCATTAAAAATATGGAGGCACTATGTGTACGGTGAAAGGTACGAGATCTTTACTGATTACAAGATTCTTAAGTAATTTTTCACTTAGAAGGAGTTAAACATGAGGTAGAGGATATGGCTTAAGTTGATAAATGACTACAACAGTACCATCAATTACCAACTAGGAAAAACTAATGTGGTAGCTAATGCTTTGAGTCAGAAGTTAGTGAATGCATCAGTCTCAGTAGTTAGAGTTTAGCATCGGATTAGGATGGACTTGGAAAGGTTGGGTATGGAGTTAGTTGAAGGAAATCGACAAGTATTCATTGCTAGTCTAATAGTGAAACCGACCTTACGGGAAAGGATCAAGATGGCTTAGACAAAATATGCAGAGCTGGTAGAGATTGTGAATGGAGTATAAGAGGGGTTGAAGGCAGATTTCAATGTCTTGGATGATGGGGTGTTGAGATTTCACACAAGATATGCGTACCAAATGATGCTGAGATTAAAAGAACCATTATGGAAGAGGCACATTGCTTTCTATATGCAGTGCATCCAAGGAGCACAAAGATGTACAGGGATCTATGGGAATCTTTCTAGTGGTCCAACATGAAAAGAGAGATTGCCTATTTTGTTGACCAATGCCTGATGTGTCAGTAGGTGACGGTTGAGCACTAGAGGCTAGCAGGATCGTTGCAACCACTTCTCATTCCTAAGTAGAAGTGGGAGCACATTTCCATGGACTTTGTCACGGGATTGTCATCGACACTTCATGGACAGAATGCTATCTAGGTAGTAGTTGACAAACTGATGAATACTGCCCATTTCGTTCCATTTTAAGTCAGTTATTCCATGAATAGGCTAGAAGAACTCTATGTGCAGGAGATAGTTAGATTGCATGGTGTGGCTATGTCCATCATTTCAGATAGGGACTTGCGGTTTACTTCCTGATTTTGGAAGAGTCTATAGGGTGCATTGGGATCTTAACTCACTTTCACTATTGCTTTCACTCATGGATTGATGGTCATTCAGAGAGGACCATTCAAATTCTAGAGGATATGTTGTGGGTGTGTGTTGGATTAAATATCTGCGTTTAGTTGAGTTCGCATACAATAACAATTATCGTGAAGTATCGGGATAGGTATGAGGCACTATATGGTCGAAGGTTCTGATCTCTATCTTATTGGGATGAGGTCGATGAGTGGCAAATTTTTGGGTCAGAGCTTGTTCAGTAGACCTCTGAGAAGGTCCAACTTATCAGGGAAAGAATTAAGACAGCGTAGAGTTAGTAGAAAATCTATGCGGATATAAGTGGCGAGAGCTGGAGTTCGAGATAGGTGATGCCATATTTTTTAGGATTGCTCCAATGAAAGGGGTGATGATATTTGCGGAAAAGGGGAAGCTAACCTCTAGATACATCAGACCATTCGAAATTCTGGAGAGAGTTCGTCTAGTGGTGTACAGAATAGCATTACCCCCAGCACTGTCTAGGATTCATGATGTCTTCCACATGTCCATGCTAAGGAATTGCATTCTGGATCATTCGCATGTGATCAATTACGAGTCTTTGGAGCTTAAGAACACTTTGGCTTATGAGGAGATACTAGTATAGATCCTAGACCATAAGAAGCAGGAGCTATGTACTAAGAGGATTCCGCTTGCAAAGGTACTTTGGCGTAATCATGCAGTGGAGGGAGCATCATGGGAATTAAAGATAGAAATATATAAGAACTATCCATAGTTGTTCAGAGAGGCTCAACGCTAAATAGGTAAGTAAAATGGTAGGAAAGGGTTAGTTTTGTATATATCGGGTGTTATAGTAAGTTTGCTGGGTTAATTGTCATTTTTGGTTTTAGTATATGGATGGTCTTTCGGAGAGTGTGTATGGTTTTGTAATCTCCCGAGACAGTATGTGTAACCATGGTATTCCTCCACCATAAGTGATGGTAATTAATAAATTTGGGACGGGGCTGCTATGTGGGTGGTCACCGGCTCTTCCTAGAGTCGGATCAGCAAATCAGTAATCATTCAGTGAATGTGATGAAAATCAGTTGGCAAATTTTGAGGACAAAATTTTTGTAAGGAGGGGAGATTGTAGTAACCCGAATGAAGAAAATAAAGGAATAAATAAATAAAAAGAGAAAGGAAAGGAAAAAAAGGAAATTTGGTTTGGCCAGGACCAAATCGTCACCGGTTTTGTGAGGGTTATAAAAATTGTCTATGGTTTTCCTATAGGTAAACAACTGAGAGCAAGTTTAAGGCCAAACCGTGGCCGAATTGGTCAAGCTCAGAAAAACTGGCGACAGTTTTCCTACGGGCCTGTTTACTTAAGGGCTAAATTATTTGTAATGAATCGAAGAATAATGTTTTTTAAATAATAAATAGAAAGGGAGATGGGAATAGAAACAGAAGAAGGCAGTAGACTTCGTCGATGAACACGCATTTTGGATATAATAACCTTAGAAATTTTCCAAGCACTCGTCGACGAACACAGGGGTTTTGTCGACGAGGGTTCTTCAAGACCTCATCAACGAGAAGATACCGAGAGAGGATTTTTGGAAAGTCTAAAATTCATCGATGAGGGTGCAAATTCATTGACGAACTTTCTACAAGACTCGTCGACGAGGTGACGTGGCTCGTCGATGAATCCCGCAGTATTAACAGTGCAAAACTTCGGATTAATTCAGAAATCTAGCACTGCTTTCTCTCCTCTCTCTCTTCTACAGACCCTCTTCTATCTTTCTTTGATTTCGGCCCCATCAGTCACCAGATCGACGATCTGAGGCCACCACAATGCTTCTGGTGGAGTTCTCTTCAAGTCAGCTGGGGCGGATTGTCGGTGGGATCGAGTCGAACTTCTTCCCAGAATCAGCGTAAGACCTTTTAGTCATTTTTTGGCCTTCCGAAAGTTGCAGGAAATGATGTAGGCAATGAAATATTGATATTCTATTCTATCAAATGTTGTTTTCAGGATGTTGAGTGGAGAGCCCTACGGGTGTAGGACCCGCTACAATAAGGGGTTTTTAGCAGTAAACGGGTAAGGGAAATACGCTATGCTAGGGAGCTTTAAAATGATTTCCAGAATGAAATGTATATTTTTACTAGGATATTATTCATAGCAAGACTTTATACAGTTTATTAATTATGAATATTATGTATTAAATTACTGTGTGGCTAGAGAATATAAATACAGTACAGAAGCATGTTTTACAGTATTTTCAGGGTATGTTTTACTGAATATACAGCCAGTGGTTATGTTTTATAGTAATTACAGAATATTATAATTATATAGTTTTTACTACCATGATTATATAGTTTCTAGTACCATGACTAACAGATTATAGTTTAGTTCAGAAATACAGTTGACATAGTTGTAGTTTATTTCAGTGTCATGGTTATTACAGTTATTTCAGTAGTTATAGTTTATTTCAGTGTCATGGTTATTATAGTTATTTCACAATCATGGTAATTCAGATAGTTGTATATAGAAATATATTATATAGTATCAGACCTTGTTGGACCATTACTGTTTACAGAGCATGGTATTGTAGCTATAAATATTTCAGTTCATAGTGTAACCAACTATTCAGATAATACGTGATAGTAGGTCGATTGTGTCCACACGTGGACAAGCTCCCCATCAGATATGGGTTGAGGAGTAGTCGATCTGACTGAGGGAGTATAGTGATTTACCCTAGTCGGCCAGCCAGGGTAGATCCCGCCTACGGGTTGCACAACCCTGTCATGAGGGGTTAAATCATGACACACAGTTATCCACAAGGAAGTTTTCAATTATTATTATGTATATACAAATTTATAGAGACAAAACGTATACTTATTTATATTAGAAGTATTTTGAGTAGACACCCAAAATATAGATATGTTAAGCAACATGGAAATCGGGGTGGTTTCTATTATTTGTACTGTATTTACAGGTTCAGTTATACATGATTATATAACAACAGATTTTCATAGTGTTGTAACTCATTTGCCACACACTAGCAATATCATATTTCTTCTTAGTGAGCTTTGGCTCATCCCAGTGTTGAATTATTTTTCAGGTGAGCCAGTTGAGCGAGCGGAGCAGGCTCTCAGATAGATGAGCTATTAGTGTGCCCATTTTGAGGGTGAGTTTCAAGGTTCAATTTTGTTAGCCCAGGTATTAGTAAGAGTAGTTTTTGAAAGTACAGTGAAGTATGTAATATTTGTGGAATATTTAGACACTCTAGTATTGTATATAGTTATATATGGTTATGTTTATTTGATTTCCGCTTCTCGCTACATAAGTTGATGGTTGGGTTTAATTCAGTTTGGAATTAGAGCGTTGTAAATGTTATGGTATAAAAATAAAAAATAAAACCCAATTAAATAGCAGGTCGTTACTATTTGGTATCAGAGCCTAGGTTGCTAGGTTCTGTAGACTTTAAAATGCAACAGAAACAATACCATAGTATAGGAAAGGATTTGAGGTTTGTTCTGTGGTCTAGGTACAAGATTACCGTGGTGGTTTCTATTCTTTTCCTGTGGTGACGATTTCAGGAAAATCATAGTAAACTATTGTCGGGTCGTGTGTCTAGGTGACAGAACTAGATATTGAGTTAAGGTCAGGGAAGGAGGTTAATTTTGAATTGGTATAGGATAGGTCAGTGTAGGAGATGAGGTATTTAAGTGTGTTTCTTGTTTTCAGGATGGATCCAGGAAGTAGCGGTATAAATGCTGGGAGGGATGGAGCAGTACCTTCAAGTATGGGAGGTATCGATACTGATGTCGTTCTACGCAGCATCACCCAGCAGGTGATGGCTGAGATGGCCAAGAGCTCTGGGGAGCATGGCTGTTCGATTGAGCAGTTTAAGCAGATGAAGCCTCCATCCTTTGCTGGAGGAGATAACCTGATTGTAGCTGAGAATTGGGTCCAGGATATCGAAGAGATGCTGGTTGTGCTTCAATGTACGGATGAACAGAAGGTGGTATTTGTGGCGTTTAAACTGATAGGGGAGACGAAGCGCTGGTGAAGGTTAGTGCGAGTGATAGAGGAGCAGAGGTCGGTTCCAGTGCCAGTGACGTGGGACAAATTCAAGGAGCTATTCTTCGAGCGGTATTTCCCTACTATCGTTCGGAGCATGAAGGCAGCAGAGTTTATGCACCTGGTATAGGGGCAAATGACTGTATCTTAGTACGCAGCTTGATTTACGAAGTTGTCACGTTTTGCTCCACATCTAGCACCTGATGAAGAGAAAAAGGCAAGGAAGTTTGAAGAAGGACTAAGGCAAAATTTATTTGAGCAGGTGATTGGCTTCAGAGCGCATACATTTATGAAGGTTGTAGACAAAGCTGTGATCATCGAGAGTGGTATACAGAGGAGTATAGCGGCTCAAAGTCAAAGGAAGAGGTTTGCGCATCAAGGCTTTCAAATTGGCTCCAGTAGGGGTCCATGGAGAGGAGGTCATGATAAAGGAGATCAGAGGCAGATAACAGGACCTTGTGGGAATCAGGGTATGCCGAGTTACCCAATATGTCAGATGTGCGGAAGACATCATTTGGGAGAGTATCGGGTAGGCAAAGGTGTATGTTATCGCTGTGGGAGACTTGGCCACATGGTACGTGAATGCCCAGGTCATCCAGACTAGGTCCCAGCTCCCAGACCCCATCAGGGAGGACATTAGGCAGCTCAAGGAGGATATCAGGTGCCTTGTGGTGGCTAGCAGAGGAATGTGGCCCCAGCATAAGTATACGCTTTGACACCAGGTGATGCTAAGGTTGCTGCGGATGTAGTGACAGGTACATTTACTGTTTTATCATATCCATTTATTGTTCTTTTTGACTCGGGTGCTACTCATTCTTTCATTTCTGCATCTCATGTTAAATTATCTAAAAGTGAAACCTAGACATTAGATATAACGCTGTCAGTAGCTACACCATCAGGGTCAGTGATCATATGTCAGAGGGTACTTAACTATCCGATAGAAATTCAGGGGAAAGTGTTACCAGCTAATTTGTTTGTATTTGATATATGTGGGTTTGACATAATATAGGGTATGGACTGGTTGGCTACCAATCACGCTAGCATTGATTGTCATCAGAAAGAAGTAATTTTCAGACCCCTTAGTGAGCTGGAATTGAGATTCGCTGGTTCACGTGTACGTGTGCCGTCGCAGTTGGTATCCGCTATGCAAGCAAGCCAATTACTCTTGGACGGAGGTTAGGGGTTTATAGCGTTTGTGAAAGAAGTATCTAAAAATGAATTGAAGATAGATAGCACCCCAGTGGTACGAGAATTTCTAGATATTTTCCCAAAGGAGCTACCAGGGTTGCCTCCCGAACGCGAGGTGGATTTTTTCATAGATCTATCTCCAAGGACGGCACCGATTTCTAAGGTTTCTTATCGTATGGCTCCAGCTGAGTTGGGAGAATTGAAGAATTAGTTGCAAGACTTGGTAAATAGGGGTTTAGACGACCCACATAGGGAGCTCTAGTGTTGTTTGTAAAGAAGAAAGACAGGTCTTTGAGGATGTGTATTGATTATAGAGAAATTAACAAGGTTACTATTAAGAACAAGTATCCTCTACCCCGTATTGACAATTTTTTTTATCAACTTTAGGGTACACGGGTATATTCCAAGATCGACCTCAGATCAGGTTATCCTCAAGTGAGGGTAAAAGCAGAGGATGTTGCAAAGACAACTTTTAGGACCAGGTATGGGCACTATGAATTCCTCGTTATGCCGTTTAGTTTGACGAATGTCCTAGTGGTGTTTATGGATTTGATGAATAGAGTTTTTCACCAGCATCTAGATCAGCTTGTAATAGTTTTCATTGATGATATACTAGTGTACTCGAGGAGTTTTAAGGATTATGAGAAGCATTTGAGGTAGGTACTGCAGACGCTTAGGGAAGAGAAACTCTATGCCAAGTTTAGCAAGTGTGAGTTCTGGCTTGAGAAGGTTGCATTTTTAGGTCATGTGATCTCAAGGGACTGTATTTCAGTGGATCCCAACAAGATTGACGCGGTGGTGAATTGGGCCAGGCCGAGGAATGTCCAGGAAGTTTGGAGTTTCTTAGGACTGGTTGGTTATTACCGTCGTTTTATTGAGGGGTTTTTAGCTTTATTAAGACCACTCACATGGTTGACCAGGAAGAATGCCATATTTGTGTGGGATGAAGAATGCGAGTAGAGCTTCTAGGAATTAAAGCAGCGGCTTGTCACTGCACTAGTACTGACGATTCCATCGGGAGGTGATGGTTATGTTATCTATAGTGACACGTCTTTGAAAGGGCTTGGCGGTGTACTGATGTAGCATGGTAGGGTGGTGGTGGTATGTGTTCAGGCAGTTGAAAAAATATGAAAAGAACTATCCTACTCACGATCTGGAATTAGATGCTGATGTCTATGCACTGAAGATTTGGAAACATTTTTTATATGGTGAGAAATGTGAAATATTTTCTAATCACAAGAGCCTAAAGTACATCTTCACACAGAAAGAGTTGAATATGCGCTAGAGGAGATGGTTAGAACGCATCAAGGATTACGTATGCACCATCAGTTACCACCCAGGAAAAGCAAATATGGTGGCTGATGCTTTGAGCCGTAAATCAGGAGACACAGCACAGCTAGCAGCGGTAGTTCAGCATCCCATTCAGATGGACTTGGAAAGACTCGGCGTGGAGTTAGTGGAAGATGATCCTCAGGCGCTTATTTCCAATCTGGTGGAATAGCCTACACTTTATGAGAGAATTAAAACTGCACAGAGGGATGATCCAGAAATGGCAGAAGTGATAGCCAGAATACAAGATGGTCAGGGGGAACAATTCAGCATTTCTGACGATGGGGCTCTAAGATTTCGCACCAGATTGTGTGTGCCTGTAGATGACAGCATCAGGAGGACAATTTTAGAGGAGGCACACAAATCTCTATACATTGTTGATCCTGGAAGTACGAAAATGTATAGGGATCTGCGAGAATATTTCTAGTGAAGTGGTATGAAGAGAGAAATAGCAGAATTTGTGCAATAGTGTTTGACGTGCCAAAAGGTTAAAGCTGAGCACCAGAGGCCGGCAGGACAATTGCAACCACTTTTCATTCTCAAATGGAAGTAGGACCACATATCCATGGATTTTGTTACTGGGTTACCGTCGGCGTCGTATGATCAGAATGCCATCAGGGTAATTGTTGATAGGTTGATGAAGACAGCGCACTTTTTGCCTATTAAGGTTAGCTACCCTATGAATAGGTTAGTAGAGATTTACATACAAGAGATTGTTCGACCCCATGGAGTTCCAGTATCCATAGTCTCAAACCGTGATCCACATTTCACATTGCGGTTCTGGAGAAATTTGCAGGAGGCACTAGGGACTCAACTAGCATTCAGCACCGCTTTCCATCCTTAGACTGATAGTCAGATAGAGAGAACTATTCAGGTACTCGAGGACATGTTGTGAGCATGTGTTTTGGATTTCGGGGGTAGCTGGACTCAGTATATGCCATTGGTGGAATTTTCCTACAACAACAACTATTAAGCTAGCATTGGCATGGCTCCTTTTGAGGCACTTTATGGTAGAAAGTGTCGTTCCCCTTTATACTGGAGTGAGTTGAGTGAGAGGCGAGTTTGGGGACCAGAGATAGTTCAACAGGCATACGATAAAGTTCAACTCATTCGAGATTGAATCAGTGCAGCACAAAGTCGGCAAAAAAGCTACACAGATACTCGCCGTCGGGAATTGGAATTTGGAGTATGTGATCATGTATTTTTGAAAATAGCAATACTAAAGGGAATCATGAGGTTTGGGAAGAAGGCTAAGTTGAGCCCTAGGTTTATTGGCCTATTTGAGATACTCGAGAAGATTAAGTCAGTTTCCTATCGACCGGCTTTACCGCCATCTCTATTCAAAATTCACGGCATGTTTCATGTATTTATGCTAAGGAAATACATCCTAGTTCCTTCGCATATTATCAGCTATGCATAATTGGAACTCAGTGGGGATCTAGCATATCAGGAAGCTCCAGTACAGATCTTAGACATAAAAGAATAAGAATTGCGTAGCAAGAAGATACCATTAGTAAAGGTTCTATGGAGAAACCACGCGATTGAGGAAGCCTCATGGTAGCTCGAAGATAAGATGAGACAGAAATATCCCCACTTGTTCAATGAATACTGTAGTGATGTATGATTAAAGTAATAGTAATTCTATTTTGTTTGACATAATTGAATTGTAATGTAGTGTATAGGATAGGTAGTATTTTGGTTTTGGGGGAATTTTCTTTTATACTTGTAATCTCCCAAAACTACCAATGTAACCACGGTATTCCTCTGCCATAAGTGAGGGCAGGTAATAAAATAAGTAGACCATTTGCCTTTATGGGATGATAGAAGGTAATACAGATAGTAAATTTTGAGGATGAAATTTTTTAAGGAGGGGAGAATGTAACGACTCAAAGAATAATGTTATTTAAATAATAAAGAGAAAGGGAAATGGGAACAGAAATAGAAGAAGGCAGTAGACTTCGTCGACGAACGTGAAGCGTTCATCGATGGCATTGCATTTTGGATATAATAACCCTAGAAACTTTCCAAGCATTCGTCAATGAGGGTTCTTTAGGACCTTGTCGAAGAGGTCCCATCTCATCGACGAGAAGATACCGAGAAATGATTTTTGGGAAGTCTGAAATTCGTTGACGAGGGTGCAGATTCGTCGATGAAATTTCTACAGGACTCCTTGATGAGGTGACATGGATCGTCGACGAATCCCTCAGTATAAATAGTGCAAAACTTTGGATTAATTCAGAAATCCAGTGCCGCTTTCTCTCCTCTCTCTCTCCTACGACCCCTCTTCTATCTCTCTTCGATTTTGGCCCCTTCAGTTACCAAATTAATGATCTAAGGATATCACGACGCTCTTAGCAGAGTTCTCCTCAAGTCTACTGGGGCGGATCGTTGGTGGGATTGAGTCGAATTTCATCCTAGAATCAGGGTTAGGCCTTTTAGTCAATTTTTGGCCTTTTGGAAGTTGTAAGAAATGATATAGGCAAAGAAATATTGATATTCTGTTCTGGGAAAAGTTGTTTTCAGGGTGTTGAGTGGAGAGCCCTGCGGGTGTAGGACCCGCTACAGTAGGGGGTTTTTAGCAGAAAACAGGTAAGGCAAATATGCTATGCTAGGGAGTTTTAAAATAATTTCCAGAATGAAATGTATATTTTTACCAGGATATTATTCATAGCAGGACTTTATACAGTTTATTAATTTTGAATATTATGTATTAAATTACTATGTGACTTGAGAATATAAATATAGTACAGAAGTATGTCTTACAGTATTTTTAGGCTATGTTTTATTGAATATACAGCTAGTGGTTATGTTTTATAGTAATTACATAATACCATGATTATATAGTTTTCACTACCATGATTATACAGTTTCCAATACCATGACTTACAGATTACAGTTCAGTTCAGAAATACAGTTGACACAGTTATAGTTTATTTCAGTGTCATGGTTATTACAGTTATTTCCGAATCATGGTAATTCAGATAATTGTATATAGAAATATATTATATAGTATCAGACCTTGTTGGACCATTACAGTTTATAGAGCACGGTACTGTAGCTACAGATATTTCAGTTCATAGTGCAACCACCTATTCAGATAATATATGGTAGTAGGTCGATTGTGCCTAGATGTGGACAGGCCCCCCATTAGATATAGGTTGAGGAGTGGCCGATCTGAATAAGGGAGTATAGTGATTTACCCTGGTCGGCCAGCCAGGGTAGATCCCGCGTACGGGCTGCTTAACCCTGTCATGAGGGGTTAAATCATGACATATAGTTATCCACATGGAAGTTTTTCAGTTATTATTATGTATATACAGATTTATAGAGATAGATAGTATACTTATTTATATTAGAATTATTTTAAGTAGAAACCCAAAATATAGATATGCTAAGCAACATGGAAATGGGGGTGGTTTCTATTATTTGTACTGTATTTACAAGTTCAGTTATACATGATTATATAGCAACATATTTTCATAGTATTGTAACTCATTTGCCACACACTAGTAATAGCATATTTCTTCTTACTGAGCTTTGGCTCATCCCAGGGTTGAATTATTTTTCAGGTTAGCCAGTTGAGCGAGCGGAGCAGGCTCGCAGATAGAGGAGCTGTTAGTCTGCCCTTTTTAAGAGTGAGTTTTCGGGGTTCAATTTTGTTAACCCTGGTATTAGTAAGAGTAGTTTTTGAAAGTACAGTGAAGTATGTAATATTTGTGGAATATTTAGACACTCTGGTAATGTATATAATTATATATGCTTATGTTGTTGATGGTTGAGTTTAATTCAGTTTGGTATCAGAGTATTTTAAATGTTATAGTATAAATATATATATAAAAAAAACCCCCAGTTAAATAGCAGGTCGTTACATTATTCATTTTCATTCATATCTATCATTTTCTCTCTCTCTCTCTTTAAAAATTAGGGTTTTGGTTCTTTCTCTCTCTCTTTCTCTCTAGCTCGGGAACTCTCCATTAGTGCTCTCATGTTCTCTCTTCCTTCTCCTTGCATGTAGGTCGTCAATCTTTGGCAAATTCGTGCGGTTGGATTTTTGTGGTTTTGAAGGTTTTAGGCATTTTCTTCAGGAACAAATAAGGGGATTATATTATGTTAGTTGTTTTTGAATTATCGACCAATTAAATTGCAATTTATTTTTACGAAAACGATATATATGATATTCTGAATGAATTGATTATATGGAAATGGTCGTTTGGACTTTTATACGTTTTTGGGGAAAACTAACACAAATGGTTTGAAATCTCCCATTTTCAATAAAATATGTAGTTTGAGTTAAATAAAACCCTGGAGATGCTCAAATCCTGTTTTCTGCGACTTGTATGTTCCCCATAAGTTTTTTTATTTATGGTTATTAGATGAAAATTGTGTGGCATGAGAACAGTTTTTAAATGGCATATCTGAGCAGAATGTTTTTACTGATACTGTATAGTATGATATAACGACTATATACCAAGTTTTGATAAAACAGTTGGGCACCGAGTTTTGATATATCATCCAGGGGCTGAGTTTAAATATAATGGCTGGGGACCGAGTTTTGATATAACAATCGGGGGCTGAGTTTTGATATAATGGCCAGGGGCCGAGTTTTGATATAACTGTCGAGAGTCGAGTTTTGATATAACGGTAGGGGGCCGGGTTTTATTGAATGTCAGGTTTTATACGAAATGAGTTATAATGCAGTTTTTATTATGTAAATTTGCTATATATGATTCTAGAATCCTGTGGATATGTGATATGTGATATTTTGAGCATGGTACCGTAGCTATATGTTGGCAGTGAGTGTAATCACACGAGCATGGAAGTGTGATACGGGATAGTCGATTGGAGACCTGGGCCATAGTACTACCCCCGAGGTCAGTGCCGGGGGGTCCCATTCGATGCTGTTCTAGGTGAACACTGGTAGGCACAATCGTACTTGCAACCTTTTTTCTAACTCAGCTAGGGTCGGCCGACTATAGGCCGAGTCCAGCCTTTGGGCTACACAACTCGTCATGGGGGGAAGCATGTCGTATGAGTATGTGATAGCACGACGATGCTAATTTAGCAGTCCAGGTTGTGTCTCTTATCCATATATGGGCAAATTTACTATAAAATGGGCTATATTGAGCCAGCATTTTGTTATTCGAAAATATTGTATTTTCAGATAAATAGTGCAGTACAGTTTTAAATTGTCATTTTTATATACAGTGAAATAATGGAAGTTTTATATTCACATGGGAACTCATGCTAGCCAAATACTGATAATTATATAATCCATCTTACTGAGAAGTGTCTCACCCCATTATACAAATCATTTTTTAGGTCCTTTAAGGAGCCTTGTCTAGTGTACTATGGGGCAGGGATTAGATTTTTGGGGGTGATAGACAAAGCTGGTGAGTTACCAGCGATTAACTTTTGTTATTTTGAGGGGTTGCATTATATAGACAGGTAGTTGTATGTATGTATTTGGGAACAGTTAGAACTTTGGTAAATGTTTTGAGATTTTAGTATTTTTTGCTGTATGGTTTAATTCCATTAATGATAGGTGCACCCGGGATCCCCTAGTTAGGGTGGGTTGCAATATATCTATATATATATATATATATATATATATGTATGTATGTATATATATATATATGTATGTATGTATATATATATGTATGTATGTATGTATGTGGTATTAGAGAGTATTTATAATTATAGCAAGTTAATATTTGTTGGCTCGTTATAGACGGTATCAAATCGACTTATATGTTTTACTAGTACTCCGGACCCATGTGGCACATCAGGGCGCTACACCTATAAGTAAATGTATAAAGTTGAATTATAATGAAAAAAAGAAAGATTGTAGACAATAAATTTGATCATGGTATTAATGGTTTATTATAATAACAGACTTGAAGTTATTGCGCTTATGTGCAAAATTTCAATCAAATCCTTAAGAATCTCATTTGATAACTATTGAAGTGATTTTATGGTATCTATTTGGCAATATAAATTTGGATTTAGAGGGACATGTATCTAGTATTGATGTTGTGCTATTGCCTTTTTAATCAATTTTGATTGCTTCCTAAAGTACTTATATATGTAATTGATGCAAATATATATATAATTACTTATAAATTTCATATATATATATATATATATGTATGTATCTATACTGCTTACATTGTCTAAATTGCTTATATATGAAAGATTTCTTTATAATGCATAAATTTTAGGATTGATGAATATATATGTGGTACATTTGAATTTATGATACAAGAGTATGACATATATTGATAATGGATGAGTGATTCAAACTAGTGAGAGTTTATTTGTAATTTTTGGGAGTCTACACTATTGCTCTTGTAATGAGTTTAAACCTGCAACATTTCAAAAAAAGTTGCTTGAGTTAAAGGGAATTTTTAAAATTTTAATCAAAGGACATTATAATGAAAATTTAGATTAAGAATCTTGAATATTTTTTCTATTGAACAAATTCAAAGGGAGATGGTAAGATTATGCTACAATGAATGTTGTGTTATGTGCTTGTGTTATTTAATTGCTGCTATATGTTTATTTTGTTATATTACATGAATTAATGTACTATATGTTTTAGTTTTTTTCTTTAACGAATGTTGCGTTATTTTCTTGCAAATACAAAAGGTGAGCTTTCTAAATATTTTTCTTCCCTTATGTACTATTTTCCAAGATAAAAAATAAAAAAATGAGGAGAAATTATTGAAGGAAATGTGAAGAAAAATTGTAATATTTATTTGATGGAGTATACTTAAGGGGAGCCTACATTCAATTTTTTATTCCTCCCAGGAACCTTGTTTTTATATGTTTTGTTATCATCAAAAGGAAGAAAATATTGAAATACTTTGTGAGCATATGCGTTTGTTTTGATGATTTCCAAAACACTAGTTTTATTCTTAAACTATATTGTGAGTTTGTGTTATATTATATGTATTTAAATTTACTTTTCATGTATGAGTAGCTCGATAGAAAACATCTACAAGAAGCATGCATAAGAAGTTTCATGAGAAGCAATGTAAGTAACAAGATTCTTGAGAGGTGCCATAGAAAGCTTTATAAGAAGCTCTGGGAGAAGCTTAATTGAGCATCTACAGATGCTTGTCCAGCAAACGTGTTTTGCATCGTTGTTTGGAAATTTAAAAAATGAATTGATTTTTTCTTGAGCTCAAATTACTATGATCTATTTTCTAAACAAATTATTCTAAAAAAAAGGATTATATGTGTTGTGTTTTTAAGATTAAATGATTTTCAATATGTTGACTTTGTGTTTCTTTGAATTTAAACTTTTGTGGGGCTAACCTTCTTGTAACTATTTTGTGCTTGTCATCCTAGCGGCATGTGTTGTTCAGTGTGTTCTCATAAGCTATAAATTTGAATTTAAATTGCATTATGCATCAAATATGGTTGTTGGCTCTTGAAAATAGTTTTTTTCTTGTTAATCATAATCACTTCTTGTCTTTTGAGTTCGCAATGCTTAGAATTTGAATTTAAATGTATCTAATGCTTTACTCAAGTTGTTATCATCATATATGATTTGGTTTAATTATAATTTGTCATTTCTCTCATTTAATTCTTGTTGTTTGGCAGCTGGACATTAAATTTTTATGGTTTGAAGCAACCCTTTCCTTGTGTTGTCTATTAATATGTACGTTATGCTAAAAAGAGAAAGCTTAGCTTGATGTATTGTGATGCTTAAAGAGAGCTACTACAACACTAAAAAATAAAGCTGAAAATGGGTAAACTTTATGAGAAAGAAAAGGAAAAGAGAGTTATATTAGTACCGAGTCCTTCCTTTAGAATATATCAGTTAAAGTAAAGGAAGAAAGAAGTGTGTGCTGAATTTATAAAGAACCAAAAATCTATTTGTTGATGCTCTCAAGAACCCAAAAGCTTTTCTTGGTTCCTGTTTTGCAATTTTATACTTTGAGAAACATTTTTTAGTATTCTAAAAGATCTTGTGATTCAATTTGGATTTTTACCCAAGATTTACACCAATTTTTCCTAATGCTCCTCAGGAGGATTAAGTGAATGCTTTCTAGTCATGTGCATTTGTAGTCTTATTAATTTTTTACCCAAAGTGTCAAAGGAGAGGTTGCCTCAAGTGCAAGCTCCATTGTATTTTGCATGCTAATCGAGAGATAGATTAAGAGAAATCTGTATAGGATAGTTTGTCCTAACTAAGTGATAGCTATTGTATTTGATTTATTCAAATTTGGTAAAAATACTTAGGCAAGTTTGCTTCAGCAATGGATGCAGGAGATGATGTTGAAAGCCCTTAAGGGTATGGAGGCTGATCGTTAGTGTTGATTTTTTGAGTTCAATCCCTGTTTTAATGCTGACAAAGTACAAGTCTCTTATGTGTGTATTTAGCATGTGAACAGGTCCTTTAATCTAACACACACATAAGGGAACAAAAATGGAAGCCTGGAGGACTTAAAGCCTATACGATTCAGCGTATTCCATGAAGACTGAAGAGCAAAGAAGAAGAAGAAGAAGACATCTATTTTAATTTGTATTGCATTTAATTTTTATATTCAATCTGTAATAATGCATGTATCTGCATTGTTGACTCTACGAGTCCAATCCTATTTTGATAATGACAAATCACTTGGTATTTGATCTGTGCATTGAGTTTGTGAATAGGGCCATATTAAGCATGCACGGAAGGATAACGAGTCATGCAAGTCACAAAGTAAAGCTAACAAATCTTGGCAAGATCCATGGAACTCAAAGACTACGAGAATCAAGATGCGAGCAACAAAGTTCAAGAACATCTTGGGAATGGGTATTTAGAACTCATGTACTTGCATTTTCATATGATTTAATTTGAGACTCAACGTAACTTAGAATGATTTTAGGATTCACGCATTTCATGTACATCATTAGGGAACTTCCATGGATTTAGAAATATTTTTAAAATCATGAAAAAGTTGTTTTATAAAAGACCCAAGAAAAGGAGCAAAGCAGAATTTTAAACTACAAAAGAAAATTTGAGAAAAAGGGGACTTCGGTAGCCTGAACTCCACCTTAGTCGCTTGAAGAATTTCTTCAGGAGCCTAAAGATTAAGTTCGGTAGCCTGAAGAATTAATAGGAAACACAACAAGTTGGCTAAGGCACTCCGGTCGCTTGACCTTGGGACCTCAAATGCCTAAACTCGCCACTTTAGGAGCCTGACCCTATCTTTAGGTGCCTGACCCTGCATCCTAAGTTAAATTTTCAAAGGGTTACGGAACTTTGGTCACTTGAGCCTTCGACCTCAGGTGCCTAAACTTGCGGGAAACTTAAAATTGTGATTTTTATTAAATGAACTCGCAAGCTATTTCCTTGATCCAATGATTGAGATCAATCCTAAGGGTAAGACACTATATATACTGAATATCTAAACCCTATAACTAAACTAAGACACACAACAAGAGAAGAACACACCTTATTGCAAGAATATAGAGAAACTTGGGCTAATTGTCTGCACTTCATTCTTCATTCATCTTCTTTGGGCAAATCTACTTTAGAAATCAAGGGCATTCATTCACTCAATTGATTTTCATTCTAGTACTGAGGTTTGATCATTCAAGTTATTATTTTTCAATAACTTCTCATCTTATTCCTTGTTCTTGATTACAATTAGAAAAGTTTTGATCTTGAGTGTGCACATACGTATAAAAATTGGTTTTTGAAAAGATCATTACTTGAGAAAGTTTGTT
Organism: Malania oleifera; assembly: GCF_029873635.1. Classification (NCBI taxonomy): domain Eukaryota; kingdom Viridiplantae; phylum Streptophyta; class Magnoliopsida; order Santalales; family Ximeniaceae; genus Malania; species Malania oleifera. The sequence goes on along the minus strand of NC_080422.1, from coordinate 49,283,047 downwards.
AGCGTTTGGTTGATTGGTTTTTGATTCAAGTATATGCATTGTTCATAGAACTTATTATTGAAAAATATATTTTGATTAAAAGGTTGATCTTGAACGTGCACATACATATACATATTTATTTTAACAAGATCATTACTTGATTCAAGGATGTGTTGTGATTGAATACTTGAAAGAAAACTTTGTATTGTTGATTGACTTAATATTCAAGACAAAGTTTTTATTAATAGGTTCAAATCAAATATATTTGGGCATCTTTACAAAGTGAACTAGAACCCTAATATACTCCAAAGTATTTTAAATATATCATTACGTGGGAGTTTTGGTTATAAAAAAAAAAGGTTTTGTATGTTGAAGCATATCATACATAAAACGATTGTATCGTTTTCATATATTCATGAACTTCAAGCTATATCATATGTTAATGTATTAAGAATTTGATTTGTACTCACACGCTTTTGTTAGAAGCATTTTTGAGTGTTATTTTTTCAGATTCTATTGTATACACGATTTGGTGTGTGAACCAGTGTGTGAAGAGACAACTATATCTCTTGTAAGCAGCGGAGTAGGAGGGAGTTGTACCTCTTGTAAGCAACGGATTGTAAGGGAAGTTTCATCCTAATTTAAGGAGCAGGGATTTAGTGAATCCTTGAGTTGTTGCTCAAGGCAAAGATGTAGGCCAAGTCGGCTGAACCTCGTAAAACCGTGTTTGTCCTCTCTCTTCCCTTTAATCTTTATTTTTAGCACTACATTTAAATTGTGTATATTACATGTATAGGTTGGATAGCTTTACAAATAAGTAATTGAGTAACAAGAATTCATTGGTAAATATATAAGAAGAGTTTAAGCGGTGAAAAAGTGTCGAAGAATTTTTTAAACACCCAATTCACCCCCCCCTCTTGGGATTACACCTAATTCAACATGCATGATATGAATACTAAAGCTCATATGACCATAGATTGACCATAGGGATCCAACCTCTCAAGAAAAACCAATTTCTAAAATACTAAAATCATACAAGGGTTTTTCAAAATTAAATAAAGGCAAAAAATGAGAAATTCACTGACCTTGGTCGACCGACCAGTTAGAGTTATAATCAGCTTAGTCGACCAAACATAGTCTAGAAGTTAAAGTTTGACTAAGCTCGGTTGACTAACCATTTTTGAACTTAGCTTCCACACTCGACCGACCTCTGAACTTGGCCTTTCTACCTTCCTCATCTAATCGAAACTTTCAGTTCAAAATTGCCTCGGCCGACCGGCCTTCAAAGCTTGGTTGACCGGTCATTTTGCCAGCCAACCAAACCTATGAAGAAAGAAAAATTGCCCTAGGTCAGCCAACCGGCCCTTTCCTTGGCCGACCGAACCCATTGAGAAATTCAACTTCGTTATGTGAGGTCAGCCGACTGAGGCTAGGGTCAGCCGACCGAACCTCTTGGGTTCCGATTATTTTCCAGTGCTAATCATGTTTAATTTTTAATTAAACAATTTGAAAAATACCGAGTGTGTCCCCAAACGGTCAAATTTTTCAAAAATCTATAAATACCCCTCACATTAGCTAAATTAGTAACTTTGATTAATTTCAAAAACTCTCTCAAATATTTTATAATCAGAGTTCCCCAATACAAAATTTCATTACAAAATTTTCTTTTGGGGCAAAATTTTTCACTCTCTCCAACTCTCTTTCATTCATTCTTTGAAAATTCATTTTACAAGAGAGTATTTTATTTGGGCATTCATATCATCAAAAGCATTTTACTCTCATTAATTCTTTCATTGTTTTAAAATCATTTTTAGAGTAAATCTTGATTCTCTCCACATGTTTTCTTGATAAATGTTTATTGGAGAAATCATCTTCTTGCTTGTGAATCTTTTGCACTTCCATTGCAAGATTCATAAGATCATCTTGCTTTATTGCACAAATTCCTTTTTGAGCTTAAACTCTAAAAATCCCCTATACTTTGTTTTGATAATATTTTTGGAGATTTCATTTAAGGATTTGAAAATCTTTGAGCTACTCATTGCATACTTCATTTTTTAATCAAAGATCATATTTGTGCAAATTACCCTTTGAAAGCAAACCCTAGGTTCTCCCGATTTTTATTGAAAATTATTTTTGAAGAAAATTTTGTTAGGTTCAAATCTTTGACTATTCATTATGTGCATCATCTTTCAAAGATTGAAAATATTATTTTGAGAATAACACACTTACTCTACTGAGCTCATATTTCATATCATATTTGAGAGTGTATTTTTTAACTTCATTGTTGTACATCTCTGCTTATATTTAGAAGCATATATTATGTACGAAAAAAACTGTTTTTTTTTTTATGTATCGATTAGGTTCAGTTCGTAAATTGAACTGGAGAGTCTTTGTCCCATAAGGGAGGCATGTTGGGTTTAGCCCATAAATTGAACTGGGGTGTCTCTGCCCTGTAAGGGAGACCAGCTGGGCTCAGCCTGCTAATTAAGCTAGGGTATTCCTCACCTCGTAAGGAGAGGTTGTAAAGGTTGGGCTTAGCCTTGTGAATGTGAGCTGAGGTTTACCTTACCCCATAAGGAGAGGTTGTAATGATTTCTACTCCACCCGTTAAGCGAGTAGGGCTAGTGGAATACTTCAGGGGTATGCCCAAGGCGGGGACATAGGTCGGTTGGCTAAACCTCAATAACAAATATCATGTCTCTCTCTCTCTCTCTCTCTCTCTCTCTCTCTCTCTCTCTCATTTAAATTTTAGCACTTTAATTTCTACACATGCTTGCTTATTTGTTTATCGTTGTCATTATTTTTGCATACATGCCTTTAATTTTTAAATGAGATATGCTTCACGTGTATGTTTACATTTAGCGGCTAATCATTTCACATACATGCTTTAAATCCTAAATGGGATATGATGAGATGTTTGTATGCAAATATTTAAATTGTAGAGAATGTCATATTTGTTTTAAATATTTGCATACTTAATTATTTGGGGGAATTGAGACTGCTTAGAAAGACCCTAGGTTGCGAAATACTATTTGAGATCTTAAATTGACTTAGGAAGTTTTTAAATCTCCAATTCACCTCCCCCCTCTTGGGATTACACCAATCATATTGGTTAGGTCAATCGACAATTATTTCATTCTCACTCTTAGTCCCTAGAAAAACCAGAGGCCACCATGGGCCAACTAGCTACATCTTTGAGTAGATAGGATAAGGGTAAGTTTCCGAGTCGGCCCCTTGTTAACCCAAAAGGCCAATATAGGGTAGAGAGTGACCCGGCTGCTAGTAATTCAACATATCATGAGCAAGCCCAAACAATGACCATCCTTAGGAGTGACAAGGAGGTAGATAACAAGGTCGGGAAAAAGTTGGACCAAGGTAAGGGTAAGGAGAATATAAGGTTAGATCTTGTTGTTGAACCATTCAACCCTTCTTCTTCCATTCTGGTGAGTAATCCCATGATGCCCACGTTCTTTGATGATGGAGCATTGCCCCACTATGTCCCTTCGATGCCATATCCCGCAACTCTTCACTTAACTCCAAGTCCAAGAAGGAAGCAAATATAGAGTCTATGATGGACACATTTAAGCAAGTAAAGGTCAATCTTCCTTTCTTAGATGCAATTAAGCAAGTGCCAGCTTATGCCAAATTCCTCAAGGACGCATGCACCCAAAAGCGCAAATCTCGGGTGCACATGAGCAAGACAGTTAGGTTGATTAAGAGTGTCAAGCTCCATTCTTTTAGGTCATCCAAAACTTAAGGACCCCGGTGCTGCCACCATCTCATGTGTAATCAAAGATTACACCATCGATGGGGCCTTTTTAAACTTAGAAGCGAGTGTGAACCTACTTCCCTACTCGGTTTACAAGCAATTTGGTCTAGGATAGCTTAAGCCTACCTCGGTCACCTTGAGTTTCGCTGACCGATCTATGAAAAAACTCCAAGATGTTGTTGAGGATGTATTAGTGAAGGTCGATAAGTTCTGTTACCCTGTTGATTTCCTTGCCTAGGACATGGAAGCTACTGACCCAACTAAAAATCTTATTCTTGTCCTTCTAGGTCAACCATTTTTAGCTATAGCATATGCTTGTACCTATTGTCGGACTAGGACCATGGATGTATCCTTCGACAACATGAAGCTCTAGCTGAATGTGTTTCTTGCCTCCTAACACACATCTAATGTGTGGACGTGGATATAATCGATGAGTGTTTTATGGAGGTTGCCCCCTAATTTTTTTTGAAAGATCCTCTTGAGGTTATGCTTCATCTTGATTGCCCCTTCTTATTAGGTCTAGAGGCCCGTATGAGCATATTGGTGCTTTTTATGACTCGACCTCTAGCTTAAGGAGAAGGCTTTGGATGTGATGACTCAAAAATTTTGTACAATTTCTATAATACTACTTGAAAATAACCTGAATATCTCATATTATAACAATCACTGATACAGACAGTGGAAGACCTTTACATGCAAATTACTAGAGCACTAATTAACCCAATATAACAATATCATTCACAATATCAAAATTAACATCCCTAAAATTCTAAACACATCAAAAACATAATTTTATAAAGATCTATTATAAATTCAACCTTCTATCCCACCCATGCTTCACTACGTTACTCTGATCATTGTTATACTCCATAAGGCATCTGAAAAACATTGGACAATCATGGGGTGAGACACCTCCCAATAAGAAGAAATACATTATTATCAGTGTGTGGAAAATGAGTTTTATTGTATAATCATTTATATATATTTCTTATATTGCCCCTAAATAAATATGTCATCGGTATAAATAATATGATGCAGTTCAGATAAATCTACTAATGTAGGTTTTCATTATATCACAGATAATTTAATTCGCACCTCTATAGCACTTCTATATTCACAGAACACCACATGGGTCATCTGCTTCAATTTATATGCCATAGTTATTTATATGCTACACATGCTATTTGTTTCTATTTATATGCCGCACATGCTATTTATATTCCACACGGGTTATTTATATGCCACATAGACTATTTATATGCCATACAGGCTATGCCACACAGGCTATTTATATGTCATACAAGCTATGCCCCATAGGCTATTCATATGCCATACAGGCTATGCCACACAGGCTATTTATATGTCATACAAGCTATGCCCCATAGGCTATTCATATGCCATACAAGCTATGCCACACCGACTATTCATATGTCATACAGGCTATGCCACACAGGCTATTCATATGCCACACAGACTATTTATATTCAATCACTTCATATTTCTTAATTCGATGCAACGTTCAACTTACCATAAAACAAAATTAAATTGTCATATCATAATTCCTTAATATTTATAATATTTTCTAAAAATAATTATCATATCGTACTTGTTCTTAATAAACATAAAATATTCTAACAAACTTATTCAGGTGATAAAAATAGTTATACTCATGTCATACAGTTTGAGCGATAATCCACAGTATAATAACTACCTAGAAAAAAATATGTTTTTTCTTAAAACAAAAGTATGATTAATTTCACTTATTTAATTTAATTCCATTATATTTCAGGAAAACCCGATTTAATCAAATCCCTGCAGTTTAATTTAACTCCAAAATATTCCCAAAAATCTAATTTAATCCTTGTAGTTCAATTTAACTCCAAAATATTCCCAAAAATATAATTTAATCAAATCCCTATAGTTTAATTTAACTCCAAAATATTCTCAAAAATCTAATTTAATCAAAATCCCTGCAGTTTAATTAAATTCCAAAATATTCCCAAAAATATAATTTACTTAAATCCTTGTAGTTTAATTAAATTCCAAAATACTTCCAAAAATATAATTTAATCAAATCCATGTAGTTTAATTAAATTCCAAAATACACATATAATAATTCCAACCCACTATTTTCGCATGTCTGAATATTCAAAAGAACATATATAATATTTTTGTAAACACATGCTTTAATTTATACGGTTAAATTTCTTAAAATTCCTAACATAATTTATTCCCCTTACCTGTTTACCAAGGTTATGCCTATAGGGATCCTGAAACAATGTTTGCAGCATTCGGAGCACAAAACCCTTATCCTAGGAGTGGTGCTAATGACGCCCCAATGGCGAATCCACTTCGATTAAAATGTTCAAGGTAAAAATTAGAACCCAGAGATATTATCCGTTCTTCAATCGGTGCTCATTTCACCGAAAAATTGAGGAAAGAGAGAGAGAGAGAGAGAGAGAGAGAGAGAGAGAGAGAGAGGTCTTAGGGGGTTCTTAGGAATTTAGTTCCTGAAGCTGAGAAGCTTCAGGATGAACATATATATATATATATATATATTATATTACATTATATTATATTAATATATTATTATAGAATATTATATTATTTAATTAATAATTATTATTTAATTTATTATTATTATTATTATTATTATTATTATTATTATTATTATTATTATTATTATTATTATTATTATTATTATTATTATAGGACTACACTTACACACCTATTATTTTTGGGGTCGTTACATTAGACATGTGAGAAGAGGGTTAGCAAGGGACTAGAGGAGGAGATTTTATTATCGAACCTAGGTGAGTTCGACATGAAGATTCATTGCATCTGGCTAAATACGGTAAACTTAGAGCTTATAAGAGGCAACCCACTTGTTTTTCTTGTTTTCTTTAGTCTTTGAGTATTTAGGTTGTACATTGTAGGGTATGTTAGATGATTACGCTCTTAAACTGCGTAATTGGGTACTTTAATTCATGCATTGGGGTTTATATTTTTAATTAAATACCTAATTACTCTCAATATTTTAACACGGTGTCCTATTTGTAATATTTGGATTTTACTGAGCAATTTATGAATTTTTGACATTTTTTTATCGCAGGAAAATTATTGGGAGCTAAAACCGGTACCAGTTCGTAATTTACATATAATTTTCCCGTACAAGCTCTGATTAAGACGATTCGAAATCCTAGAGAAAGAAGAGAAGATTATTTATAACTTTTGTGTTCCAAGCTTTGAGAGATATGGACCCTAGGATGATCAAAGTTGCCACTGTTTTCTAAGAAATAAAAAGAAAAAGAAAGAAGGAAAAGAAAACGAAAAAAATATATAAAATAACCCACTTGATGTGACCTGGCCATGCAACCAGGTCCAGATATACTTGTTGGGTTGGTGTAGGGCACCAGCCCCCCCCCCTTCTTCCTATATATTCCTCTCTTTTCTTCAACCGCACCCAGCTCCCTCGGACCCTTCTCTCTTTTCCCTCTTTTCTCTTCCCTCTTCCTTTCTCTTTTCTTTTCCTTTTCTCTCAGGCCCAGCTCCTCTCCTCTCTTCCTTTCTCTCTTCTCCTTTTCTTGTCTCCTTCCCTTCCTCTTCCTTCTCTCTCTCTCTCTCTCTCTCTCTCTCTCTCTCTCTCTCTCTCTCTCTCTCTCTCTTTCTCTCTCTCTCCATTAATTCCCTGATCCTCCATAGTTGCTGCCCTGCTGCTGTGTGTGGTTGCTACATCTAGACCACTCTAGAAGACCATCTTGGCTGCTGATGCTGTTGCTGCGGCTGCCTCTCCTCCATCTTGGCTATTGCCAAAAACTTTAGTCGAGCCTTCTACCGAGACAACCAGCAGTGCTTCTGCTACCGTATCCTGATTTCCCTCCAGTTCACAGCTAGCCACCCCGAGAGCCTCCTCCATCTTGGCTGCTACCAAGAATTTCAGCTGAGCCTCCTACCTTGCTGCCACAGCTGCTGAACTCGAGCCACGGCCAGCCTATTCTCTTCTTTTCTCAATCTTACTTTCTTCGTTTCTTCTTTCATTTACTTGTTTGTTTTGGTTTTTAATTATTTGAATAATTGTATTTCTTTTTTTTTTTAATAAAATTTTAATTAAAGTTTTAATCTTGTTTGAGGACTATTATTAAGGTTACTATTCCTTTTTTTCTCTTAATTAATAATTAGCCTTAGACTTAAATTTTGCTTAAGTTAGTTTTAATTGATTAAATTTTGGTTTAATCTCCTAAAATACAAATATATATATATATATATATATATGTATATTGTTTTTAGAAGTTAAATTAGTTGTTTTCTTTAAGATTTAAATTTTGTTGTTGAAGTTCGATTTAGTTTAGGTTTGATCTTATTGAAGTTCCCATTTTTATCGTGTTCAGTTATCATTTAAGTTGTTAAAGCGTTAATTTTTGTTCGAGTTTTTGTTTGCATTTAAGTTTTGATTTTGATTCAAGTTCTTAGTTTTGTTAAAAGTTCGGTTTTTCTTTTTCACGTATGTGTTTGATTGAGTTTTTATTATTGCATGTTTTAATTACGTGTTAAAGTTATCACCTTTAGTTTTTATTCCTAAGTTCAACGCGTGTTTCAATTTTTCCCTTGTTAATTATAGGATTTCCATTTCTCGTTATTTAATTCAGTGCATGTTAGGAATTAGGGTTTAATTGCATGTTCATTTAATTTATCAAAAGAAATCTCAACCATCCTAAAAAACCCGAATTTGAACTGTGTTTAGTAACTTTTTATTTTCGATTGGAAATATGTAAAATTTGGGATTAAACTGCATTCCTTGAGGAGACAATCTGGCCTTTGGACTGAATATTACACAACAGAACTCCTATACTTAGGATAACTTTCAAGTTGCTCATTTTTTCGAGTGAGCCATTAGAGTTTAAAGTCCTTAAAGTAGGTCTTAGGTTAGTGTTTCGGTCAAATGTGCGACTAGGGCTTCTCTAGGTGCGACTAGGTCCACCCCTCAAGGTCTTTAATTAGAAAAATGTGGCCTTCTTCAAAAAATAGGTCAACCAAGGCTCGACCAGCAAGTCACTAGGTACGACTAGGTCAACCATTTTTGCCGCTAAAACCTCAAAAATTTCAAACTTTTCCAGAATGGGTCAACAATTGCTCGACCATCACTTTTACCAGGTGCGACCTCGTCGAGTCTCTATGTTCCTATTGACCATCGAATTTTAGAATAGTTTGACCAAGGCACAACCAACACTCCTGTAACGCCCCAAACTCAAAAACCTAGCCCCGTGTGTTATACCTGAATAACTGTATTTTGTGGCACCCTGAACCCACGTGGTGCGACCCGAGTGCCACGTCATCCATTCATTTACCCGATACTTGACATTCTATTATCATTTACGTAGCGAAAAACATAAATATAATCTTTCAACAATATATTACCAGAGTTTTCTATCTCTATCTACATTCCAAAATAAACCATTCATCATCCTGTATTCACATATATACATATGTCCAAAAACATAATCTACAACTTCCAGTATTCACAACTCAGAAGACTTAAAACAGAAAACATAAAACGTAAGACTTATACATCCCAAAAGTATCATCAAAGTTTATACCATTTTTCTTTCTATATCCAAAAATTCTATAACAACGCCGAGCTTCTCTAAGCTTGATCATGTGGAGGTCTTGAAGAAGATGAATTTGTATTCGGGTGAGACACATCTCAGTAAGGGAAGAAACAATATATTAAATCAACGTGTGGTTTGTTGACTTTATGAGTCCAATACGATTTTGATAATGATAAATCACTTGGTATTTGATATGTCCATTGAGTTTTTGAACAGGAACTATATCAAGCATGTACGGAAGGATAACGAGTCATGGAAGCCATAAAGTAAAGCATACATATCTTGGCAAGATCCAAAGAACTCAAAGAGAACGAGAATCAATATGCAAGCAGCAAAGTTCAAGAACATCTTGGGAATGGGTACTTAGAACTCATGTATTTACATTTTTGTATGATTTAATTTGAGGCTCAACATAACTTAGAAGGACTTTAGGATTCCTGCATTTCAAATATATCATTAGGGGACTTTCATGGACTTATAAATACTTTTAAATTCATGGAAAATATGTTTTATAAAAGACCAAGAAGGAGAGCAAAGTAGAATTTTAGATTAGAAAAGAAAAATTCAAAAAATAGGGACTTCGGTTGCCTGAACTCAACCTTAGTCGCCTGAAGAATTTCTTTAGGAGCTTGAAGATTAAGTGCAGTCACCTGAAGATTTATTGGAAAACACAGAACCTGGCCAAGGCACTTCGATCGCCTGAACTTAGGACTTCAGGCGCCTGAACTTGCCACTTCAAGAGCTTGAAGTGTACCTTAGGCGCCTGACCCTGTACTCCAAGTTAAATTTTCAAAGCTTTAAGGGACTTTGGTCGCCTGGGCTTTGACCTCAGTCGCCTGAACTTGCGGGAAAACTTAAAATTTTGATTTTTATTAATAGAACTCGCGAGCTATCTCTTTGATCCAACGATTGAGATCAATTCTAAAGGTAAGACACTATAAATAATGAATATCTAAACCCTTGTACGTTAGCTAAGACACACAAGAAGAGAAGAACACATCTTATTGAAAGAGAATAGAAAAACTTATGATGATTGCTATACGATTGCCTGCTCTTCACTCTATATTCATCTACTTTGGGCAAATCTACTCAGAATATCTAAGCGGGACCCAGTTACTCTTCTGGTTTTTCATTCTAGTATTGAGGTTTGATAAATCATATTTTTGTTAAGAGTTACTTGGATAGAGTTCTTCTTATATAAGCTGATCTACTTGTTGATATCCATTTTTCATAGAGTATATCATTGCAAAATCTACTTTTGAATTCTTGTTAAGAAGTTGATCTTGTGTGTGCATATAGCAAATCATTTCATTAAGAAGATTACCACTTGAGAAAAGCTTTAGGTATTGATTAAACACTTTTGATTCAAGTGAGATTTCATTCAAAGAGTTGATATTTTCAATATAACAAATCTACTTATTTGAAGATCATTTATGTTTGTAACTATATAAATATATTGAAGGATATTTTCTCAAAATCAAATATTAAGTTTGTTGATCTTTGCTATTTTCATCATATAGATATATAGATATATACTTTAAGTCAAATATTATCAAGATCACTTTGAGATTGACATCTTAAGAAAAATATTGTTTTTTTGACAAAGTGTACTTCAAATATTTGCAATCTTTAAAGCTATTTTTGTATTCAAAGATTGAACCCTAAGTTCTCCAAATTATTGATTCATACAAACAATTTGGGAGATTTGATAAAAAGAGAATTGTGTGTTGAAGCACATCATACATAAACGATTGTATCGTTTCATACACTCTGAGCTTCAAGTTACATCATATGTTAATGTATTAGGAATTTGAATTAAACTCACAAGCTTTTGTTTGGAAAATTTTTTGAGTGCTTTTACAGATTCTATTGTATTCACGATTCGGTGTGTGAATCAGGGTTTGAGGAGAGAGTTGTATCTCTTGTAAGCAATGGAGTAGGATGGAGTTGTACCTCTTGTAAGCAGCAAATTGTAAGGGAAGCTCCATCCCAATTTAAGGAGCAAGTATTTTAGTGAAATATTTGAGTAGTTGCTCAAGGCGAGGACGTAAGCCGAGTTGGCTGAACCTTGTAAAAACTGCGTTTGTCTTCTCTCTTCCCTTACTCTTTACTTTTAGCACTACATTTTTATTGTTTGCATTGCATCCGTAGGTTGAATAACATTTCGCACAATTAATTAGGTAATAAGAACTCATTGGTAAATTGAATTTGTTTTTGTTATAATTCCCTGAGATTGGTTTGCTAAATATACAAGTAGGGATTAAGTGGTAAATAGATTCAAATAATTTTAAAATACCCAATTCAGCCCCCTTATTGGGATTGCACCTAATTCAAAAATTGGTATTAGAGCCAAGTTTGCATAGAATTAATCGTTCATTTGTAAAAATCACATGGCACACATCGGTGTAACTCCATTCGGTAAGGGACACTCATCCAATAGACCACCAATTTTCTGTAGTTTAAACTACACCTACTGGAAATGTAGGATGAGCGTATATCTACTGAATGTAGATTAGAAGGTTTGGAAAATAGTGACTAAGGGAAATCATATTCCCATGAAAGTAATTGATAAGACTAATGTACCTAAAACTAAAGATGAATATATAGAGGAATACTGAAAATCAGTACGAATCAATGCTACTGCTATAAACTTGCTTTTCTATGCATTAGAAGTAAATGAATTTAATAGGGTAATGACATGTAACTCGACTAAATAAATTTGGGAAAATTAGTTACATATGAAGACACTAAGGAAGTCAAGGATAGTAGGATAGACATGCTCACCAGTGAATATGAAGCATTTAAAATGACTACTGATGAATCTATACAATCCCTGTGCACTATATTCACACACATCATTAATTCTTTAAATACACTTGGAAAGACTTACCCTACTTGCAAGTTGATCAGGAAAATACTCAGGGTATTACCTCTAGTGTGGGAAGCAAAAGTTATGGCAATAGTAGAAGGGAAAAATCGCAAGGTGATATTGGAGGACAAACTCATTGGATCGCTCATCACCTATGAGCTGGCAATAAATGGGAGGAAGATTGAGCAAGGAAAAGCAAAGAAGGTCACTGCACTTAGGCATCTTCAAGCTACTCAAGTGAAGGAACTGATTCCGAAACGGATGATGAAATGGTCTTGCAAACAAAGAAGTTCATGAAATCCTTGAAAAAGAATAAGAAGTTCAACAGAAAATTTCGGAACTCAAGATCAGAAAAAGGAGAGTCAAGCATAAAGAAAAAGAAGGAGAACCCTCCAACATGCTACAACTACCGAGAAGTTGGACACATCAAGCCTAAGTGCCCTAGACTGGTGAAAGCCATAAAGAAAAAGAAGAAGGCGCTGAAAGTCGGTCTGGATACTCACAGCACTAGCGATTCAGAATCTGAATCAAGTGACGATGAAATTGCCAATCTGTGTCTAGTGGCACATGATGACCTTGAGGTACAATCATCATTTTCATCATCTTCATATTATTTTAGTGAGTCTAAAAATGAAAATGACTTGATTTTCATATGATGAACTGAAAGAAGAATACCTATACTCTATTAAAATGCTTGAGAAGAAAATAAAGAAAATTTCTGAGTTGAAAAGAAAAGTCAAAGAACTTTCAAATTTGGTTGAACGCCAAAATGAATCTCATGCATCTTTCATAAAAGATAAAGATTTGAAAATTGAGGAGTTAGAAAAGGATTTGAAAAATAAATCTGAAATTATTTGTAAATTTACTGAGAGACAAAATAATTTTGAAAAGCTCCTAGGATCTCAAAGAAATTCCCTAGAAAAGGAAGGACTTGGCTTTAATGGGAAGGAAAATCTAAAGAATAGACATCTTTACATGAGTTATTTTATAGGAGAGTAAAAGTCATATGTTCCAACTAAGAATTATTATAGAAATACTACATGCTTTAAATGTAGAAGGTTGGGTCACATACAATTTGACTATCCTTTCAAAAATAAAGATGTCAAAATCAAGAAAGTATTTAGAGTCAAAGGAGAACATAACACTAACCCCCCTGGACCCAAGAAAATCTGGGTACCAAAGCTAGTTGTTTGATTGTGTTTTGCAGATATGCTTAAGATCAGCATCCTCAAAAGATAGGTGGTATATGGATAGTGGATGAACACGTCATATGAGCGGGGATAAAACGAAATTCACATCCATCACACCCAAGGATGAAGGGTTTGTACTTTTGGAGATAATGCTAAGGGAACGATCACATGTGTAGGTAAAGTTGGTAATAATTCTTCATTAATTATAGATGATCTTTTATTGGTTGAAGGTTTAAAGCACAATTTATTAAGTGTAGGCCAATTATGTGATAAAGGTTACAAACTATCTTTTGAACATGACAAGTGCATAGTTGAACACAAAACTAATAATAAGATACTATTCTCTGTTGAACGTCGTGAGAACGTATATACCACAAGCTTTGATAACTTAACTTCACAGAGTGTGCCATGCTTCTCTGCTAGGAATGAAATTAGTTGGATTTGGCATAGGAGACTAGGACACGTAAACATGGATTTAATCTCAAAACTAGTTAAGAAAGGATTAGTTAAGGGACTGCCTAAGACTAAATTTTTGAAAGATAAAATTTGTGATGCATGCCAACTAGGAAAACAAGCAAGAACAAGCTTTAAAAGGTTGAAAGAAATCCCCACTACTAGGCCACTCCAAATGCTACACTTAGAATTATTTGGACCAAACCCAATTTAGAGTTTATGAGGAAAATCATGTCTTTATCATAGTTGATGATTTTTCAAGATATACATGGGTACTATTCTTAGGTCACAAAGATGAAGCATGTGAACAATTTATAAACTTGTGCAAGAAAATCCAAAATGAAAAGGGATATATAATCACTAAAATTAGAAGTGATAGGGGTAGAGAATTTAAGAATCAAGGCAAGGAAGACTATTGTAATTCATTAGGAATTGCCCATAATTTTTTAGCTACTAGAACACCACAATAAAATGGTGTAGTTCAAAGGAAAAATAGGTCTATACAAGAAATGGCCAGAACTATGCTTAATGAACATAAATTACCCAAGTACTTCGGTGCTGAGGCAGTGAATACCTCCTACTATGTTCTAAATAGAGTTTTGATTAGACCATCACTTAATAAGACTCCGTACGAGTAATGGAATGGCCATAGACCAAACATATCATATTTTCATGTCTTTGGCTGTAAGTGTTTTGTGCTTATAGACAATGAGCATTTAGAAAAATTCGATGTGAAATTTGATGAAGGGATCTTCCTAGGGTAAGACTTAGATAGTAAAGCCAATAGAGTATATAACAAACGAACATTGACAGTCATAAAATCTATTCATGTAGTGTTCGATGTCAAATCTCTTCTCCAAAAGAATAGATGAAGCTAAAATTGAAATAAACAAAGATTTTGAAGAACTATCCATTGAGAATGATTCGGAAAAGAAAAATGAACTTAAAGAACCATCCACTGAAACTAATCAAATTGAAAATGAGGTTAATGAACCACCTAGAGAATGGAAATACATAAAGAATCATCCCATAGATCAAATAATAGGTGAACCATTACGTGGAGTAGCCACTCGATCCTCACTTAGGAATATGATTTGTCACACTGCATTTCTATCTCAAGAAGAACCTAAGAATGTGAGTAAAGCTATAGAGGATGAATCATGGGAGTTGTCCATGCAAGAAGAGTTAAATCAATTTGAGAGAAACAAAGTATGGACATTAGTTCCCAGACCTGAGGATAAGTCAATCATTGGAACCAAATGGATATATAAGAATAAGAATGATGAACATAAAGTAGTTGTGAGAAATAAGGCTAGATTAGTAGCTTAGGGATATAATCAAGAAGAAGACATAGATTTTGAAGAAACATTTGCACCTATAGCTAGGATGGAAGCCATACTAATGCTTTTAGCATATGCAGCTTCTAAGGATTTCAAGTTATATCAAATGGACGTCAAGAGCACATTTTTAAATGGCTACATAAATGAAGAAGTGTAGGTAGAACAACCCCCATGTTTTGAAAACCATAAGAATCCAAATCATGTTTATAAATTGACAAAAGCCTTGTATGGTTTAAAGTAAGCACGTAGAGCTTGATATGAAAGGCTAAGAGGTTTTTTATTAGAAAATGGATTTATAAGAGGAAAGATAGATACAACCCTGTTCATAAAGTCTAAGAAATATGACATTCTCCTAGTGCAAGAGTATGTAGATGACATCATATTTGGCACTACGAATCAAGAATTGTGTAATGAATTTGCCAATACTATGCAAAACGAATTTGAGATGAGCATGATGGGTGAACAAAATTTCTTCCTAGGACTTTAGATCAAACAAGAAAAACATGGAATATTCATAAATCAATGAGACCTACTCAAAAAGTTTAATATGGAAGATGGAAAAATATTAGGTACACCTATGAGCACTTCATTGAAATTAGACAAAGATGAACAAGGTATACCAGTAGATGTCAAACTTTATCATGGAATGATTGGTAGCTTATTATACCTGACTGCCAATAGACCTGATCTAATGTTTAGCGTATGTTTGTGCGCAAGATTTTAGTCTGCACCAAAAGAGTCACATTTGTTAGCCATTAAATGAATACTTAGATACCTAATAGGAACCGTGGAAATTGGATTATGTTATCCTAAGTACACATATTTTGAGATTATCATCTATTCAGATGCTGATTTTGTGGGTAGAAAAGTGGATAGGAAGAGCACTAGTGGTACTTGTCATTTTTTAGGACATTCCTTAGTCTCTTGGTTTTCCAAGAAACAAAATTCAGTAGCTCTTTCCATAGCTGAGGCTAAATATATAGCAGCAGGTAGTTGTTGTGCTCAAACGCTATACATGAAGTAACAACTGAAGGATTTTGGATTAAGTTATGAAACAATCCCTATTAGATGTGATAATACGAGTGCAACAAACATTTCAAAGAATCTCATATTACATTCACAAACTAAGCATATAGAGATACGACATCATTTTCTTAGTGATCATGTGCAAAAAGGGGATGTGACACTTGAGTTTGTATGCACGGATGAACAATGGGCAGAGATATTTACGAAACCACTTGCGAATGATAGGTTTATCCAAATTAGGCATGAATTAGGCGTGATGCATAGTCGAGAGGTTGCTTAGAATTATATTAGATAACATAATTCAGGGGGAGCAACGTCACTTAAGATGTAATCATTTGGTATCAAATCAATCATCATTTGATATAATCTTAGTCAATATTTGGTATCACATTAATCAAATTTTAGTATCGCATTAATCAACAATGGTATGCACCTTTGACATAACATTAATTAATATTTGGTATCCTTATGTAATCTTTGCAATTTATACATTAGCAAGGGGGATAGTTAATGTCAACAAGAGGAGAAGTAAATTTTTTTTATAAATCTAATGGTTGAACAAGATTAAAACTTTAAAATTTCAAAGGGGAGAAGAATATAAAGGTATGTCCATTCATGTATTATTATTATACACCTTTTTGTTAATGTCAAAAGGGGGAGAAAAATCGGGAGCAAAAATAATAAAAACAAATCAAAAGCAAAGAAGAATGAGCAAAAACTGCTATTGATGTTACGCAAAGGGTGAGATATGCAAAGGGGGAGAAACTATTGTTGATGTCATGGTTGAAATATCGTGAGCATATTCATTATAAGAATATTTCATACTTCATTTGGATTCAGGCTAAACACTTTGTGTATGAACATGAGCAAATTGTCATTCATTGAATTTTTGATGCATTAATTGAGGGAGAGCCTTGTTAGGTGTAACCCATTATATATTTCTTTTTGCTCGTGTATTTTTCATCATCAAAAAGGGGGAGATTGTTGACTCTATGAGTCCAATCCAATTTTGATAATGAAAATCACTTGGTATTTGATCTGTGCATTGAGTTTGCGAACATGAACTATATTAAGCATGCACGAAAAGATAACTAGTCATGGAAGCCATAAAGTAAAGCATACATATCTTGGAAAGATCTATGGAACTCAAAGAGTAGGAGAATCAAAATGCAAGCGGCAAAGTTCAAGAACATCTTGGGAATGGGTACTTAGAACTCATGTATTTACATTTTCATGTGATTTAATTTAAGGTTCAACATAACTTAGAATGACTTTAGGATTCATGCATTTCATGTATATCATTAGGGGACTTTCATGGACTTATAAATACTTTTAAATTCATGGAAAATATGTTTTATAAAAGATCCAAGAAGGAGAGCAAAGCAAAATTTTAAATTAGAAAATAAAAATTCAAAAAATGGGGACTTTGGTTGCCTAAACTCAACCTTAGTCGCCTGAAGAATTTCTTCAGGAACTTGAAGATTAAGTGCAATCACCTGAAGATTTATTAGAAAAAACAAAACCTAGCCAAGGCACTTCGGTCGCCTGATCTTAGGACTTCAGGTGCCTGAACTTGCCACTTCATGAGCCTGAAGTGTACCTTAGGCGCCTGACCCTGTACTCCAAGTTAAATTTTCAAAGCTTTAAGGGACTTCGGTCGCCTGGGCTTCAAACTCAGTCTCCTGAACTTGCGGGAAAATTTAAAATTTTGATTTTTATTAATAGAACTTGCGAGCTATCTCTTTGATCCAACGATTGAGATCAATTCTAAGGGTAAGACACGATAAATATTGAATATTTAAACCCTAGTACGTTAGCTAAGACACACAAGAAGAGAAGAACACATCTCATTGAAAGAGAATAGAAAAACTTATGTTGATTG
Source organism: Malania oleifera (assembly GCF_029873635.1). Taxonomy (NCBI): domain Eukaryota; kingdom Viridiplantae; phylum Streptophyta; class Magnoliopsida; order Santalales; family Ximeniaceae; genus Malania; species Malania oleifera. The sequence continues at coordinate 49,264,933 of NC_080422.1, read as the reverse complement.
CTATACGATTGCCTGCTCCTCACTCTACATTCATCTTCTTTGAGCAAATCTACTCAGAATAACTAAGTGGAACTCAGTTACTTATCTGGTTTTTCATTCTAGTATTGAGGTTTGATAAATCATATTTTTGTTAAGAGTTACTTGGATAGAGTTATTCTTATGTAAGCTAATCTACTTGTTGATATCCATTTTTCATAGAGTATATCATTGCAAAATCTACTTTTGAATTCTTTTTAAGAAGTTGATCTTGTGTGCCCATACAACAAATCATTTCATTAAGAAGATTACCACTTGAGAAGAGCTTTAGGTATTGATTAAACACTTTTGATTCAAGTGAGATTTCATTCAAAGAGTTGATATTTTCAATATAACAAATCTACTTACTTGAAGATCATTTATGTTTGTAACTATTTATATATATATATATATATATATATATATATATATTGAAGGATATTTTCTCAAAATCAAATATTAAGTTTTTTGATCTTTGGTATTCTCATCATATAGATATATAGATATATACTTTAATTCAAATATTATCAATATCACTTTGAGATTGACATCTTGAGAAAAATACTGTTTTTTGACAAAGTGTACTTCAAATCTTTGTAATCTTCCCAAACTATTTTGTATTCAAAGATTGAACCCTAAGTTCTCCAAAGTATTGATTTATACAAACGTTTTAGGAGATTTGATAAAAAGGGAATATTGTGTTGAAGCGTATCATACATAAACGATTGTATCATTCCATACACTCTGAGCTTCATGTTACATCATATGTTAATGTATTAGGAATTTGAGTTCTACTCATGAGCTTTTGTTTGGAAGAATTTTTGAGTGTTTTTACAGATTCTATTGTATTCACGGTTCTGTGTGTGAACCTAGGTTTGAGGAGAGAGTTGTCTCTCTTGTAAGCAGCGGAGTAGGAGGGAGTTGTACCTCTTGTAAGCAGCGAATTGTACGGAAACTCCATCCCAATTTAAGGAGCAGGGATTTTAGTGAAATCCTTGAGTGGTTGCTTAGGACGATGATGTAGGCCGAGTTGGCTGAACCTCGTAAAAAATGCGTTTGTCTTCTCTCTTCCCTTTACTCTTTACTTTTAGCACTACATTTAAATTGTTTGCATTGCATGTGTAGGTTGAATAACATTGCACACAATTAATTGGGTAATAAGAACTCATTGGTAAATTGAATTTGTTTTCGTTATAAATCCTTGAGATTGGTTTGCTAAATATACAAGTAGGGATTAAGTGGTAAATAAATTCAAAGAATTTTAAAATGCCCAATTCATCCCCCCTCATGGGATTACACCTAATTCAACATGGTTAAAATGAGATTTGTAAATAAATATAAAATCATATTTTGCATTTAATCATAATTTCAAAATCATTATCTATTCCTAATCAAACACATGCAAGGTATTCTACCAATGAGATTTCCTAAAGATAGGGGTGATTATCCGCCCATACAAGTAGCACCCTTATGCTCTGATACTTTAGGCAACCAATGGTCATAGATGAAGTATATGAGGGAACTTACCTTACTCAATAAGCCCTCAAGTGAAAACGTAATCTCGTACTCACATAGTTCATCTCGTACTCACATAGTTCATATGAAGGTTTACATGTAAAGGCTCCCAAGAATAAGGAAATTTACCCGCCCATACAAGTAATTTCCCTCTGCCCTAATACATTATATAACCTACTGCTACATCTGATACCTACTAGGGCACTCGCCCTTCTGAGCAAGTCATCGAGCTAAGAGTTTGCCCTACCCGTATAAATACATATCATACTAGCATAAATACTGATACTACAATAATACAATACTTTGTCTGCATTTATCTTGCATTTCTCATCTGTTCATGTTTTCAGCTTTGACATTTCGTAGCATTTCACTTTACATGGCTCTTTTCCATTTTACATTGTTCACATTTCACATTTCATTTCCATTTCATTCTTTTCCTTTCATTTCATGCATTCATTACTATAGCTCCTTTCAGTCGTACATCAGTTAGTTCACATAGATATGCGCTATTCGGCTACTACAACTCCTTTCAGCTGTTCATCAGTTAGTTCACATAAATATGCATCATTCTACCACTACAGCTCCTTTTAGTTGTTCATCATTTATCCATGGTTGAATTAACAATCACATGTAGTATAATTCATAACACATTTTCATTCTCATTGCATTTCCTCTATAACCCGCATTTCGTACATAAAACATAATTCAACACAGAATTTCCATTTTACTCATGCCACACAATTTAGTAATATATTTCAAACATTTTCTGTAAAATAAGTCAACCCTCATTTATCATTCATATACTGAAAGTATACCTTTAATTTCCTACACAATTATCCTAAAAAATCTTTCACTTTCATTAGTCTATTTCACAAATACATATCTAATAAAACAATCGTAAGCTCAGAAATCATAATTTAAATGGTTGGCATTTTAAACCCATACAAAAACATATACATATATACATAACATAATCCATTTATCTGTTTAATTCATAAAACCTGGTTTAATATATATTCTCCCTTACCTGGTTTCTTGAACTACGCCACTAGGGACCCCAAAACGATGCCTGCGGCACTCACCCAAACCTTGATTCAATAATCCTAGTTCAATTAAATCAACCCTAAATAAAATACTATTTCAAAATTTTCTAGGCCCATAAATTCCAAATAAATAATTAAACTCTCAAATATAACCAATTTACTTTTTTCCCCCAATTACACTCTAGCTTTAGAGTGGTACTTAGGAAACCCAAATTGAAAATTTACTTCTGCCAAAACGATGACGATCGAGAATAGGACCCTGTGGTAGTGCCCGATCGTTGATTTAGCTGAAGATCTAAGGAGAAATTAAGGAAAAAGAGGGAGTATACCTTACCCCAGGAGTGGTGCCTACATCGTTCCCACGATAAATCCACTCCGGCAGAAATGTTGATGACAAAGATAGGACTCCAACGATAGCTTCCTTTTTCTGATTGGCCAAATATTCGCCAAGAAATTTGAGAGAGAGAGAGAGAGATGGCCACGAAGAAGTGAGTTGGAGAGAGAAATGAGAACTCACGACCTTGGAAGAAATTGTGAGAGGAGTGCAGGTTTCCAAATGCCAATTTGAATTTGGATTGAAGATCGGAGATAGCTTCTTTAAGAAGCTTTCGAATTAATATATATATATATATATATATATATTATATTTTAACTTATACATATTATATTAAACTTACTTTCAAATATCATTCATGCATTTAATGCATTCCACTTATATTTAATTATATTATATTAATATTATTACTTTATTATCTTACTTTAACCATTATAACACTATATTAATATTATATATATATATATATTATATTATATTTTAACTTATACATATTATATTAAACTTACTTTCAAATATCATTCATGCATTTAATGTATTCCACTTATATTTAATTATATTATATTAATATTATTACTTTATTATCGTACTTTAACCATTATAACACTATAATAATATTATATATATATATATATATACTTATATATCCGTCCTATTATTAATTCAATTCAATAATAATTAATTAATTAATTAATTAATTAATAATAATAATAATAATAACATTTTTCTCGGGTTACCACAACTCCACTCTGGTGCGACCTGGTCGACAACCCATTTTCCTTACTAAGTTGGGGATCGACAAAGTGGTCAACCAGCACCAAGCTGGTGCGACCGAGTTGAGACTATAAAAGTCATTTTATATTCCCTTTCTCCTACGAAGCCCTAACACTTTCTCTCTTGTCTCTTTGTGCCCCTTTTCATCGTACTTCTAGACTTGGTTGCCCTTCACTCCTTTTGCTCGGGCCACCTCCGGCGATCATCTCCAACCTTCCTCCTCCATTCATGCTCTAAGTTTCCTCCATCTGCTTGACAATGGCTACTCCTGTAAGCGTTGTCTCTTCATATTCTATCCTCATCACATCTATATCATCTTCTTCTGAGAGGCTTCGCAACCATGACACGCCACACCAGGTCTCGAGTTGCTTCTAAGCAGCCTCAATCTTCCGTGCCACCACCAAGTGAAAGAGGGCTGAGGATCAACCTGTGGATGAGTCTACTTCCAATTCTGATCGGAATCCACTAGCCCAGCCCAAGGGCAGCCTAGATGGAACAAAAGAAGAAGGGAAAAGGGAAAAGGGCTCAGCAGATTACCCTCAATGATTACGATTGCAAGTTGATGTACATATTCCAGCTTAATGAGACCCGAGCCCATCCGTGGAAGAAGTGCTGCATCGATGTCCTTGAAAATAGGAAGTTCAATCATTACATGAGCCCACCTACCAATTCATATCATCTAGAGTGGGTTCAGTCTTTTTACACAAATATGCCACATGATCCCTCCACTGGCATCTGCACCACTGAGGTTCATGGGATCGTATTTGAGCTGACGGTGGAGATGATTGATAGGGCATGGCCATATGACAAGATTGATGAGATGCTATGGCCACCTATCGATTTCGCCGACATACACCACATTATCGGCTAGATGTTTCATGTCTTGTATTATGACAATGGTGATTATCAAAGGGGGATGTGCATGGCTCGGAACCTCCTGTCAGACTATCTAGTGTTGCTGGATCTTATTCTATAGCACAATATATGTGCTTTTGGGCACCATTTAGAGCAACAGGGTGTCCACCTGAAGGTGCTTTATGCAGTACATAGGGATATGGACATTGATATCCCTTAGTTGATTTTGAAGGACATGCTCACTTTCTACGAGAAGAACATGAGGCATCCTAGGTTAAAGAAGCCCCCGCCGAAGCTTGTTAGAGGTTAGCTAGCTAGGGAGCCTAAGCGGCTCCTCAACCCTTATGCCCAGCTAATGATGGAATTCCTTGCACCTCAGTTATACCTCGGGCCCAAGGAGCTACTACATCCTCTAGTTCCACCACCACCCAAGGCTCCAAAGAAGAATAAGAGGGTGACTGATGTGCCCTCTGCATTAGCTACTGCTTTTCCGGAGATTTCCCCTCCTCCTCTTGCATCCCCCACTACTGAGCCTCAGGCAGGGGATAGTTTGGGCCAATTGCACCAAGACTTCTAGAGCTTCACGTCGGTGGTACAACATGAGCTTTTAAAGACTCAAGTTAAGATGAGGCAGGGATTCAGGGTGATCTTTGACGACCTCCGAGTCTACTTCCCTAGCACATTAAAGATAGTTATTTTTTCAAGAATTTGCGAATCCACCATCTCCACCTATACCTACTGAGGCCCCAGCCACTACCCATGGGCCTTCAGCGTCTCCAACCCCTCTATCTCTTATTGCTACGGATACCATGGGCCTTCACCCTCTCCAGCCCCTCTCTCACCAGTTCTGTAACCTAACCCTCCATCTCATGTTTTGCAACCTACACCTCCAGCAAGCCCAGTGGTTATGATCAATATAGACACATCTAGTGTGAGCGAGACATCAATTCTGACTGAGGAGACTACCACACCAGCCGCCACTTCTACGGGTGAGGCAAAGTCCCCTGTGAGTCCTCTTGCACCCACTCTTACACCACCCACAGAGTTGGTTTCTCCCTTGTCATCCCTGATTGCAGCCACTGAGCCTCCATAGGTGGAGAGTGTCATCCCAGACCCTCCTACGACAATGCCTCTTAAGATGGCTCTCATTCTTCCTATTGATGTCACCGAGCGTCCTATAGTGCCCCTTGGTATCGCAAGGCCAACATCACCTCCTAACCCTTCTATATGGCGTAGGGTAGAGAGTACGGTACACAACATGGTAGCCAAATCATCCGCTACTCTAGCCACTCGTGAGTCACCCATTGTTCCCATCGCTCGCGAATCATCGGTTGTTTCTACTAGTGAGTCTGAGGATGACGTGGCCACTGCTAACACACCTCCTAATGCCGATAATGGGTCTGAGGATGATGTATCCAATGCTCGCACGCCTTCTGATGATTCTAGAGACTTGGGGATTGGCGAATCAAACGATAGTGTTGGTGGTTCTATTGAGGATGAGGTCTGATTATACCATTGCAACCCCTATTTTGGTCATTCCTTATATTTGTATTGTGCTTTATCATAATTTTTTTTTTTTGTATTTCCTATTTGTTTTGAGTCACCATGACTACTATTTTGGTTGTACTTTGCTTTCTTTGTATTTATTATCAAGATGTACTGCCTGATTGATAAACGAATATATGGTGATTTTCTTTCTGTCTTTTGTGCCTTGTGTACTGAGGTTTTCATTACTGTATGGTAGTTTTATGCTAGGTGCATTCTTGTGTAGGTACACTTGTTTTCCTCTTGTCACCGTGCAGCGCTTCCCTCCCTTGCTTTCTAGGTTTTCTCTCTTTTCTTTAGTGGGGACACTGCAATCTTAAGTTGGAGGTTGTAGGGTTAGGAAAGCAATACATATTGCATTCAGGGTAAAAATATGACATATTTTAAAAACATTTTAGTGATCATTATATGTAATAATCCATGTTAACATAACATATGCCTTTACATACTTTTATATAGCATTTTTGTCACAACTTCATGTTGTATCTATTAAATGACTTTATTATGATCACTAACGATGAAGTGAGTTATTCGTGCATAGTTTCATGAGGTGTAGCCAATATTTGTTGAAAAGTAAAGTGTACTCCCAAGAGAAGGTGAATTGGGCTTTAAAAATTTCTCTGAACTCCTTTTATTAATTCTTTCTCAACTCTTTTTAGTTCAGCAATCACACATATAAGGTTTGATTTTAAATCACAAGTTCAACCAAGACACTATTTAATTTAAAATCTTTATGAATGAACTTGAATGTTTTGCTTTTTCATCAATCGAAATTAAAATTCAATAAGTCAATTCAATCAATCAAGATAAGCTTCACAATATGAATCAATATAGAAATTCAGGCAAGCTCCAAGATTTTGATTTTAATATTGTGTTGTAGCTAATGAATGACTTGTATAATGAACATACTCCTTTAGAAGGCTTTCGCAAGATTCAATCAATGTACTCCCTTAGAAGGTTTCCGCTATTCTAAATCACAAAATAATTTCCAGCAATTTAGATAAGCATCCACGTAGTTTATATGTGGTGAATTTTAAAGAGAATAGGGAAGAGAGTGACACCAAGATTTTTACGATGTTTGGGTATACCTACCTACATCATCGCCTTAGGTACACCACCAAAGGATTACACTATACCACTCCTTTAACTGGGTGGAGCAAACCATTTACACACTCTTGTTGACCTTATGGGTCACACCCGATTTTGATTATGACAAATACTCATTGTATCTAATGAGTGTTTGAGGTTTTGTGCAGGAACTAAGGGTGATAAGATCAAGATGTGCACAAAGCAAGAAAAGCCTGAAGACCAATTTATAATTCAGCATTGTAATATATTTATATTGGTCTATAATAGTAAGTAGGTATTTGGTTTGTAATAAGCTCGCACACATCACATGTATGATTTACTACGTAAGCTCAAACAAACCATGAATGAGAAAATGACCATAGAAAGACCTTAGGGTTTTCGGTCGACCGACACCGGGCTTTTTTGGTGTCCTTAAATTGGACGCCAAGTGCCCCTAGGACACTCACACTTTCACATATATTTGTTAGGCACTTGAATAGGGCTTGTTTGCTTCAATACGGGACCGAATTGCACACACGATGCACTTTCGGTTGACCAACCAAGCTAGTTCATTTTGGCCTGGTCGACTAAAACTCCTTTGGGTCAAAGATTGACCACTCGGTCGACCAGCAAAGGTAGTTCAAAAGGCCCTGGTCGACACCGAAATTGGTAGTTCAAAAGGCCCTGGTCGACGGAAACCCTTCTGGGTCAACTGTTGACCATCTGGTCGATCGAGAACATTTGTTCTCCAACTACTTGGTCAACCAAAGGGTCCTCGGGAGAATTCCCAGCGGTCTAGTTGACTGAACCGGGCAATTCAAAATGCCCTAGTCGACTGAAACTCAGAAAATTAGGAAATCGCCCTCTCTTAGTCGACCAAGACCTCAGTTCAATATTCCCCTAGTCAACCGGACCATTTGAAACTTGGTCGACCGAAACATTTCTGGTTAACCGGACCTCTCGGGTTGCCCTGATTTTTTTACTACAGTTAACATTTTTTAAATAGGGTTAAAAAGCTTTAAACATCATTAAACTTTTCTAATAGTACCCAATAGGTCCCCAAGGGTCATATTTTCTCCCATGCCTATATATATGAGTTCATTTGAGAAAATTAAGGGATTAGTCACCTTGATTAGGGAAGAATTCTCTTAAAAATAAAGAACCCTATACTACTCATTTTCTTACTTAAATCACTCATACTTGCCTTCTATCATTGGCTACATCATTTGTAAATGGATTGAGTGTGTTTGAATAGGTTTGCTTTCCTTATTTTGTTTGCTTGACACGATTTTATTAGAGAGCAAAACCTAAGATTCTTAGGGGACTTTGTTGATAAGTCTATCCTAAGAAGACCTTGTTAGATCTTCTAAGCTTACACCTTCATTGCAATATCCTGAGAAGATCTTATAGTATTTTGTTTGCAAAATCTTTTCAAAATCATTTTCAAATATCTAGTGTGCTTTATATTGATAAATACATTTGAATAGATATTTGTTTATGAGATAGTGGTCTTTGTTGCAATATTCTTTCACTCATATATTAGTTGCTGAATACAAAGAATACACATCTTTTGCAAACCGAGCTTATACTTCATTTAATACTCACATGCTTGAGATATCTTGCTGATTGAAATGCTGGAGACATGACATTTTTTGTGTGAACTTATTTGTTTAATAGCTTGTGATATAAAGATTGCTTGTTTGACACTCTCACGTACGCATTACACTGATAGAAAATATTTTGAGAGTCAAACCATGTAGACCACATTGAGCTAACATATTATTTCATATTGTGGTGTTTGTGATTGCGCATATCTGGGTACACATCTGCTTTACTTGAAAGCTTATTCATTGTACCATTTGATTGTATTTTAAATACTGTTATATTTCCAAGCACGGGCCTGAAGAGGGAGACTAGCCCTAGAATAGTCCCGGATTGGCTTAGACCCAGTTAGGAAAGCTAGGTGCGTCGTCCTGTTAAGGCATGTAAGTTGAGGTCAGCCCCTCTAATTGACCTGGTTAAGGTTGAGGTCAGCCCTGTGTTAATTTGACCTGGTTGTAAATGGTGTCACTCCACCCTTAAGTGAGCTTCTAGTGGAATCCTCCGGTTTGCGAGCTAGAGGCGAGGACGTAGGCACAGTTGGCCGAACCCCGATAACATATCGTGTGTTCATTTACATTTCCATACTTTATATTTACTGCACATGTATGTTATGGGTGAATGATGCGTATGACTTAATTTCCACATTATATTTATCTACGCATTTGGAAATTGAATAGACTGACCCTAGGTTGTGTATATACTGTTGTTGGATAGATTAACCTAGGAGAAAAAGTTTTAAATTCCAATTCACGCCCCCCCCTCTTGGGAATACACCAATTCTAACAACTCTATTGACCTTATTGGTCATGCCTTGTTTTGATTATGACAAGTACTCTGGTATTTAATGTCTGTCAAGTTTGTGTGCAGGTTCGTATTAGCAAGATCATATAATGGCATGAGGTGACTTGAAGAATAAAGACCGAGAATTTTACTTTATTGTAATTTATATTATGTTTAATTCGGGTTTGTAATAGTAAAATAGGAATGGTCTGTAATAATTTATGTGCATCATGCATGTAGGGACTTATAAGCTCAAGACCATATATGGACCTTAGGGATCGCCTTTTGGTCAACTGATGCTGAATTTTTTGGGTTTGCTCAAAAAGTCCTTAGAAAGACCTTAGTACCTTGCACTTACACATAAGATTGTCCCCAAAATCACATATACTATCAGAGGAAATAATTGAATTGAAATAGGACTTAAAGGACTAAAGTAGTAAGGTTTCGATCGATCAAACAGTTGAATGGTCAAAAAAATTGACCTGTCCTCGAGCTACTGAACCAAAAAGGACTTCACTGTCCTTGGTCAACTGAACTCGCACGCTTACCTTTTCACCAACTCGGTAGCCCAAACTTTCACATTCAAAACTACCTTAGGCTATCGAATGCTCAAGTTCGGTAAACAAAACTTGATACTGGGCGACCAAACCTAAGGTTCGGGAGACCGAAACTCTCAAGTTGCTTAATTTTTATCGCGAGTAATTGGGATTAATTAAGGGTAAATTGATTTTAAAATTCATTAAACAAATTTAAGAATACCCTTTGTGTCCTAACGTTCATGTTTTTGTTGAAAGCTATATATATACCTTCATTTGCAAAAATTAGAGAGAGATTAGAGATAGATTAAAATTTTTTTCTCTCTCAAAAATTCCTTGAGCATACAATTGTATATATTCCACCCTCTTTATATACCTTTGAAAAATCAACCTTGGTGAGAGTATCTTGAGTTATTCTATATAGTTCTTACGTGCTTATACTCTCATATAAGTGTATTGATTTTTGATTTTAGTGAGAGTAAGCTTAGAGGTCTTCGCCAGTGATTTAATTCATAAATTCATTTGTGGGGAAACCTTCTTAAGCTTGTGAGTCTTTGCACTCTCATTGCAAGACTCAAAAGCTTGTCTTGTGTTGTGAAGAAAAATATTTTTGACAAGCTTGTTTTTTCGAATATCTCTTATGCTTAATGTTTTCGAAAAACATTAGTGAGATATTTGATCATTCTATTGGAAATATTTGAAACCCTATTTGTGATTGAGATATATTTACACATATTGTTTCAAAAATTGATTGATAATACACTCTTGCACTTGATTGCTTAGTGACATTAACTTGAGTGTTATTATACATGTATTTGCACAGAGCTTATAGTTCTTACATTATTAGTGTGCATTGATTATATTGTGTTGAATTGTTGTACAAATCTTCTTGTGTTTGAAGCACTTTTCATTGTACCAAAATTTTTATTTGATTGTATTCTAGGCATGGCCTGAGGGGGTTTGATCTAGCCCGTAAGGATCAGGTTGGGGTCAACCCTGTGAATTTAACCTAGGGCCTTCTACACCTTGTAAGGAAAGTGTGTAAAGGTTGAGGTTAGCCCTTGTAATTTGACCTAGTTGTAAATGGTGTTGCTCCACCCATTAAGTGAGCAATAGTAGTAATCCTTGTTCTTGTGAGCTAAGGCGAGGACATAGGCTGTTAGCTTTGGTGTATTCCCAATTGGGGGGGGGGGGTGAATTGGAATTTAAAATTTTTTCCCAGGTTTGACCTAAATAGCAGCAGTACATTCACAACCTAGGGTTTGTCTATGCAGTTCCAAATGTGTAGATAAATATAACGTGTGAAAATTAGAATCATACGCAGTATCCACCAACTATAACATACATGTGCAGAAATGTACATTGCAGAAAGATAAACATTGTGCACAAGATATGTTATCGAGGTTCGACCAACTGCGCCTATGCCCCCGCCTCTAACTCACAAGCCCAAGTATTCCACTAAAGGCTCACTTAATGGGTGGAGCGCTGATTACAACCAGGTCAATTAGTAGGGCTAACCTCAACCTACACCTTAATAGGATGGTGCACCTAGCTTTCCTAATCGGGTCTAAGCCAATTCGGGACTATTCAACAGGGCTAGTCTCCCTCTTCAGGCCCATGCTTGGAATACAAATATTCAATATAAAGTTGCGTACAAACAAATGCTTCTTACATAAGCTGATATGTACCACTATGCACAATATCTAATCAATGCACCTCAAGTATGTATAAACTATAAGCTCGGTACTCTACGTGTGCAATCAACACTCAGCAAGGTATAATTACAAGTATGCTTAAGAGTGTTCTAACAAACTATTCTTCGAAAACCAGATAAACAATATCTCAATCTCAGATTAGGGTTTCAAGATGTTAGCAATAATATTCAAACAAACTCAAAAATATTTTCTTCAATGTAGTAAGCAACAAGAGTTGTTTGAAATCTAACTTTGTAAAATGATTTTTGCACAAAAAATTATAGGCTTAGGTTACTTGCAATGACAATGCAAGAACCACAACCTTCTAAGTTTTCCCACACAAGATTTATCAAGTTAAATCAGTGGAAGAACTTGATGCTTTATTCTCAACAAAAATCAAACAATCAATATGGAAAATGAGAGTATGAGCAAATTAGAATGATGCATAAGCACACTAAATATACACACAACACTTGAATGATCAAGGAAAATGGAGTTTTGAGGTGTATGGGAATATTATAGGCTCAAGAAAGATTTTTGAATTTGAGAGAGTTTGGCCCTAATTAATTTTGCTAATCCTTGCTAATTATAACAAATGAATGGGTATATATAGGCAATGAGGAATTTTTTACCGTTGGGGACATAATCGGTATAATTAAAAAAGTTTAAAACAAGTTTAGAAAAATTAACCTAGTTTGCCCCATTTAAAAATCAGCAAAAAATATTTTAACCCGCAAGGTTCGGGTGCCCGAATAAACACAGTTAAAAATTCATTTTAAAATAGTTCAATCGCCTGAAATTATGCTCGGGTGGCTGATTAAAAGTCAGTAGCCTTTGCCGCACGGTTCGAGTGCCCAGTTCATAGTTCAGTTAACCAAATTACTCAATTCGATTACCTGACCCCTCTTTTGAATGTAAACGTTCGGTCGCCCAAGTAGTTGAAAAGTGCTCTGATAAGCATTCGGGTGCCCGAGGAAGATATATTCAAAATAGGTTCGGGTGCCCGAAGACCAACTCAACATGTTGACTGGTTTGGTTGCTCGAGCCATTTTACACCGCATAGGTTCGGTCACCTGAACCCTCTCAATGTTTTCTATTAAGTTCATTTTTAGCTTGACTTGATTCCCCTGATATAGTAAGTGATGTTGGGGACTTTCTTATGTGCAAGTGCTGAGATCTAGGGTCTTTTCTAAGGCCTTTTAAAGTACGACAAAAAACCTAGCATTAAGCTTTAGTTCCTACATGCATGTCATGCATTAATTATTACAGACTGTTCCTATATTACTATTATAGACCCTGATTACAATCATTGATTTGACAATACAAAATAAAGTCTTTAGGGTCTTCATGCTTTGCTTTCATGTGCTATCAGTTGGTTTGCTAATATAAACCTACACACAAACTTGAAAGCTATCAAATATCTGAGTATTTTTTATTATCAAATTTGGGTGTGACCTATAAGGTCAACATAGACATAGTTGGCCAAACCCTGATAACATATTGTGTGTGTACTTTACATTTTCGTAATTTATTTACTGCATGTGTATGTTATATTATGAATGTTGCACATGATTTAATTTTTGCATGTTACATTTATCTGCGCATTTGGTTTATGAGTATATAGATAGTCCTTAGGTTGAGTATTATTGCTATTGATTTGGACATACATAGGAATAAATTTTAATAACCCAATTCACCCCCGCTTTGGGAATACACCAATTCCAACACACTCTTTCAAATAGGAGAGAGCCCTCCTCTCCAAGCGATACCCCACGCTTAGTACAACGATTCAACAACCTAAACCGTAAAAAAAAAAAAAAAAAAAAAACAACAACAACAACAAGAACAAGTCTTGTGTACAAAGTCACTTTTAAACAGAGCTGATTAGTACAAGTTAGAGCACGACTAATATACTTCAATTTTAAATATCAATAAAGAATGAATTTGAAGCTGAAAAAATTAATCACCAGGTTCTTCTTTAGATTGAAAAATCTCAGTAAAAACCCAAGGACTGTGGGGTTGTGTCAGCAGAAACTCAGTAAACCTTTAGTAAGAATGTGTGAGCAAGAGAGCTTTTGAAGAGTATGAGAATTATAGACTTTTATGGCTGATTGTATGTAGTTGTATATATAAATCCTTTGGTTCTCCATATATTTATAGAGTTCTAAAAGTAATTTCATGTTGTCCAAGTTTACTTGGAGTATTTTCCAAGTTTATGCAAAGTTTGGAGTCCAAGCAATCATTTTTAGAAAGATTCCCACGCTACATTATTTTAAATTTTATGAACATCGGTCACCTTTCAAAAAGGTGTCAGGCGTCTGTCCCTTTAAAAATCCAACGTATTTCAAAAGTCAGTGCTATGTCAGACACCTAAGAGTGTTCAATTAGTCGCCTAACTCGACCTCAGAAACCTGTCAGTCACCTGATAAAACTCAGTCAGGCGTCAGAGCATTCAATTTATTGTTTTTAAGATTTTGTTTCTAAAAGCTCTTTTAGCTTTTAATCTTAGAATTTTTTGATTTGAAATTTGAAAAAAAAAAATTATTTTCCAAGGTTTTAAAAATGGGTCTCTAAGTCTATAATCATTCCTAAAGAGCTTCAAAGAATCCATATTGACTTTAAATTGCAGTACTTACATAAGACTTTCTTAAGACTTAATCATTTTAAATGTGAATTCTACATGTATGTCTTTCTTTGAGTCCATCTTGACCTTGAGCTTCAATATTCTTTAAGCTTTCATAAGATTGGGCAATCTTTGATCTTTTGAGCTTTCTTTTGATCACTTGTCTTTGGAATGTAAGCTTTTAATAACTCTTGAGATCACTTGATCTTGAACTCTAATGCTCAATTCCTGAAACATCATCACTTTAACCAAAGCATGTTAAATTCCCTTGATTTGTTATCATCAAAATAAGATTTGTAAGCCTTGTTAGGCCAACAATCTCCCCTTTTGATGATAACAAATAAGAAACAAAAGAGAGTGAACCTTTATAAGGCTCCCCTTTACAATAAGCACACTTTTAACAATGTTTTGAAAACAATAATCATTCATATGATCAAATAGTTCCAGATTCAAATTCAAATTCCATATAAGTTTATTTTTCAAGATCTACATATCAATCAAGTATTAGTGCATCATAGTTCATATCATTAGATCATATCTATATTTCAATCAAGTATTAGTATATCATAGTTCATATCATCAAATCATATCTCATATACTAATATTCTACATTTTAGCTCATTTTTTCTCTCATTTTTGCTCAAACGTTCTCCCCATTTTGACATCAATTGAAAAGAGCAAAAAGGAACAGAGCACAGTAAGAATAGCTCACAAAAAATATTCATATTCATCCAGAGGTGTACATAGTGTCAAAAGCATCTAGAGATACAACCCAAAATACAAAAGCAAAAAATTGAAATTCAAAACAAATTCACAACAAAAAAAGCAACAGAAAGAGATATCAAACATCATCATCTACATCATCATCAGCTGCATCATCATCTTCAGTATTTTCATCATCTTCTTCATTTTCATCAGATGCATCATCACTGGGAGGTGCAGAGCTAATGTCCATAGGATCTACTCTCCATGAAGAACTAGCCAGATGCTGTCCAATACATCCAAGTCTCTAATCAAGTAAGGAATAGTTGATATGTAGAGATGCAACATTCTTTTGAAGAGTTGTAATTCCAGACCTCATGTCACTACTGAAAGTGGTGAATTGGTGATGAAAAGGAACGAACCATGAAGGAATAGCCTCTTCCTGAGGAGCAAACTGTTGCTTTGGTTGCTGAATGGGTGGTTAGGGTTTTGGAGCTTGGTAGCGTTGCCTACCTCTTTTGGGAAACCACCTTTGTTCATGTCTTTCATATCCCATCATCTTAAGGGTAGTAGTAGAGAAGATGTCATAGTGAGTTCTTTTAACAAATAGGGAGGATGGTGTTATTATGTGAAGGTGTGTAAATATTAAGGTCAGAATCCCACCATATGGAAGAACAACACAATGAGCTTCTTCCCTTGTAATCATCCACTTAAGAATGAGGTTTGGCCAATCCAACTTCTTCCTTTTGAGAAGACACCACATTACAAAATAATCTAAAAATGTAACATGGTCATGTGATCCAGCTCGTGGTAAAATATTGCAGGTGATAAGTTTTTGAAGGACCAGAGCTTGTAGGTTTAATTGTTGTAAAGCGGGGGATTGCCAAAATAAGCAGGTGCTTCTTTCATAAACAATGGCAAAAACTCTTCTAGAGTGAAGTCTTGAGCCATTATCCATGTTTTCTTAGTTTGAGGACATTCAAATTCACCTTGTTTAATATGGAGAATTTTGGCTAAGGATTATGGGGTGAGTGTAATCAAACTCCCCATGACCTCGGTAGATAGTCCCAAATCTTTTTTAACCAAATCGACATAAAATATTTTAATAAAAGTTGGATAATATCCAGTGGCTTGATATGTGATAAACTTCGTCCATCCTAATTCTTTAAACATAGGCAATATTTTAGGAAAATCAATTCTAAGGAAGGATGTATGGAGAATTTTACTGAATATAGGATCCGTGGAACGAATATGATTCTTATATAGTTACTTCACATGTGGAGAGGTTAGCCATTTTTTCAACTTCATCATTATCATCATGCTTGGAGGATAAAGCTTTGTTCCTAGTTGTCTTTGTTTGTGGCATGATGGTTTGGGGGAAACCCTAGGAATTCTAATAGAGATGATCTAGGAGTATGTGATTCAAGTGAGAATCGAAGGATTTTGAGAAGTGTGTTGACTTTTTGGTCAGCTCCCTGTTTTGATTATGACAAATCATAGCTTCTCATCTGTGTGCTTTGAGTGTATGAACGAGATTACTTGTCTAAGCATAGATGATAGGTGAGCGATGGAAGCTGAGACGCACTTAAAAGCACACATCTTTCGGCATATTCCATGGATTTGCAAAGGAGCAGTGCATGAAGACTGATATTTATTTCTAGTTGTATCTTTATATTTTATTTTATATTTGGGTCTGTAATAATTTATTACATCCTGTAATAATCTCTACATGTCATGCATGTAGGTAATTGTAAGCTCAACAAGATTGTAGATTAACCATAGGGACCGACACTCATGCACATATATTATACAACATATAGGAGTGATAAAAATGCACTTAATTGAATATTTTTAGGGAATTTGAGAGAGCTCAGGTGACCGAACCCTAGGAGTTCAAAACTCCTTGGGAGCCCGAGTTGTTAAGAAGTCAACAGTTGACTTAGGCTTTCGGGCGATTGAACATTTTTGTGCACACCTTCCACGGGCGCCCAAACCACCTGAAAAGGACATTACACCATCTCGGGCTACTGAGAGATTTAGTTTAAATTAAGCCTCGGGTGACCAAACACATGAGTTCAAGCTATCAAACCTATGACTGGGCACTTGAAAGTCTGAAGGAATGTTTCTGACTTTGATTCGGGCCACCGAACTAGGACTCGAGCTGCCGAACCTATTTAAAGGTCATTTATAACTGTATCTGTTTGGGCGACCGAACCATGGTTTAGCCAGCCGAACCTCGCCGGGTTAAAAATGTTTTAACTATGGTAAATACGAGTTATTTTGGGTTAATTACATTTAAACATTTTGGAACTTTTCTAAGAATACCCAATAGGTCCCAAACGATTATATTTTTTACCTTGCCTATAAATATAGGCTCATTTGTGTGGCTTAGCAATTAATTAGAAAAATCATTAGCCAAGAATCCTCTCTACTCCAAAAATCCTACTTTGCTCAAATACCCAAATACTCATTCCTTTTATACATCTTAGTATTGTAAGAGCTTAGTGAGTGTGCTTGTAATTGCTAGATAGTGCTCAAACTCCCATTTGCTTGATTGATTTTTGATATTATTTTTGGGGAGTTTGGCTAAGGTTTATCCCACAAATTTCAAAATTATAAATCTTGTGTTGGGATAAACTAGCAAGCTTAAGATATTTGCATTGTTACTGCAAGTGCCCCATAGCTTTGATTTTGTTGTGCAAAATATTTTTCTACAAGCTATATTATTCTTTCAAACAATTCTTGAGCATATTATATTGAAGAAAATATTTTGAGTTGTTATGAATATTTGCAACATCTTTGAAACTTCGATTCATTATTGAGATTTGATATTTACTGTTTCAAAGAAATAGCTTGATTAGAACACTCTTGAGCGTATTAGTGATAATATCTTGTTGTCTTGAGCGTATTAATGATAATATCTTGTTGAGTGTTTCTTGCACAAAATCACATCACTGACCTTACATAACCTATATTGTTGATGTGTATGTGATTGCTTATATTGGGTACATATCTGTTTTACTTGAGAAGAATAATCAGTGTACCAGTTACGTTAGGAAAAATACTGTTATATTTCCAAGCGTGGCCTGAGAGGACTTGATCTAGCCCGGAAGGATTAGGTTGGGGTCAGCCCTATGAATTTGACCTAGGGCCTTCTCCGCCCCGCAAAAAGAATTTGTAAAGGGTGAGATCAGCCCCGTGCTAATTGACCTGGTTGTATTAGGTGCCGCCTCACCCGTTAAGTGAGCTTTAGTAGAATCCTCAGGCTTGCAAGTTAGAGTCGGGAACATAGGCACAGTTGGCCAAACCCCAATAACATATCGTGCGTGTACTTTATATTTTCAGCACATTACATTTCTTCATGTGTATGTTATAGCGCATGATTTAATTTCCACATATTATTTGTGCATTTGGGTTTGTGTATATAGAAAGACCCTAGGTTGTGAAATACTGCTGCTGAACTAGCTAAACCTAGGAATAAATTTTAAATACCCAATTCCCCCACCCCCCCTCTTGGGAATACACCAAAGCTAACAATTGGTATTAGAGCCTCGTAGCATTGACTTAAGTGTTTTTGCTAAAAGATTGAGATGGCTCACATTGGTGTATCCCCATTCAGTAAGGGACAATCACCTTCCAATCCTCCATTGTTTTGTGGTGTTGATTACACCACCAGGAAAATTAGAATGAGTGTATTTATAAAATTTATGAGTTGGAGGGCCTGGCAGGTGATTATCAAAGGAACTTGTATGCTTGTAAATGAAAATGATATTACATTGATGCATGCAAATTCATATGCTATGGAACTATATTATATTGTGCTTTAGATTCTAACATCTTTCTTGAGATCATGGCGTGTCATAGTGCACAAGAAATCTAGGATGAACTTGAAAGAAAATATGGAGAATCCCGGGAGAATGAGACCATCACTCAAAAAGTGGTAAATGATAGGGAAATTGCATTAACATAAAGTGAGGTATATGATCCTATCTCAGCCTCTGTAGATGATTCTGTTGCTGAATGCTATGTTTTGTCAAATGCTAAATCATCTGTTGAATTTCATAATAATTTTTTTAATGATGCATGTGATGATTCTCGTGGAAAATATTGCAATATATTATATGTTGAATCATCTGTCAAACTTTGTGATAATACTGCAAATGATTCATACGATGTTTATTGTGATATAACTTATGATGAATCATACATTGTTTTTGTTGATGTTGCTATGAATGCATGCAATGATTCATATAATAACTATGATATATCTTTTGATGAATCATGTGCTAAATCGATAAATGAAGGCATGCCTTCATATGAAATTCTAGATAAGATTGTATTGAAGATAAGTTATCTAAGCAGAGATCATTTTTGAAAAATAAGAATAAGAGGATAGCTAAACAATCAAAAGAATTAAAGGAACGTCATGCTATCCTTGAGAAGAAAAAGATTAAGAAGGTCTTGAAAATCATTTGCTTGAAGAGAAAAATTGAAAACTATTTTGAAATGATTTTAAAACCCACAAATGAAAGAGATAACCAAAATCAACCCTTAGGATTTAAAAGAAGCAAATCGTTCAAAAGGGTTCATCTTATAAATCTCATTGCCATGCCTCATCAAGTAGAAGTAGAATAAATAAGTGTAATTGTTCATGTGTATATAAATAATATTTATTCATTAGAAAGAAAGGGTATATTAAATACACTTGTTTAGGTAGAGGTGTCAGAGGCCAGGATAAAGAAATGGTGTGGGTTGTCATGAAAGAAAACCCATTAGGACCTAAAGAAAAATGGATTTAAATTAATATTACCAAATTAGTTAATTCTTTCTTAGATCCTAGGTTTAGGTTTAGGTTTAGGTTTAGGGGATAGTGATGACTAAAAGGCTAGGAAGTGGTCTATGCTCAAAATTCCAAATCTTAGTACATGTATTCACTATATACTCTTGCCATACTAAGAATCATAAGATTAGCAAGTCTTGATCAAAAATCAGTCATCACTTTAAACTTAAGCACTGACCATCATAAATTTCTATTCTACCCAGTGCTTATTTAAATCCATCATTCCATAATCAAAATTAGAAACATTTATTTAGGGAGTCAAGTATTATTAATCAATCAAAATAATTCCTCTGTGCTCAAAATGCAAAACTCTTTAATTTTGATTCACCTATCCCCTTCATAGGAAATCCTTACCAAACCATGATCATATTTGGTAAGGCTTCACCTATTAAACTACTTGTATCCTTGCTCCAAATTATGATCATACTTAAAGGATACTTTCCTATCACCAAAGAGCTATAGTCAAAATTCATATACTTTATAATGCTCTTTGCCAAAATGGTCAAGACATAATCTTTAGCTTGCTTATATTAAATAATGTCCTGTTTTTCAAAAATACTCTCCCGAGCTTAATAAATATTTAATCTTTAAGAGTATTTATTCTTCTTTCCTTCATAAGCTCTCGAACTTTAAATCAATCCCTTTAGAGCTTCATACCTTAAATGAAGTTGAATGACTAATAAAATTGGCATAGGTTTCAACATATATGAAAATGCAACAACTGAGAAACCTGTACATGAATGTTAAGAAAGAAAATCCATTTGAACTTGAGCCTCTCACACGTATTGAAATTCATAAGAAAAGAGGTAGACATAGGCTAATCACACTTAAACGAATATACATTGTGACTTTTTGGTCCAATAAGCCTAAAGCATTCACGCCAAGATTAAACCATTGAAAATCTTATAACTCTTGGATAAAGAAATCAGAAAATGAAAATGCATTAAATGAGTTGAGTGCATAACTCAGCGGGAGCATTTCTTTTCAAAATTTCATGACTCTTTTGAGTACTCTCATTATTATATCTCCATTTGCCTTTATGAAAAGCAACACAGCACTAAACTCATGACTATCCACTGTTGTTCATTGTTCATATTATATCTTAATGGATAGTGATTTGTGATTATCTAGTATTGTGAACTATTATTAAATATATTGTTTGATAATACTGGATTGCATGGAACGCCATCTGCAAGACTATTGCAAAAACTTATTTACTTGCATGCTTGTATGGAACGCCAACTGCATGGCTAATGCAGTATGTTGTGTATTGCATGCTGGTAGTAAAAATAGGTTCTCGTATGCTGAAATTGAATTATTTTGAATTGATTTCTTGAATCTATCAGGTTTTGGTGCATGAAAATTTGGGAATTTACAGACGGCATGCTGCTAAAATTTTGACAAGATTTTTCCCCAACCAAAACCTTGTGTTAAAGATGATTATGATAAAATTAACGTTAAAATATTTTTTGAAAGGATAAGTGAAAAATAATTGAATATTAAACCTCGTCCTCACATTATCATCCAATGATTAGGCGAGCTCAACTCCATCCCTATAGAAAACGCATAAATGACTTATATGCATCACTTCACTTTTTGAAATATTGAGGCTCTTCTGATATCCTTGAACAGTGTATCTTACACGTAAAGTTCTATGATTTGATATGAAATGTTCTTGGGTCATGAATTGCATAGAATGGCTTAATATCTATTTTTGATGCACTTGTTGTATATAGGGATGACTATACTAATTAGAGATAAATATTGTTAATAAATATCTAGTATAGTTGTTGAAGAATGATTTGTGTGCTCACTTATACTATGGCATATTCAATGAAATCAATCTTGATGAGTATAAGTATCTTATTGCATCTAAGCTCTAAGCATAAATTCCTATCTTGTTTTACTCATAAATATTTTTAGCTTAGATCTATTGTGAACTCACTGTGGCATGTGCTTAATCAAAATGATCTTTGTGAAAATCTTAAGTTGATATATATTTCTTTGCCACATGTTGCTTATGTTCTCCATGTGATCCTTGTTTTAAATTCTTTGATATCTTTAGGATCGTTATGGTTGTGTTTTTCTGGTCATGCTTAATCTTGTATTTAAATGAAATACTAGAAGAATAGTGCTTGCATTGTCTTTAAAGTTTCTTTTTCAGCAAACACACCCTCAGTACCTTTTTGCAAAAATCATAAAGGGGATATATATTTACTTACATAGATTTTTATGGTAAGATCTAATTTCAAAACTAAAGCTCTTTATATCTTACCCTATTATTATTTCCATATACAAACCTGTTAGACTAAATTTATTCGCAAATCCACTCTTTGGTATCATATGCCGCATATTCTGAACTCCATTCTGTTTGCGAGTCGTATGTATTGTTTAAACTGCAATAATTTTTTAATATTTCTAGTTTGACCTAGTTAGTTATGACATTTTTGAAGTTAAATGACTAGTTATACTTTTTTGCGTGCTTAATTGCTATATTTTTTTCCCTTTTGCTGATGAAAAAAGGGGGAGATATGTTATAAGAGCAAAATTAATCTTTTCTCCCTGAACTTTTGTTATTCAATTTGAAAATGATACAACTAAACTTTAATGCATAACATGAAATATTCTAATGTCTTCATGCTTGTATGTGAACTTTATTGAATATCATTTTCGAGTTGCACATATTGTTAGGGGGAGCCTTGTCAAGCAAACCCACATTTTGCTCCTATGTTTGTCATAATCAAAAATGGGGAGAATGTTGTCAGCTCCCTGTTTTGATTATGAAAAATCACGGTATCTCATCTGTGTGCTTTAAGTGAATGAACAAGATTACTTGTCTAAGCATAGATGACAGATGAGAGATGGAAGCTGAGACACACTTAAACGCGCACATCTTTCAGTATATTCCATGGATTTGCAAAGGAGCAGCGCATGAAGACCGATGTCTATTTCTAGTTGTATCCTTATATTTTATTTTGTATTTGGGTATGCAATAATTTATATTGATTTGTAATAATCTCTGCATGTCATGCATGTAGGTAATTGTAAGCTCAACAAGACCGTAGATTGACCATAGGGACCGAATGACCTTAGGGCACCCTTCGGTCGACCGACGTCGGATTTTTTCGGGGTTCTCATAAACCCTAGTATGACTCTAGGTCCCAACACTCATGCACATATATTATTCAAAATACATAAGTGATAAAAATGCACTTAATTGAATATTTTTAGGGAATTTGAGAGAGCTCAGGTGACCGAACCCCAGGAGTTCAAAACTCCTTGGGCTCTCGAACTGTTGAGAAATCAACAGTTAACTCAGGCTCTCGGGTGACTGAACATTTTTGTCCATACCTTCTACGAGCGCCTGAACCACCTGAAAAGGACATTTCACCAACTTGGGCCATTGAGAGATTTAGTTCAAATTAAGCCCTAAGTGACCGAACACATGAGTTCGGGCTACCGAACCTATGACCGAGCACCCGAAAGTCTAAAAAAATATTTCTAACTTTGATTCGAGCCACCGAGCTGGGACTTGTGTTGCGGAACCTATTTAAAGGTCATTTATAACTGTGTCTGTTTGGGCAACTGAACCTCACCGGGTTAAAAATGTTTTAACTGTGGTAAATACGAGTTATTTTGGGTTAATTACATTTAAACATTTTGAAACTTTTTTAAGAATACCCAATAGGTACCAAACGATTATAGTTTTTACCTTGCCTATAAATATAGGCTCATTTGTGAGGATTAACAATTAATTAGAAAAATCATTAGCCAAGAATCCTCTCTACTCCAAAAATCCTACTTTGCTCAAGTACCCTCAAGTACTCATTCCTTTGATACATCTTAGTATTGTAAGAGCTTAGTGAGTGTGCTTGTAATTTCTATATAGTGCTCAAACTCCCATTTGCTTAATTGATTTTTTATATTATTTTTGGGGAGTTTGGCTAAGGTTTATCCCACAGATTTCAAAATTATAAATCTTGTGTTGGGATAAACTAGCAAACTTAGGATATTTGCATTGTTACTGCAAGTGCCTTATAACTTTGATTTTGTTGTGAAAAATATTTTTCTACAAGCTATATTATTCTTTCAAACAACTCTTGAGCATATTACATTGAAGAAAATATTTTGAGTTGTTCTAAATATTTGCAGCATCTTTGAAACTCAAATTCATTATTGAGATTTGATATTTACTGTTTCAAAGAAATAGCTTGATTAGAACACTTTTGAGCATATTAGTGATAATATCTTGTTGAGTGTTGCTTGCACAAAATCACATCACTAACCTTACATAACCTATATTGTTGATGTGTATATGATTGCTTATATTGGGTACATATCTGCTTTACTTGAAAAGCATAATCACTGTATCAGTTATGTTGTGAAAAATACAGTTATATTTCCAAGCGTGGCCTAAAGGGACTTGATCTAGCCCGGAAGAATCAGGTTGGGGTCAGCCCTGTGAATTTGACCTAGGGCCTTCTCCGCCTCGCAAGAAGAATTTGTAAAGGTTAAGGTCAGCCCTGTGCTAATTGACCTGGTTGTATTAGGTGCCGCTTCACCCGTTAAGTGAGTTTTAATGGAATCATTGGGCTTGCGAGCAAGAGGCAGGGATGTAGGCATTGTTGGCCGAACCCTAATAACATATTGTACGTGTACTTTATATTCTCAGCACTTTACATTTTTGCAGGTGTATGTTATAGCGCACGATTTAATTTCTGCATATTATCTGCGCATTTGGGTTTGTGTATATAGAAAGACCCTAGGTTGTGAAATACTATTGTTGAACTTGCTAAACCTAGGAATAAATTTTAAATACCCAATTCAACCCCCCCCCCCCCCCCCGGTTTTGGGAATACACTAAAGCTAACAAAGTGAGAGGTTGATATGTGAAGGAGAGGGAGTTTTGGAAGAAAGAAGATGCAGAGTCAGGTGGCTGAGGGTTTAAAAATGAGGGTTTTTCATATATATAAGTACATGATCCACTGTGTGTTAGTCACCTAACAATCGAAGAGTTTGAGGCCTGATGAACTTAAATTTATTAGGCAATATTGAGTTAGTCGCCTGACCTTCAAACTTCCTGTTTTCTTCTTTAAACTACTTCTCGAATATGTAACAATCCTAGTTCACATCTAATAGAGATAAATCAATCCTCTAAAAGGGGTTTTGTAAAGATGTCTGCCCATTGATCATTTGTATTCACAAATTCAAGAACAATATCCTCTTTTTGTACATATCTCTCAAGAAATGATGTCTAGTATCAATATGCTTTGTTCTTGAATGAGATATTGGATTTTTGGAAATATTTATAGCACTTGTATTATCACACATTATAGGTATAGTTGAGTATTCTAGATAAAGTCTTTTAATTGTTGCTTCATATTAGAGTGTTTGTGCATAACAACTACCTTCTACCACATACTCAGCTTCAACAATAGATAAGGCTATGAAATTTTGTTTCTTGGAGAACCAAGACACAAGTGACCGTCCTAGAAAATGAAAAGTTTCACTTATACTTTTTTTTATCAATTTTACATCCCGCATAATCTACATCTAAATAACTAATCATCTTAAAACTAGTGTCCTTAGGATACCATAGACCTAAGTCAATAGTGCCTTCAAATATTTTAAGATTCTTTTTACCACTAATGAGATTTCTTAGGAGCTGATTGAAAGCGGGCGCACATACATACACTAAACATTATATCTGGTCTACTAGCTGTCAAGTATAGCAGACTACCTATCATACCTCGATAGTATTTCATATCAACTTATTTTCCTTTTTCCTCCTTATCACGACTTATGGAAGTACTCATTGGTGTTCCTATAGGCTTGCCACCTTCCATGTCAAATTTCTTAAGCATGTCCTTTATATATTTTGATTGATTTATAAATGTTTCATTTTTAGCTTGCTTGATTTGTAGTCTTAGAAAGTAATTCAACTCTCCCATCATACTCATTTCAAATTCATCTTACATACATTTTGCAAATTCTTTACATAAATCATCGTTTGTAGCACAAAATATGATTTCATCAACATAAATTTGTATGATAAGCATGTCTTTATTGTTAGATTTTATGAACAAGGTGTTGTCCGCCTTTCCTCTTGAAAATCCATTTTCTAGTAGGAATCCACTCAACCTCTCATACCAAGCTTTAGGAGCTTGTTTTAACCCACATAATGCTTTTGTTAATCTAAATACATGATCAGCGTAATTTATTTCCTCAAAATTAAGAGGTGGTGTCATATAGACT
Organism: Malania oleifera; assembly: GCF_029873635.1. Lineage (NCBI taxonomy): Eukaryota > Viridiplantae > Streptophyta > Magnoliopsida > Santalales > Ximeniaceae > Malania > Malania oleifera. Next base: position 49,238,752 of record NC_080422.1, on the reverse strand, counting down.
TCTTCATTTATAAATCCATTTAAAAATGCACTCTTCACATCCATTTGATAAAGTTTAAATTCATTGTGAGATGCATAGGCTAATAACATTCTTATGACTTCCATTATTGCTACAGGAGCAAAAGTCTCATCGTAGTCTATTCCTTCTTCTTGATTATATCCTTGAGCCATGAGTCTTGCCTTATTTCTTACAACAATACCATTTTCATCCTTTTTATTCCTAAATATTCATCTTGTTCCAATTATTTAATGATCATCGGGTTTAGGAACTAATTTCCATACTCTATTTCTTTCAAACTGATTTAATTCTTCTTGCATTGCTACTATCCATGAATCATCACTTAACACTTCTTCAATGTTCTTAGGTTCTTCTTGGGATAGAAATGCATAATGACTACATAGGTTTTTCAATGAAGATCTAGTTGATACTCCTCATGATGGTTCTCCTATGATTTGATCTTTTGGATGATTTCTTACAAATATTATTTTTTAGGTAACTCAGAATTTTTAGTAGAATCATTATTTGGAGTTACTTCATTTTTCTCTTCTTTCACTTCTATGATCTCTAAGTCTTCTAGTTTTTGGGTAGCATCAATTTTAACTTCTTCAATATCAATTTCATGTGTAAATGGATTTACTTCATCAAAGGTTACATGAATTGATTCTATAATTATGAGTGTTCTTTTATTATAAATTCTGAATGCTTTGTTATTCAACGCATACCCTAAAAAGATTCCCTCATCTGATTTTGCATCAAGTTTCCCTAAGTTATCTTTATCATTTAGTACAAAGCACTTACATCCAAATACATGAAAGTAAGCTATGCTAGGCCTTGTTCCTTTCCATAGTTCATAGGGAGTTTTATTTAAGTTTGATCTTATGGAAACTATATTCATTACGTAACATGCAGTATCAACCGCTTCAACCCCAAAGTACTTAGGTAACTTGTGTTCATTTAACATTGTCCTAGCCATTTCTTGAGGGGATCTAATCTTTCTTTCAACAACTCCATTTTGTTGGAGTTATGGGTGCTAAAAAGTTGTGTTTTATTCCATGTTCATTGCATAATTTATCAACATCTTTATTATTGAATTCTCTTCCTTGATCACTCCTGATATTTAAAACATCATATCCTGTTTTCATTTTGAAGCCTTTTACACAAGTTTATTAACATATTGCAAGCTTCATATTTGGAGGGTAAGAAGAGTACCCAGGTAAACCTGGAGTAGTCGTCAACAATGAGGAAAGCTCTAAGGTCCTGCTAGTGGAAATATGTTTCTTCTTCTTAAATTTGGACTTAATTTGTTTTCCTAGTTGACAAACATCATATATTTTATCCTTTACAAACTTAGTGCTTGGTAGTCCTCTAACTAAGTTTTTTTTAACTAATTTTGATAGTAAGTCCATACTAGCGTGTCCTAGTGTTGACCTAGTTGGTCATATCCCGGTTTTGATAATGACAAATACATTTGGTACTAATGTTTATACTGAGACTTAAATGCAGGTTCACCCTACACGTGTATTCGAATAGAAAGCCATATCATGATGGCATACGGTGATCAAACAGAAGAATGAAGAAACTTGTGTTGTAATTGTAATTATTTTTATTTTTATTTTCTTCATTCTAGGACGTAATTTAATTATTGACTGTATCTCAATATGGCTTGTAATAAGTTGCATCATGCATGATAGGAAGGTATGCTCAAAATGACCTTAGTTGGACTTTAGGTTCCTACACATAGTGCACAAAGTCCTTAATATCACATAAATAATCAGGGGAATTAACTGAAGCAAAATTGGACTTAATAGGTAAAATTTGTGAGACGTCAAGAGACTGAACCCTTGGTGTTCAAACACCTCGGGCGACCGAACCTTAGATGGGTCAACAAGTTGACCTATGTTTGACAGACCAAACCAAAATGTACATTTCTTCCACGGTCGATCGAACCTGTGTTTGGTCACTTTTCACCAACTCGGGCGCTTGAACCTTAGCGTTCAAAATAGCCTCGGGTGACCAAACTTGTGAGTTCGGTTAACCAAACTTCAGACTGGGCACCTGAAATGCTGTCTTTTTTAGGAATTGTCCCATTCAGCAAACTGAAGTAAAATTTAGGCACCCGAACCATTAAAATGACTTTTTGTTATGTGTCTGTTCGGGTACCTGAACTTAGGCTTGAGCACACGAAACTCTCGGGTTGGATTTATTTTTATCAAGATTAAAAAGGGGTAAACAGGGTTAATTTTCTTAATTGGTTTTCAAACAAAATAAATAATACCCTATATATCCCCAACGGTCATAATTTGCCCCTTGCCTATATAGGCTAGTTCATTTGCAAAAATTAGTAAGGATTAGCAAAAATCATTAACGCCAAATTCTCTTAAATTTCCAAAATTCTATTTTAGCCTATACTACTCTCATACACTCCTATACACTCAAAAGCTTCATTTTTCTTTATTATCCAAGATTTGTGAGTGTGCTTAGAGTATTTGTGCTTCATTCTCATTAGCTTAACACTCTCATTTGTTGTGCTTATTGTTTGATTTTATTATTGAGATTAAAGCTTAAAGTTTTCCCACTGATTTTATTTAATAGATCTTGTGTGGAAAGACTTAGAGGCTTATAGTTCTTGCATTGTCATTGCAAGTTACCTTAGCCTGAATTTTTGTGTGCAAAAATTATTTTCAAGTTTGCATTCAAACATCTCTTGTGCTTAGTTTATTGAGAACATATTATTCAGGTTGTTTGAATCATCTTGCTAGTCTATTTTGAAACCCTAAACTGATATTGTGATATTCAATACTGTATTTCAAAGCTTGATTAGATATACACTTTAGATCCTGATTGCATATCTATACTTGATTGAGTGTTTAGAACACATCATTAAGCACTGAGCATATTTTCTATTATTCATGCTTGCGTTATTATTTGAGCTATACTATTGTACATATTTGCTTATGAAGAGGCATATTTCAGTGTACACAAAATTTCATATACATTTGTTGTATTCTAGGCGTGGGCCTGAAGAGGGAGACTAGCCCTGTAAAATAGTCCCAGATTGGCTTAGACCCACTTAGGAAAGTTAGGTGCACCATCTTGGTAAGGTGTAGGTTGAGGTCAGCCCTGTTAATTGGCCTGGTTGTAAACAGTACTACTCCACTCGTTAAGTGAGTCATAGTGGAATCCTTGTGTTGGTGAGCCAAGGCTGAGATGTAGGCACTTTGGCCGAACCCCGATAACATATCTGGTGTTAGTTTATTTTCTGTACTTTATTTTCTACACCTGTATGTTTATTGGTTAAATATCTGCTTGGATTTGGAACTGCATAGACAGACCCTAGGTTTGTGTAATACTGGTTATTGGATTAGTTGAGCCTATGCATAATTTTTAAATCTCCAATTCACACCCTGCCCTTTTGGGATTGCACCAAAGGTAACATTTGGAATCAGAGCCTCATCACTTAGACTTAAACGTTATTTAGTAAAAGATCATAATGGCTCGTGTTAGTGTAACGTCCCGAACCGTTAAACCTGGGTCCGATGCGTTATTCCTGATAAAATCCCTGATAATCCATAATCCATGATATACGCAACGAAAAACATAAACATTGTCTCCATATAATATAAAAACCATGATCAATAATACCAGAGTTTACTACCCCTATATAACATCCTTACTATCCATCCAATACTTGCATTACCATAAATACATACATTTCCAAAATATTTTAGTATTTTCACAACCGTTCCTTTCTCAACAGACTTAAAACATGAAGACATAAAATATAAACTTAAACTTAAACTTTATACAACTCCTCAATATATAAAAAATATACCCTTTCTCTTTACAATCCTCAAAAGGCTATAAACCCTCGGGCTCCTAAGCCCAACCTTGAGGATGTCCTAAAAAAGAAATAATCATATTCGGGTGAGACACATCTCAGTAAGGGAAGAAACAATATATTAAAACAGTGTGTGACAAGCATGAGTTTATTTATAACATATTATTTAACATTTGAAAATCGTTAACATAATTTATAAAATCATTCTCTTAACCTAATTAATCACATGCAAAAGTTTAACCCACGAGATTACCCAAGGATAGGGTTGATTACCCGCCCATACAAGCAGCACCACTCTGCTCTGATATTTAGATAACCCTAAGGTCACTACTAAAGTATACCACGGCACTTACCTTACTCAGTAAGCCCTCAAATGTTAGATTGATCTCGTACTCACACCGTTCAACAATAGTTTACCAGCAAAGGCCCTAAGGATAAGAAAATCTACCTGCCTATACAAGTAGGTTCCCTCTATCCTAATACATTATGTAGCTACTGCCACATCTGAAGTTACTAGCGCACTCACCTTACTCAGCAAGCCCTCAGGCAAAGAGTATGCCCCACCCAATCGTAACATGTTCCTGTAAAATAGGCTAACCCACATTTAACATTTATATTGTGAAATATATTTCATTTCTTACATAATTCCTTAGAAATTACTTTCCACTTTTATCCATTTACTTTCCCATATACATAACTATATAAACAATCCTAGGTTCAGAAAACGTATATTGCATGGTTGGCATTTTAAACCCATACCGAAACATATACACATATATATAAAACAATTCATTTTTCATTAAATTCATAAAAAGTCTGATTTAATATATATTTTTTCCCTTACCTAATTTCTTGAACTATGCCGGCAGGATCTCGAAAAATGCTTGCGGTGCTCACCCGAACCCTGAAATTAAAAATTCTAGTTCTGTTAAAGTAACCCTAAATAAAATAATATTTTAATATTTCCTAGGGTCATAAATCCTAAATAAATGGTTATACCCTCAAATATATCAAATTTTCCAAATTTCCCAAATCTCACTCTCGCTTTAAAGTGGGGCCTAGAAAACCCCAATTGGAAATTTACCTACGCCAAAATAACGACAATCGCGACTAGGACCACGTGGTGGTGCTCGATCGTTGATTTAACGGCATATTTAAAGCAAAATTGAGAAATTAGAAAAAAAAAATTGTCTTACCCCAAGAATAGTGCCTAAGTCGCTCCCACAACAAATCTACTCCAGTAGAAATGTCAGCAGTGGAACTAGGAATCTAACGGCACCTTCCGTCTCCCAATCCGCCACAAATCCATCAAGAAATTAAGGTGAGAAGAGACAGAGACGGAGAGCAAGCGGAGGGCACAGGAAGAACTTTTAGGGGGCGGCACTCCTTTTTGAAAAAAAGAAAAAGAAAAAAAAAGAAAAGAAAAGAAAAGAAAAGACTCTTAAAAACTCTTCTTCTTCCTAAAGCTATTGCTTCAGGTTACCTGTAAACATTTATATATATATATATATATATATATATCTTATTTCAATTTTTTTTTATTTCTTTCATACTATTTCTTTTTATTATTTATTTATTTAATACATCAATTTAAAAATGTTTAACTAATTAATTGATTAATAATTTTAATTAATTAATTATCTTTATTTATTATTTTATTATTATTATTTTTCCTAATTATTTTAATCATTTTAATTTTTCGGGTCTTTACAGTTAGTGCATCCTCTTCATGTGAGGGAAGGTTGGTCACGAACCCTCTAGTATTCTGTGGTGAAAATTATGTTGTATGAAAATTTAGAATGATTGTATTTGTAAAAGCTTTAAATTGGAATTTTTGGAAAGTCATTTATCAGGGTGATATAGTACCTGTAAATACCATTGATTGTGTTAATGTTCCTAAATCTGAATATGAGTTGGATGATAATGATAGGAACTTAGTGCAAGTGAATTTTGATGCTATAAATACCTTACTACATGCTTTAGATCTGAAATTTTTTGTGAGGTTATGACATGTAGCAGTGCTAAAGAGATCTAGGATAAACTTCAGAAGAGATATGGAGCATCCATGCAAAATAAAGTGATCATTCCTTGTGAATCAAGCTTTACGAATCTTGAAGGAGGTAATCTGTGCTTTGTTGCTTTGACCAATGATGAGGTAATCTCAACTCCTTCCATTTTATTAGACAAATCTGGAAATGATTCATGTGATGATTTGAATGATGTATCTGATTCTGAATCATATGATAGTAGTGATAGTGAAAGCATGCCTACTTATAAAGAACTGCAAATTAAATATGTTAGAATTCATAAGTTACTTGTTAAATCTAATAAGAAATATACTGTTTTGGAGAACAAGTATGAGGCATGTATGAAAGAATGTGAATCTAAAGTTCTTGTTGAAAGAGAAAATGACCTAAAAATCAAAAGATTAGTGAACAAGAATGAATCATTAAAAAAGGAAATGTTTATCTTAAAATCCAAAATGTCTAATGGTAATAATAAAGATCTTCTGATTGCAAAACTTGAACAAAAAGCAAACAATATGACTAAATAATTCATTAAATTACAAGATGTTTACAAGGGTCTTAAAAATTTAAAAATGCAAGAGCTAGAAAAGAAAATAGAAGGCCAGTCTAAGATCATCCACACATCTAGAGGGAATGACAACTTTGATAAGTTGCTAGGATCACAGAAAATGACCTTAGATAGGGAAGGTATAGGGTACAACGGAATTAGAAATAGAAAAAAGAAAAATCTGTATATGGGGTACTTTGTGAGAGAATCTGATTGTTATGCTAGTACCTCCTCTGGTCCTTATACCCATATCTACTGTGCGTTGTGTAAAAAGAAGGGGCATACCAAGTTTGATTGTACATTCAAAAGGAAAGGGGTTAAAATGAAACAAGTGTGGAGAGTTAAAGAAAAATCCGATTCCATCCCTTCTTGACCAGAAGCTGTTCCAAGTGCAAATTGAATAGAATAGGAAGACTCCATAAACCTTAGATCTTATATCTAAATCATAAGGGGGTCATATATATATTAAGAAAAAAAAAAAAGGGAAATCAACATAGTTCGGTTGGTTAAACCATTTCAACTCATTACCATCGGGTGACCAAACTTAGAATGTTGACCAGTGTGTTAACCTTACTCGGGCTGCTGAAATTATCAGTTCAAAATCATTCAGGCAACCGAACATGGTTCGGGTAACTGAACATATATTCGGGTAACCGAATCAGTATTTCAGCCAACTGAACTTTGATGAACAAATGAGTTCGGGCTACTGAGCATTGGAAAACTAAAAAGACGCTTGAAATTCAGCCAATTGAATCTTTGTTCGATCATCTGAACAAACTTAGTGCCTGGGATAATCATTGCAGTTCAGGCAACCGAATTCCTATTTAGGTGCCCAAACCACACTATATAAATATTTTCACCTGCGGAAAAAACCTCATTTTCACTTCATTCTTGAAAGCTCCTCTGGTTTTCCTCACTTCCAATCACTCCATTTTCATCCCTAGCCTAGTACTTTTAAGAAAAACTTCTTCCCACCATGTTTAAAGACCAAAGGCACACTGAGGCAGGCATTGCGCTTGACCTATGGTTCCGAACACCTGAGAGACAGTTCAAGTATGATAAAGTTTTCTATCCCATGGATCCCATCCTCTGTAAGGTACTAGACAGTAAATTTATGCAAATGTATTTTAATAATGTATTAGACATGTTCAGATACCAGGGATGGTATGAATTTGTAAGTTTCCAGCCCAAGGGGATCTACCCCATACTCGTCAATTTGTTCTATGCCAACATTGGGCAGGATGACTAGGGTTACTACTCGAGGGTGTTTGAGACAGACATCCAGTTCAATGATGCATACCTAGCAGAGGTGTTTGATATCCAGCGAGGCGACTTAAACTGTCCTGACTCCACCTCAACCTGGGTAAATGAGCAAGACTTCATTGTGAGCAATTTCATGAATTTTGTCATGTCTCATCCCGTGGTAGATCTTGCGCACACCCTTAGTTATAGATCGTTGACTCTAGAGGCAAAGGTGGTACACCACTTGACTTCGTACAATATCTTTCCAAAGTTGGGGTCTAGAGATCATGTCTTATACCTGGACTGCTTCATCATATGGTGTTTATTCACGAGGAAGAAGTTGGATCTTCCTAAACTAATCCTCCAGTGGATGTTAGTGAAGACTGTAGGAAAGAGGATCATACTGCCATATGGAGGCATCCTATCTAGGATGTTTGTTAGAGAGAGAGTCACGAGGACTCCAAATGCAGTATTAAAGAAGATAAAGAGCACCGACGTCTTCTCCTCCACCACTCTGAAATTGATGGGGTATGAGCTCGCTAGTATCGTGTGGTTACCTACTATTCCTAAGAGAGGTCCAGGGGCTCATGAAATTCCATAAGAGCAGCCCCATGTGCCGTCAAATGTCAAGATCATGACGGCCATCACTGGTCTTATTGCATCATTTCAGGAGTTTAAAACCTCCATGACAGAGCAGGTATCCTCTTCCTCGGCCAGACTTGATGCTCTCTATGGCAAGTTCTCAGATTTCCAGTCCGATGTGCGGGCGAACTTCCATATCCTTAGTGAGCGCCTAAGAGAGATGAATGATGAGGACATCAGAGAGGATCAAATGGAGGAAAGTGGTGATGAGGACGATGAGCACAATGATGGTGAGACTTAAAGGAGTCTTTGGAGTTTAGCTACTTTACATTTGATTTATCTTATGCTTTATTTACATACACTTAAAATAGCTTTTTATTTTATTTTTCCGCCATACACACTCACCACACACATAGAAAGATACATCTAGATATTATCTTGTGGTGACTGTCATTTTGCTTATGTTTATATATATTTGATAGTTTATTGGCTTGCATGCTTTGATATATATACAAGCTTATCTAGTTGAAAGCCTCCTGCATGGTGGATGCAGTTGATGTGAAATTACCTTCTGATAGATATATTAGGTTCTCACAAGCTCAAAACTTGTGATATATTTTTTGGTTGAGAATCTTTTTGTGCAGGCTTAATATGGGAAATGTTCTGTTTACATACGACATGCTACCAGATTTTTGGTAGACATTTTCGCAAAAATATTGAAATGTTCTCTAAAATGAAAATGGATGTGCATAAAAAATCTATTTCTGGATTTTAAAATGTCTGCACTTAGCTCATTTTAATTTGAATCATCTAGAGTTGCTAGTGTATACATATTTAAATTTTTTGAAATTGGCAGGTTTTTATGGGCTAAATCACATTTTTAGACAAAATGCTGCCGAAATTTTTCAAAATCACTGCACATATCCTATATCTTTTATAAATGCTGAATATTTTAAAACTTAAGCTTTGCTTCTAGAATAACACACTTGTATTGTGTTCAAGGTGTAAGTTTAAAGAAAATGCACAATCTAAGGGGGAGCCACTTTATTTTAAAACATACGACTCTGAGAAATTGAAATGTATTCAGTACAAATTCTATATCTTGTGGAAATATATTAACAATTGGTATCAATGCATACATTTGTAAACTTTAACAATTGGTATCATATTGTTTCTAATAAGTGGTTATAACAAGTGGTATAAATCAGTCCCACATCTCTCTTCTTACTTTATACCTTGTGGGAATACATATTTTTGTTGACAAACGGAAATCAAAGATGATTATGATAGACTAAATATTAGAATCTTTCTGAAAGGATGAGTGAAAGCTAAATGAAAATTAATCTTCATCCACACATAATCATTAATTGGGGGAGAAAAGGCAATTAAACAAAGTGGTAACAACTCATAATTGGTATCAGTTGATGCCTTAAGTCTTTTGTGCTGCATGATAATATTAGCTCTTTGACTTATGTACTGTGTGAGTTGATTGAATGAAATTTGCTATATATTGTTTGTTGAAACTCAAAATAGGTAACTTAGGTACAAAATTATTTTGGGAATGCTTTATTTTCAAACGGCATGCTGCCAAATTTTTTTAAAAATCTTCCCAATATATATTTTGTATCTAAATGATTCTTTTGCCTTTATGCAATATTTCTTAGCCCTTTTTGCTAAGGCCAAAATGGGGAGAAGAGGCAAAATTGGGTACATTGATAAATTTAAAATTTAAAATTGAGCTTTAATTCTCTTTATGCATATAGTCAGGGGGAACCTTTCTTGGTTGTACCCACTTTTGCATAAAGTATTTGTCATCATCAAAAAGGGGGAGATTGTTGACCTAGTTGGTCATATCTCTGTTTTGATAATGACAAATACATTTGGAACTAATGTTTGTATTGAGACTTGAATGCAAGTTCATCTTACGCGTGTATTCAAACAGAAAGCCATATCATAATGGCGTATGGTGATCAAGTAAAAGAATGAAAAAAATTGTATTGTAATTGTAATTATTTTTATTTTCTTCAATCTAGGATGTAATTTAATTATGGACTATACCTCAATATGGCTTGTAATAAGTTGCATCATGCATGATAGTTAGGTATGCTCAAAGAGACCTTAGTTGGACTTTAGGTTCCTACACATAGTGCACAAAGTCCCCAATATCACATGAATAATAAGGGGAATTAATTGAAGCAAAATTTGACTTAATAGGTAAAATTTGGAAAAGGTCGGGCGATCGAACCCTTGGTGTTCAAAACAACTCAGGCGATCAAACCATGCACGGATCAAAAAGTTGACCTATGTTCAGCAGATCGAACCAAAATGTACACATCTTCAACGGTCGACCGAACCTGTGTCAGGTCACTTTTCAGTAACTCGGGTGCCCAAACCTTAGCGTTCAAAATAGCCTTGGGTGACCAAACTTGTGAGTTCAGTTAACCGAACTTCAGACTGGGAACCTAAAATGCCATCTTTTTGAGGAATCGCCCCATTTAGCAAACTGAAGTAAAATTTAGGCACCTAAACCATTAAAATGACTTTTTGTTATGTGTCTATTTGGGGACCTGAACTTAGGCTCGAGCACACAAAACTCTCGGGTTGGATTTATTTTTACCGAGATTAAAAAGGGGTAAACAGGGTTAATTTTCTTAATTGGTTTTCAAACAAAATTAATAATACCCTATATGTCCCCAACGGTCCTAATTTGCCCCTTGCCTATATATACTAGTTCATTTGCAAAAATTAGCAAGGATTAGCAAAAATCCTTAAAACCAAATTCTCTTAAATTTCTAAAATTTTATTTTAGCCTATACTACTCCCATAAACTCAAAAGCTTCATTTTTCTTGATTATCCAAGAGTTGTGAGTGTGCTTAGAGTATATGTGCTTCATTTTCATTAGCTTAATACTCTCATTTGTTGTGCTTATTGTTTGATTTTATTATTAAGAGTAAAGATAAAAGTTCTCCCACTAATTTTATTTAATAGATTTTGTGTGGGAAGACTTAGAAGCGTGTGGTTCTTGCATTGTCATTGCAAGTTACCTTAGACCGAATTTTTGTGTGCAAAAAATATTTTCAAGTTTGTATTCAAACATCTCTTGTGCTTAGTTTATTGAGAACATATTTTTGAGGTTGTTTGAATCATCTTGCTAGCATCTTTTGAAACCCTAAATTGATATTGTGATATTCAATACTGTATTTCAAAGCTTGATTAGATATACACTTTAGATCCTGATTGCATATCTATACTTGATTGAGTGTTTAGAACACATCATTAAGCACTGAGCATATTTTCTATCATTTGTGCTTGCATTATTATTTGAGCTATATTGTGGTACATATCTGCTTGTGAAGAAGTATATTTCCATGTACACAAAATTTTATATACATTTTTTGTAATCCAGGCGTGGGCCTGAAGAGGGAGACTAGCCTTGTGGAATAGTCCCGGATTGGCTTAGACCAGGTTAGGAAAGCTAGGTACACCATCCTAATAAGGTGTAGGTTGAGGTCAGCCCCGCTAACTGACCTGGTTGTAAATAGTGCCGCTCTACCCATTAGGTGAGCCATAGTGGAATCCTTGCGTTGGTGAGCCAAGGTGGGGACGTAAGCACTTTGGCCGAACCCCGATAACATATCTAGTGTTAGTTTATTTTTTGTACTTTATAACATATCTAGTGTTAGTTTATTTTTTGTATTTTATTTTCTGCACCTGTATGTATTGGTTAAATATCTGCTTGGATTTGGAACTGCATAGATAGACCCTAGGTTTGAGTAATACTGGTTATTGGATTAGTTGAACCTAAGCATAATTTTTAAATCTCCAATTCACCCCCCCCCCCCTTGGGATTGCACCAAAGCTAACACCTAGTCTTCTATGCCATAGCCAACTTGCTTCATTCATGGCTACTAAGCATGTGATGTCTTGAGATTTTAGATTTTCAAAATTTATGCAATATACATTTTCATTTCTTTTAGCGGTAAATAGAACATTATGTTTTTCTCTATTTTCAACAATGCATTTGTCTTGTTTGAAGATTATGTCAAATCTTTTATCACTTAATTGGCTTATTCTTTGTTGGAATTGGCGTATTCCCAAGAGGGGGTGAATTGAGATTTTAAACTTATTCTTAAGTAAAACCATATGTTAGCAGTATTTGACAACCTAGGGTCTTTCTATGAAATCTCAGTCAAATATTTAAACAATTAAATGCAAACATTCAAGTGCTGAAATTTAAAGTGCGAAAATTAAAAGTAGGCACAAGAAATGTTATCAGAGTTCGGCCATACTGCCTACGTCCTCGCCTTGGCTCACAAGCACAAAGATTCCACCAAGGCTCACTTCACGGGTGGTGTGGCACCGATTACAACACCTTACCAGGATCGTGCAACTAACTTTCCTAACCAGGTTAAAGCCAATCCAACACTTTTTAGAGGACAAGTCTCCCTTTTTAGACCCATGTCTGGAATACAATCATTGAATATGAAATTTTACGTACAATTCAAATCTTCCTTAACTAAGTAGACTCTGTACCGATTCAGTATAGTATAATCAATGCACATCAATCAGATAAGAACTATAAGTTCAGTGCTATATGTGTGCAATCAAAACTCAGAGTAATGTCTATATTCTATCAAGTGCAATGTTTGTATCAAAACCCTAATCTTTGAAACTACGTATAGATATATATATCTCAATCACAGTTTAGGTTTTCAGAGATTTTCACCAAGTGTAATCAAAATATCTCAAAAATGTTTTCTCAAAATTCAAGCACAAAGAGATATTCAAAAGTAAGCTTGTGAAAATGATTTTTGATCAAACAAAAACACAAGCTAAGGTGTCTTGCAATTTCAATCCTAGGACCCACAAGGTTTAAGTTTTCCCACACAAATGATTTATTAAATTAAATCAGGGGGGAAAACTATGCTCAATTCTCAATCTCAAAATAAAGCAAAAATGCAATGAGAGTTTTTAGTAGCAACAAACAATGAATAATCACTCAAGGATATTCTCACAAGGTTTGATTTCTAAAAAGAATACGAGTATGTGAGTGTATAGGCTTTGTATAAAATAATGGACTTCAAAAAATTTTAGAGGATTTTGTTGCTAATCAAAATGTTAATCTATAAGCAAATGAACCTATATATAGGCAGGGCTAAAATTATAACTATTGGGGATACATAGGGATTAATTAAATTTATTTTAAATGAGTTTAAGAAAATTAACCTAGTTTAATCCTAATTAATCACGATAAAATTTAAGCCAACCCAAGAGTTTCGGTCGACCAAGCCATAGGTTCAGTCGCCCGAACAGACACAAATAGAAAAGGTGGTTTTTGAAGTTCGGGTGCCTGAATGAGGGTTTGATTTGCTGACCAAGGTGATTTTCCAATCTATCCGAGGTTCGGTCGCCTGGTCTCAAGTTTGGTCTACCGAGCTTGAACATTCGGTCACCTGGGGGTATTTTGAACGTGAAGTTCGGGCACCCAAGTTGTTGGAAAAAGTTAGGGTCTGCGTTACGTCAACCGTGGACATTCAGTTCATTGGATTTTGGTCACCTAAAGGCAGGTCAACTTTTTGACCATTCAATGGTTCGATCGACTGAGGTGTTTTGAACACCAAGATTCAGTCGCTCGAAACCTTAATAACTTAACACCTTAAGTCCTATTTTAATTCAATAAGTTCCCCTGATAGTGTATGTGATAATGGAGATTATCCTAAATGTAAGTGCAACGACGTAGGGTCTTTCTAAAGTCTTTGAGCTTATTAGTTCCTACATGCATGATATGCATTAATTATTACAGACCTTTCCTACTTTACTATTATAGACCCGAATTAACTTACAATAAAATTACAACAAATGAATCTTCTGGGTCTTCTTTTGTTTCAAGGTAACATATGCCATCATCATATGATCTTGCAAATATGAACCTGCACACAAACTTGATAGACATTAAATACCGAAATATTTGTCATAATCAAAACAGGGTATGACCTATAAGGTCACCATACTTAAAAGATTATGTTTCAACCCATCTACCAACAAAACAACATCAATGGTTAAAGAAGGTTTTTTACCTATTTTTCCAATTCAAATGATTTTACCTTTAGCATTATCGCCGAACGTGACATATCCACCATCTTTTTGTGTTAGTGTGGTGAATTTGGATTAATTTTCGGTCATGTGCCTTGAACACCCGTTGTCCAAGTACCATTTGTCTTTTGATGGGGTTGTCCTAAAGCAAACCTACAAAAAGGGTTCAATGTGTTATTTTTAGGTATCCAAACCTTCTTAGGTCTTTTTATGTCAGATTTTTTTTCTTTGACTTTCCATACTTTTTTAACTTTAACATTTTTTATTTTAAATGGGCATTCAAATTTTACATGTCCCATGTCCTTATGCAAGAAGCACGTAGTGTGTTCAGAGATATTTGTGGAAGATGTGCTTGCATAATACTTTGATTCCTTTACAAAGTATCCCATATATAGATTCTTTTTTTTTGGTTCCTAATTCCATTATATCAAATTCCTTCTTTGTCTAATGACATTCTTTGGGTTCCAATCAACTTTTCAAAGTTCTCTTTTCCTTTTGTAAAATTGTAGATGATTTTATCCTTATCCTCAATTTTACTTTTAAGGTCTTTTATTTCTAACTCTTTCTTGTTTTCGCCATTTACTTGAAGTTTTTCTAACTCTTGAGACATCTTACTAATTTTCTTCATGAGTTCATCAATGTATAATTCCTTTTCTTTTTCAACTGATTTTGAAGTTTCTAGTTGATTTTTGAGTGTTTCATTTTTTTCTTCTAAAGTTATGTTTCTTTTTGTTACTTTTATAAACCTATTATGTAATGCAAATAACTCAACCAGAATTTATTTATATAATGGCATACTTTCACATGAGTCACTACATGATTCATCACTTGTGTAGTAATCCGAAAATTTTTTTTAATATTAATCAATTAATTAATTGAATATTATTAAATTAATTCATTAAATAAACAAATAAAGGAATAGTATGGAAAAAAAAAACAAAACTAATTGTAGTAAAGATATATATATATATATATATATATATATATGTAAGTTTATTATAATATATATATTTATTATAATATATATATAATTTAGTGTAGATATTATATATATATATATATATATATATTAGTTAAAGCTTCATGAAGAAGCTTCTACATTCCAAATTGAACTTGGAATTCAATTTTGCACCTCTCCAATATTCTCTCTCTCTCTCTCTCTCTCTCTCTCTCTCTCTCTCTCTCTCTCTCTCTCTCTCTCTCTCTCAGTTCGTCTGTCTCTCTCCTCCGTCTTCTCTCTCTCTCTCTCTCCTCAATTTTGTTGGACAAACAGGCACTGATTGAAAAACAGAAGATACCACTGGGCACCATTTTCTGCCACCGACATTCCTACGAAAATGGATTTGTCATATGAGCATTGTAGGCACCACTCCTGGGGTAAGGTAAACCCACTCTTTCTCCTAAATTTCTCTAAAATCTTCAGCCTAACTGATGATCTAAAACCACCAATTGGTTCTAGGAGCATTTCTCTACAAGTATAGTGGAGCGGATTTTTGAATCGAGTTTTCCAGATACCAATCCAAGGCTAAGGTAAGATTTAGGAAATTGAGCAAATTTGTGGTTTTTGGTAATTCAATTATTTATTTGAAGTTTATGAGTTTAGGAAATGTGGAAAAGAATGGTATTTTATTTGGGGTGGTATTGATAAACTAGGATTTATGAATTTAGGGTTCGGGTGAGCGTCGCAGGTATAATTTTGGAATCCTTGCAGGCGTAGTTTCTAAAAACCAGGTAATGGGAATAGATTAAGCCAATAATTTTGTGAAATTACAGGTTAAAATGGAAAAAAAAATATGTGTAAGTATATGTTTATTATGCAAATTTTAGAAAAGCCAATCGTTTGAACTGTGATTTTGAGTCTAGGGTTGTGTTATTAGTTATTATTTGCAAAAATGGAATGATGATAGTAATGGATTTTCTAGATAATTGTGGAGATTATTAAATGTTTATTTTCAATAATGTGAATGATGAATGTGGGTTGGTGTATTTTTACTAAATGTATAAATATGTGTATTATTCTAAATCGTGTGGCATGAGTAAAAAGGATATATTGCGATGAATTATGATATATATATATATATATATATATATTTATGAGATGTTGGAAATACATAAATTCATTGAGAATTTTAATTGTGTGTGATTATTAAATCAGATTTGAATGTGAATGTTAAATTGCATGTTATGGTTTGAGAACTCTGGTGGATTGTGGTTTTGTGTTATGCACAATACTATTGTATGGGTGGGTAATAACCTCAATCCTTGGGAAACTCTTGTTAATAAAATACGCTGCATGTGTGTGAGTAGGAACAGAGAATGATTTCATAATTGTGGATTAATTTGTAAATGATGATTATATTTCATACACAAGCCTCATGATAGCCACACACTAGTATTAATTTATTCCTTCTTACTGAGATATGTTTCACCCATTATACAATTCATCTTTTTCAGGACCTCCGCGTGATCGAGCTCAACGAGCTCGGGGTTGGGTTTGTTGGTATAGTATTTTTATGAGAGGGTACAGATTTTGGTTGTATTTTTGGTTTATGTTTTTTAGTTTTTCTTATATATATATATATGGATACTGGATGTTGGGAAATACTGTTTTTGGATGTTTATATAGTACTCTAGTATATTATTAAGGATGCTTATTTTTTTTTTTCTCACGCAATTTTTTTTTCCCACTGCATGATTGAGGTTATGGTATCAAACACAAGTAATTGGATCACATCACACCCTGGGCCCACTTGGCGGGTTCAAGGCGTGACAGCTAGATTCTTCAGATGAGCTAGAATAGCAATTTTTGCTCCGCATTTTTTGCCATGAAGCAGATGTTCGTTACTTCTTGTTCGCTTGATTCGTTCTCCGATTCACTTGAGCTTGTGTTGTCCCATGTAGCTTTCATAGCCTTCTTCTTCTTCTTTTTTTCTTTCTTGAGCTATGGGCAATCAAGTTTAATATGTCCAACCTTTTTTACAATTATAACATGTAGGAGATTCATTCTTAGTTTCCTTTTTGCTTGTTTCTCCTTTTTTCAAATTTTGAACCTCTAAACTTTCTAGAAAATTTTGTGTTTTTCTTGAAGAATTTTCCGAGTCTCTTAGTGAGTAATACTATTTCATCGTCATCTAATTCATTATTATCTTCTTCTTCACTAGAACTTTCTTTTGCAGCTTTAAGGGCTATTGATTTCTTTTGTTTATTATTTTCAGAATTCCTTTCATTCATAGTCATCTCATAGGTGAGAAGCGATCCAATTAATTCAGCTAGGGAGGTATTCTTGAGATTTCTTCCTTCTGTAATTGTTGTGGCTTTAGGTTCCCAAATCGGTGGAAATCCTCTAAGGATTTTTCAAATCATCTCATAGGTTGAGTAATTTTTCCCTAAAGCATTAAGGGAGTTTATTATATGGGTGAACCTAATGTACATGCTAGTAATAGTTTCATCTAGATTCATCCTAAAGGTCTCATACTCGCTTGTGAGCTTGTTAATTCTACTATCTTTAACATAAATTGTTCCTTCATAGGTTACCTCTAATTTATACCATATATATTTGGATGATTTACATGTCATGACCCTATTGAATTCATTCGCATCAAGAGCACAATATAATGCATTCATAGCACTTGAGTTTACTTGCAACATCTTATGGTCATTGTCGGTCATCTCTCTTTCTTCTTTAGGTATTTCTTTACCATCCACAATTTTAGTGGGGATACTTTCCATACATTCCAATCCATGATTTGTAGTTAAATTCTCATTTTCTTTTTCCAAAAGGTATAGTTAATACCACAAAAGATAGGAGGTCTAGTTGAAGATTGACCCTCAGCAAAGGGAGACACGCCTACATGTGCCATATAGATCTTTATGTAGCTTCTAATTTAAGATTTACTACAACCCCACTCTGATACCAATTGAAAAGTAAGGTGTACTCCCAAGAGTGGGGTGAATTAGGTTTTAAAACTTTCTTTTAACTCCTTTTATTATTCTTTCTCAACTCTTTTTAGTTTCAGCAATCACACATGTAAGGTTTGATTTTAAATCACAAGCTCAGCTGATGCAAACCTCAATCGACACGCGTTGAGACCCAACAACCAATATTGGAATGCTTGCCCAAGAAAGTTAAAATTCAGATTTTTGGATAGATATGAATGGTAGACCTCGACCCGTTGTTTACGACAAACCATAACTTTGGTACATACAACCTCAACCCTTTGTTTAGTGCGAAACACAAACCTTGGTATAAGGAAGATGCCACAAACGGTGGTGGAAAGCCGTTTGATCAGTCATTGGTGAACGCCACGGGAAATCCCGATAAGTTTGAAAAGTTCTTCAAAAGAACCAAGAAGAAACAAAGCCTCAAAGCCTCACATTTTTCTTGATTTCTATTCAATGAATAATTTAGCTCTTACAATGGCTATATATATAGCTAGCATGGGGGACAAGGATAATAAACACTAAACAATTCCCATACAGACATGGGAGACAAAAACATTAAATACATAACAATTCCCACACAAACATGGGAGACAAGGACATTAAATATACCAACTTACTAGACACATTTAATGACTCTCACAACTTACTAAAATCCCATGCAAGCTAAGTTGTTTTACAAATTACAAATTAAATGTAAAGACAAAAGGTCAAAAGTCAAATCTCCTAATTGACTAGCACACCATTAATAAGGAGATTACAGCCACTAAGC